>NC_136415.1:186090678-186770178 GCF_051521515.1 Lactuca serriola
AGAAACATCCCTCGATGTCAGATATCCATCTCATCGCAGAAATCGGGTCCTGCGTCCCATAGAACTTTGGTGGCTTAGTGTTGCTGAACTCCCGAAGCAACAACGAGTCACCTCCCTGAGGTCTGGCAGCAGCAACAGCAACAGTAGCTGCAGCTGCCAGAGCCTCAGTCAGTGCTGCATACTGCTCATCAAAGGTCTCAATCAATGTGGTCTTGATGTCCCCAAACATCTCAGGAATCTCAGCCCGAATGGTAGCAGCCACCTCCTCATGAATCAATCGACGAATCTCCTTGTCGCTGACACCACTGCTCTCAGTTGTGTGTCGAGTCCTAACCATGATGCTTCTGAAATACAATAATAAATATCAGAGACTCGATCGAGCATACTCATACTCGATGACGCAACCCTACTCGTCCTCCGTTGTCCAAAAGATTCTTCCTTGGAATGCCCACTGATCCGGTGTCTTCAGTAGTATGGGCCCTATACTACTGACCACACCGCATCAACATTCACTCCAAGTCCTCCTCTTTGGATCCTGGATTACAAGTACTCTACTCTCATTATGCATTGGCTACCCTCCGATAGACCTCTCATCAGATCCTAACTGCTATCTACTCGCTCTCAAAGAATCTTAGTAGTAGAAATCTCCTAGGCTAAGGCATCACAAATCAGGCCACTCTAGTCCTAATATGAATACCTAGCCTACTCTAGCATGCATAATGTAACATAGCATATATCATAACATATAATGTAAGGGTACTTTTGGGGGTTCACCGTTCGGGCGCTGGCTGATCGTACACACGGCTCTGCTCTGCTTGTCTCAAAACTCTTTTTACTCTTTTCAAAAAATTTACTTCATTCTCAAAATTTTTCTTCACATCCTCAGTTTGAGTTCAGATACGCCCGAAGATGCATCCGAATCCCTCAAACCAAGGCTCTGATACCAACTTGTAACAACATAAATTTCAAAAAAAAAATTTCATTTTTCATCAACCAAGTTCATATAAAAACATTCTCAAATATTTCCAACATTAGTTTTTGAAACATAACATATCCCAAGATCATAAAAATCAGACTCTCTCTCTAGTGTGTACAAGTCATGCTGACACCTTCCCACGGTCCTCGCTAGTACCTGAAACACATAACACAACAACTGTAAGCATAAATGCTTAGTGAGTTCCCCAGAATACCGCATACAACACATACGCCACTTGAGGCTATACAACCCTCCGGTCGAAGTGTCTCAGCGGGACCCTCCAGTCCCATAGCTCGTTGGACCCTCTTGTCCAGTCATAGCTCGTTGGACCCTCCGGTTTGGTCTATAACATCATAGAACATACATATATCACATAGAAAATAATCTCATACGTAACACATAACACCCTCAGGTCAAACACATAATACCCCTCTAGGTAACGTATAGTGAGAGGACTCACCTAAGGTGTCTCGGTAAGTCTCTGACTCGGTAGAAATGTGATCTAGCCTCCGCCTAATCACATAAAGTAAATACTCTCATAAATATAACTATACTCAAACCTTTCTTAACACCCTCAGAAAGGGTAAAAGACCATTTTACCCCTCTCTTGGCTTAAAGGGCTCACTGTTGACCAAACCCTAAAAGTCAACAAAAGTCAACGGTCAAACTTTGACCCGACTCGTCAAGTAAACTTGGGCGACTCGGCGAGTCTACACGTGTCTATTGACTCTCTTAATCCCTCTTGGCACGTCGACTCCTTCCCCTTACTCGACGAGTCACACCTGGCATGAATCGCGGGGCCACCCCGACTCAAGTCGCCGAGTCTCAAGAACAACTCGGCGAGTTCTACCTTTAACTCTAGTCCCCTAACTCTCCTTGACTCACCGAGTTATTTCCCCAACTCGGCAAGTCTACTCACTGAGTGATTTACGGGAAACCCTCATCCTACTCGCCAAGTCTGATCTTCGGACTCGGCGAGTTCATGCCATGCACAAACTCCAAATACCTCTTGAGGTCAGATCTATTCCTTTAATTCATAGATCTGACCTTCCCAAGCATGATAATCATGTAAAGTTCAGACCTTGACACTCATATTACATCTAAATGGTCTAACATGGTGATTTAGCCCCAAAATGACATCCCAAACTCATGGCTCCCAAAATAACTCATAAAGCTCCAAGGGTTAAGGTCTCTGGACCTCTTTGGGTCCAGATCCAAAGCATAGACTCGAGAAGGGACCAATTGCTCCACTTATCCATCCTCTAAAGGGGTTAGAAAACCCTAACTCTAAGAATCAACACCAAAACCGAAGAAGGTCCGAACAAATACCTCAATATGAACTCTATGAACTCTGAAGTCACCAAAATCGCACCTTCTTCAGCCTCTTCATGCCTTGGTCACCTCCTTCTTGAAAATACACCAACAAAAGATCAAGAATGACCTCTCCTTCCTCACAAATGCTCTAGATCTCTTAGGGTTTCTCTATGGGGTTTGGTAGCTGTAAATGACGGCCCTAAGGGCCTTTAAATAGGTCCCAAACCCAGGAAATTAGGGTTTCATTAAACAGCGTGGACTCGCCGAGTCCATTCATGAACTCGCCGAGTCCGGCTGTGAACCCGGACACGAATCCGCGACCATACTCGGCGAGTTTAAACACCAACTCGCCGAGTCTCCTCACAACTTCCAAAAATAAGGAATAAAATATTATACCGGGGAATCCGGATGTTACAGAAAATAAACTTAATAAAATTTAGTAATAAGGAAAATCTTTTTATGCTACGACTCTCCTAATTATACAATTAATCAATATCTTGTTATTTAAAATGCGTTTTATCTAAGTTGGTGCAAGTGACGTTAAGCATTGCTTGATTGATGCACCAGGTTTGATACCCACGTGGGTGTTAGGTCAGGAGTTCAAGTCTTTGAACCTGTTAAAATTGCCTCTTTAAATTATGCCCTATGTGTGTGAAATTTTTCCTGGAAATCCACTTGGGGGCTGAGTTTGCCCGGGAAAGGAGCTCGAAATAAGTGTCACCGTTGAAATATTGTGGTGAGGATTCTGCTGAATTGTTTGCCATTTCAAGAGATAATCTATCTTGGTACTAAAAACTACTAATAAGCTCTAGTAAGTTCTCTTTTACCTAATTAATTATCCAAAAAAAAACTCTTCAAATAATCCTAACTTTTTACTAACTTAATTAAAGATGCTCTTAATCAAATCACAAAAGCAACGTTATGATTTGCTTAAAATTCTCAACAATATTCAATACTTCTTATAAGTTCGGAAACGTAAAAATATGTTATTTTTAATTCATAAATAATCAAATCCCAATACGGTCCTGAGTTTTACTTGTTACCTAGTACCGATTGATCAAAACAATTACGGATTTCAGTAAATAATTAACTAGATTAACTTTTTCTGAATCAAGTGATCAGACTAAAAAGAATTAAATAACAAACATTTATGAAGCATAAAACTGAAAGCACTAGATAGAAACACAAAGTAAAAAACAATTTATTAGATTAACTTCAAAAAAAAAGTTGAAATCAATGTAGAACTGAAAACTAGGTTTTTTAACCAGACGTGGATAAAACCAGTCTAAGACTAATAAAAAGGTAAATTATACGATAAAACAAAACTAACCGGTTAGATCGCATTCTTTAGAACTTTGTATCTTGTTGGTAGACATCAAATTCTATGGAAAATTGTTAGAATTCCGTTTGCAATAGCTCTACAACAGTATTCCTTGATTTAAAAGTCAAGAAGTGTATTTATAGATAGCATGTAGGGTTGCATATGGATTCTGGACTGATGGGGCCGTATTTTCGAAAAAATGTGAAAAATATGAATAAATCGGTAAATATTCAGACTAACTTTTAATGAAGTAGAATGTTATTTCTGACATTTTTTGGAGCACAGACCGCGCTTGGGTGTGTAGGTTGTGCTTACTCAACGCAACATGAAAATCTTTGAAAATCAGAAAAATCACTTCGGGAAAGAAGCACGGGTTGGCCACCTAACATGGGACGTGCCTGGTGGACGCATATTTTACGCTTTAGAAATTCTTCAGAGGTGGAGCACGGCCCGTGCTTGGTCTTTTTAGCATTTCGGCTTTAGATAAGCTCCATATATGTTCCAATTATATCGAAATACTTTCAAACTACCGCTCCAATTCAAATTACATGAAATGGACACCAAAACTTGAACAGTAAGGGAATTCTTACAAAATACAAGAGTTGTCAACTATTTAAACAAATGCCTACATAAATGCATAATATATGATGCAAAGAAATACTAAAACTTAACATAAAATATATTTAAAACGACATCTAACAGTGTTGTAGTCTAATTGTGATAAAACCTATTTAAAAAATTTAAAACTTTGATCATAAATATATTTATTGTTAACCACAAATCATGTTTTTTGGCGCCATTGTTAGGGAACAATTTCTTTTCTTTTGGATTATTTATTTGTTAGTTGAACTTTGTATATAGTTTATTTTTTATTTTCTTATGTTATTTTTTAAATGAAGTATATTGTTTTCGATACGGTTGATGCTATTCTTACGCATGAGTTAAAGGATCTAGAGCTTGAAGATTGGCCATTTGATGAGATTTCATTTAATGCACAAAGAGATTTGAAGGAGCTGGAAAGATTAAAGATTACTGGTAGATGAATCGGATGAAGAATATCAACAAGTTGAAACGCAAGAAATGTGCCATTTTCCATTAACCTTCTCAACGTGTCCTCCTGTAGTTTCAAATTGTGTATCGCTTGATGGGGTGACAATTTCGTGTTTGGAGAAAGTTCTAAAGTGTGAGCCATTTTATATTAGTATCCAACCAACTTGGTCCTCATTAATATTTTGGAAAACCATGACTCCAAGCTCGTAATACCAAATTAGAAACTAAGAGTTGATTGTAGAAAATTGGTTCAAAATGAATATCTAATGCTACACATGGTTTGGTAATGAGTATATTATGTGTTTATTAAGTTGGGAGTTCATTTCAAGACTCGCACAAAAAGAAGCGCTTATAGGAGGCAATCCAACATTTTTAATTAGTTTGGTTTGATTTCTTTTTGGTTTTTAATTTTTATATTATTTTATTTTGAATAAAAGCGTTATTGGTTATTCTTAATTTTTTTGTTGCAAATTACCCTTCATCTAAGATATAGGTAATACATAGCAAGATGCAAGAGAGGAGTCATTAATTTTTCAGAAGAAGGAAAGAGGTGTGACCAAAAATAAGTATGTGGTGCACATTTGACATTGAGCGATACCAAGAGTTTTTTGAGCTATTACTGCAACACATGGGAATATACTTATATCCAAGACGAGTGGAGAGCCAGATCACCTTCCTATTGGTCGATTTATTATGCAATAAAGAATTATACCTTTCATGAGAACGCACTGTGAGCCACTAATACTTATGACACCTCCGTCAATTCCGATGCCACTACTTCCCGACATATGAAGACTGTGATAAGCCAATTCTCATTGTGCTTCGGGAAGATGCTTTTATCGCAACTAAAGTTCCTACACTTTTAACAAACGTTCGCATACAATATATATGTACAGTGTAAGTGAACCGGACAAATTAATTTGACCTTTCAACGAGCAAGTATCTTCCATATTTTAATGATAAGATTCTCATATTTAGCAAAGATGTTATGTTTTCCAAAAATTTTAGTCGTAACATTCGGTCCTCGTATCAACAAGTTTCTTACCAACAATCTTTCAATATCACCACTACTATCCAAAGGAGAGTCCATTAGCTTTATACCTTAAATTTTTATGTGCTTTAATAGTTTATGCATACAAGTAGGACATTGTATGTAACAAGTGTGGGGTTGGGATTCAAAATAGAAAAATGCATGCTAGATGAAATTTTGGTCTAAATTAATTTTTTTTATTTAATATGTTTTCATGAAAATGGAGTTTATTAGTGTTATATATAATAATTTGAAACAAATCCCAAGGTTTATCTAGATAATATGTTGAATAATATTTGTGGTTGCAAAAAATGTGTTCTTAGGTAGTTTGAGGGATTCAATAAGTTTTCATTGTTTGTTGTAATAAACCCTTGAAAATTAATATTAGATATTAATCATTAGAATATACCGCTAGCCAATAAATGTTTAAGTTATGTTTCCAAAAATTGGTATATATTTAATATTAAGAGCTAGTTATGAAAAAGAAAAAATAAAAAAGTATATATATATATACTATATTATTAAGCATATTAACTATTTATTGAAAATTAAGAGGTATACCTATTATAACATCATGTACAATCCTATTAAGCATAATGAAAACGTCTGCGCATTCTCTTTTGATTGTAACCGACGGCAGTACCTTCACCCTTTATCTAAACATGGAAAACCCTAATTTCATCTACATACCATTAGTCATCGTTCCTCCAAAATCTTTTTTGTCTCTCTAATTGCTCACTTCAATCTCTTCCGTCTCTCTGATTCCTCTCTTCTATCTCTCTATATATCATCTTTATATCAGTTGATTAATAGGCATTACTTGCGGAAGAACTCTTTGCCATCTCTTCACTCGAACTCTGTGATAAGAACCCTAATCCATATCCCTCATATTCCATTTATGGTTCCCGTATCCATATTTGCCTCCTCCGCCATTTAATTATGACTTTTGCAGTCAAATATTTAGTATGAAGGTAATATACAGATCCCTATTAAAGATTTTTGTGTCTTTTAAGAGTAACTTCTCTAATTCGATTTTAGGGGTTTTTTTATAAGACAAGTTCGAATTTAGTTTTTTTCTCATAATTTTTAATCCGCAATGTATGGCTTGGTTCTTATATTTCTTATTTTTTTTTTAGTTTTCTTCATTTATGTGATAACTGGTGTTTTCTTATCAAGTTACAGATGACATCATTCACCCGCCGTTTATTCTCTAGAAGCCCCTTTTCCAATCGGTTGGAGTTATACAATCTAGGATGGTTAGTTTTCCTTTTGATTTGTTATTTTTTCTTTTCAATGATTTTTATCTATCAGTTTCCTTTTATAATAACTTCTAGATGTGTTGGTGATGATGGTTTTCAGGTAAATTTGAAAATAATGAATCAATGTCCTTGATGACAACTTCTATATGTGTTCGTATTTGAAAATAATGAATCAATGTGTCATGAATGTGTAATATCTCCAAAATGTATGCTATTTAGATTCTGAAAAGTGGTTAGTGTACTTTGTGTTTCTTCATTCACAAACAAGGGCTGAGTTTTATTTTTATTTTTTTCAAATCATTTGTGTGAATGACTGAATTACTGTATGAAATCCCTCATTATTGATAAAAAAATTGGTTAGTGCAGAGTTCCAAAGAATTCCTTAATTAACAAGCATCATAGCACCCTTACATGACGGTTGATTGAAGCTGACTGTTCAAGAACGGATATGGGAAGAAATTACAGTAGAAGGGTAATTTGGTCTTTCTTTTTTACTTTCAGTTTAGATAACCCATCTGTTTGATATAATTTGTAAGTGTAGGTTTTAACCTTTTTATGAAAATGTAAACGGTTGGAATAGTGAGCTATACTTGGGTGTGATTTGAGTTTAATAGACAATGTGAATATGAATTAGAATTAGGATAACTATAAATGAAAGGGTGGTCAGGTTAGGAAGTATGTAAATATTTTTAATCTGTAAAACTATAAAATTAAAGTTGTCTTATTTGCTAAACTTTTGGTTCTCATGATTGAACAACTCTTAAGTTGAACTCAAAATAATTACTCACATTTGGTGCCCTTTGTCTCTTAGATGATCTTAAGGTGAAGATATACATGTATTGATTAACTTTAGATGAACTCAGGTAACTATTTTTCTTTCATTTTTTCTTCTTTTAATGTTTTCGAAAGATGTAGGTATGCATTTAGTTAAAATAATCAAGTGTAGTATGGTATGTTTTGTTTTATTATTTATGACATATTTTAGACTTTTTTTTACCTCAACTATAGTCTTCGGTGGCACAGTATGGTGCAACAACTTGGAAGCGACACTACATTGATCCCTTTGGCAATTTCCTAGATCATGTCTAAATTATAATCCAAAGAAAATGGAAATAACCTAAATGGAGTATGTTAAACTTATACAAAAATAGAAGCGTGCAAATGCAAGTACATTGCTATTACGGTTTTCCAAGTTTTAGTAACAATTATAAAGATGGTTTTGGGAATGTCCAAGATCACTAGAAGTGCTTGCCTTCATCATAGTAAACCTTTTTTAATAGGTTTGACTGAGAAATTTGTGGCAGAATGAAAAAAAATATTCTTAGACATGCTATAGGGGTTTCCCCTAAAAGGGGAAAATATAGAAAAGAAATATATACTGGGTTTGGAAGGGACAAATCAGAAAAACTCATAATTTGATCAAATTCATCAAGGAAAAAGGAGGAAAGTGGGAACTTTAAAGTTTAAAAGTAAAGCATTGGAAAAGTTTAAATCTGGAATGTCAAGTTTGAATCTCAAGGGTAAATGTGGAAACTTAATTAGTTTATTTTTAATCCTATTATGATGCTAAAATATACAGGTTTTACTATCTATCACGTGTATGTCTTTTATTTTGACTTCGTCCATTGTTTGTTGAAAAGGAAATAATGAAGTTGTTAAATAAATAAAAATTATAAGAAAAAATGGTTGCTCGCTTCATTTGTTTTTGACATAAGATATCAAGAAATTTAGAAGCCTTCTTAAGGCATTTCTTTAGATCGCGCTGATGGTTGCTGGCTAAACTTCATATACATTCAACATAATCACATGGTGAAGTCAAAAACCAAAATTCATTTAAAGGAGCTGACAACATGGTGTTTTAAAGTGGCCTTTTGTAGCCTACTTTGATTTATTTTTTATTTGAATTATTTTTTTCGATAATCTTAGCAATCTATTTTATTTTATTTGTTTACGTAGCATGTTATTTTAATTTATTCATATTAGAAAGTAGAAGTGTGTTTTGTGCACTACACATGATTTTTGAAAGTACGATGTTATAAGAAACAATTCAATATCATTTATTAAACAAAACATGATTTATGAATCTGCTCATATATTCACTTTGGAAGTTGTGTGTGTAATATGTATTTTAGGGGTTTCCTGCTATGAGTCTGCCAATTTGAAATATTTTATTATTTTATATTTTATAATTTATGAATAAATAAATAAATATTATTTTTATCAAAGAAAAGTATAGAAGAATATTATATTTATGCTAAGACTAATAAACTAGCAACAATTAAATTCTATCGTATTCTTTAATTACAATTATAATTTATATATGGTTGTGCTTTATCAAAGTATAAATATCATAATGATTGGCCAATCTTAATTTAGGATACAGAGTTTATAGGGTTTGATCTCACATGTAATATACTTTTTATAAAAGCCTAACAGGATCTACAATAGAAAATATGACACATGCCGTCGAAAAAGCAAAATCTTTAATGGAAAAGAGGACACATCATCAAATTCTAATCCAATTACTTGGGTAAGTATTAAAAATAAAAAATTTAAGAAATAGATTTATTAGTCTTCATTGCACATCACGTTGGATACATAAAAAGAAAATAGAAGATGTTGTCAAATTCATTTTTATGGACTTATTGTAAATGTATGGTGGGGCTAAAAAAAACAAAAACAAATTGACAATAATGTTTGTGGCCTAATGCTTGTGTTATACATTTGACGGGAATCATAAAAATAGGAATAGCCCCTGTCATAAAAAAGGGAATGGTCCAACATTGAGCAAGAGAAACTATTTTATGTAATAAATTTATTTGTGAATGAATTATAAAAAGAAAAAAATAACGAACAAAAATTAAGCACCCCACACATATATTTTTAACCTAGATCAACAACATTTATTTTCACCAAACCTAAAATATAAACTATATTTGTTGATATAATGCATTGTGTTCTTTGGACTATAACATGTTTCTCAAAAAATATTTCTTGCAAAAAATGTTTTCACTATAGCCACATCGCAACGACGTTCCTTGTGGAAGAACACTATAATCGTCGACATCTCTTCCGTCGACGGAATCAATCTACAACAATCTACTCTCCAAAGCCACCACAAACACCATCGTTTGTCACCATCAAACAACCACCTCCATCATTCAACTCTATCACCACGATTCTAATCCTAAACAGCCAACACCTAAGTTTATGAGGGTTTTGATAAAGTCGAAGCCCAATTTTCCTAGGATTAAGGTGAATTTGGCACGAATATTCCTACGGTTTAGGTGAATTTGTCGTCGTCTTAGGGTTGGCTATCCATTCCGCCAATGAATCTGCCGCCACCTCCTGGTTAATGAATATTAACCAGGTACGTTAAACCCGAACTGACATCCAGTAATAAGTCTTAATATATGTACGAAATCGTTTCTTTTTTTCGCGTTTTCTAATATAACCGAACAAAACTGGTCTTAAAATCGTTTTCTAATTAAATTTCACTTCAAAAAAACCGAACTTATTATAACTGAATTCAGTTTAGTACAATGATTTTAAAAAATCGAAACTGGTTCAAAATCGACATAAAAACAAATTGTTTAAAGAAATGAATTTCTGAAAAAATTATTCACACTCATCACTTAGCGTAGGTAAACGGCTAGTATATATATATATATATATATATATATATATATATATATATATATATATATATATATATATAATTGTAAAAATGGTACAAAAAGGGACAATAGTTCTTCAAAAGTTCAAAGAACTAAAAAAGAAAAAACAAAACCTTGAAGTTAAAAAAATGTGCAAGTAAGAAACAAGCCACTATTTTCCATATCTTGCAAAGTTAAATTTTTTACTTTTTTTTTATTTTTCTTTTCAAATTGAGTCTATGAGCTTTGAAACTTGGCAAACACAGTTTGAGGTTAGAGAATTTTTAAAGGGTATATTCAAAAGGATGCAAAAATGTGTATTTTTTACATTACAATTAAGAGCATTTATGAGGATTATGAGTGGTTCACCTTCCATATGTTATAAGGATCATTGTTCTTTTATCGAAATGGACAACCTTGAGACAACAAACAAAACCTCGTAAGCTAGTTGACCAAGATGTGATCTTGGGCCAATGCTCCGATGATAAAGTCAACAAATGAGGTTTCTTTACAATTAAGGAGATTTATGGAACAGTGAGGGAATGAAAGTAATTAAGGTAAGATCGACTGAGAAGTAATCTGATCGAATGTGCGTACCTTGGAGTGTTTATTGTCCTATATTTATAGTTGATACTGAAGGGTCATACCCTCTTCCTACACCGATCAGGTTTTCCATCATGTTACACTAATGGTCGTACCCCCGAAGGTACAGACGTATGTACTTGCTAGCAGTTTTATTGTTGTTGTTCATTCGTTTAATGACCCATCAATCAAACATCCTTATACATGTTGTTTTATATTGGTTCCTATGCATTGTTACACAATTGTGACATGTTCTAGTACTTTGTTCATTATTTCACATGGTACGGTATATACTTGGTCCGGTATATACATGGTCCGATATATACTTGGTATGGTATATACTTAGCCCAGTATGTGAATGGTTTGATAGGTAAGGGCGATATACGTAGATCGAGCTAGGTTATATCTGATTAAGTCCCCCCAGTTTGGATTGCTACGTTTCACTTAGAGTGACAATTCAAACTTTTTGTTAAAGTAACCATTGAGGGATTAAACATTGATGTGAGGGTTCAACGACTTCCTCTTGATCTTTTTATGAGTAACCTCTTCCTCCTAGTTATTTTCATCACTTTCTACAACTTTCTTCTTCTTGTTTTACTCTGTCTTTTTTGTATCGATTCAGTATTGCTAACAATGAAGTGTTGAATATGCGTACCATAAAATCTAGTCTTTCTCAGAAAACTTTTATTTATATTGTTTAGAAGTATCACATCAATCTTGATTTCGCCCTGGTTTTCTTGAACTAGTGACCACCATCATTGATGCTCTAGAAGGCTTCGTTGGTGTATATTGAGTATTTCTTAAGTCCGGGTTGCGCCTCCCAGTTTTTGATTTCTTGGAGGTAGTCCTTGATTATTATCATCTTCATATCGCCCAAATTACTCCGAAAGGTTTTTGAAATCATTCGTTTTGTGATGTTATGTTCTACACATGAAGTTGTGCCTTCCCTCACTCTTTTCTGCCATTTTTATGTTCCTATGTCAAATGGTGATTGGATATCTTTTTCTCTTCGTCGTGGTTTAGTGGAAATTTGTGATGCCCTTCCTACTTTTGTAAATTACTAGAAGGAGGAATTATTTTTTGTTTCCTCAATTGCTTTTACTGGGGCCATGGAATATGGTGCTACTTCTAATAGGTTCACAGATCCCTCTCCTAATCTCATTCCCGAAGAGCAATGTACTATAGACCTTCTATCAGAGAATTAATTGAAGTGGACTGATGTCGATAAAATAACGCTTGGCATGGCAATATGAGTTCTTACTGGAAAAAGTTGGGAAATAAACCAAATGAAAACCTTGCAGGTCATAAAGTTACTTTGTTAGAGCGGTTGCACCGCAAACACTTGGCGGGAGCTGCTTTGGTTACCGAAGAAGTTGATATCCCTAATTCCCTTTCTTAATTAGAATTAATTAGGGATTCTACAATCAATGTTATTGGTCAAGCTATGAGTTTTCTGCTTATTCCTTCCCTTTTGAAAAATGTTGTGAAAATAGAATCAGACAATATGAAGTTTCCTCCATCATCTATCTAGGCTACTTTAATATTGAAGAGGAAAGTGGCCTGGGAAAAGGTTGTTTCTCTCGAAGGAGTTATGAACCACTTGTGGGAGTGAATCAAAATTAGGTGGATAGCCATCATCTGGTGGTCATTCTTCTTATGAGGAACCCTCATCTAGAGAGACTACTACAACTACTCTTAATGAGTGCCCAGTGGTTACCGATACTGACTTGAGGCAGACCGAGGAGAATATTCCTTCTTCTAAGGTTGATTTTTTGGGTCCTGATGCTTCTACACTTTCGGCTTCATAAAGCCAGAAAATTGTAGAGTTTGTTATTATGTTTTGTAAGGATCAAACCTTGCCTACTCTGACTGCTGCGAATATCTTTCAATAGAATCTTTTTGGTACAGGTGTTAATCTATTTCAAATTTCTGGTGTGGAATCAACGGTTATCACTGTGAATCCTCCCTTGGTTGGTTCGGGTCTTCATTCGGGTTCTTACTTGATTTATATGGAAATGTCTGATATGAACCTTCGTTCTCGGAATGATGCTTCACTGGAGGTTGTTGCTACAATTTCACCGAATACTTCGTAGCAAATTGGTATCTTTATTTCACTATTTTATGATTTCATACATATCTTGTTATGTATTTCTTTATTACTAGGTTTGTTGTATGTGTTTCAGCTCTTCCATCTTCCTACAAGGATCTTACTATCCCTACCCTTGTATACCTTGTTGCGTCACTTCCCAATTTCCAATGTCCTTTTACTAAGACTTCCATGCCCGCGAGTCCTGAAATTGCGACCGTGTCAGATGAAGAGAGCCTTGACAAGGTTCGTTCGTGCTTGATGGAAGGGATGGACTTGCTTAATGAAGTTTATGCTCGTACCTGGACTTGTGCACAGATTCTTGCTTCTAAATAGTTAATGTTTGAGGAATGTTTCCAAGTTATCAAGAAGTTGCAAGAAATTCATGAACAAAAGGAAGGAGAAGCTCAGAGGTTGTAGACAAAGGTGTCAAGATTGTCATAAAGAAATCAAGAGTGAGTCAAGGATTTGAGCGAAAGTCTTCATCGTCAAGAGGAGTTATCAAACTTGAACCAACATCTTCAACTTTGAGCAAATGATGCAATTAGTCAACGCTCGAAACTGAGCAAGGAACTTGTTGGAAACTCTCAACAATTTGATTCTATAAAGCTTCAGTACACCCAAAAAAATTCTTAGGTAGAGATTGCTTACTTGGGTAAATATGTCCATATCATATTACTTAAAGATGAGTTGTTTAGCTTTAAGACTCGGATTGTTGAGAAGGATGTTCAACTTGCATCTTTGAATGAGTTTTTCTCTTTAGTTGAAGAGAAAGAGCAACAAAAACGGGCATTGTCTGATCAAGAGGCTTCTGATTTTCAATGGTTGATGAAAGAGGGCATCTCTTCATTTCTCCGAGCAGTCACGAATTCTGCTGATTTTGGGGATGTTATGGCCGCCCTTCAGATTGCCATCATCCAGCTAGGGCTTTGTCATTCATGTTTGGAGATGAAAGAGAAGTATGTTGAAGCACTGGATTCCAAAAATGTTCACTACTCCTACCCTGATGCTCAACATCACGTCCTTTACCATTTTTCGTATATGATTACTCACAATTACTCATTGTTCGATCTTTTGAAAAGAGAAAAGCTTCATGTTGACACATTGAAGAAAGAGTTGGCAGGTTTAGACCCTATTTTGAAGTGGGATGGTGCAAGCTCTAGTACGTAGTTTTAGTAATAGTTTACTACCTTTGGACCCTATTTTCCTTTCTATTATGTCTTTACAAATGTAATGACGACTGGTATTTGTATTTCCTTCATTGTTAAAAACAAACTTGTTCAAAGTAATATAGAGCCTTGTTTTACTTTTTAGGATTTTCTTATGATGATCAAAGTTTCAATTTGTTCAAACTATAGAATGGAAAATCACGATGTCTAAACTATGGGCCTTTAAAACTTAGTGGTTCCTTTGATAAGGGAAAAAGTTTGATCACATTTTGACAAACTGTGAAGATGGAACCATAAGTTATTAAGGCTCTTTGGTTTTGTTATAAAAGAAAGGATCGAACCATAGTTTGATGAACTATGGTGACCGAACCATAAGCTATAAAGGCATTATGGTTCAGTTATAAAAGAGAGGGTGGAACCATAGTTTGACGAACTATCATGACCGAACAATAAGCTACTAAGGCTTTATAGTTTTGTTATAAAACAGAGGGTCTAACCATAGTTTGACAAACTATGGTCACCAAACCATAAGCTGCTAAGGCTTTATGGATCTGTTATGAAAGAGAGCGTCGAACCATAGTTTGACGAATTATAGTGACCGACGCATAATCTACTAAGGATCTATGGTTATGTTATAGAAGAGAGGGTCGAACCATATTTTGACGAACTATGGTGACCGAACCATAAGCTGCTAAGGCTTTATGGTTTTGTTATAAAAGAAAGGGTTAAACCATAGTTTAACGAACTATGGTGATCGAACCATAAGTTATGAAGGCTTTATGGTTATGTTATAAAAGAAAGGGTCGAACCATAGTGTGACGAACTATGGTGACCGAATCATAACCTACTAAGGCTTCATGGTTATTTTATAAAAGAGAGGGCCGAACCATTGTTTGACGAACTATGGTGACTGAACCATAAGCTGATAAGGCTTTACAGTTCTGTTATAAAAGAGAGGGTCAAACCATAGTTTGACGAACAATGGTGACCAAACCATAAACTACTAAGGCTTTATGGTTTAGTTATAAAAGAAAGGGCCGAACCATAGTTCGACGAAATACGGTAACCGAACCATAAACTACTAAGGCTTTATGGTTCTGTTATAAAAGAAAGGGTCGAATTGTAGTTTGATGAACTATGGTGATCGAACAACAAATTGCTAAGGCTTTATGGTTTTGTCATAAAAGAGAGGGTCAAACCATAGTTTGACGAAATATGGTGACTGAACCATAAGATACTAAGTCTTTACGGTTCTATTATAAAAGAAAGTGTTGAACCATAGTTTGTCGAAGTATGGTGACCGAACCATAAGCTACTAAGTCTTTATGGTTCTGTATAAAAGAAAGGGTCGAGCCATAGTTTGACGAACTATGGTCACCGAACCATAAACTACAAAGGATTGATGGTTCTTTTTTCTTTTTTTTTTCATATATTTTTTTAAAGCACAGATAAAATTACTATAGTCAATTGCCTATTGATCAAAGATTGAAATATTGTATTCAAAGTTGTAATTAGTTGCAGCACAAAAGACGATTCTCGCCTTAATACTATTGGTACATTTCTTCGATCGAAAATCATAAGTGACATAGGCTGATGCTAACTTAGAAATGGAATTTACGAAGGTTTCGCATGTTCCATGTTCTCGATAACTGAACTCCCTTAATGTTTTCCAGCACATATGAACTGTTGCTCCTATTCTCCACAACTCGATACTCTGCTTTCCAATTTGGACTTAGCTTTTCGATGTGTTCCTGCCTACTTACCTTATTCTTCTTAAGAATTAGATCCCAGCTTTGCATGTTCTTCTTTGACCTTAGCATTATATTAGCTCCCCGTCACTATTTTTAAGCAGATTGTCTTATGGCAGCATCGTCCCTTCTTTCCTCCAACATGTCTCGATTTGCACGCAAGTTTGCATCGTTCGCACTTTCTTGGGAAGTTTTGGTTTGGGTACTCCATACCGTTGTTTCTATGGTAATGAATGCTTCTTTTCCATACACCAAACTGAGTGTAGTTTTCCTTGGTTTGTTTCCTTCCTAGCGTTAGGTAAGCCCAGAACACACTTTGTAGTTCATCGACCCAATTTCCCTTGCCTTGCCCCAATCATTTGTTTATTCCTTTGAACAGAGTCTTGTTGGTAACCTCCACTTGAGTATTCATCTGAGGGTATGCTTCTAGGGTGAAATTCAGTTTGATTCCTTTTTCTGTACATCGGTTCTTTATGGGATTCTCTCCGAATTGTTTCCCATTATCATTGATAATCATGTGTGGTAGACCAAATCGACAGACTATTTGTTTCCATATGAACTTTGCCACATCTTTACAATATATTACTACCAATGCTTCCTCTTCGACCCATTTGGTAAAGTAATATACGATTATTATGAAGAATTTTACTCTTCTTGGTGCTTCTAGGTAAGGTCCAATGTTATCAATTCCCCAATGAAAAAATGGCTAAGGACTAGTAATGCTTGTCAAAGTCGTTAGTGGGTGTGTTGGGATGTTCGATTGTATTTGACAGTCGTGGGACTGTTAGACAAAAGCATTCATATCGGTGGTCATCGATGGCAAGAAGCACCCTATACAAAGTATCTTATAGGTAATTCCTCTTGATCTAGAGTGTGCTCCACATATCCCTATGTGTATTTATGCTATGAAGAGTTATGCTTCTTTTTTCGTAATGCACTTCAACCATGGAGTATAGTATCCTTTTAGATAAAATTGATCTTCGTACACAATATATCGTGTGTAATATCCCAAAAATTCAAATAAAATTTTTACTTTTAAATTCATTTCAATCATACGGTAATCATATAAAAATAGTCAAGAGTATATCATAATAACATATTATTAGAGTACAAAATCAGAAAATCACGTGATGTGGAAAATCATAGGTGGATGCAATGCGAACTGGCCTGGCCCTTCCCTTTCGAGCTAAAATTACATGAAACATAAATTGGAAAATGTAAGCACAAAGCTTAGTGAGTTCCCCCAAAATACCCCACTTCATACAAACATACACTCAAGCATATCTGGTGTGTGCAATCCCCTGTAGTCTATTTCTATGAGATACAGTCAAGCATATCTAGGTTCTTGCAATCCCCTTCAGTCTATTTCAACTGGATACAACCAATCATATTTGGGTGCTTGCTGTCCCTTTCAGTTAATTTCAACCGGATACAATCAAGCATATTTGGTTGCTTGGAATCCCCTTCGGTCAATTTCAACCGGTATTGGCTCAATTTCACCCCTACCACTACCTCATAATATCATGACAAAAGAATCATAGAGTCATCAAGCAAATATAGGCATAACTAAAATTTTCACGAAGACACTTAGCATACATTATAAACTAGTGGGATGACATTGGTGCCCTCCACCCAAGGATACAATGCAGGAAACTCACCTCAAACTCAGGATATCAATTCACATTCGGGCTGCTGACTCGCAAAATCCTCTCACAAGATCACAAGCATAAAAATCCTAATTAGAAATTAGGTCAATAGTCTAACCCGAGAGTCCAAACCCTAAATCCTAGCTTTAAGGTATAAAATCACTTAATCCTTGTCTTAGTAGGCCTAACCCACCGAAGCCCACATACAATTGGGTGCAAGGCCCAAAAGATATGCCAAGTTAGAAATGGTTCGAAGTCTAAAAGTCCATCATAGAAAAAACTCACGGTTTGGCAACGACCCAAGGTCCTTAAACCCCAAAACAGCCCGAAATAAAGACCAGTCTACCTTCTGGTGAGTACGCTCAACATACTTCCAGTACGCCCGACATACTTACGTCCTTTGCACCACGGGACTTCTTGAGCGTATGTGCAGCGTATACCTAGGTACGCCCGACGTACGCTGCAGCTGGCCAAAGCCCATTTTCTAAGGTCTTAATCGATTAAGACCCAACATTCATCTAAGCTTATTAAAGCATATTAAGCCATAAAGTTGCAAATTTTATGCTTTTTCATGTCTTAATGGGACCCAAAACCCGATTTTATCCATCTAAACATATAATATGAACATCAACTTAATCATGATTCATCAAAACCTATCAATATGATATTTTTGCAATTCCTAATAACTCCAAAATGGATAAAGTTTCCAACTTTATCCATTAGAATGGTGCAACCAACCAAGATCTAGTCTTCAAGTCTCAAAAGGACCAAAAGTTCATCTTTTCCAACTTAATCCAATAATTCCAAGTCTCAAGATTTTAGATCTGAATTAATATGATGTTTAGATAACTTTATCGATAACAAGGTGACAAACTTTCAAGATATAAAGTTTATGCACTATAGTGATCAAAAGATCATAGCACCCAAGAGCAGCTAGATCTATCAAATCCATCATCAGGATTCAAACTTTATACCTCTAGAAGAAAGCTCAATGTGAACAAAATCTATATCTACAAGATCCAATGAAACCAACACTTCTCCAATGAGCTCCTTCTTCTCCAAGACGCACCAAGAACACTCCAAATCACTTAAAAAACTTACTTTTTCCTCAAAAGGCTCAAACTAGGGTTAGGGTTTCGAGGAAGGGTTTTGGAGAGGTTGAGGCTAAGAATGGAATGGGTTTGGGGAAGTTAAGGAGCTTAAATAGGCTCAAACCACGAAAATAGGGTTTGTGCATTGTTCGCGTACACCCAACATACTCCATGAATGCCAAGTCAGCCAGCGTACTACAGTTACACCCATCGTACTCCATGTATGACTAGTATGCCTAACTTACTCCAGGTACATGTAGCCTACTAGACTAAACCCCAAAATACTCCTAACTTAAAACAACCATAACTTCTTCGTTCCATGTCCATTTTCAACTATCTTTATATCCACGGAAAGGTAGTGAGAAGCTTTACATTCCTATTAACTCTCATTGGCCTTAAAACTTTCCGAACTTAAATCGAAAAATGAAAAAAAGGCCCGAACTATCACTTTATGGTTATTCCTATGGACTCCAAAGCACCAACCGAGCTCTCAAATCACCTAATCTACATTACCGACATCCAAAAGGGCCTAAACCTCTTTCTCATCCAAGGCCCGAAGCCTTATGATAACTGATATTTGGGTCATGGCCACAAATTATGAATAACCGCCTCCCACACCTCACATCAAAGCACCGTCTTGGCATATATCTCTTATACCTCCGAAAGAATGAACCTTAACACTCTGACCTCAACCAAAAAAGGAATCCCAACTGCTCTGCCTAAGAACTAAACCAACTACCTTACTCTTGCAAATTGGAAGACCTCAATATCACAACGATAACCACTCAAAGCAGAAAACTTCCCGAAAACATGAACCCATCAATTTAAACCGCAAAAATTATTCGCTATGACAACTGATCATTCATTAATCGCATCCTCTATAGTCTCTAACTAGGAATACCATTCTATTATGCAGAAGCAATGCTAAAAATATATTGATAGTGAATTTAACCAAATCCCCAATTTGGCGGTTGTGCCTAAAAAAATTAAATATGCACTTGACTTCCTGAAAAGTCATCACCAACATGTTGATCCAACGAGCATAAGGATGGTCAATCCAAAAATTCTCACATTGCATCTAAATCCCATGTCAGCTCAGGTGTACCTCCACTTGAAAAATCACTCGATACATTCACAATGAGCTTCATGACTCGAGATTCCATAACCGATACCCAAAATAGGTAACCGAACTCCTGATAGATCGCCCGCAAGCAAACAAACAACGGCTACAGATGCACAACTTTTATTCCTAACAACCTTTAACTGCCACATGATCCAGACCAGCTGGTCACTGCATCTCCCGACTCCCACAATACACTATCACCCAAATAAGCCAAGAAACCTAATGATCCGAGTCCTAAGAGTCTTAATCAGAAGACTATCGGGTCTTACCCACATAAATCATACAACCACCGGTTCACGATAAATCATTATACATGTTATCCACTAAACAATAAACTCATAGCACCAAGTCAATCTTACCGTCATCACATCCAGAGCCTGAAGACTCGCGACCAGCACCACCGGGGCCTAAAGATTCCCAAACATTAGTCCACAAACTTACAGGAACCAATTCAAACATCCCTCTCAATGCGAATCGAATACAACATGGGCCATACCCATCTATCACGCACAATTCCCTTTAAAGCACATATTGATATCAACGTAAGATTGACAATCACACTCTTGTTTTGAATCGAAGGCTATAAATCAAATGATAATCATGCTAATAATACTAACCAAGCGGGCTCATGCTATCTTAATCAGACCACTTGCACCCCTCATGATCATAATCGAGGCACTATCACAATGTACACCCCCAATGGGAAACACATAACCACTATTTGATCTACTTCACTCTTTCAACCTCACAACCTTACTCAAAGGGTGAACTACCAATAGATTGAACGAAATGAAGAACCTCAACCATTAATAGAAACATCCTCATGAACGACTGATACAAGATCCCCCACCTCGATTGAATCTGAACATACCCCAGCTATACGTAATAACTCGAGAAGACTTCCAAGGTGATCTAAAAATGCTAATAAACTTTAGTCGTATCAATCCCACTATAAATCCTACCAACACAACATGCCAAAAAAATTAGATTCTACGTAGATCAAAGTCACACATGGAAAGTTGAACAATGCTGTCCCAACATCCAAACTTCCAATAACCAAGGACAACTTCCAAACTTGACCCTACTATGAACCAAAATTCCACAACCCAATTGAGGGTAAACATACCTAGAAACCGAAGAAAATATAAAACATACAAAACATGACGATAGGTTGACGCATCCATTGAACTTCAACTGACACAACTCAAAATTGTCGAAGAACCTCCACTTTTGATGATGCATGAAATTAAAAATGATTAAGAATGCATTGACAACTAAACTAATAACCCAATGCACTACTGAACAAAACTCGTGTGAAACTAAAGATACCAAACTCTAAAGTTGATTTACCGATCAATAACTGCCCACCCTAGGATATAGATACCAATCTATACAACAAGTTGAGGAATCCCTCAACACTCGATGCTCAACCTGAGTGTCTTGAATGCCTCTTGATCTATCAACGACATTCTAAGAAGAACCACTGGCTACAACAACCTCCTTATCCAACATATTTTTTCCACGAAAACGACTCTTGCATTCCTGCACACATACATCTAATGATACCTTGCTATGCAGCTCTATCCTAACCAAATCCTGAAATAAAGTTTTGCATACCCGAACCGCAAATCCCTGAAACCAATTCTGCTAAAATCATAAACTCGAACATAGTGATGATCCTTCAAGGAAAATAGCCACTTCTCCCCCACTTAGGGTTCAGACTAACACCAAATGACGTTGTAGAAAAACCACATCTCAAACCGGTTCAACTGGATGCATAGCATCCCCAAATATTTAGAATATATAACACAACATAAGTTGGTCTTCCAGATAAGGACCAACCGAACTAAAAGTTATTCTTGATCTTAGATGGAGACCTCTAAAACCTCCCAATCATAACCGCCTCTACTATCAGAATACCATGCAGATGCACAAACAATAATTATGTCCATTCATGACACCGATTCTCCATCTAGAAACAAATGAACTACAAGACACCTCGCCTAATTCTCGAGAAAACAATTCTTCACGAGCATTACTCATAAATATGATAAACATCATACTCTTACTCAAGATAAATTAGAGACAACAAAAGTTGCTCTTACTAATTCACTTCACTTGGTTCCTGAAACAATCAACTAGCACCCGACCTAACTAATTTCAAGAAAGCAGACCCCTGATCTCATCTTAAGGAAACCATACCACAAAAATCCTTTTGTACATTCCTACGCTGCCATACCCACTGACAAAGAAAAACAAAATCTTCTGGACTCATGTGGGGACTACATCCCAACTCCGAAAATCACATGTCTACTCTTTCTTTCCTCTGAACGCGGAAAGCTGGAAGCTTGTAACTTCCGGCTGTAATCCTCGAGCCATTCATCACAATTGCTTCCTTCTTAAGTCTCACGACTCAACTGTCACTACTTGAGAAAGGACCTCTAGACCTCAAAATCAACTACCTCTCATGGGTTTGCACCATTAAAACTGAACAAAGAAGGTCACTAAGTCCTAAACAATCACCAGACCCATCCTCAGCCTGAATGACCATACCCGATAAACTGCAGGTGCCGAATCATTCCATCTTCCTTAAACAGTTCCTTAGAATTCCCTAAACTTTCCTCGAGTCATGTATGGATCATGTACTTCCAGTAGTATGGGTCCAATACTACATTCCACACATATCCATACTTTCCTTACGAATCATCTTGTATCCTCTAAGTAACTACCCCTTTCCACATTCATTCTATCCATTCTTATACACCCGTTCTCAAATGAATATCCATCATTAAACATTGGAAGCTAACCCACTACATGACATCCTACACTCTCATAGGTTCCCGACCTCACCCTGCCAACAACTACTTAAGATCTCCCAATAGTATCAGTTAACTACTTCATTAATAAAATCACGTACAAAAAATCTTAGATAATCCTTCGATTAAAAAGACTCATCCCTACAACGGTTAGACTCAAACAAGCATTGTGCATTTGGTTCAAATCCATAACTCTGAGATTATTTAACCTATGCATCATGTGACTGTAAGAGTCGAAGTATGTTGTAAGGTGTCGGAGGTTATTTTGTATACGATAGATATCTAATGTTATTACAAAGGCATAGTTATTTCGAAGCTATAATGTTTTAGCCCTCTGTATTTTTTGTGTGCTTTCTACTTTTCCTATAAATAGGGAAGGATACACAAGATAGATAGAACTTTTGCAACTCTTCTGTCTGTACACTCTTTGTATTGTGAAAGCATAATAGATCTGAAACCAGATTATATTTACTCAATGTGTTCTTAATTCGTTTCATTTCTAATCTTGTTTCATTACTGAATTAAATAGCTTCTACAATTGGTATCAGAGCAGGAATCATACTGCAATGATCTGATTTTCATCTTGTATCAACCGTATTTTGAGTCTCGTCTTGGATTCAAAAGTTTCTGCACTTTTGATACTGAAAATCATTGTTGATCTTCAATTGTGATTCGATTCTACGACAAGTTTGTTTAATCAAGTGTTTTGTTTGCTTTTTCTGAACAATTCATGCATTAATTCTCAAATTTCAGAAGCTTTTCTCAGAATTCATCCATACATCAATGGCGAATTTCAATATGAACATGATGATGTCCTTTTCACATTTTCTATGATCTTCAACAAAGATTCCCATGCTTATTCCAAAGTATTAAGATCAATGGGATGATCGCATGGAAGACTACTTGAATGGACTGGATGAAGAGCTTTGGGATTGTATTAATGGAAATGTTCTTCCTCCAACTAATATTCAAACTATTGGTTCATTTGCTTCAACTCAAAGTGTATCAGATCAAACTGCAAGACTAAAGAAGAATGAAAAGAGGTGTATGAGAGAGCTTCATGGTGCTCTTCCTCCGGTTGTTTAGAACTACGTTCGTAGTTGTAAATCAACAAGAAAATCTGGAATAATTTCAAGGAGAAGCTTCAAGGGAGTGAAAAGATGAAAATCAATTATGTGAAGCATTGTTTGGTAGAATTGAAAGAGTTCAAACAAAAGGAAGGTGAATCTATCAAACTTTATTATGATCGCTTGAATGAACTCATCTACAAATGCAATTGCAATGGAATAACCAGGTCAACCATGGAGTTTAATCTCACTTTTGTTATGGGACTACGAAAAGAATGGTGAAATGTTAGTCTAATGATGAAAACTAAACAGAGCTTCTATACCTCAACACTGAATGATCTTTACAATTTGCTGAAAACTCATGAGCGAGAAGTTATTGAAATGGCTAAAGAATCGAAGATAATCTGGGGAGGACCACTTGCTTCAGTTTCAAAAGTATCTGAGAAAAAAGCTACAGAAAAAGAGAGTTATGATGATGAAGGCCTAATTGTTAACTCATATAACGAAGCCATTTCTTTTTACTCAAACAACAAAGTGAAGAAATTTTATAAAAATCCATTTGGTTCGAAAGTAAGGACTGGTGAAGCAAAAGTGATTTTTGCTGGAAAAGTGAATGAGGATAAGAAGTTCGAAAAGAAAGAATCAATGTCTGAGGATTTGAAAGTCGAAAAGAAGCTCGAAGGTGACTTTGGTGTCGACTGTCGCTATTGTCATGGTGCAAATCACATGGCTAATGATTGAATGCTTCGAAAGAAAGAGGAAAAGAAGAATAAGATCAAAGACGAAGCTTACTATGTTGAACGTCTGGAAGAGGTGAGAGCAAAAGCGAAAAGTCTGTCATTGGTGTCGAGAGGAGAAAGGAATGAAGCTGGGACTTATCAGATTTGGTCCTCAGGTTCAGATGATGAAGATATGCATAATCCTACGGATGGAGTGGTGTTTGCGAAGTTTTAGGAAGAAGATGAAGAGAACGTAATTAGTCGTTGCTTTATGACAAATAGTGGAGACAAATCACCTATGACCACAGAGGTACATTCTATACTTCAATCTTATAATATTCCTTTGCGTGCTTGTGGTTCTAAATTAACTGCTTTTGATGGCAGTGTTGCCTATTTTGAAATTTGGTTATCTCTGCTATTAATGAGGCTAAGAAATCTAGTACTCAATTACTAAAGACACAAAAGCAGTTGGATTCGAAGAAAATGAGAGTAGAATATATTGAATTACAAATAACAAATCTCTTGTGTGATAGAGATAATTTGAACAATGAAGTTAGGATGTTACTTGGTCAGAGAAACATTTATTGTAACTCTGCTAAAAGGTTGTATGCAAAATTAACTGCTTTACATCACACGCCTAACATAAGCAAAGAACAACATAGGAAGTTATTACCATTCTTAAGTTTGAAATAGAAAAGATTGATTATGTGTCCTATGATTGTGAACAGACAATATCTGAGTATGATAAAGTTCCTGATAATAGGTTTGCTTATGGAATTGTGAAAATAGAGAATATTTGGATGCGAATAAATTAGTTGACATTATGAATGACGCCTTAACCAAGAATGAACAAATAATGATTTTGAAAAGGACTGAGAATTCGAAATCTGACTCTCAATCTAATTTTGTTGATATTGAAGATAATTCTGATAATGTTAGCGAAATTCGTGAAATTAAGGAGGAAGAATCTATTGATTGTTCTCAGTTGTCTGTTATTAATGTCACATCTTTGACTAAAGGCAAAGAAAAATATAATGATTTGTTGTTAAAGGCTGACACTGACCAACCCTCAACTTCGAAAGTTTGTGATGCCGATCATGTATGTGTCATAGATAGTGAAACTGATAGTAGTAATGATGAAAAGGATGATGATGAAATTTCGAAAGAAACAACCACAACAAATGATGTTTCAAAAGTAACTGAAATTACAAGAGTTGTTGTTGATCAGGTGTATGGTGAAATAGAAAATTTTGACAAAGTCATGAAAGAAGAAGGTGTTCATTATCTAGAAACACATTCAGTTGTGTATCCAAATATCAAGTCTACATATGATGTTATCTTTCCAGACCAAGTGTTCGTCACAACTGGGAATGTCGATCACATCAAACCTGAATTGAACAAATTAGCCAAACAAGATAATAAGCAAACATAAAATGAAGGTTTTTTTCTAACCAAAGCACTGTAAAAAACAATCTTACCAAGAATTCATATTCGTTTTAAAGACAAAAATCATAATGAAAATGGGTTGCAAAAATAGAAATTTCAAAGAAAAAAGTTGATGTTAAAATTGTTCCTTCAAGTGATAAAATAAATTCACAAGAGTTTAAAGAGAATTTGACAAGTTTTCAAAAGAAAATGGGATTTCAAAGAGACAGGCACAAAAGAATGTTTTTTTGGCAAATTTTTTAGTCTCGAAAGAAACATAACGATTTGAAAAAGAAAAAGACTGAAAAGACCATGTCTGAAAAGGCTAAGACAATGTCTTCATCAAGTTCAGTTAATAAGAAAAATACCACTCTATCTTAAAAGCATTTGTCTCATTCAACTTCACAAAATGATTTTTTGAAAACTAAAATTCAAGAAACAAAGTTTATGTCACAAAATCATAATAAAAAATCGAATGAAAAGGAGTTTTTGAATTCACAATATTTGAAGAAAGTTCATTCTACTAATCAAACAAGATTTTTCAATGATAGTTTTTCATAGTCATATCAATCACAAAACAACTCACCATCTTTTCAACATCGAAATCCTACACAACAACGTTGTGAGTCAAAGGTTGACAATAAAAAAACATGATCAATTTAACTCAAAAAGAAATGTCAAATTCACACCTCAAAAACTGAATTTTTCTAATCCTCCTGCGAAACAAGCTTTCAAAGTTTCGTATACCAAGGGTCAATTAAATGTGCAAAACATAGATCATTGGCTTGAAGGTAAAGGGAAATCTTATCAAACAGGAAAATTATCTCGACAACAAATCAAAAATGCTTATGAGAAATATTTGAATGAAATGTTGAATGTTAGTTCATCATCAAAAGATTTAACATCTTCAGTCAAGGCATGGCGCCCTATTTCGAAAGAAAAGACAACAAAGACACAATCTGAGCAGAAAAAGGTGAAAGTCAGTCAAAGTCCTAAACTTTCAAACTGTTATATTTCTGAGCCTTTACCAAATGAAGTGGACTTAATTGATAATGTCAAATCTAAAGTTCGTAATTGGGTTTTAGGATCTTCATTTTATAATGTGTTTCAACCTAATCATAAAGGACCCAAACAGCCTTGGGTACCTAAATTCTTTCACAAATTGCAGGTTTTATGTGAAGAGAAATATGATGAAAAATGGTATATCGATAGTGGTTGTTATCGTCACATGACTGGAAGGAAAGAAAATTTGCATGATTTTCGAAGTTTAAAGAATGCAGGAGTTGTAAAGTTTGGCTATAATCAAAAGTGTCAAGTTAAAGGAATGGTAAGGTGAGAAATGGGAAATTCAATGTTAATCGGGCCGCATATCTCGAAGGTCTTAACCATAACTTGATAAGTGTTTCGCAAATTTTTGTGGGCAACGGAAATCAAGTGGTGTTTAATGAAGAAAAAAGTATAATTTTGAATGTCAACACAAACGAAGTTTTACTTAAATCCAAATGACATGGAGATACGTTCACTATCGACATCAAACCAATAGTTGGAATTCCCTCGATGTGCTTACTATCGAAAGCTTGATCTGATATTAGCTTGCTCTGGCATCATCAAATTTCACATTTGAACTTTCGAAATCTTAATAAACTAGTGGTAAATGATCTTGTACAAGGCTTACTTGTCTTAAAATTTGATAATGATACTTTGTGTGCAGCTTGCAAACAAGGAAAACCACATCGTCAAGGGCATCCAATTGTTATCGATTCGAAAATTGTTGAACCATTGGAACTTCTTCATTTTGATATTTGTGGACCATCGACTGTTGAAACTCTTAACAAGAAATGGTAGATTTTTGTTATTGTTGATGATTTTCTCAATTTACTCGGGTTTATTTTCTCAGGTTAAAATCTGAAGTTGCTGAAGTAATGATTGATTTTATCAAGAAAATCCAAAAAAGTTTGAAGAAGAAAGTTCGAACAATTAAGAGTGAAAATGGTTCAAAATTTACGAATAATGTTCTTGATTCATTTTTAATTGAAAAAGGAATTTCGCATAATTTTTCTTCACCCTACACATCTCATCAGAATGGTGTTGTTGAAAGGTGAAATCGTTCTCTTTTTGAAGCAGCAAGAACGATGCTCACATCTGTGAATCTTCCTTAATATCTTTGGGCTGAAGCAGTCTCTACTACATGTTTTACACAAAATAGATCGTTTATACATCAAAGATTCAACATTACTCCTTATGAAATTATCAAAAACCAAAATTCTAATGTCAAATTCTTTCATGTTTTTGGCTGCAAGTGTTTTATCATGAATCTCAAGGATAATCTTTCGAAATTTCAGTCCAAAGCCGACGAAGGAATTTTCTTGGATTATTCTCATAATTCGGTTGCATATCGAGTATTGAATAGACGAACTCGGAAAATTTAAGAAACATTCAATCTAACTTTTGATGATTATTATATCAAACAAGTTGAAAAGTGTTTTGAATAAAAACCAATTATTAATGAATCAAAAGATGAATATGATAATATTAATTCGTCTGATTTTGATTATGATTTAATTTTTGGTGTTCCAGATAGGGTTGTGATGCTGAAGTCAATGATAGGGATAATCAACTACCTAAATCATCAAAACATTCTGACTTTTCGACACGTACTCAGGATGTTGTTGATTTAAATTCGACATCTCATTCTCCTGGGAATAGCACTTGTATTTGAATTCTCATGTTGAGCAGGAGCATTCTTTTGAGCGGAGAATAAGAGAATGAATGATAATGTTGTGGGGGAGCAACCTGAATATGAAATTGTCTAGGGGGAGTTAATATGTCGAATAGTAATCAAAATGAAACTTCTCATGATTTAAATGATAATATTTCTGTTGCAGGTTCAAAGAATGATGAAATGTTCGAAGATGCGCCATTGGGTTTTGATCCAACATATCTACCATTGGAAAATGGACAAGAAATCATCTAAAGGAACAAGTTCTTGGTGATCCTCAAGATGGAGTTCTTACAAGAGCTCAACTTCGTGCTACAAATGAGGTACTCAATACTCATCAAGAATTTTGCATGTTCAACGTCTTTATTTCGAAGATTGGACCAAAAACACTCAAGATTGCTATGGACGATCTTGATTGGATTGTTTCTATGCAATCTAAGTTGGATTAATTTGAAAGAAATAAAGTTTGACTTTTTGTTCCAAAACCAGATGATGTATCTTTTATTGGATTAAAATCGATTTTCAAAAATAAAATTGATCAAGAAGGCAATATTATTCGAAATAACACTAGGCTTGTAGGTAAGGTTATTCGCAACAAGAGGGTATCGACTATGAGGAAACCTTTTCCCCTGTTACAAGACTCGAGGCTGTTCAAATCTTTTTAGCCTATGCAACACACAAGGATTTTGATGTTTATCAAATGGAAACCTTTGCCCCTGTCACAACCACCAGGTTTTATCAATTCTCAATACCCTGATCATTGTTATGTGTTAGATAAGTTGTTTATGGGTTCAAACATGCACCAAGAGCCCGATATGCAACACTTACCAATTTCTTAAAACAATCGAAATTCAAACAAGGTTCCGTTGATCCCACTTTATTTCGAAACAAAGTTGGGAATCATCTTATTCTTTTTCAAATATATGTCGATGATATTATTTTTGGCTCTACTAAACCTGCTTTATCTAGTGAATTCGAAAATTTTATGAAAAGTCAATTTGAGATAAGCATGATGAGAAAAATAAACAAATATCTGGGATTGGATATTCGTCAAAGCAGAGAAGGAATTTTTTATCAATCAAGAAAAGCACACAAAGAATCTACTTGAAAATTATTGGATGACGAATAGCAAAAAGTTACAAGTACCAACGGCGTTTGGAACAAGACTGAATCCTTCGTTAGATAAACCTGTTGTTGATCTTATTATGTACAGAAGCATGATAGGCTCGTTACTTTAGCTTACGTCAAGTCGACCTGGTATTATGTTTTCTAATTGTAATTGTTCCAGATATCAATCAAATCCTAGAGAGCCATCCTTAACAGCAGTGAAGAATATTTTTCGACATCTCAAAGGAACAATTTCGTTAGGATTGTGGTATCCTTCGAAAATTGGCTTTTTCATACAAGAATTTTCTAATGTTGATTTGGGTGGTTGTAGTCTTGATTGGAAAAGTACAAGTGGTGGATCTCAACTCTTAAATGGGAAGCTTGTAGCTTGTCAATCGATGAAACAAACATGTGTTTCGATTTCCATAGCAGAGGCAGAATATTTTGCTGCTACAACGTTCACTTCACAATTAATTTGGTTTCAAAGCCAATTATGTGATTATGCTATAAAAATGAAGAAGATTCCATTGTATTGTGATTCACGAAGTCCTATACGTATTTGTCACAATCGAGTGCAACATTTGAAAACAAAGCATATTGCACTTCGCTATCATTTCATTAAGAATCATGTGGAAGACGGAAATATTGAAGTTCACTTTGTAAAAACAACTGATCAGCTTGCTGATATCATTACAAATCTATTCGGTGAAAAGTCGTTTGTAAGAATAATAAATGGACTGGGATTGATTGAAGCTAATTCTGTTCCTGGATTTTTTTTCAATAGAATGACAAGGGAAATTGGTGCAAAGGTGTCGATTCAGAGGTGCTAAGTGTTCATTCAGAGGAGACAGTTCATCATTCAAAAGGTTATTGTTTACGTTCAGCGCTTCAACACGCTTCAATTTTGACATCATGTACAACCCGCTTAATCTTCAATTTTCGTTAGCTTGGTACTAACTTTTTTTTGTTACTTTTATGTCGAAAAATCAAAAACAACAAAAATATTCGTGATTTATCTTTTGTTACTTTTATGATGAAAAATCAAAAACAACAAAAATATTTCTGTTGTAGCTTTTGTTAGTTTTATGATGAAAAATCAAAAACAACAAAAATATTTATGTTTTATCTTTTGTTACTTTTATGTCGAAAAATCAAAAACAACAAAAATATTTGTGTTTTATCTTTTGTTACATTCATGTCGAAAAATCAAAAATACCAAAAACATTTGTGTTTTATTTTTCTATTTTGAAAAATTCAAAAATATCAAAAAGATTTTCTTATTGTTGTTATTTTCTTTTTATAAAACAAAAATCCAAAAACATTTTCCTTTTCTTGTATGAATTTACATTTTTTGTGAATATGTAGTGAAGATTTTAATTGAGATCAAAGAGAATGAAGAGTCTTCTTGGTATATGCTTGCTGCTTTCAGGGAAGGTAAATTTTTGAAAACTATGTACTAGTTTAGATGTCCCTTGAAGCATGTTGCAGCATGTTGACCCAAGCCTCGATAATGCTATGAACTTTGAAGCCTTAATGGTTTTCTGGTTCTAAGAATTCCTTCCCAATTAGGCTATCTTCTCATGCATTCATGAGCTACCTTACTCCTCTCATATGAGTTAAGAGTTTACTGCTTGGTCCAATCATAACAGAGGTACATTCGTTTCTTTTACCCAATCTTTTTCATCCCAAAATTTTTACACATTCACACACACAAAGACATATGTCGAAGAGATCTCTGGTAAAAACCATCAGGATCTAGACATATAAAAACTTTATGTTTATGATCTAATGTCATGAGAACGTGATGGAAGTTAAACCCTAAGTGTCGAACCAAATTAAGGAATTGGCGGGGAACTTTGTTCCAGAATTAACGAAACCTTTGTTTCAGTAACTGTTTTCGATACTCAAAATCATTTTCTTTCCTTTGTAGTTATCTTGATCAAATGTTCAAAACCCACGACATTTGTTACCCAACAAGATTTAGGAGTTATTTTGGTTTCAAGAATATGATTTCTGTATGAGTATCATTCTCAGCCTTTGTTACTTGATAAATTGTTCAATGCTTACTTCTCACTGGCTACACTGGTCAAACAGGTAGTTCCATTTACAACATGTCACTCTTATGTTCAGTTATGCATTGTACCAAAATTTTACGCCATCTTCGAAATCATGCTAAAAGATGCCTTTCGATACTTCTCAACAAGTATTCGATTGTAATTCATGGGAACCCACACTACCTGTTGATCATCACTCTTGATGATAAGCAAAGCAATTTTTTCTCGGGATTTATCTGCTTTTATGTCGAAATTATATTTTCGACATCACATATCCAAATTTTTTCTTATTTTCCATCTTATCTTTTTCCTTGGCACACTGCACTCATGAAATCCTTAAGGTTCTGAGCATTACCAACTCAGTCTGATGATTTCAAAAGTCTGGCACATGACTTGACTTTCAAACCCAAAAGTTAAAGAGCCCAACCTCCATTCCAAAGGCTTTGGTCCTTATCTACTGGGTATTCATGAAGAGACTTTTGATGTGACGATTTGATAAGTGTGTGTTTCTAGGAAACTGTGTGAATCACTTCATCTGACATGGCGTCTTTAATGGCTAATTGAGCGATTTCAAGAGCCACGTGTCGTGTTAATTGATGGCAATCATTTCAGATTCAAATTAGGGATACATATAAAAAGGACAATTGTGTATACATTCCAACTTTACACTTTCTTAACATACTCAAAGACGATATGTACCCTTCTTTTCCTTTGTTCTTTAAAGCTTTCAAGAAAACCCTAGCAATGGTTGCTCCTCAATCTAACACCACTAAAGACCTATCTTGTCATCCCATTATGAAGATCCAAAGTATGAATTATCAAGTTGATGATGATGTTTCTGTTTATCTGGAGGAACTCAAGATGTTAATTGTTGCTCTGAAACACTCAATTTTGTATACTTCAATGTTCAGTTCGTTTGAAGTTCCTATGTCTTGGCGCTTAATTGTTGGTTCCACTGCCATATACAACAAGACATTGGACACAATTACATTTAATCTGGTGAATGACAAGAAGTTTCGATTATCCAAGAAGCTTTTTGCTAAGATTCTAGAAATCCCTAATTATCCACCTTTCAATGAGATGGGTTATTAACCCACTCTTACCAATACTAGCGAGTTCAAGAAACCAAGCCTTACTTGTATCTGGAATTTCCTCTTTGCCATTTATCTTCGATGTCTTACTGGTCGAAGTGTTGGTTTGGATAAAGGAAGACTGGAGGTGTATTCTATGGTTGGTGGCATGTATTATGATCTATCGGTGGATTATGAAACTCAGATGTGGAAGGAGTTCTTGAAGAGCGTTGAGAATATGAATGTTGTGGATGGGGTTTCTTGTGCTAGATATTGGAGTCCATTTCTTCAATATGCATATGAGAAAGAAGGTATTCAAGTGCCTGATGATGAACCAAAGGATGAGTTTGTAACATATCACTACCCAAAGGCAATTGAAGATGATGTAAATGTGTTTTCATTAGTTGCTCGAATTCTGGATGCCATGCTCAAAAAGGTTGATACGTAGAATCTTGTATTAATGGAATATTTATAAAAAAAAATAGTCCTACTGACGAGACTGGAGTTTTACTGCCTCGTTCTGATGAAGGTTCTTCAAAGAAATTACGAAAAACAAAGAAGGTTGTTGAACCTAGTCCTTCGAATCCTATTCAAGAGCAGAAAGTGACTAAGTCACCAAAGAAAAAGGCTGGAGAGGGGGTCAAAGTTTCGAAGAAATCGGAAAAGCCTATTGAGACTGAAACAGTTGGGCCTTCAAAGGAGATAATAAAGGGATTTGAGCATTGTAACACTCCTAATGTGTAATGCAACGCTAGAAACCTTGGATCTATGTTTTGCTAAAATACATGCAAAATTTGATTTCCAAGGATCTTAATCCTATCTAGCATACATGGGGAACTTTAATCATAAAGGTTTGCTAGAATTACATACCATGAAGTGATTTGGATTCCTTGAAACCTTGTGAGCCTATCCCCCTATGTGTGATGCCTCAAATGTCTCACACAACACCAAATTCACTTGGAATAAACTTGAGAGATATGTAGAACACTTAGAAATCGACTTGCCCTCCTTCGTTCTCTTCGGTGCCAATTTTGGTGTGTAACATGAAGCTTATATAGTGTGTTACAATTAGGTTACACCATGTAAACCCTAATTGTCATGACCTTTCATTTCCATGACCCATGGGTTATATAACCACCATGGAGCATCCTATGGGTTTTAGCCCAACTTGATAATCCATGGAGCATTAGCCCGCTATACAAGTATGAGTGATTTACACAATCAATCCATATATTTAATTAGTCTTCTTTTGATCACTTATTTAATTCTAAATTAATTCTTGATAAATACTAATTAAATAATATTATTAATATATTAGAACTTATAATATATTAACAAACCATAAATGTTATTTCTCTCATTTTAGTTTTTCCAAATGCATGATGCCATGCAACCCTAATGGACCATGCCAAACCGGGTCAAGTACATACCCGAAATAGTTATGCACTTAGACAACTTATCCAACAGATAGTTCCTTCGAAATCTGGTGTGTTTAAGGGCCTTAAAAAGATAGGTCATCGGTCAAGAAATTCTCCTGAAAGGTCATCCAACTTTTCACCTTTAATGGTTCGAAAGCCTCATGTAACTCGAAAATGTCTTATCATTTGTGAAGTACCTGTACTTGTTTCTTCATCCTCTAAGAAGTGAAGGGCTGAGGATGTTGCTAAACATATTCCAAAGAAACGAAAGAAGAGAAAGTTAATTATTCAGGAAAACTCCTTGGAAGACGAAGAAGTACCTGAAACACCAATGCGTAATGTTTAATCTAAGAACAAATCACCTGTCAAATCGAATTTCGAGGAGGTAGGAATTTCAAGTAGCTTTGTGAAAACTTCAATAGTGAACACATCTACTATTCTTGGTGACTCAACAAAAATATCGACTCCTGAGAAGACTTCGGTCATACCACCTGAGGTTTCGTTAACCAAGTCATCTAATGAGGAGGTTCGAACCTCAGGCATTCCTGCACACGTATCTGATACAGATGCAAATATCAACATGGGTGAAGGAGTCTCGAACAAAGAAAACCCAGTTTCTAGTACTCAAGATATTTTCGAAACCTCTACCATAACTACCATTACTTCTCTACCACCATTTTTCACAGCTGTTTCTACGTCCACTCATTCACCAACTTTTGATCAAGTCATGAATCAATCAATCACTTCTCTCTTTCTATCTCAATCAACTGAACCACCCAAGACAATAAATGATGATGAAACTGAATATGGAGGGTTTGGAGGATCATTCACTGACCTAGAATTTGATCCCGAAAAAGAAGAAAGCCTAGATCATATCCTCATGTCGGGGAAACAATTCAAGATTCTCAATAGAAAGCTCAATTCCTTATTGTAGTCACAAGAAAATGCATGAGATAAACACTCTATATTTGGCATTGAAGTTGATGTGATGCTCAAAGCTCAGGAGCTTCGACTTCAATACAAGCTTGATGTAATGCATAAAAACAATGAGCTCTGAGTCAAAGCTCAATATGATAATTTCAATGGTGAAATCAAGGAGCAGAGAATGATTGTGAAGGAATGACATGTTCTCTTCGTTAAGGATGTCAAGACTGTACGAGAAGATGTGAATCGAAAGCTTGAGGAATTGAAGGTAGACATGTCAAAAGAGATTAATGAGTTGAGTACTAATTAATCTTATCTACTTTCAAAAGTGGATATTTTTGCAGGGGCTATAACAAAAGTGGTGGATTGGTATAAATCCCTTGTTCCCAAGTTTGAAAACAAAGCAACTGGTGGTCTTAAAATTTTTGGGAAGCTTGATGCCATGCTTAGTGAATTGAAAGAGATGATTTCGAAGTCTGAGTCTTTTGAAATGATAGCTTAGTTTTGTGACTCCCAACTATACCAATTAAAGTTTATCTTGTTTGTTTGTTGAGACTTTTTATATAATCTTTTATATAAATACAAATTTGTTATCTTGTCTGGTGTCAAAATGTATGGTTAAAATATTTTTTTGGGTTATAACTGTTGGAATAGTGTCTAAGGCTGCAACTATATTAGGCAAGTATTTGACCCGGTTGTGCATGGTCCTTTTGGGTTGCCTTCACCATAGCAACTTGATAGGATGATTTAATATGAGAGAGTAAATATTATTAGTATATTATGAAGAATAATATAAAGAATAATATATTGTTATTTGATTAATATAAGTCATAGAATTAATTAGAATTAATTTGGTGACTTAAAGAGGTTAATTAAATAAAGGGGTATAAACTGTCAATTGTTTGATAGTTACGCTTTAGACTGAAAATCCTTATAGATATACTAAGGACGAATTCTAGAAGCTAAAGGATAGCTAAATTCGTCTATGGCTTATCTAAGGAAAGGATTTGGATAGCCTTAAGAGAAGATTATCCAATTAGGGTTTAGGTTGTAACCCTTAAGGAGTCTACAAGTATAAATAGATCCCATGGGCAAGGGAAATCGGGACCTCACCTAAAGTAAGAGAACCCTGGCCGATTGCCTTCCCTCTCCTCTCTCCTAAATCATCTTCCTTGCTATTGGTGTTTGTAAGCCATCAGAGGAGTGACATTTGTGACTCTAGAAGCTCCAAGACCACAAGACCAACAAGGAACTCAAAGGTATGGTTCTAGATCTGTTTCAATGTTGTCATTTAACCTAATTAGTCATTAGAAGTCTTGGATTCAAAGCATGTTTAATTAGAAAGCCTAGATCCAAGCATTAGGGTTTTGCATGCGTACATAGGAAAGTTCTTATGGCTAAAACCCATCAGTGGTATCAGAGTCTAGCTTGGTTTTCTTTAAATTGTTGCTTGATTAACTGAAACAAACTTGCAAAATTCGATTTTTTTGGTTTCTGAGTCATGGACTCGGCGAGTCCCTTTGTGCACTCGGCGAGTCCAGGCGTCAGGAATGGCCAGATTCGGGATTTTTTCATAATTATCTTATGGAAACTTACCTTAATCATAATAGATCAACCTAAATCCGATTTTTTGATATATATGACTATTATCTTGATCTAGTTAAAGGTATTTATCAACTAATAAAATATTTAATTTCCTTATATGATAATTAATTAATTATTTTAATTATTTTGGTAATTATCTTTCAAAGAAATCTTGAATAAAATCAAATATAGATAATTATGATATTAATTGTTAATTGGAATTATTTGTTATTTGATCCTCCATGTTTTAAATGTTTAAAACTTGCCCTCAAGTTTTGAAATTTATATTTGTGATTAAAAGTTTTAATTTAGACAACTTAAATTTCAAAACCCTAGATTTTAAAAGGTTTAAAATACAACCCTATACTAACATGATATTACTAGTATAATATATATGTATAACTAAATGCTAGTCTTACCGTTAGTAGGCCTCATTCACGAAGCCGATCTATAAGGTGAGTATAAGGTTGCGGCCTATAAAATGGCGCTTAATGGGTGTACACTCACACCCACCGCTTGCTTGATTGGTGGAGGGTTGTTAGCCGAACGGGTAGGATAGGGCAACCTCATCCTCTCATTAAAAGTATAATAAGTAATACAAAGTAACTACACATTTTAAAAAAAATTTCCCAATCTTAGTTACTTTAGGAAAAGTGAATCGATGCAATCCCATGAAATTACACTTTGCACCCTTGGTAAGAAGTTAGTGGAGCGTGTGTGGTTTTCCGGCACACTAATTGGTTCTAAGCAAAGGTGGCAAAGGGTGATTCGTTGTTTATCATAGTTCGATGGAGCATGTGTGGTTTACCGGCACATCGAATAGGTGATCGTTACAATGAAGGCACCATGTGAATTTGCATGGTAATTCACACCCGCTTTGTGATCCTCGGTATCCCAGTCACAAACAAGAGAGCATATCGAGATTTAAACATGCCATTGAATAGTTTCAATGAATCTCATCCGAACCTAGGAATTCTCAAAAACACTTAGGACTAATAGTTTAGGTTTTTGTGATGGAGAATTAGTGAATCGTCATTCACTTACCTTCAATTTATTTGCATGCTAGATTACGGCATCCCTTTTCTAGTATGTAAATGTTATTGTTGGATCCTAGCCCTAATTTTTCTTATTGGCTGATAATTAGGGATTCTTATTCTAATCTATCTTTGTCCTTTTTCTTTTGTAGATGACGAACGCAAACAACGCTGCTGCTAGTTCTTTCACGTTGATGAGCCTTTGCCAAAAGGTCACCTTCGATGGAACGAACTTTAGCGAATGGATAAGATACATTCGCACCATTGCTCACTATGAGGACAAGGAGTATGTCCTTGATGAGAAGCTCGAGAAAATCAACACCGAAATCGCTACTCCGGCCGAAATCACCGCCTTTGAAACTCATGAGCGAGATGCAACGTAGGTACATTGCATCATGATTGCCACCATGAACTCCGAATTCCAAAAGTCCTACGAGGACATGTACCCGTATGAGATGCACCAAGACTTATTGGAGAGATACCACCAGAACGCGAGACAAGAGCGTTATGAGATTTTCACCAACATGATTTCCGCTAAGATGGGTCATGGAGAATCTCTTACCGTGCACATGCAAAAGATGCAAAGGTATGTCGACCGCCTTCGCAAGTTAAATGTTGACTTTGGGGAAGACTTGGTGATCGACATGGTGCTTCATTCTTTGCCTCCGATGTACAACCAATTTAGGATGACCTACCACATGAACAAAGAAGAGGTCACCCTAAGCAAACTCCAAGGTCTCTTGAGGGTTGCTGAGAGCAACTTCAAAGACAAGTCTGCTGCACCAACTCCTAATCCACCTGCTGCTCCTGTCTTGGCTATTGGTCAAGGAAAGGGAAAGAAGAGGAAGGCTTCATCAAAGAACTATCGCAAGGTCAAAACCCGAGATGGTGCCTCTTCTAGTGGGACCCAAGTTGATCCCGCTAAGCCCTGTCCTAACCCGAAGGAGGCAGAGTGCCACCACTGCCACAAGATAGGACATTGGAAGAGAAGCTGCCTAGAGTACCTGCAAGCAATCAAAGAAAGAAAGATCAAGCCACCTTTCGCAGGGACTAAGAAGAAGTAGGGATGTGGAGCAAGGAAGAATCAATCTAATCATGGGGAACAGAAGATCGTCGCCTGTGACCAAGATTGGAGTGTATTCTCTAGTGCTTAGGAATAATTTATGTTTAGATTTGAACAATTGTTGCTATTCGCCATAAATGGCTAGAAACATCATTTCATTTCATGGTTTATATAGACAAGGATTTAGATTTTCTTTTAATAATGAGAATGGTTCTATTTTAGCTTATCTAAATGGTGTCTTTTACTTTGAAGCTATACCATGTAATGGAATATATGAAACTGTTATGATTGTTGATAACTTGGGAAATGATGTTTTGAATATAGATTCTTCCACTAGTATGGATAAAGCATCCTTGTGGCATTGTCGTCTTGGACATGTCAACAAGAAACGCATAGCCCAACTCCAAAAGGATGGAGTGTTGGAGTCATTCGACCTTAGGGAAGATGACACATGCGAGTCTTGTTTACTTGGAAAGATGACTAAATCACCCTTCACGAGTACATGTGAAAGGGGTGAAGGTCCATTGGACCTAATACATATCGATGTATGTGGACCGTTTAGATCAACCACGAAGGATGGGAACCGCTTCTACGTAACTTTTACCAATGATTATAGTAGATATGGGTATATCTAGTTAATCAAGCAAAAGTCAGAAACCTTTGAAAAGTTCAAAGAGTTCAAGAATGAAGTGGAGAATCAATTGGGCAGGAAAATCAAGATGCTTCGATCCGATCGAGGAGGAGAGTACCTAAGTATTGAATTCCACGATTATCTCAAGGAGTGTGGAATAGTTTCGTAATTGACGCCTCCTAGGACACCGCAGTTGAATGGTGTGGCAGAAAGGCGTAATCGAACCTTATTGGATATGGTTCGCTCTATGATGAGTCGTGCTTCACTACCTATCTCTTTTTGGGGGTATGCCTTAGAGACTGCCGTCCATATCCTTAACCGAGTCCCTACCAAGAAGGTTGCCAAAACACCTCACGAGATGTGGACAGGGAAAACTCCCTCGTTGGCACATATCAAGGTTTGGGGTTGCGAGGCTTTCTTAAGACGAGATACTCACGACAAGCTTGAACCTCGAAGTGAGCGATGTATTTTCATCGGCTACCCGCAGACATCCTTTGGATATCTCTTCTATAGACCGAAGGACAATGTGGTCTTCGTTACGAGGAGAGGAGTTTTCCGAGAGCGAGAACTCATAAGCCAAGGAGACAGTGGGAGGCAAATCGAGCTTGAAGAGATTCAAGAGTCGATAGATGAAGGAACCTCTACCGCTGGCACTCAACCCGAGGAGGAAACTCCGGTTGAACCGATTGACGAGTCCTTACCTCTTAGACGTTCCGATAGAGTTAGAGTTCTACCCCAGTTTTATGGTTTTCAAATTACTACCGAAGGGGACACGTATATTAGTAATGGTACACTAATGAACCTAATAGCTATAAGGAAGCCATGGCAGGCCCGGAGTCTGCAAAATGGAAAGAGGCAATGGATAGCGAGATCCAATCCATGTATGATAACCAAGTTTGGACTTTGGTTGATTATGTGCCCGGACGTAAGACCGTTGGGTGCAAGTGGATCTTCAAGAAGAAGACCGACGTGGATGGAAACGTGCACACATATAAAGCGATTGGTTGCGAAGGGCTTTACTCAAACTCCCGGAGTTGATTATGATGAGACCTTCTCAACAGTTGCGAAGATTAAATCTATTAGAGTGATGCTAGCTATTGCCGCATTTCATGATTATGAGATTTGGCAAATGGATGTCAAGACCGCTTTCCTTAACGGGAAGTTGGCTGAGGATGTTTACATGGCTCAACCCGAGGGGTTTGTGGATCCGAAGCATCCGAATAGAGTGTGTAAGCTTGAGAAGTCCATTTATGGACTTAAGCAAGCGTCTCGCAGATGGAATCTTTTCTTCGATGAGAAAGTCAAAGAGTTTGGATTTGTACGAAACGAAGACGAGTCTTGTGTATATGTCAAAGCCAGTGGGAGTATAGTAAGCTTCCTCGTTCTATATGTCGATGACAAATTACTCATAGGAAACGACATCCCGACTTTGCAGGAAATTAAGTCCTGGCTCGGGAAGTGCTTCGCTATGAAGGACCTCGGAGAGGCTTCTTACATTTTGGGAATAAGGATAGTTAGAGAAAGAAGTAAGAGACTAATTGGACTTAGTCAGAACACTTACTTAGAGAAGGTACTAAAACGTTTTAGTATGGAAAACTCAAAGAAGGGAGAATTACCGATACAAAGTAATGCCAAGTTGAGTAAGACTCAAAGTCCGAGTACCGAAGCTGAGATAGTAGAAATGAGCCGAGTACCATACGCTTCCGCAGTTGGCTCAATCATGTACGCCATGACTTGTACTCGCCCTGATGTAGCCTTCGCTTTGAGCATGGTTAGTAGATATCAAGGGAACCTTGGCAGAGCACATTGGATTGCGGTGAAGAATATCCTTATGTACCTTCAGAGGACGAAGGAATGGTTCTTAGTCCTCGGAGGGAGTGATGACTTGAAGGTGTGAGGGTATAGTGACGCCAGTTTTCAGACCGACAGGGACAACTACCGTTCGCAGTCGGGCTGGGTCTTTACCCTAAATGGAGGAGCAGTGACATGGAAGAGTTCCAAGCAGGAGACCGTAGCTGATTCAACGTGCGAATCAAAGTACATTGCAGCGAGCGAAGCGTCGAAGGAGGCAATATGGCTAAAGAACTTCATCGGTGATTTTGGAGTCGTACCTGCCATAAAGGAGCCCATGGAGATTTTCTGTGATAACGAAGGAGCGGTTGCCTTGACCAAGGAACCGAGGGATCATGGTAGATCAAGACATATCGACAGAAAATATCACTTCATTAGACATCGTGTAGAAGAAGGACAACTTGTAGTGAAGAGGATATCATCAGAAGATAACCCAGTAGATCTGCTTACGAAGGGACTGAGTAGGGTTAAGCACTTGTAGCATGCTAGGAGTATTGGGCTGAAGGATGATATTAGCATAGATTAGATAGTATTAGAAACGTGTAATAGATAAATGTAATTAACATTTGATGATTAAATAAAGGAGTTTTATTTATGAGTAATGTTACTATCTTATGTTAATTGTTTAACTATTGTTTCACTTTGCATGTTTTGACTTCCAGAATAATTGAGTTTATTAGGAATAATAGAAATTGTTCAAATGGTCCACAATCGTTCATATGTTGGAAGTAGATATGAATGAAGATTGTCGTGAATTGGTGTGTAGAATGTCTAAATGGTGTTAGACATAGCAAAGGGTTGCTGCAACATTCATGAGTGCTAATGAACTAGTTTTGAGCATTGGAACAAACCCGCGCTTGCTGGAATCACCTTATGGAATAAGATATAAAAGGGTGATCGCAAGACGATAGTATCATATAGTCTTAAAACCTAGATATATGGTTTGTTATTTGTTAATTGGTTGTACATTGATAATGCGAAACCGCATCAGTAACTCGGTGTTATAAAACGCATTGTTATGTATAGTTGGTTAATGAATAAGTAAATGCATATAAGTCGAAGTTTATCTGTAACTTTTATCTAAGAAGGTAAAAGCGATATCTCGGCCGCTCGATGATTTGATTTGACTTATGTGTCGGGCCCGGTCAGAACTAAATTGATGTGTTCAATTAAGTTCTATGTCAAATAAATCAGAGATCGAGAAACCTAAATGCTTGACTAACCATTCCATAGGATTGTCAGCATGATATCTAACAAAGGACTGTACAATCCCTTATCTAAAGGACATGATTGATTAGATCAGAGTTTGACAGCGTCTTTGAGAGCTACGATTGCAAACCGAATTGTACTCGTGTATATAGTTACTAGACTTATCCAAGTGGGAGACTGTTGGAATAGTGTCTAAGGTTGCAACTATATTAGGCAAGTATTTGACCCGGTTGTGCATGGTCCTTTTGGGTTGCCTTCACCATAGCAACTTGATAGGATGATTTAATATGAGAGAGTAAATATTATTAGTATATTATGAAGAATAATATAAAGAATAATATATTGTTATTTTATTAATATAAGTCATAGAATTAATTAGAATTAATTTGGTGACTTAAAGAGGTTAATTAAATAAAGGGGTATAAACTGTCAATTGTTTGATAGTTAAGCTTTAGACTGAAAATCCTTATACATATACTAGGGACGATCTAGAAGCTAAAGGATAGCTAAATTCGTCCATGGCTTATCTAAGGAAAGGATTTGGATAGCCTTAAGAGAAGATTATCCAATTAGGGTTTAGGTTGTAACCCTTAAGGAGTCTACAAGTATAAATAGATCCCATGGGCAAGGGAAATCGGGACCTTACCTAAAGTAAGAGAACCCTGGCCGATTTCCTTCCCTCTCCTCTCTCCTAAATCATCTTCCTTGCTATTGGTGTTTGTAAGCCATCAGAGGAGTGACATTTGTGACTCTAGAAGCTCCAAGACCACAAGATCAACAAGGAACTCAAAGGTATGGTTCTAGATCTGTTTCAATGTTGTCATTTAACCTAATTAGTCATTAGAAGTCTTGGATTCAAAGCATGTTTAATTAGAAAGCCTAGATCCAAGCATTAGGGTTTTGCATGCGCACATAGGAAAGTTCTTATGGCTAAAACCCATCAATAACCCACAAAATGGTGAAATAACTATAATGTACTCCTTTTTGTTTCAAAAGCTATATTTTTGGTAAAAAGCTTCCACAAACCTTGTAGTTTGACAAATCATAATTTTTCTTATGATTTTATAACATGGATTATATTTTGTTTTTGTTAGTTTTGCATTTGAAAACTAATATATCACAAATATTTGAATAAAAGCTATTAACCACCATAACTCATGCAAATAATATCTTATTTTTAACATAAAGATGAAGCATTGCAAGTATTTTTCTGGTAAACCAAGTTTTACTTGTACCCCCCCCTAAAAACATAAAAAACTCAAAAAATATGGGTGTATGAAGTTACCTTGAGTGGATTTGTGGGTTATAGAAGAGATTGTGTGAAGATGTCCAACCCTAAAACACTTGAGTGTGGTTGATGAACTCTTTGAAGGTGATATTATCCTCACAGCTTTAACACATAATAATATGTGTTAATATGATGAAACTAACATAATAGTGTAAAAAAAACTAGATTAACAAGAAAACTTACCAAAACTCTAAGAATAAGCTTGAAGATTTAATCCTTGGATGTTTGGACATGGTTCTTTGAGAGGAAATGAATTTAACAGAAAGTAGTATGTGAATGGTGGATGATTTAAGGGGTGATTTCAGCCTTAGATAAAGAAAGAAAGTTATGGGATATTTGCATGGTTTTTTGCTAGACAATTACCTTGATAACTGTTGGGTATTAATTTGCATGGGAAGAGATGGAACTTCAAATCACCAAGTCAACCCCCTTATCTACTTTTCCAGCCGAAAACCCACTAGGAAAAGGATCAATTTGGTGATTTCAGCAAAGGAATGACAAAAATCACCTTCTACACCACGTGATTTCGGTCCTAGTGATTTCCTAGCTTGTGATTTCGGTCATAAACCATTCTATCATGGTGTTTTCAATTTTGTATTACCCACTAAAGGGTGATTTCGGTCCTAGGAAAACCAATATCACTAGATTGTTGGGGTCCTAGGCCTAAAATTCTAATTGCAATGGTTAATTCATGATTTATGCTCCACTTGTTGACTTTTCAAAGGCTCCTTACAAGTATGATTTTCAAACATATTATTTACTTCTACAAATAATGCCCTTATGGCTTTCAATGTTTAATTGCAACAAAGTTATGATGTGGTTTTACATTATACATAGATACACCTTAGACCTTGCTTGGCCATTAATTTTACAGTCGGCACATCATCCCCCTGTTAGAGGGAATTTCATCCCGAAATTAGCATCTTGGACAGGTTCTTGCAAGTATAGTAAAAGTTGTGGGTATTTCTGTTTCAGCTGATCTTCCTGCTCCTAAGTGAATTCAGGCCGTCGCTTGGTCTTCCAGCGGACCTTCACTATTGGCATAGGTCTCTGTTTCGTTCTCTTGATGACCCTGTCTATGATTTCCACAGGTTCCTCTACGAAGTGTAGACTCTTGTTTACCTCGATTTCGTCGAGTGGGACTACAGGAGTCTCGTTAGACAGACACTTCTTTAGGTTGGACACGTGGTAGGTGGGATGTACATTACTAATTTCTTGTGGTAGTCAGAGTTTGTAATCTACCGGACCGATTCTAGCAAGGATTTTGAATGGCCTGATATAACTTGGATTCAGCTTCCCACACTTTCTGAATCGTATCACTCCCTTCCAGGGTGAGACCTTTAACGGAATGCGGTCACCAACATGGAATTCCAATGGTTTTCGTCGCTTATCAGCATAGCTCTTTTTTCGATCCCGGGATGCCTTTAATCGTTCATAGATTTGAACGATCTTCTCCATGGTTTCCTATATGATCTCTGGGCTGGTGAGTGTGTTATTAGGAACTTGTCCCTTAGCAAGCTGTGTGCCACCCACTTCAGCCCAGCACAGAGGTGATCTGCACTTGCGCCCATAGAGAGCTTCGAATGGCATTGCTTTGATGCTAGTGTGATAGTTGTTATTATATGAGAATTCAATGAGAAAAAATGGGTATCCCAGGCTTTACCAAAGTCTATCACACAATCTCTTAACATGTCTTCTAGCGTCTGTATGATCCTTTAACTTTGATCGTCTGTTTGATGGTGATAAGCTATACTCATATCGGGTTTGGTTCCCAAGGACTTTTGGAGTGAATGCCAAAACGGTGAGGTGAATCTACTATCTCTGTCGGAGATAATATATATCGGCACACCATGTAGTCATATAATTTCTTTAATGTACGTCCTTGTGAGATTATCCATCTTGTCGGTCTCCTTTATTGGTAGGAAGTGTGCGGATTTGGTTAACCTGTCAATGATCACCCATATGGTGTAAATTCCACCCGCTGTCTTGGGCAACTTGGTTATGAAGTCCATGGTTATCCGCTCCCACTTCATCTCAGGTATATCCGGTTGCTGAAGTAAACCCGAGGGCTTTTGATATTTTACCTTGACCTTGGCACAATTCAGACACTTGTCCACATAGGTAGCGATCTTTTCCTTCATGTTTGGCCACCAATAAAGTTTCTTTAGGTCCATACACATCTTGTCTAAATCAGGATCAACGGAGCATTTTGACTTGTGAGCCTCGTTCATGACAGCATCTCTGTACCCACCAAATCTTGGTGTCCAGATTTGATTCATGAAGTAACATGCTCCGTCACCCTTGACTTCTAAGTTTTTATCCATTCCCCGCAATGCCTCACATGCGACGTTCTCGGGTTTCAGGGATTCTAGCTGCGCCTCCTTGATCTGTGTGGACAGGTACGAATGGATGGTCATAGTTAATGATTTTACACAGACATCTCCCATCGCAATCGGGAAAAAATCAATCGGAAACCCTACGCCTGATATCTCGAGTACACATCCTCGAATCACATCAGTGGCATATACCGCTCTCTCGTCAGGTATGGAAACTCGCAGAGATCGACTCAACGCCTCCCGATTGCTACTGATGTGCTGATTGAAGCCTAATGATACAAAAGATCGACTCGCAGTTGAAACAGACTGCAAATCCATTAGGGAAACAGACTACAAATCCCTTAGGGCAATCCTTGGCCATCTGCCCCTCCTTGCCACACTTGTAGCAAGACCTTTCTCTGCAAATCCCCTCAGGACTCTTGCCACACTTACCACAAGTGCGGTCCTTCTGGTTCCCTGATCTCAAATCGGCGAGCTTGGCCCGCTTGGCTGCCGGCTGGGACAGAGCCGGTCGCCGATCCTTTGTCTGAGACTCCGCCTCCTCCCTAGCCTGAGTCTCAAGCTTTATCTCCCTCTTCCGAGCGTTTGCCTGAAGCTCGGCAAATGTCCGATATGAAGAGTTCGCCACAAACTCGTGGATGTCTCTCCTCAAAATGCTTAAATACCGACTCATGCATGCCTGCTCGGAAGATAAGTGCTCAGGGCAGAACATCACCCTCTCATGGAACATCCTGGTGATCATAGTAACAGACTCGGTACCCTGCTTGAGGGTCAAGAACTCCTGGGCCAAACGTTCCCTTTCCACCGTGGGAACATACTCATCACGAAACATAGTGGTGAACCTCTCCCAGGTAACCGCGACAAGCTCTGCAGAAGAATAGTGCGCTCTCACAAACTTCCACCAGTACTTCGCTCCCAAGCGAAGCTGGTTCAACGCGAACTGAACTCTCAGATGCTCTGGACATGAACACGTATAGAAGCATCCCTCAATGTCATAAACCCATCTCATCGCAGCAATCGGATCCTACGTCCCATTAAACTCTGGTGACTTCGTGTTGCTGAACTCCCGGAACAGCATCGAATCACCACCCTGAGGTCTAGTAGCAGCAACAGCCGCGGTAGCTGCATCCTCAATAACCACTGCGTATCTCTCATCAAAGGTCTCAATCAACGTGCTCTTAATAGACCCAAACATCTCTGGAATCTCTGCGCAGATAGCCGCAACCACCTCCTCGTGGATCATCTGATGAAGTTCCTTGTCTCTCACACCGCTGGTCTTTATTCTGTGGCGTGTCCCCACCATGATATCTCTGAAATACAACATCAGAATTATCAGAGACTCGCTCGAGCAAACTCGCACTCGATAACTCAACCCTACTTGCTCCTTAGTACCCTAAGGATTTTTACTTGGACTGTGCACTGATCTAGCGTCTTCAGTAGTATGTGCCCTATACTATCGTCCACGTCGCATCAGTATTCACCCCAAGTCCTCCTAGGTTCCCCGATCGCAAGTACTCTAATCTCACTATGCATAGGCTACTCTCCATCAGACCTGTCATAAGCTCCTCGCTGCTACCTACTCACTCTCAAGCGTCTCCTAGCAACAAAACCCCTAGACTAATTTATCACAAATTAGGCCACTCTAGTCCTAATAAGAATACCTAGCCTACTGTAGCATGCATATCATATCATATAATATCTCATAACACATAATATAAGGGTATTTTGGGAAATCACCGTTCGGGCGCTAGATGATCGTACACACTACTCTGCTCTGCTCTTTCCATAACCTTTATAATATTTAAAAATTATTTTGGTTTTATTTCGAAAAATTTCTCAAATCCTCAGTTTGAGTTCAAATGCACTCAAAGGTGCATCCGAATCCCTCAAACCAAGGCTCTGATACCAACTTGTAACAACGTAAATTTCAAAACAATTTTTCACTTTTAAAAATGTAATTTCATGCATACATAATCTCGCATGTCAATTTATCACATGTCAAAACCAGAAAAACACATCCCAAGATCAAAACGTATAAAAACTCCAATAGTGTGTACTGATCATGTCGGCGCCTTCCCGCGATCCTCACTGGTACCTGAAACACATAACACAAAACACTGTAAGCATAAATGCTTAGTGGGCTCCCCAAAATACCACATATAACACATATTAGCCACTCGAGGGGACAACTATGTGGGCCCTCTGGCCCTAACTCTGTGGACCCTCTGGCCCTAACTCTGTGGACCCCCTAGCCCTAACTTTGTGGACCCTCTGGTCCTAACTCTGGAAACTCTGGAGTACATACAACATAAATCAAATAGAAATAATTACTCTAATCAATACGACTTTCAAGACTAGGCTAATCCCTCTCCAAGTTCTCTAAGAAGGGTAAAAGACCATTCTACCCCTCCAATATCTAAAAAGTCCAAACATTGATTAAACCCTAATAGTCAACGAAGTCAACTGCAGTCAACGGTCAACTTTGACCAGACTCGTCGAGTGCACTCGGGTGACTCGACGAGTCCATGCGGGTCCCCTGAATCCTTCTAAGCCTCTCTTGGCACGTCGAGTCCCTCCTCCACTCGCCGGGTTACTCGGCAATGAATCGCGGGGAAACCCCGACTCGACTCGTCGACCCCACTTATGTACTCGGCGAGTGTCTCCAATAACAACTCTAAAATGACCTTTTGAGGTCAGATCTACTTTTCCAAACTATAGATCTAAGCTCCCCAAGACCAATAACCACGTAAAGGTCGAAACTTGATTCACATGCAATGCACCGAAGGCTTCTTTTGGTGAAATAACTACAAAAATGGCTTCCTAGGCTCATAACTCCAAAAGAGTGCCATAAAGCATAACGATAAGGACTCTCTGTACCCCTTAAGGTCCACATCTAAGAACCATTTCACCTTGGGACCTCACATATTCCAGATTCAAGTGAAAATAAAGCATAAAGAAACCCTAGGTTTGACTAAACATCACAAACACGAGAATAAACATAGATTGATACCTCCAACTGCTTCCTCTGAACAAATGGAAGTAGATCCAAGCTCCCCAACTCACCTAGCTTGTTCTTCCTCCTCCTTCTTGCTAAAACACACAAGAAATGGTCAACAATGGCCACCTTTCTCACTCACAATCCTCACAGTTGCTCTGGTACTCTCAAGGACGAAGGTAGCCGCAATTAAGGGCCATAAGGTCCTTTAAATAGGGCACATGCCCAGGAATTTAGGGTTTCAACTCACAGCGCAGACTCGTCGAGTCCACCCTTTCTGACTCTTTGAGTCCGTTCATTAATCCAGTCAGCAACCCTGGTCCTACTCAACGAGTCTACGCCTCAATTCGTCGAGTCCCTTTCTATTAATCAAAATATTAATGATCAAACATAATACCTGGAAATCTGGATGTTACAATTCTCCCCTAAATCAGAATTTGCCCTCGATGTCTTGCTCCGCAAACGACTCTGGATGCTGCTCCCGCATCTCCAACTCCGGCTCCCAGGTCAGCTCGGACACTCTCCGGTGTTGCCACTGGACATGAACCAAGGGCACCTCTTTGTTCCTCAGAACCTTGATCTTTCGATCCACAATCGCAACTGGCATCTCAACATACTTCAGGCTCGCATCCACCCGAATATCTTCCAATGGCACCACCGCTGACTCGTTGGCTATACACTTCCTCAATTGAGACATGTGGAAGGTATCTCTAACAACGTAAATTTTCAAAACAATTTTTCATTTTTAAAACATACTTTCAATCACATTAAAATCACAAAACATAATATATTCACTGTGACATAACAAAACATGTTCCCAGAATCTCATTAACATAAACTCTATAAGTGTGTATGGATCACGTCGGTGCCTTCCCGTGTTCCTAGCTAGTACCTGAAACACATATCATAACAACTGTAAGCAGAAATGCTTAGTGAGTTCCCCAAAATACCACATACTACACATACGCCTTTCCAGGCCATAACTCTGTAGGATCTTCCGATCCATATGTCTCAGGGGACTTCCGTCCCGAATCCCGGTAGAGCTTTCTGGTCCCAACCGTATCGACCTTCCGGTCCATAACCCCTTGACCTTCCGGCTCATATCGTCTTCACCTTCCGGTCCTTACCATACATAACATACATATCATGTAACCGCATATAGCACATACATCTCATATCATATAAGACCTCCCAACCACACATATCACATAACCGCATATAACATACACATCATACCATACAAGACCTTCCGGTCACATAAGTACCCTTCCAGGTACAGTATAGTGAGAAGACTCACCTCAATGAAGTCAGATAATTTCTTGTGATCGAAGTCCCGACTTAGCCTCCTCCTATCATTCAAATAACATCCTGATCAATATTCTCTCATGATCTCATCTCTACAAATTGGGTAGAAAGCCATTCAACCCTTCCCTAAGCTCTCCTGAAACAGCCTTGACCAGAACCCTAAAGTCAACAAAAGTCAACGATCAAACTTTGACCCGACTCGTCGAGTGCACATGGGCGACTCAGCGAGTCCATGCAGGTTTTCTGAATCCTTTCAGCCTCTCTTGACTCATCGATTCATCATTCGACTCGACGGTTTACACCTGTTACGAATTGTAGGGCAACCCCGACTCGACTCGTCGAGTCCACTTATGGACTCGGCGAGTTGCCGCCACGCTCATACTCAAATGACCTTCTAAGGTCAGATCTGTTCCTCTAATCCATAGATCTGACCTTCCTAATCTCAATAAACACGAAAAGGTTCGATCTTGATACTCATGGAATGTCCAAATAACTCTACTTGAAGAAATAGCCCCAAATACAACATCCTAAGTCCATTTCTTCCATAACTCATCATAAAGCAAGATGGATAACATTCTCTGGACCACTATGGGTCCAAATCTGAAGTCTAAACATGATGAGGGACCATATTCTCAATAAATCAACACAATAAAGGGTATAGAAAACCGTAGACCCATGGATTCTTTAATAAAACAGAAAAGGATCGATAAGCTACCTCAAGGATGATGTCCTTTGCTTGAAATCCACAGATATGAAACCTCCTTGGCCTCCTCTAAGCTGGAACCACCTTCTTCTTGCAAAAAGCAACCCACAAAGGTCAAATAATGGCTTATTCCTTCACACAACGCTCAAGATCTTCTAGGGTTTCTCTGAAGGGTCTGGTAGTCGCAATTGGTGGCTATAAAGGTCCTTAAATAGGGCTCAGGCCCTGAGATTCAGGGTTTCATTTAACAGCGCGGACTCGCCGAGTCCACTCATGGACTCGCCGAGTCCTTCATTAAGTCAGACCAAAAAATGCGTGATCCCACTCGGCGAGTCTGAGCCCTACTTGCCGAGTCTTTCTCTAAAATTCAAAATAAATACTTAAAATCAGATACTGGGGAATCTGGATGTTACAATTCTCTCCCACTAGAATCAGAATTCGCCCTCGAAGTCCTGCTCGACAAATAACTTAGGATGCTGCTCCCGCATCTCCAACTCCGGCTCCAAGGTCAGCTCGGACCCTTTCCGATGTTGCCACTGGACCTGCACCAGTGACACCTCCTTGTTCCTCAGAACCTTGATCTTCCGATCCCGAATCCCGATTGGCCTTTCTGCTTAATTCAGGCATGCATCCACCTGAATATCCTCCAACGGTACCACCGCCGACTCGTCGGCTATACACTTCCTCAACTGAGCCATGTGGAAGGTATCATGAATATGGCTCAACTCCGCAGGTAGGTCCAACAAATATGCTAGCTTGCCCACCCTCGCGGTCACCCTGAATGGACCGATGTACCGGGGCCCCACCTTGCCCCTCCTCCTGAATTGGATCACTCCTTTCCAAGGAGATACTTTCAGGAGTAAGAAGTCCCCCACCTGGAACTCCATCTCAGATCGTCGCCGATCCGCATAACTCTTCTGACGACTCTAAGCCGTCAGTAACCTCTGTCTAACCTGATGAATCTGCTATGTCGTCTGAAGCACTATCTCAGTGCTACCCATCACACGCTGCCCTACCTCTCCCAGCAAATGTGAGTCAGACAACTCCTCCCATACAACAACTCAAAGGGAGGCATACCAATACTAGAATGGTGGCTGTTGTTGTAGGAAAACTCAGCCAATGGCAGATACGTGTCCCAACTTCGTCTGAAGTCCAACACACATGCTCGGAGCATGTCCTCGAGTGTCTGAATCGTCCGCTCACTCTGTCCGTCTATCTGGGGGTGGTAGGCGGTACTAAAATGAAATCTCGTACCCAACTCCTCATGGAACTTCTTCCAAAACCTGGAAGTGAAACATACATCTCGATCTGACACAATCGAGATCAGTACTCCATGACGCGATACCACCTCCCTCACATATAGCTCTGCCAACCTCTCGACAGAAGAGCTCTCCCTAATAGCAAGAAAATGCGCTCTTTGTCAGCCCATCGACGATCACCCAAATTGCATCGACACCACTTGCGTTCCTTGGCAATTTGGTGATGAATTTCATGGAAATTTGTTCCCACTTCCACCATGCGGACACTGGTGGTCGGCTTTAACCTTGCGACAGGTCAAGCACCTCTCGAAAAACCACGCGGCATCCCTCTTCATACAGGGCCACCAATAATCTTTCTTCAGGTACAAATACATCTTCGTGGCCCCGGGATGGATCGAGAACCTCGATCTATGCGCCTCCTCCATCAGAATGGTACGTGCCCCACCTGCATATGACACCCAAATCCGACCTTGAAAGGTCATCAGCCCTCGACTATCGGTAACAAACTTGGACACTTTCCCGATCACCCGCTCCCTCTTGCGGTTCTCCGGTATCACGGCCTCAGCCTGGGCCTCCCGAATGGTGTTCAGCACCGGAGTCATCACTGTCAATCTCATACAAGTGCCTCGAATCGGGGCACTTTCCACCCTACGACTCAGTGCATCAGCTACAACATTAGCTTTGCCTGGGTGGTACAAGATCTCACAATCGTAATCCTTTACCACATCCAACCATCTCCTCTGGCGCATATGTAGGTTGGGATGATCCATCAGATACTTCAAACTCTTATGGTCCGTGTATATGGTACACGGAACCCCATATAAATAATGACGCCAAATCATGAGGGAAAACACCACTGCCCCTAACTCCAGATTCTAGGTGGGATATCTCGCCTCATGAGGCTTCAGCTGCCTGGATGCATACGTTATCACATGCCCCCTCTGCATAAGCACCGCACCCAACCCTGATATCAATGTGTCACAATATACCACAAAATCCTCCATCCCTTCCGGGAGGGCTAACACAGCGGCTTCGCATAACTTCTGGCGAAGTGTATCAAACGAAGTCTGCTGCTCCAGACCCCATATAAAAACAACACCCTTCCGGGTTAACCTGGTGAGTGGCACGGTGATCTTGGAGAAATTCCTGATAAATCTATGATAATAGCCGGCCAATCCTATAAAGCTCCTGATCTCGGTGGGCGATCTTGGCACCTCTCACCTCATGACCGCCTCAATCTTGGCCGGCTCGACCAAAATCCCATTCTGGTAGACGAGATGCCCCAAGAACTGAACCTCCGGTAACCAGAACTCGCAATTAGAGAATTTGGCATAAAGCCTCTCCGATCTCAGAACTCCGAGGATCTCCCTCAAATGCTTCTCATGCTACTCTCTGGATCTCGAATACACCAATATATCATCAATGAACACAATCACCGAACGATCTAGCATCGACCTGCACACCCTGTTCATGAGATCCACGAATGCCACCGGTGCATTGGTGAGTCCGAAAGGCATCACCACGAACTCGTAATGTCCATAACGAGACCTGAACAACGTCTTCTGGATATCCTTAGCATGCACCCTCATCTGATGATATCCCGACCTCAGATCAATCTTGGAAAACCAAGACGCTCCCTGCATCTGATCGAAAAAATCATCGGTCCTCGGTAAGGGGTAACGGTTCTTAACCGTTGGCTTGTTCAACTCCCGATAATCAATGCACATCCGGTGTAAACCATCCTTTTTCTTCACAAAAAGGATAGGCGCTCCCCAAGGGGAACTACTTGGTCTAATAAACCCTTTACCCAGCAGCTCCAGAAGCTGCGAGGATAACTCTAGCATCTCTGGCGGCGCAAGGCGATAAGGCGCCTTGGCGATAGGTGCTGCTCCCGGAACCAAATCGATGCCGAACTCTACCTGCCTCTCGGGAGGCACACCCATAAACTCCTCGAGGAAAACATCCGGTAACTCACGCACTATCGGGACATCATCAATCGAACTTGGCCTCCTAGCGGCCTCTCATGTGTCCATCACATAGGCTACAAACCCGCTGCAACCATGTTGTAAACTCTGTCTTGCTCTGGCAGCCGAACAGAATGCCGACCCACATCGGGTACCCTCACCGTACACCATAAGTACTCCCCCACTAGGGTCTCGTATCGTCACCAACTGTCGCTCGCAGTCTATCACAACCCCAAATCGGGTCAACCAATCCATGCCCACTATGACACACACGTCCCCCATCGCTATCGGGACCAGATCTAACGGGAACTCAACACTAAATATCTCGAGTATACATCCTGGTATCACCTCCGTAGCATACACCACTCGCTCGTCAGCTATGGAAACTTGTAGAGGTCGACTCAACGCCTCTCGTCTATTGCTGATGTGCCGACTAAACGCTATTGACACAAACGATCGACTCGCACCCGAGTCAAATAACACTAAGGTAGGTACATAACTCATAAGAAAAGTACCTACGTATATGATCATATAAGCATAATATCTCAACTCAACATAAATAAATAAAGAATACATACCAGCCACAACATCGGGCGCTGCACGGACCTTCTCCGCTGTCAACTGGAATGCTCTCCTGCGAGCTTTCGGTGCCTCGGCCTTCACTGGCAGAACCTCGGTAAGCCTAGCAGCAGGTGCAGATCCCTGTGCTGATCCTTGATGTAACTACGGGCACTCGGTCTTCCGATGGCCAGTCTGGTTGCAATGAAAGCAAACCATAAATCCCTTGGGCAATCCTTGGCAATATGCCCCTCTTTGCCACATTTGTAGCAAGCACCCGATCGACAGACCCCATCATATCCCCTGCCGCACTTCCCATAAGTGGGGCCCTTCTGGCCTCCAGATCCCGTATCAGCGGACTTGGCCCGCCTGGCTCTCGACTGAGACTGTGCCGGCCGCCGATCGATCCTCTGAGACTCGACCTCCTCCCTGGCCTGAGTCTCCAATTCAATCTCACTCTTCCGGGCATTTGCCTAAAGCTCAGCAAATGTATGGTAAGTCGAGTTCGACATGAACTCCCGTATATCCCTCCTCAAAACACCCAAAGACCGGTTCATGTGTGCCTGCTGAGTAGACACCTGCTCAGGGCAGAACATTGCCCTCGCATGAAACTTCCTGGTAACCATAGTAACCAAATCAATACCATGCTTGAGGGTCAAGAACTCCTAAACGAACCGTTCCTTCACCATAGGGGGAACATACTCATCTCTGAACATGGTGGTGAACCTCTCCCAGGTCATCTCTGAAATGTCTGCAATCGTGAAGCTTGCCATCACGAACTTCCACCAGTCCTTCGCTCCCAAGCGAAGCTAGTTCAGCGCGAACCGTGCCCTTAGATGCTCCGGACATGAACACGTGTAGAAGCATCCCTCGATATCAGCAATCCACCTCATCGCAGCGATCGGATCCTGCATCCCATCAAAATTGGGTGGCTTCGTGTCGCTGAACTCCCGAAACAACTACGAGTCACCTCCTTGAGGCCTGGCAGCAGCCTCAGCTTCAGTAGCTGCAACAGCCGCAACCTCAGTCGCCGCTGCATATCGCTCATCAAAAGTCTCAATTAATGTGGTCTTGATACACCCAAACATCTCCGGAATCTTGGCTCGAATCGCCGCTTCCACCTCATCGCGGATCATCTGACGAAGCTCCTCCTCACTCACACCACTCGCCTTAGGTCTGTGGCGTATCCTAACCATGATGTCTCTGAAATACAATATAATAATATTAGAAACTCGCTCGAGCATACTTGCACTCGATAACTCGACCCTACCTATTCCTTAGTACCCAAAGGATTCTTACTTAGAGTGCGCACTGCTCCGGTGTCTTCAGTTGTACGGGCCCTATGCTACCATCTACACCGCCTCAGTATTCACCCTAAGTCCTCCTCATTGGATCCCAGATTACAAGTACTCTATATCTCACTGGCATAGGCTACCCTTTGTTAGACCTCTCATTAGCTCCTCACTGCTACCTATTCGCTCTCAAGTGTCACATAGCAGCAAAATGCTTCCTAGGCTAAGGCATCACAAAATCAGGCCACTCTAGTCCTAATATAAATACCTAGCCAACTCTTGCATGCATATCATATCATAACATATCTCATAACACATAATGTAAGGGTATTTTGGGAAATCACCGTTCAGGTGCTGGCTGATCGTACACACTGCTTCCTTCTGCTTTTCTCAAAATCTTTTACTCCCTTAGAAAAATTGTTTATTTTATGAAAAACTTTCTCAAGTCCTCAGTTTGAGTTCAGATTCATCCAAAGATGCACCCGAATCCCTCAAACCAAGGCTCTGATACCAACTTGTGACGACGTAAATTTTCAAAACAATTTTTCATTTTTAAAACATACTTTCAATCACATTATAATCACAAAACATAATGTAATCACTGTGACATAACAAAACATGTTCCCAGAATCTCATTAACATAAACTCTATAAGTGTGTACGGATCATGCCGACGCCTTCCCGAGTTCCTTGCTAGTACATGAAACACATATCATAACAACTGTAAGCAGAAATACTTAGTGAGTTCCCCAAAATACCACATACTACACATACTCCTTTCCACGCCATAACTCTGTAGGATCTTCCGATCCATATATCCCAAGGGACTTCCATCTCGAATCCCGGTAGAGCTTTCCGGTCCCACCCGTATCGACCTTCCGGACCATAACCCCTTTACCTTCCGACCCATATCATCTTGACCTTCTGGTCCTTACCATACATAACATACATATCACATACATATCACGTAACCGCATATAGCACATACATCTCATATCATATAAGACCTCCCGGTCACACATATCACATAACCACATATATCATACACATCATAGCATACAAGATCTTCCGGTCAAACATAAGTACTCTTCCAGGTACAATATAGTGAGAAGACTCACCTCAATGAAGTCGGATAATTTCTCATGTTGGACTTCCCGACTTAGCCTACTCCTATCATTCAAATAACATCCTGATCAATATTCTCTCATGATCTCATCTCTACAAATTGGGTAGAAGGCCATTCTACCCTTCCCTGAGCTCTCCTAAAACAGCCTTGACCAGAACCCTAAAGTCAACAAAAGTCAACGGTCAAACTTTGACCCGACTCGTCGGGTGCACATGGGCAAATCGGTGAGTCCATGCGGGTTTTTTAGATCCTTTCAGCCTCTCTTGACTCATCGATTCATCATTCAACTCGACGGTTTACACCTGTCACGAATTGCAGGGCAACCCCGACTCGACTCGTCGAGTCCACTTATGGACTCGGCGAGTAGCCGCCACGCTCATACTCAAATGACCTTCTAAGGTCAGATCTGTTCCTCTAATCCATAGATCTGACCTTCCTAATCTCAATAAACACGAAAAGGTTCGATCTTGATACTCATGCAATGTCCAAATAACTCTACTTGAAGAAATAGCCCCAAATACAACATCCTAAGTCCATTTCTTCCATAACTCATCATAAAGCAGGATGGATAACATTCTCTGGACCACTATGGGTCCAAATCTGAGTTCTAAACATGATAAGGGACCATATTCTCAACAAATCAACACAATGAAGGATATAGAAAACCGTAGATCCATGGATTCTTTAATAAAACAGAAAATGATAGATAAGCTACCTCAAGGATGATGTCCTTTGCTTGAAATCCATAGATATGAAACCTCCTTGGCCTCCTCTAAGCTGGAACCACCTTCTTCTTGCAAAAACCAACCCACAAAGGTCAAATAATGGATTCTTCCTTCACACAACGCTCAAGCACTTCTAGGGTTTCTCTAAAGTTGGAACATCCTTCTTCTTGCAAAAACCAACCCACAAAGGTCAAATAATGGTTGTCAACAACCTCTGCCTGACCTGTTGTATTTGCTCTGTCGTTTGAATTACTAACTCAGTGCTACCTAACACTTGTTGTCCGACCTCTCCCTAGCAGATGGGAGTCCGACATCTCCTCCCATACAACAACTCGAAGGGAGGCATACCGATACTCGAATGGTGGCTGTTGTTATAAGAAAACTCAGCCAACGGCAGATATGTGTCCCAACATCCTCCGAAGTCCAACACACATGCTCTAAGCATGTCCTCAAGAATCTGAATCGTACGCTCGCTCTGACTGTCTGTCTGTGGGTGGTATGCGGTACTGAAATGCAGCCTCATACCCAACTCCTCTTGGAATTTTTTCCAGAACCTGGAAGTGAAACGCACATCTCCATCCGACGCGATCGAGATTGATACTCCATGCCGCGATATTACCTCTCTCACATACAACTCTACGAGCCTCTCACTAGAAGAGCTCTCACTGATAGCAAGGAAATGAGCGCTCTTCGTCAACCGGTCAACGATCACCCAAATTGCATCGACACCACTCGCAGTCGTCGATAATTTGGTGATAAAATCCATGGAAATCTGTTGCCACTTCCACTGCGGAATCTTAAGTGGCTGCAACTTGCCAGGCGACCACTGGTGCTCGACCTTAACCTTGCGACAGGTCAAGCACCTCTGCACAAACCACGCAAAATCCCTCTTCATACAGGGCCACCAATAGCCTCTCTTCAGGTCCAAATACATCTTAGTGGCCCCGGGATGGATCGAAAACCTCGATTTGTGCTCCTCCTCCATCAGAATTGTAGGTGCCCCGCCCTTAAATGGCACCCAAATCCGACCCTAAAAGTTCATAAGCCCTCGGCTATCGGCAATGAACTCAGATACCTACCCGATCACCCGTTCTCTCTTGTGGTTCTCCAGTCTCATGGCCTCTACCAGGGCCTCCCAAATGGTGTCCAACACCGGAGTCATCACCGTCAACCTCATACAAACATCTCGTATCAACGCACTCTCCGCCTTACAACTCAAGGCATCGACTACAATGTTAGCCTTGCCCTAGTGATACATGATCTCGCACTCATAATCCTTTACCACATCTAACCATCTCCTTTGGCGCATATTCATGTTGGGCTGATCCATCAGATACTTCAAGCGCTTGTGGTCCGTGTATATGGTACACCGAAACCTATACAAATAGTGACACCAGATCTTGAGGGTGAACACCACAGCCCCTAACTCCAGATCGTGAGTAGGATACCTCGTCTCATGAGGCTTCAACTGCCTCGATGCGTACACTATCGCGTGCCCTCTCCACATTAGCACCACACCCAATCCTGATATCGACACGTCACAATACACCACAAAATCCTCCATCCCCTCTGGAAGGGCTAACACTGGGGCTTCGCATAATATTTGGTGAACTGTCTCGAATGAGGCCTACTGCTCTGGGCCCCAACTGAAAGCCATGCCCTTCCGGGTCAACCTGGTGAGAGGAACAACAATCCTGGAGAAATCCTTGATAAATCTCGGATAATAGTCGGCCAACCCCAGAAAACTCCTGATCTCTGAAGAAGATCTCAGCACTTCCCAACTCATCACAGCCTCAATCTTAGTCGGATTGACCAATATCCCATTCTAGTTGACGAGGTGTCCCAGGAATTGGACCTCTCGTAACCAGAAATCGCACTTGGAGAATTTGGCGTAAAGCCTCTCCGATATCAGAACTCCGAGAATCTCCCTCCAACGCTCCTCATGCTGCTCTCTGGATTTCGAATACACCAATATATCATCAATGAACACGATCATCGAACGATCCAACATCTGCCTGCACAACCAGTTCATGCAATCCATGAACGCCGCTGGCGCATTCGTGAGCCCGAATGGCATCACCACGAACTCGTAATGCCCACAACAAGTATTGAACACCGTCTTCTGGATATCCTCATCACACACTATCATCTGATGATATCCAGACCTCAGATCAATCTTGGAGAACCAAGACGCTCCCTGCAACTGATCGAACAAATCGTCGATCCTCAGTAAGGTTCTTGACCGTTAGCTTGTTTAACTCCCGATAATCAATGCACATCCGGTGCGAACCATCCTTTTTCTTGACAAAAAGGATCGGTGCTCCCCACGACGAGCTACTCGGCCGAATAAACCCTTTCCCCAGCAGCTCCTGCAGCTGTGAGGATAACTCCTGCATCTCTGGTGGCGCATGGCGATAGGGCGCCTTGGCGATAGGCTCTTCCCCCGGAACCAAATTGACACGGAACTCTACCTGCCTCGCCGGAGGCACTCCCGACAACTCCTCGGTGAAAACGTGCTGGAACTCACGCACTATTGGAACCTCATCGACCGATCTCGGCCTCTCTGCATCTACCCTTGTATCCACCACATAAGCCAAAAACCCACTACAACCCTGCTGTTGGCTCTACCTTGCCCTAGCGGCCGAACAAAATGCTGATCCATAATAGGTACCTTCACCATAAACTGTAAGAACTCCCCCACTAGGGTCTCGTATGGTCACCAGCTACCGCTCGCAGTCGATAACCTCTCCAAACCTACTTAATCAGTCCATGCCCACAATAACACAGACATCTCCCATCGCAATCGGGACCAATCAGTCGAAAACCCTACGCCGAATATCTCGAGTACACATCCTCGAATCACATCAGTGGCTTACACCACTCTCTCGTCAGCTATGGAAACTCGCAGAGGTTGACTCAACGCCTGTCAACTGCTACTGATGTGCTGACTGAAGGGTAATGATACAAAAGATCGACTCGCACCCGAGTCAAATAACACCAAGGCAGGTACAGATGTCACAAGAAAAGTACCTACGGATATCCTAATATAAGCACAATATATCAAACATCATATAAATACATGAAATAATACATACCATGTGACAACCCGAAATTTTCACTTGTCCAAACCCTACAGTCAAACACTTCAAATAAAAGTTAAATACTTTTCTGCTAATTTTTAGCCGGTTTAAAGTCCGTTTGAGTGTTTTTATTAATTATTCTTGAAACGAACGAATAAAAGGAAGTATTTTCTAGGATTTTGGTGTAACAATAAATCGATCAACACCTTGGTTAGGTGTTCACGGCCAAACAAAGGGGTGGGGGGGGTTCGGTGGTGAACTTCCTTAGGGCCGCAAACTCATGCTTAAGGCATGAGTTTACTCTCATTTCTTTCATTCCCCAACTTCCTAACTCAAGAACTCCCACCATTCACTCTCAAGTATCATCCCACTCTTCTTCCGATCCTCCGACATCGTATGCATTTCTTCACTTTATTTGTTGTTATAACCTTACATCTAGTTGTTATACATCATTTCATCCATAAATTCTTGATTTTCACTTAGATCTTCAAGTGTTCTTCAAAACACCAAGAACACACACTAGTGTTCTTGGACCTTAAACACCCAATGAAGCTTCTAGATTGTAAGTACACTTATCCTAGCTTGTTATACACTTGACATTAACTTGTTTACATCTAGAAATAAAAAAGAAACAGAGGATCAAAGGTGTTTACGGCAAAGGCATGTTCTTGGGCCGTAAACCCTTATAAGTGGGGCAGAGTGCACCATAGTCCCTTCCTTAGCCTTGGATACTTGTCTAGATCACTTTCTTGAAATGTTTAGGACCTTAAACATCTAAAAGATCAAGTCCACATAGAGTTTACGGCCGTAAACTCATAACAAAATGGTCCTTAGGCCGTAAACTCTATAAAGTGGTGCCATTGTGCCCCTAATGCTTCCTAAGGCTTGGACTTGATCATAGGATGCTCAATCTTGACTTATAAGACCTCAAATCAACAAATGATACTAAGTACCATGAGTTTACGGCCATAAACTCATGGGGGAAATGACCTTAGGCCGTAAACTCCTTAAGGAGTGTTCCTTGGGCCATAAACTCAAATGCAATGCCATACAACCTTTATATGCAACCCTAATGTACTACTAGCACTTGAATCAATGTGTTATCCATGTTTTAAGGTGTGTTTACTTGATTAATTAGTTGTTAAATGAATAATTGGATACATATATGTGTTATTATATGTGAATTAGGATCCGTATGTGTGTTCAAGTCTTCACTTGACACTTAGCATCCTATACCATCCATTCATCCAAACCACTCACGACAGGTGAGTTTATACCCCTTAATTAACCTTTTAAATGTGCTTAAATGCTTTTATGGGGGGGATACAAGTTGAATCATACTAGTTAATATATCAATCACATGTGATTAATAACTAGTATGCTAATGGATTTACTATGCTTAAAACTGTCTTGTCAACAAAACTACTTCAAAATGATTTCCAAACACTTTTACATGTTAAACTCGTTATAAAATAGAGTTTTTGTTTCCAAATCTTTACTTTCAAAACTCTTTAAACTTATATATTATCAAATCAGGTCCAATACATATATGGTTATATAAGTAAGGTTTGAAGGACTTAGGACTGATAATACGCTCTATTTCCTATTCCTTGTTTGGTTGTGGACTTAGAGTCCCCTATTGTATGTCCGAGTGTCGTTGGATCCTTAGTTATATATCATGTGTATATGTATAGACATAAAAGCTTTCTGTGTTATTTCAATACACCCAGCTCTACAAACGATCTTACTAGTAAACTATAATAGGTATAGTTTGGTGATATACTACTTACAACTTCTAGTACAATGTAACATACAATGAGTCAATTCATACATGAGTGAATACCTACTGTAAACAATACACTACACTATACAACAGAACATACTATAATGAGAGTCAGAGATACACTAATACATACTATACATACACATTATATACTACACTAGAGAGCTCACTATGATGAGGATCAAGAAAGACATACACTACAGTATTATATACACTATATACACACTATGCAATAAATGTGAGGCACTACTTCGGGGCACGACATTTCTGTCATGGCTTATCTTGTATCCAGAGTCTCTTGATGAGAGAGCGTGAATTCGTGTACAGATCTATACTGGACTGACCGTTCTACACATTGTTGCTAGCTACAGTGGGACCTGCAGGTCTTCGGGTGATGAATGTCATAACATCTCGACGTCTTCGAGCGTGGTTTTGCACTAGGTCGATCAAGTATGGTTGCAATCACATCAGATTATTCCTTAAATAAACAATTGGATAAGGTAGTTAGTACGATAATAACTATAACATTATTTCACTACAAGATTTCATTATTTTCCCACTGCATCTACCTTGTAATCTCCTCACATGAAAGGTAATGTAAAACTATATTTTGCTAATGATAGTCACGTTTGGGAAAAATACTCACTTTTACAATGAACATACATACATTACACTTGATGCCTTGGTAGAAGGTTGCTTTTAATGGAAAGCATAGGGTTTTCTAGGAAATACAAACAAACACTTAGAAACATTTTACAAACATTTTCATACAAAACATGACACTAAATACTTATGGACTCACCAACTTTAATGTTGATAAACTCAGTCAAAATAACTTGTATTCTTAGGTCATCAGTAGACAGGTACCGATGCCAACTTTTGAGAAGATGGAGCACTTACAAGACTCATCTTTTATTTTGATTCATATTTTTGGTGTCTTTTATTTTGATTCATCTTTTACTATATTTCTGTGTTGTGATACTATACAGGACGTCCTCCGCCCCAGAATGTTTCCGCCGCTCTTGGTTTTAGCGTGTGACAGATTGGTATTAGAGCATTGTTTATAGTGAATTGAGTATATCAACCCATAAAAGATATACTAACTATAAACACAACGGGATTAAAAAACTCTGACCAAGAGTTTATACTTTTAAATAATAAAATATTTAACTAAGTATACATACCTGCATTCATACTAAAATTAGTGTCACTAGGACAGAACAAAAGTATTACGATTGTTGAATGTCATAAGTAGGCTTGGGGATGTATGCTCAGTTCTAGGAGTGACATAGCCTGATCAACTATGCTGGTCTGAGAAGTGATTAGAATATGCCCAGGAATGGTTGTGATATAGCAACAAGTCCAAAAAGTTACCAACACTACTGTAAAGAAAACACTAGAACAGAACATAAACCTAAAATACTACAGGAGTATTTTGTGTTACTATAATTACTTGTCTGAGAACTAAAAAGGTCTTTATTGATAGGTCAATAGTTTCTAAGTTGATACGCTGGGGTTATGTGTATCTAGGATGTCATAGACTCAAAATCTGTGATCTTTGCTTTACTCCCTGTTCCTTGTTTGATTGTGGGTTTGGAGTTAGGGTCACTTATTCGAAGGTTTATCCTGTTTTGAATACACATAACTGGTATGCACTATGCAAGTATTAAAGTAACTGGTAAAGATTTTATTATAATTATCATAAATAGTACGTCTATATATATATATATATATATATATATATATATATATATAAGATTCTTATACCCCTTTTCTCACGTAGATATGATGGATGGATTCCATCCTCCTGGCGACCCGTACTTCCCAAATCAAGGCAATGATGGATGGCTTGACTATGAGCCAAAAGATGACCATCTAATCCCTTTGGATGATCACCTCGCAGAAGTCAACAACCTACCCTAAGAGGGTGAAGCCCCAAATCTCAACCCCCGACCCGCGTTCCAAGGTCCCACACCCTTGTGGGCAACAAACTTGAATCGCTGGAGCGACGAACAGGGTCAACCTTTACCCTACAACGGGGACCGAAGCTTTTACAACATAAGTGAGGGTGGCTCAGCTGACCGGGTCCTATCTGTCATGGTCCGTCGGATAGCTCGAAATGTCGAGCAAGGTCGAGCAGCCATCGACCGATTCATGGAGATTGATGCCAACTCTGGTGTCAACACGGTCCGCATTCACCGTCTTGAAGAAGATATAGAAAGGACCAGGAGAACCAATGAGACTCTGCAGCAATAGATGGTTGCCTCCCGAGCTGAAGTCATAGAACTTCGAGTTCGTCAGAGGGCTCATGAGCGACACCTTCAAGAAGTGGTTCGTCAACAGGCAGATCTGAGGGTTCGCCCGAGGAATTCCCATCGCCGGTAGCAGATGTTTAGTACATCTTTTCATTTGACTCAAGGAATAGCCTTCTTAACAATGCTCTATGAAGCTTTTGTCTGTAAAATATTCCTACTTTTCAAGTACATAAACTAGGAATCTAAAAACTGTCAACCTTTTTCCCTTATGGTATGATGTAAGATCTATAGTTAGGTCATTTTTTTTCTGAACTTGTTACATCAATAATACCAGTAATCTTGACAATTATCTAATCTTCTTGAAAAATTTGTACTCTTATGTTTCTCTACTCTTCTACTGTACTCCTATTTCAAAACATACACTCATTCAATTGTTGGACTATGGAGATTTAGCCCATGGATCACTCTCACTATGCTCTCAATTTATTCTTACTATCATGTTCATCTTTTAAATTTATAGTTGAAGGATACCTCCTCGCAAATCAACAAGGCATAACCCTCCACCTCCACCACCACCTCCTTCGCAATACGATGCAGTAGCTCTAAATGCTGCAGTAGCTGCGGCTGTGGCAGCAGCCATGGAACAATATCACTCTACTGATGCCAGTAGAGGTGGAACCCTGTAAACTCTATTCAATGTGAACTCCTTGTACGCTTGAGAAAGTGCTCCTACAAGGACTTCACTAACTGTAAGCCAAAGCGCTTCAAAGGGACTGGCAAAGTCATTTCCCTCTCGCAATGGTTCGAAAAGTCGGAGTCGATCTTTGATATTTGCTCCTGCCCTGCCGCGACTAAGGTCAAGTTTGCTGCTTGCACCTCCGAGGAGAAAAGCCATGACATGGTGGAATAGCCATGTCAAGTCACTCACCCTTGTAGTGGCTAATGACATGGGCTGGGAAACCCTGAAAGACCTCATGATGGAGGAATACTTCCCGAGGGGCGAAATCCAGAAGTTGGAACAGGAACTGTGGAGCCTAACCATGAAGGGCTTCGACATAGTTTCTTATACCGCCAGATTCAACGAGCTGGTGGCCCTCTATAACACCCGTTTATTTATTAGTTAAATAAATAAATAATTGATCGGATAGTAGCCCTAATATTGATAATTATTTAGCAAGGTGTTGATCTCGAGGAGCTATTTGTCACACTTTTAGAGATTGGGGGTTAAAAGTGTAAATCCATACTTAATTATTGGGAATATATGGGACTTCAATTGAAGAGATTATGGGTTAGGGGGGGGCGGTTGTTTGGTACATTTCGTACCTAAGTTGTAATGGATTTTTAATGTTGGGGTTTAATGGGTAAATGTAGGATTTGATTGGAAAAGGATCCTATGGGGAGGGACTAAACTTGTATAATGAGCAAAGTTTTGATTGGAGCGGGATTTAGACCCAATGACTCCTTCTTTCCAGTTTAAAGCATCGCTACAAAAACCCTAACCCAAAAACGATGAGGCAGCCACTATACTCGAACGTCTCAGCCGCCACCACCTTTTTTCTTTCATCCCCCGAGTTCTTATTGCTGTCGGAGAACCATAGGGATGAGCTCGCCATCACCGTCAAAGCTGAAACCATCGTGAGGTGTCGTCATGGTCGGGGTTATCGTTGCCGCCGGTTGTAGGTGCAAAGGTGGGCGCCGTTCGCTGCCACGGTTCCTCTTTCTCCTTCCTTTCGTTCTGTTGCCGTGTTGCTTCAAGTCGCCAGCGAGGCCGTGAAGGGGTTATTGTGTTCAACTTTTCGCTATCAGGATGGTGTTTGTTGCTGTGAAGTAATGGGTGTGGTTCTACTTCAAGATTCGGGTGTAGGGGAGGCTCTTCGATTGGGAACCCAAAGGAACCGCCACCACCACCACGAGGTGGTGGCTGTCGACGTAAAACCATCTATCACCGCCATACGCCACCAAATGGATGGTTGGCTTCCCTCTCCAAGCTGAAGGCGTGATGATACATGTGGGTGTTGACTAGATTGCTCGAAAAGGACATCACCACCACGATAGGGTGGTGGCTGCCACCTCCTGCCACCAGCGGCCACCATAGGGTGGCTGTGTGTGTGTTTATGTTGTTTAGTGTAGGTGTTTATTTTGAGCTTCGACACTTTAAAGTGTAAACTACAGCTTAGAATAATAAAAGAAATTGAAAACCACCACCTTAGGGTGGTGGCTGTCGCCTCCTGCCGCCACCGGCCGCCGTGTCGGGTGGCGGTGTGCTTTGATGGTGTTTGGATGATTGCACAAGGGACTAAGAAAGCCTAATGGGCCCAATGATGCTTAATGGACACAAAAGCCCAAACATGTGACGAATGGGTGTAATAAACCCTAATTGGCCTAAGGAAAACCCTAATGGGCTTAAGGACTTGGTTTTGGGCCTATTGGGCTAAGATGGGATTGGAAACGCTAATATTGGATTTATGGGCTTGGACTTACTGGGACCCACTTTTGGGTCATTGGAATGGAATTGTGTGATTAAGCCCAATCACACCATATGACTTATTTAGAAGATTGATGGAATTAATGGATTAAGTCCTTGATGGATTAAACCCTTAATGGGTTAAGTGAGAAACACTTAACCTTAATCATCATTTTATGTGAGAACCTAATTTCACTTGGGCTTATTTTTGGGCGTTTCTATTGGGCCTTGATGATTGCGTTATTAATGGGCCTAGGGTAATGCCCATGTAAGGGGTTTGGGCCCAATTTAGAAAATTGGGCCATAGATGGGCCATAGTTTGGGCTTTAATGATTATATGATGTTGAGACTTAGAATGAGACCATGTATAGGCCTAGGCCCAATTTGGAAAATTGGGCCATGTGTTGGGCTTTGATTCCTAGCTAACTTTGGGCCTATGGATTGGGCCTTGGGCTTGAATAAGCCAAGCTAGGGGTAATGTGGTAATTACCCAAAGAATGTACTTATGGTTATGTATTGGGACCCAATTATTAATTGGGTGTTATTTTGGTGTTGACAGTTCGGGAATCTGTCATCCCGCAGCTGGGGTCGAGTCTATGGGACTTCAACAAGTGTGGGATTGTGACTTCGGGACTTCAGCAGTGTGAGGTGAGTTACCTTATAGTAGTGGTGGGTCTACGACCACAATGTCGGCCCACCAGTAGGAGTTGTGTGTTAGATGATTGTCTATGTGATATTCATCTATGTTTGCTACTTCCTGAAATGTTTATGTGCTAGCATGATATGTTATATGTGATAGTAGTAGAGTTCGGTTGTTAGGACCGAAGGGTAGGTCAGATACCCCATATATGTCTGACAGTATGTGATGATATGTTTATATGCTAGCATGATGTGTTATATGTGATAATGCTAGTAGGAGGGGAATAGTCCCCAAGTTCGGTTGTCAGGACTGAAGGGTAGTTCGGACACCCCAGATATGTCTGATAGTTTGTTTATGTTATGATATATGTGATAGTAGCAGTAGGGGGTGGAATACTCCCTGAGGGTCGGTTGTTAGGACCGACGGGTAGGTCAGCACCCTAGAATGGCTTGACACGGGTAGGTTGACACCCTAGAATGGTTGTACCGGGTAGGTCGAGCACCCTAGAATTGCCCGATAGTATGTATGTTATGTAATTGTATGGTATATGGTATGATAGGGGAACTCACTAAGCTTTGTGCTTATGGTGTTCAGTTTTGGTTTCAGGTACTTCGTTCTCAAAGGAAAGGAGTTGGCTCAATCGCAGCGTATCACACTATGTTTTCCGCACATGAGATCCTTGGGGATTACGCTCTGATATGGTTTTATGATACTATGTTTTGGATCACTGTCACTTGGGTTTTGACATGAGACTTTATTATGAATGTTTTTATACTGATGGTTTTATGTAATAACATAAATAAAAATGAAATTTTTGGCCTGTATTTTTGGGATGTTACAAGTTGGTATTAGAGCCTTGGTTTGAGGGATTCAGATATCCTCTCGGGTGTGTCTGAACTCAAACTAAGGGTTGGTATGAAAATTTTCAAAAGTAAAACCATTTTATAAAAAGGAGTTTGAAAAGAATCTGAAATGAGAAAGGAACTTTGAGAAGAATAGAGTGTGTGATGCATGCAATCAACCGAGCTCAAGTTAGTTTTCCCCAAGATACCGATGCATGTTATGTTATGGTATGATATGATATGATTATGAGAATTGCATGCTAGATTAGGGCTAAGTATCTAGGAGGATGCCTTATATGCCTATTGTATGTGCTTGTAGACTTGCATGCTAGTACTGATCAGTCAGTGATAGGATAGCCTGTTTAGGTGATGCCTGATTGTATGAGCCTTTGAATTTAATGTATAGATTCCTAAATAGAGGATAGAATGATCAGATTGGAATATGATGGTTAGATTTTCCATTTTCTGAATGCTGCTTGCTCTGTGCTTTGTGGGACTCTTAGTAATGTGAGCTAACTATTAAGTGAATATGCTAGGTCACATGAGACACAGGCCGGATAATCTTAAAGTGAAAGACTTGACCATATTGCGCAGCTCTTGTCTGAGTCCTACCGTTCTATGGATAGGTCTTTTTAATAGAAGGATTATCTGATCTTTGTTGCATCTGGCTATATTCATGAGGTAGCTAGTTGACATTATTGGGAATCTTTCACCAGCTGAGGACTGGGTGAGTTTGGGAACCTAGGGAAGCCTAGGATATATTTCAGTTAGTTAATGGTGAGGCTCAGTTAGACTTGGGTGTAACAGTTGAGGAAGTGACTTGGAGGATCCGGGAGGAGTGCTGAGGAAAGTATGGATAGGTGTGGAAGGTAGTATTGGGCCCGTACTACTGAAAGCACAGGATCCATACTCAAATCAGTAAGAGTCTTGGAGAATCTAAGAAGCTTCAGGGAAGAGTTTGTGACCCATTTTGGGGACAAAGGATGTTCCAGTTGTGGCAGCTTAACCATTGGCAAGCGAGCTAGTGAGCGTGACAGGGTGTCAGACCCTGAAGGATATGATTTCCAAGAGTTGTAGATGCGGGATCGATTTGGGAGCACCCTGGAAAAAGAGGTGCATGTCAGGTGTGTATAGTAGAGGGTCCCGGGAAGAGACCCATGACTTCTGATCATCGGGTTAAAGGCCAGCAGGGCCTGAGTCAGTGCAGTGCTTACGAGAAAGTATATGAGGGAGTTTGTCACTCCAAGGGTTTAGGCTGCTACCGTGTAACAGGATTGGTCATGTCAGCAGAAGGGGGTCAGTATTCCTCCAGATGTTGTAGATATGTCATCTTCTATGATATTAGGTGGATGTTTGGAATACGTACCGCTTTGGAATTGTGAGTGAGTTTGGATTACCAAGGATCATATATGCCATCCTGCATGCCAAAAGGTCCTTGATGAACCCAGAGAGAGACGCATCTTGTGGATTGGGTTCCGGGCATACCCTTATCATTTCGGATCCTTTCTGGGATCTATGCAGGAGTATTATTTATAGGATACTCGATCAGGGTTGGAGTAATTGTTCTCCAATGAATTCAGCATTCAGAGGTTTTATCATGGTTCAGGTATGGTTGACGATCGACTATGGATGAACTTTGGAGTTCAAGGCACTACCGTTGCTAGGACAGAGCTGGTGACATGAAAAGGGTAGTGTTAGTCGTGGGTGTTAGATGCATAAGTGGCTGGTCATCGCATGTTCAATAGAATTGTATTTTCGGATGAGCTATGTTCGGTTAGAGTTCAGTGATACTACAAGATTGGAAATGAGAACGAGGATTCGTCAGCCAGAGTGAAGATTGAGACCTTCAATTGACAGCATCGGAGATGGATTGAGGCGTTAGATTGGGCCAGATTTTAAGAGTACTCATTAAGATATCCGAGGATGGGAGATCTTAAGGATTAACTGGTGCTTAATCACTAGTATTGGTAAGCAGACGTTGTCATCAGTAAGATACTAGAAGGCAAGAAGAATTGGAAATCCTTCAACTCTCGCGTTTAGTGCAGACTTAGTCGAATCTAAGTGGGGGAGAGACTTTTTATAAAGTTCTCCAAATGTGAGTTCTGGTTGCGCGGGTTACAATCTCTTGGGCACCTTGTCAACCAGAAGGGTATTCTAGTTGATCCAACCAAGATAGAGGCCGTGATGTAGTGGGAGATTCCTAGGTCGCCATCTGAGATTCGGAATTCCCTGGGTAGAGCGGGTTATTGCTGGAGATTTATTCGAGACTTCTCCGAGATTGAGGTTTCCTTTGACCTGACTGACCAAGACGTTGGTGGTGTTTCGTTGAGGGCCTGAATAGCAGGCAACCTTCAATACTCTCAGACAGCAGTTGTGCGAGGCACTGATTCTCACCCTGCAAGAGGGTGTAGATGATCACATGGTTTACTGTGATGCTTTGATCACGGGCATGGGTACGGTACTGATACAGTGGGGTCACATGATAGCAGGTTTCGGGAACCATGTCAGAGTTCTAGTTAGGACTCTAGTTCATTGATGTGTTAGGTCGAGTGCATGTCCGACCCGGAATGGAAAATGTTGTAAGACTACGGGGGTAGCCGTAGCATTCACTAGCAGTCAAATAGTGTGGGAAGTGTTGTAAGACTACGGGGGTAGCCGTAGGATTCACTAGCATTTTGATAGTGTGGGAAGTGCTGTAAGACTACGGGGGTAGCCGTAGCATTCACTAGCGTTCAGTTAGCGCGGAAAGTGTTGTAAGTCTGCGGGTGTAGCCGTAGCATTCACTGGCAGCAAATAGTGTAAGAGGTGTTATATGTCTACGGGTGTAGCCGTAGCATTCACCAGGTTGGAAGATAGTGTTAGGGTGTTGTGAGTCTGCGGGTGTAGCCGTAGCATTCACCGGGTTGCCAGATAGTATCAGAGTGTTGAAAGTCTACAGGTGTAGCCGTAGCATTCACTAGCAGCTAGATAGTGACACAATGTTGTAAGTCTGCGGGTGTATAGCCGTAGCATTCACTAGGTCAGCAGATAAGTGTGAGCGCGTTGTTAGGATCCAGAAGGAACAGTAGTACCCACCAGTTTGGGTGTAGCAGTAAGGATAAGGAAATCCACGGATTGGATTTCGGAATTACCTAGATGGAATAGATCTCGTTGAGCCATTGATAAGACTGTAGGAGCACCACCACAGTTATGGGATCAGGAAAGCAATGGACTGTATAAGATTGCGTGTGAGATAAGGCTACCATTGGTTAGGTAGCAATCACTTTTAGTCTTGGATTTGCTGATGACAGGATTCGGCGCATGGACCCGATCGGTTCGATTAGAAAGTAGTAGAGTCACACTAGAATGATGACTAGTGGCAACTAGTTCCAGAGAAGGATTTCGTTCAAAAGTCATGTGAGGCAACTAAGTAGGGAGTCCTTTGGCTCTGCAGCTAGGTGGAAACCCAGTATTTCAGAGGATTGGCAAGCGAATTGAGACCCATGAGGTCTCGGTAGCTTTTGGTAAGAAGTTATGTAGCAGCGTATACTGTGACATCCCCAAAATCACGGCCATAAAAGACCGGTTTGTTTATGCTTTGTTTAAAAATCAGAGTAACATTTTAAATAAAAGTGTTGCGGAATTTGTCCCAAAACAAAATATGATAAAGATTTATCAAAAGTATTTCCATAGAAATGTATTTCATTATAAGACTTGGGATGTCAATGTTCGTACAGATCAAAAGCATAAACAGTACAATATAAGCCTTACTACCTTATTTCATATCTACAGGCCTATATCCGTAATCCCTCGTCCAAACATCATATCTATGCTCAAGTGCCACTACCTGTAATACAAGAAACTGAGTGGGTCAGGCTTGGGAGCCTAGTGTGCACATAGGGTTTTCAACCCACAATAAATAAGTTTATTAACTTTATTAAACTAAACAAACCCGATTACCCGTTCCCGTTATCCTCACTTTACGTCCCTAAAACATCTAACACAAGGGACCTAGTCTAAGGACTATCATCGGGATGGACACTACTGCTAAAGGGATTCCTTAGCAATAAATGTCCTTAAGGTAACCATGTGGGGGATGGAGTACATCTGGTGAGCACATAGTTCAAATAAACACATAGTTTGAATAAACACCTACATGTTGCGAGCCTGCTAGTGTTCCACTGGACTGTCTAGAATAGTCCGTGGTCGTTATCTATACTCCGCTAGATGACTGGATCATCAATAACATCTATAACGAGGCCTCTCATTATTTTATTTTGTCACACAGCAACTACTACATCTACCCATGTTTTACCCAACACATTTTATAGATATAAAATACATATGCAGTTTAAATCATTGAAAAGATGTATAAAACGTTCATCCAGCATAGATAGCAAGTATTCAGATAATATGCACACATAGCACGTAATTTATATAAAATACTTCATATTTATGTGTAAGCTGAAAATAACTATGCACTCACCTGAAAGGTGGTGACTCAGCACTCGGACAGCGCTTCGATACTCTCAAAACGATATTCCTTCGATAAAACCTAGTATCGATACAACTAGAGTTTAGTCTAACGATAACCGCGACAAATTAATTGTCTGACTATTATTATTATTATATAACTGTTAATAACACTCAATATAACTCATAATAATAGCCCAAATAAATATTTTAAGAACCTAATAACATTCCTATAATTATGTGAAAGCTATATAAAAATTTGCATAAGAGTAGCACACTTACAGCGAATTTTATCGAAAACCGGAACTTAATTGGAGCAGCGTTTCGAAATCGAATGGCTCTTTTTCTCGGGACTCCGGGAGCCTCAGGGCTTCCCTCGGGAGCTAGGGATTTTATCTAGGGCTTAGTGGTGGTTTGGGAGCTAGAGAGAGAAAGTATTTTAGAGAGAGAAGGAGAATGGTGTGAAAAATGAAGGCTGCCCTCGCAGCTATTTATATGCTGTTGGCTTCGGACTACGTTGTCTTGCACTCATCGGATGGATCAGATTAGACCTACGTGGGGTGTAGCTTCTTCTGACGCGGGGAGTACTGCGAGGGTGGCATGTCACAATCCGAAGCAAAGCCTTGGTCAACAAGCCACGACCCAGATGCTGCCACGTCATCAACCTCGCAACAGACTTCGCAATTTCATGCTTTAAATTTAAAAATTTGTAACTTTCGCGTACGACCTCCATTTTCGACGTTCTTTATATCTACGCAAAGGTGTGAACGTACTCTACAACTTTTGTTTAGACTTCGTCGGCTAATTTTGGCTCGATTTTAAATTTTATATGATCAACGGGCCGGGACAGGATTTGTCCGTTAAATCCTCATAACTTCTTCATCCGACATCTGTTTTCGCCCATCTTTTTCTCGTTACACTAATTTTAACGAGATCTTCAATTCTCGTTTAGGTCGTGTCGGCTAAAAACCGCTCGATCTAATATTCGATTTTCGGGCTGTACACTGCTAACTCGAAACTTCGAAAAATCATAACTTCTTCATACGAAGTCAGATTTGGGCGTTCTTTTTATCGATGTTCTTAGTTTCACATATTCTCCGACTTTTGTTTAGATCGCTAAGGCTAAATCTCGCTCTATCGTAAATTCACTATTTATGCTTTCCGGCATCGTGCCGGTTCTGTCACGAAACTTGGACGGGTCATAACTTCTTCGTTATAACTCGGATTTCGGCATTCTTTATATGTACGGAAACCTTGAGACATATTCTACAAATTTATGTAGAGATATCGGGCTTATCTCACACTTTAATTTTGATGCTCATTTTTATTCTTTATTAATTATACATTTATAATTAAATAGTAAGCACATAAACACACAAATTCACATAATACTCAAATATTTCATCTTTATTACTTCAAAAAGAGTTACAATAGTTGACCTAGACTATTACATTGACAAAAATGCTTAGCCCTGAAACCCGGACATTACAATTCTCTCCTCCATAGGATGATTCCGTCCCGGAATCATGCATCAGCAAACAGATGCGGATAGCGACTCATCATGTCATCCTCTGTTTCTCAAGTGAGATTCGGCCCATTCGAATGTTTCCATCGGACTAGCACTAAGTCGACCATCTTGCGTCGTAACTTCTTCGTCTTACGGTCAACAATTGCCTTGGGCTCTTCGATCAGCCTCTTATTCTCATCCATTTTAACTCTGAGATTGGAATTATGTCGGGAACATCTCCCGTGAATTTCCTCAAATAACACACATGGAAGGTGTTATGAATACCATTGAGTTCTTCGGGCAACTCCAGCTTGTAAGCTTGGTTCCTAATCTTCTGAAGAACTTTAAACGGCCCAATAAACCTTGGATTCAACTTCCCTCGTTTCCCGAATCTTATAAGTCCCTTCCACGGTGAGACTTTTAGCAAAACCGAATCCCCAACTTCGAAGGTCATCGGTCGTCTTTTCTTGTCAGCATAGCTTTTCTGACGATCCTAAGCTGCTAACATTCTTTACCTAATCACCTTCAACTTTTCAGCAGTCTCATGGACTATCTTGGGGCCCATAAACTGCTTCTCTCCGGCTTCAAGCCAACAAGAGGGCGTACGACACTTCTGTCCATACAAGGCTTGATAAGGTGCCATCTTGATGCTCGAGTGAAAACTATTGTTGTAGGAAAATTCTACCAGAGGTAAGTGCTCGTCCCAATTCCCTTGGAATTCGAGGGTACATGCTCTCAGCATATCTTCCAGTGTCTAAATCGTTCTTTTGCTCTGGCCATCAGTTTGCGGATGGTAAGCAGTACACAAACACAACTTCGTACCCAACTCCTCTTGTAGACTCCTCCAAAACCTTGACGTGAAACAACTATCACAATCTGATACAACTGTAAGAGGGACACCGTGAAGTCTTACAATTTCCTTCACGTAAGCATTTGCGAGCTTATCCATAGACCACTTCTCGTTGGCTGCGATGAAGTGTGCACTCTTGGTGAAACGATCCACGACTACCCAAATCATGTCGTGTCCGTTCTTCGTCCTAGGCAGTTTAGTCACAAAATCCATGGTGATGTCTTCCCATTTAACCATGGGTACAGGTAAAGGTTCTAAACTCCCATACGGTTTCTGATGTTGCGCCTTAACCCTTGCACATGTTACACACTCGGCCACGTACTTCGCAACATCGAGCTTCATCGTCGGCCACCAGTAGTAGGGTTTTAGGTCCCTATACATTTTAGTTCTACCAGGAAGAATTGATAACATGGTTTTGTGTGCTTCTTCCATCAGAAGGTCTCTTATTCCTTCCGTCTTAGGTACCCAAATTCGATCTTGTAATACCTTCAGTCCTCTACTGTTTGTTCCGAATACTAACGTTTTGCCCAAACGTTCTTCCTTTCGGTCATTCTTCCCTAAAGCTTCTTCCTAAGCCTTCCTGATACTTTCCACAATCATCGAGACGTTTTCAATTCTCAACGCTCTTGGCCTTTTCCTTTCAAGATTGACTTTCTGACTGAGAGCATCATCAACAATATTTTCTTTACCTGGGTGGTAAAGTATCTCGCAGTCATAGTCCTTGAGTAGTTCTAGCCAGCGTCGATGCCTCGTGTTCAACTCCTTCTGATGAAAGAGATACTAGAGACTCTTATGATCAGTGAAGAGCTTGCACTTTGTGCCGTAGAGGTAATGTCTCCATATCTTTAGAGCGAAAACTACCACTGCCAACTCCAGATCGTGAGTGGGGTAGTTCTTTTTGTGCTCCCTCAATTGTCGAGATGCGTATGCTATCACCTTTTCTCTTTCGGTCAGAACACAACCCAACCCGACTCCAGATGCATCACTATAAACCACAAAATCTTCAACTCCATCGGGCAGAGAAGGTATCTGTGCTTCACATAATTTCTTCTTTAGCTTCTCGAATGCTTCCTCGTGCTTCTCATTCCATGTATACGTAGCTCCTTTATGGGTCAAAGCTGTTAATGGAGCAGCTATCGAAGAAAATCCTTGGATAAATCGCCGATAATATCCGGTTAATCCTAGAAAGCTTCAAATCTCTGTGGGACTCTTTGGACGTTCCCACTTCATTACAGCCTCGATCTTTGCGGGGTCAACCATTATCCCTTCCTGGTTAACCACGTGACCCAAGAACTGGACCTCTCGTATCCAAAACTTGCATTTGGAGAACTTAGCGTAAAGCTTCTCCTTCTTTAATACTTCCAACACTTCTCGTAGATGCTTGCCATACTCCTCCTGGCTTTTCGAGTATATGAGAATTTTGTTGATGAACACTATCATGGATATATCGAGGAATGGTTTACAAACCCTATTCATCAAATCCATGAATGTTGCTGCAGCATTGGTTAGTCCAAATGACATAACCAAGAACTCGTAGTGTCCATATCTCGTTCTGAATGCAGTCTTCTCGATATCCTGATCTCTAACTTTCAGCTGATGATATCCTAACCTAAGATCGATCTCTGAGAAGTAGCTCGAACCTTGCAGCTGATCGAATAGGTCGTCAATCCTCGGCAATGGATACTTATTCTTCACCGTTTCCTTGTTCAGCTCTCGGTAGTTTATACACATTCTCATGCTTCCGTCCTTCTTCTTCACGAATAACACCGGAGCTCCCCAGGGTGATGAACTAGGTCGAATGAAACCATTGTCCAACAGCTCCTGAAGTTGCGTCATAAGCTCCTTCATCTCCGTCGGTGCTAATCGGTATGGTGCTTTTGCTATCGGTGTCGTTCCTGGTAACAAGTCTATACGAAACTCCACTTGCCTATCAGGTGGTAATCTGGGAAGATCTTCTGGAAAGACTTCCGGATAATCACACACAACCGGTATATTTTGCACCTCTTTCTTCTCCTTCTTAGCATCAATTACGAATGCCAAGTATGATGCACATCCCTTGAACAAACATTTCCTGACTTTCATCAGGGAGATGATTCCAGAAGTCACTCTGCGTTTGTCCCCATACACCATAAATGATTCCTTTTCGGGTGGGTTTACCCTTACTATCTTCTTTCGGCATTGAATCGCAGCATCGTTGGCGCTAAGCCAATCCATACCCAAAACGATGTCGAAACCGTTTAACTCTATGGGTAATAACTCTTCATGGAATTCGTTTCCGTTTAGGTCGATGACGATGTTCCTAATACGATTACTAACAGGTACGAATTTGCCACTGGCAACTTCTAAAATCAGGGCATTATCTAGTTTTTCTACAGGCAATGCTAATTTCCCACCAAATTTATGCGACACAAAGGAATAGTTGGCTCCGGAATCAAATAGTATATTTACAGGCAAACCATTTACAAGAAAGGTACCTGAAGCGACGGCTACTGCCTCCTTCGTAGCCTCGAGCGTCATCTGGAAGCCTCTCGCCTTCGGCTTCGGTGGAATGTTGGGCCTTCCCGCATCTTTCTTCTTTAGGCAACACTTAGCAATATGCCCTTCTTCACGGCACTCGTAGCACACCCTCTTGTTGGTGGTGCACTCATTGGCATAGTGCCCCGTTTTCCCACACTTATAGCAGGTTACTTCCTCGCCACATTTTCCCGAGTGCTTCTTGTTGCACTTCTCTCACCATTTCAATTCATTTCCTCCCCCGAACTTCTTTGAACCGAACTTGCTCTTCTTTTTGTTGGGTTTAGCAGACCCTTCAAATTTCCTCTTCTCGCCAACCTCGACTTTGTTGGCAGCTCTTCCCTTAATCATATCCTCCACAAACTTGGCAGCCCAGATAGCTGCCTCCAAAGTAGGTGCCTGACGCACTGGCACCGCGTACTCCCATGGTAATCCTTTTGCGTACTTATCAATTTTTGTCAGCTCATCCGGAACAAGACGCAAGGCAAACTCCATCTTTTCTATGAAGTTGTTCGTGTATTCATCGATTGACATGCTTCCCTTCTTCTGGGTTAGAAACTGGTTCTCTAGCTCGAGCAGGTTTTGAGCTGAGCAGTACTTTTGTTTGAATTGCACAAAAAATTTTGCCCATGTCAGTTGCAGGGGCTTATTGGGGCTTAAAGTCTTCCCCAAGGTATTCCACCAACGTATATCGCCTCCTCGAAATTGACGCACTACAAACGTGGTCTGTAGCTTTCCTCTGCAACCGCACGTTATGAAAGCTAACTCCATTTCCGAGATCCAATCCTCGACCCCGATTGGATCTTCCTTTCCCGTGAAAGTCGATGGCTTGCAAGTTTGAAAATCCTTGTACTTGCATCCATTTCTCTTAACTCCGTCATCTTGTTTGTTTTGTTGGACTATTGGTGGGTTGACTTGACCAACAATTCCACTATAGTCTCCCTCCTCAGTCTGCCCTTCGTTCAACTCGGACTGTTCGATCTGAATAGTTGCTTCCTCTCGATTTTGCTGGAGCAAACGTCTGGTTTCCTCCATTTGACGATCGAACATCGCTTGGATCATCGCTTGCACTCCGGCCATCATGACTGGCTCACCAGCGGCTTCCATCACAGGTATTTGCTCAATCACTAGGGGTTGGTTTCTGTTCCCATTTGCATTCACGTTTCCGCTACAGGTCCTTGCCATCTTGATCTATACACCGAATAAGGTGAATTTAGATCTTTATTTAGGATAGACGTTTAAATCATCCTTATCACTCCGAAACGTTTACATGCTAGTTCTAATATCGTAGCCATACGTTTAGAATCCTAAACACATAAGGTTTCTAGATCCGGTCGGCAACAGACCATAGATCCGAACAATTTACAGCATACCAGACACAAAACATTTAGCACATAAAAGCATTTTAGGCATAATTCCTAAAATAAGCTAGTGCTCACACCTCACAATCATCGCTTAGCATTCTAAGTTTAAGTCTAGAAATCCTACAAATTCCTAGTTCGCTTAAACTAATGCTCTGATACCAACTATGACATCCCCAAAATCACGGCTAGAAAAGACCGGTTTGTTTATGCTTTGTTTAAAAATCAGAGTAACATTTTAAATAAAAGTGTTGCGGAATTTGTCCCAAAACAAAATATGATAAATATTTATCAAAAGCGTTTCCATATAAATGTATTTTATTAAAAGACTTGGGATGTCATGTTCGTATAGATCAAAAGCATAAACAGTACAATATAAGCCTTACTACCTTATTTCATATCTACAGGCCTATATCCGTAATCCCTCGTCCAAACATCATATCTATGCTCAAGCGCCACTACCTGTAATACAAGAAACTGAGTGGATCAGGCTTGGGAGCCTGGTGAGCACATAGGGTTTTCAACCCACGATAAATAAGTTTATTAACATTATTAAACTAAACAAACCCGATTACCCGTTCCCGTTATCCTCACTTTACGTCCCTAAAAACATCTAACACAAGGGACCTATTCTAAGGACTATCATCGGGATGGACACTACTGCTAAGGGGATTCCTCAGCAATAAATGTCCTTAAGGCAACCATGTGGGGGATGGAGTACATCTGGTGAGCATACAGTTCAAATAAACACACAGTTCGAATAAACACCTACAGGTTGCGAGCCTGCTAGTGTTCCACTGGACTGTCTAGAATAGTCCGTGGTCGTCATATATACTCCGCTAGATGACTTTATCATCAATAACATCTATAACGAGGCCTCTCATTATTTTATTTTGTCACACAACAACTATTACATCTACCCATGTTTTACCCAACACATTTTGTAGATATAAAATACATATATAGTTTAAATCATTGAAAACATGTATAAAACGTTCATCCATCATAGATAGCAAGTATTCTGATAAGATGCACACATAGCACGTAATTTATATAAAATACTTCATATCTATTGCGTAAGCGTAGCACACTTACAACGAATTTTATCGAAAACCGAAACTTAATTGGAGCAGCGTTTCGAAACCGAAAGGCTCTTTTTCTCGGGACTCCGGGAGCCTCGGGGCTTCCCTCGGGAGTTAGGGATTTTATCTAGGGCTTAGGCGTGGTTTGGGAGCTAGAGAGAGAAAGTATTTTAGAGAGAGAAGGAGAATGGTGTGAAAAATGAAGGCTGCCCTCGCAACTATTTATAGGCTGCTGGCTTCGGACTATGTTGGGCGTACCGAGGGTACGCTGGGCGTACTCCTCGGATAAGACCACCAGCTCGGACCCAGCTGTCTTGCACTCATCGGATGGATCAAATCAGACCTACGCCGGGCGTAACTTCTTCGGACGCGGGGCGTACTGCGAGGGTGGTGTGTCACAATCCGAAGTGAAGCCTTGATCAACAAGCAACGGCCCAGATGCAGCCACGTCATCAACCTCACAACAGACTTCGCAATTTCATGCTTCAACTTTAAAAATTCATAACTTTCGCGTACGACCTCCGTTTTCAACGTTCTTTATATCCACACGAAGGTGTGAACATACTCTACAACTTTCGTTTAGACTCCGTTGGCTAATTTTGGATAGATTTTAAATTTTATATTATTAACGGGCCGGGACAGGATTGGTCCGTTAAACCCTCATAACTTCCTCATCCGACATCCGTTTTTGCCCATCTTTTTCTCGTTATGCTGCTTTTAACGAGATATTTGATTCTCGTTTAGGTCGTGTCGACTAAAAACCGCTCGATCTAATATTCAAATTTCGGGTTGTACACTACTAACTCGAAACTTCGAAAAATCATAACTTCTTCATACGAAGTCAGATTTGGGCGTTCTTTTTATTGATGATCTTAGTTTAATATATTCTACGACTTTCGTTTAGATCACTAAGGCTAAATCTCGCTCTATCGTAAGTTCACTATTTACGCTTTCCGGTATCGTGTCGATTCTGTCGCGAAACTTCGACGGGTCATAACTTCTTCGTTATAACTCGGATTTCGGCGTTCATTATATGTACGGAAACCTTGAGACATATTCTACAACTTTATGTTGAGATATCGGGCTTATATCTCACTTTAAGTTTGTCGCTCATTTTTATTCTTTATTAATTATACATTTATAATTAAACAGTAAGCACATAAACACACATAATTCACATAATACTCAAATATTTCATCTTTACTACTTCAAAAAGAGTTACAATAGTTGACCTAGACTATTACATTGATAAAAATGCTTAGCCCTGAAACCCGGGCGTTACATATACTGCCTTAGGCAGTTCAGTGTTCAAGCAATTTCAGCATTGGGCAGTGTTAGCATTTGTGTTTCAGGTTGCGAGTATGGGCGGACTAGTTAGATGATTTAGTGAGTGACAGGTCACTCACAGCGAGAGTATCTATGGCTTGGAAAAGGATTAGTGGTCCGCAAGGATAAGTGGGTCCGTGACCCCGTGTTATAGTGGGAACCTCGAACTATCAGAAGTTGAGTGAACAGTTGAGGGATAAACAGACTGGATTCAATGATAATGATTCAGTATAAGTGGTCTGTTAGGGATACAGATCATCTCGAGACAACAGAATTCAGACGGAGTGGACGAGATCTTGTTGCGAGGAATTCGGTCACCTACGAATTTTAGGGCTTTATGAGGATTGGTCATGGCTACCCTGGGAAGGCTAGGGTGTGCCCTGGTTGGTGACCCTGCTACTAGAGTGGTTGGGCGAGTAAGGAATGGTAAGAAATGATTTCAGGGACGAAATCTAATTTAAGTGGGGGATAGTGGTAACACCCATTTATTTATTAGTTAAATAAATAAATAAATGATCCGATAGTAGCCCTAAAATCGATAATTATTTAGCAAGGTGTTGATCTCGAGGAGCTATTTGTCACACTTTTAGAGATTGGGGGTTAAAAGTGTAAATCCAGACTTAATTTGTAAATATTTATGAAGAGAAGGGCTTCGTGGTAATTATTGGGAATTTATGGGACTTCAATTGAAGAGATTATGGGTTAGGGGGGCTGTTTGGTACATTTCGTACGTAAGTTTTAATGGATTTTTAATGTTGGGGTTTAATGGGTAAATGTAGGATTTGATTGGAAAAGGATCCTATGGGGAGGGACTAAACTTGTATAATGAGCAAAGTTTTGAGTGGAGCAGGATTTAAACCCGATGACTCCTTCCTTCCCGTTTAAAGCATCACTACTGAAACCCTAACCCAAAAACGATGAGGCAACCGCTATACTCAAACCTCTTAACCGCCACCACCTATTTTCTATCATCCGCGGATTATCCATGGCCGCCGCCGACTACCACTCAGCCGGTCGCTGTCGTCCGAGGCCGATGCCTTGCCGTCGAGTCGAGTTCTTATTCTGTCGGAGAACCACCAGGATGAGCTCGCCATCACCGTCAAAGTTGAAACCATCGTGAGGCGACGTCATGGTCGGGGTTATCGTTGCCGCCGACTGTAGGCGCAAGGGTGGGCGATGTTCGCTGCCACCGTTCATCTTTCTCATTCCCTTCGTTTTGTTGTCGTGTTGCTTCAAGTCGCCAGTGAGGCCGTGAAGGGGTTATTGTGTTCGCCTTTTCGCTATCAGGAGGGTGTTTGTTGCTGTGAATGGGTGTGGTTCTGCTTCAAGATTCGGGTGTAGGGGAGGTTGTTCGATTGGGAACCCAAAGGAACTGCCGCCAACACCACGAGGTGGTGGCTGTTGACGTAAAACCATCTGTCACCACCAAATGCCACCAAATGAATGGTTGGCTTCCCTCTCCAAGCTGAATGCGTGATGATACGTGTGGGTGTTGACTGGATTGCTTGAAAAGGACATCACCACCACCATAGGGTGGTGGCTGCCACCTGCTGCCACCACCAGCCACCATAGGGTGGCTGTGTGTGTGTTTACGTTGTTTAGTGTAGGTGTTTATTTTGAGCTTCAACACTGTAAAGTGTAAATTACAGCTTGGAATAATAAAAGAAATTGAAAACCACCACCTTATGGTGGTGGCTGCCGCCTCCTGCCACCACCGGCCGCCGTGTCGGGTGGCGGTGTGCTTTGATGGTTTTTGGACTCGTTTGGATGATTGGACAAGGGACTAAGAAACCTTAATGGGCCCAATGATGCTTAATGGACCCAAAAGCCCAAACATGTGACTAATGGGTGTAATAAACCCTTATTGGCCTAAGGAAAACCCTAATGGCTTAAGGACTTGGTTCTGGGCCTATTGGGCTAAGATGGGATTGGAAAACCTAATTAGGGTTTAGAAACACCCTAATATTGGATTTATCGGCTTGGGCTTACTGGGACCCACTTTTGGGTCATTGGAATGGAATTGTGTGATTAAGCCCAATCACACCATATGACTTATTTAGAAGATTGATGGACTTAATGGATTATGTCCTTGATGGATTAAGCCATTAATGGGTTACGTGAGAAACACTTAACCCTAATCGTCATTTTATGTGAAACCCTAATTTCACTTGTGTTTATTGTTGGGCCTCTCTATTGGGCCTTGATGATTGCGTTATTAATGGGCCTAGGGTAAGGCCCATGTAAGGGGTTTGGGCCCAATTTAGAAAATTGGGCCATAGATGGGCCATAGTTTGGGCCTTAATGAATATATGATGTTGGGCCTTAAATGAGACCATGTATAGGCCTAGGCCCAATTTGGAAAATTGGGCCATGTGTTGGGCTTTGATTCCTAGTTAACTTTGGGCCTATGGATTGCGACTTGGGCTTTAATAAGCCAAGCTGGGGGTAATTTGGTAATTACACAAAGAATGTACTTATGGTTATGTATTGGGACTGAATTATTAACTGGTGTTGTTTTGGTGTTGACAGTTCGGGAATCTGTCATCCAGCAGTTGGGGTCGTGTCTCCAGGACTTCAACAAGTGTGGGATTGTGTCTTTGGGACTTCAACAGTGTGAGGTGAGTTACCTTCCATTAGCGGTGGGTCTACGGCCACAATGCTGGCCCACTAGTAGGAGTTGTATGTTAGATGATTGTATATGTGATATTCATCTAAGTTTGCTACTACCTGATATGTTTATGTGCTAGCATGATATGTTATATGTGATAGTAGTAGAGTTCGGTTGTTAGGACCGAAGGGTAGGTCAGACACCCCGTATATGTCTGACAGTATGTGATGATATGTTTATATGCTGGCATGATATCTTATACGTGATAGTGGTAGTAGGAGGGGAATAGTCCCCAAGTTCGGTTGTCACGACCGAAGGGTAGTTCGGACACCCCAGATATATCTGATAGTATGTTTTTGTTATGATATATGTGATAGTAGCAGTAGGGGGTGGAATAGTCCCCGAGGGTCAGTTGTTAGGACCGACGGGTAGGTCAACACCCTAGAATGGCTTGACACGGGTAGGTCTGCACCCCAAAACGGCTTGACACGGGTAGGTCGACACCCCAAAATGGCTTAACACGGGTAGGTCGGCACCCCAGAATGGCCGTACCGGGTAGGTCAGGCACCCTAGAATTGCCCGACAGTATGTATGCTATGTGATTGTATCGTATGTGGTATGATGGGGGAACTCACTAAACTTTGTGCTTACGGTTTTCAGTTTTGGTTTCATGTACTTCGTTCTCAATGGAAAGGAGTCGGCTCGATCACAGCGCATCACACTATGTTTTCCGCACATGTGATCCTTGGGGATTACGCTCTGATATGGTTTTATGATACTATGTTTTGGATCACTGTCACTTGGGTTTTGACATGAGACTTTATTATGAATGTTTTTATACTAATGGTTTTATGTAATAACATAAATAAAAATGAAATTTTGGCCTGTATTTTTTGGATGTTACACCCTCTGTCCAAACATGGTTCCCACGGAGGGAAAGAAGATAGATATGTATATCTGGGGGTTGTTGCCTCCGATTCAGGGGAATGTTTTAGCTTCAAACCCCACTAGCTTCGATAGTGCCAAGCGACTGGCACATCGTCTCATTGACCATAGGTTATGTACTGCATATGCAACAACAACCCTAGCCATCCCAGAACCTTCCAAACCCGCTGACAACAAGCGGAAGTTCTTGGATGACAAGAAGAAGAAGAAAGTGGCGAAAAAGCAGCAGGTCGTGGCGGTTCATGCCACGATAGCACCTACCGCTGCTGCTCTGGTGAAGCAGTATGCAGGAAACTTGCATAAGTGCAACAAATGTAGCTTCCACCACAATGGACCCTGCCGATAATTGCGATGTTCCAACTGCAACAAGAAGGGACACACATTCCGCTTCTATAAATCCCCGGTAAGGCCAATCAACCAGGTCCCTGGAGCTGGTGTGACTCAGTCATGCTATGGATGTGGCGAAGTGGGCCACTGTAAAAGGGACTGCCCAAAGGCTAGAAATGCGGGTGGAGCGGGAAGAGTTCTGGGTATAGGCCACGGAGAAGCAGTTGCTGATCCTACGGTAGTGACCCATACGTTTCTCCTTAAAAACTCTTATGCATGCATACTATTTGATAGCGGAGCGGAGAGAAGTTTTGTAAATCCAAAATTTGCATGCTTACTTAAACAACAATCACACACACTTAAGGAACCATTCACTGTAGAAATGCCTAATAGGAAGACTGAGAGCACTAGTAGCATATACATAGGATGTACTCTAACTCTAGATAGTCATTCATTTCCTATCGACCTCATGCCGGTTCGATTAAAAGATTCGACGTCATTATCGACATGGATTGGTTGAGTCTTGATCGTGCCAACATCATGTGTTACTAAAAGGTTGTACACCTTAATCATCCGTCTAACGAAACTCTAATTATCTATAGCGACAAACCCGACACTAGCCTTAGCATCATCTCAAGTATTCAAGCTCAAAAGTACCTATGAAAGGATTATCGTGCATTCCTTGTACACGTTGTCGATATGAGCGAAGAAACCAAAGATCTGAAAAACATTCCCGTAGTACGCGACTTTCCCGACATCTTTCCAGAAGAATTGTCAAGGTTACCCCCGCCGCGACAGGTTGAGTTCTGAATCGACTTCGTTCCAGGAGCTACCCCAGTAGCCAAATCGCCCTATCGACTAGCACCAACTGAGATGCAGGAACTATCCGGTCAACTTAACGAACTGCAGAACAAGGGCTTTATTAGACCATGCTTCTCGCCCTGGGGAGCATCGGTCTTGTTCGTCTAGAAGAAAGATGGATCGTTTGGAATGTGCATCGACTACATGGAGATCAACAAGGTAATGGTTAAAAATTGTTACCCTTTGCCTCGCATAGATGATTTGTTTGACCAACTGCAAGGGGCGTCTTACTTCTCAAAGATTGATCTGAGGTCCGGGTATCACCAATTGCGAGTGTTAGAGGAGGATGTTCTGAAGACAGCCTTCCGAACTCGTTACGGACAGTATGAGTTCGGGTGATGCCATTCGGATTGACGAATGCGCCCGCAGTATTCATTGATCTAATGAATTGAGTATGTCGTCCTTACTTGGATCAGTTCGTCATTGTCTTCATCGATGCATACTTATCTACTCTCGAAGTGAGGAGGAACATAGTGAACATCTGCGGCAAGTCCTAGGAACCCTACGAACAGAGAAGCTCTACGCGGAGTTCTCTAAATGCGAATTTTAGATCCGAAGGGTCGAGTTCTTAGGACACGTGGTTAGCGAAGAGGGAATCCATGTAGATCCTTCCAAAATTAAGGCTATTGAGAATTGGTCAGCACTGAAGAGACCTACAGAAATTCGCCAATTTCTAGGCCTCACTTGCTACTACCACAGATTCATACAGAACTTCTCCCGAGTTGCGAAACCCCTTACAACGTTGACCTAGAAGGGTGTGGCCTTTAACTGGGAAAAGAAACAAGAGTAGGCATTCCATACGTTGAAACGAGCCTTGTGCACCGCATTGATACTATCCCTTCCCGAAGGAATAGAAGACTTCATAGTCTATTGTGATGCATAAAATCAAGGACTCAGGTGTCTTCTGATGCAACGAGGTAAGGTCATCGCCTATGCCTCAGGATAGCTGAAGACACATGAAATGAACTACACCACACACGATCTTGAGCTAGGAGCAGTAGTGTTTCCTCTAAAAATCTGGAGGCACTACCTGTATGGTACCAAAAGCACGATCTTTACAAACCACAAAAGCCTACAACACATATTCAACCAAAAGGAACTCAATATGAGGCAACGACGGTGGGTCGAGCTACTCAATGATTACGAATGCGAAATTCGTTATCATCCGGGTAAAGCCAATGTAGTAGCATACGCCTTAAGTCGGAAAGAATATTTTGGTTGAAGAGTCAGATCACTGAACATGACTATCCATTCGCATCTGTCCACACAAATTAAGGAGGCTTAGCTTGAAGCTTTGAAACCTAAAAATGTGGCGGGTGAATCCTTGCGAGTGATGGAAAAGAATCTGGAAGTCAAGGGTAGCGGAGCCTTATTCCTCATGGACTGGATCTGGACACTAAAACACGATGGCTTCAGAGACTTGGTCATGACCGAGACGCACAACACTCAATATTCCGTCCACCTGGGTTCAGATAAGATGCATGTGGATCTTAAAAAGCTTTACTGGTTACCTAACATGAAAGCAGAGATTGCTACCTTCGTGAGTAAATGCCTTACTTGCGCAAAGGTTAAGGTCGAATACCAGAAACCATCAGGCTTACTTCAACAACTGGAGACACCAGAGTGAAAATGGGAGCGGATTACTATGGACTTCATAACCAAGATACCCAAGAAAACGGGTCGACTTGATACCATTTGGGTCATCGTCGATAGATTGACCAAATCAGCGCATTTCCTACCACTCAAAGAGACTGATAAAATGGAGAAGCTTACATTAGGGAAATTGTACGACTACATGGTGTCTCTATATCCATTATCTCCGATAGACATAGTAGGTTCAGTTCAAGGTTCTGGCAGTCACTACAAAGTTCCCTGGGGACGAGCCTGGACATGAGTACAACCTATTACCCACAGACCGACAGACAAAGTGATAGAACGATACAAACACTGGAAGATATGCTAAGAGCCTGTGTGATTGATTTTGGGAAGGCATGGGATACTCACTTACCCCTTTTCAAGTTTTCCTATAACAACAGTTGTCAAATGAGCATAAAGGCCGCTCCATTTGAAGGCCTCTATGGCTGGAAGTGTAGATCCCCTCTGTGCCGGGATGAGGTGGGTGACACTTAGTTAGCTAAAGGACAAGTTCCTGACAGCACTCTCATAGGTCCGGAGATCATTCGGGAAATGACAGAGAAGATCGTTCAGATTCGTGAACGATTGAAAGCCTCTAGAGACCGACAGAAAAGCTATGCAGACAAGCGAAGGAAACCTTTTGAATTCCAGGTGGGAGACCGCGTTCTTTTGAAAGTCTTACCCTGGAAGGGCTTGATACACTTCAGAAAGCGTGGGAAGCTAAATCCAAGGTACATAGGGCGTTTCGAGATTCTTGCCCGAATCGGCCCAGTAGCTTACAAATTCAATCTACCGCGCGAACTCAGAAACGTACATTCTACATTCCACGTCTCCAACTTGAAAAAGTGTCTGTCCGACGAGACTCTTGTAATCCCACTCGACGAGATCGAGATCAACGAGAGCCTCAACTTCGTGGAAGAACCTGTAGAGATCATGGACCGTGAGCTCAAGCAAACGAAGCAACGCTGCATTCCGATAGTGAAGGTTCACTGGAATGCCAAGCAAGGACCTGAATTCACTTGGGAGCGCGAGGATCAAATAAAATTGAAATATCCTCATCTTTTCGCTTAGTTATTTGTAAAGTTAATTGCTTAAACTCTAATTTCGTGACAAAATTCCCTCTAACGGGTGGGGGGGATGATGTGACAACCCGAAATTTTCACTTGTGCAAACCACATAGTGAAACACTTCAAATAAAAGTTAAATACTTTTCTGCTAATTTTTAGCCGGTTCAAAGTCCGTTTGAGTGTTTTCATTAATTATTCTTGAAACGAATGAACAAAAGGAAGTATTTTCTAAGATTTTGGTGAAACAATAAATCGATGAACAACATGGTTAGGTGTTCATGGCCAAACAAAGGGGGGTTTGGGCCGTGAACTCCCTTAGGGCCGCAAACTCATGCTTAGGGCATGTGTTTACTCTCCATTCTTTCATTCTGCAACTTCCTAACTCAAGAACTCCCACCATTCTCTCTGAAGTATCATCCGACATTCTTTACTTCATTTGTTGTTATAACCTTACATCTAGTTGTTATACATCATTTCATCCATACATTCTTTATTTTCACTTAGATCTTCAAGTGTTCTTCAAAACACCAAGAACACCAAGAGCACACACTAGGTTTCTTGGACCTTAAACACCCAATCATGCTTCTAGATTGTCACTACACAAATCCTAGCTTTTTATACACTCGACATGAACTTGTTTACATCTAGAAATCAAAAACAAACACAAGATCAAAGGTGTTTACGGCGAAGGCATGTTCTTGGGTCGTAAACCCTTATAAGTGGGGCAGAGTGCACCCTAGTCCCTTCGTTGGCCTTGTATACTTGTCTAGATCACTTCCTTGAAGTGTTTAGGACCTTAAACATCTAAAAGATCAAGTCCACATAGATTTTACGGTCGTAAACTCATAAGGAAATGGACCTTAGGCCGTAAACTCTATAAAGTGGTGCCATTGTGCCCCTAATGCTTCCTAAGGCTTGGACTTGATCATACGATGCTCAATCTTAACTTATAAGACCTCAAATCACCAAATGGCACTAATTACCATGAGGTTACGTCCGTAAACTGATGGGGTAAAGTACCTTAGGTCGTAAACTCCTTAAGTAGTCGTCCTTGGGCCATAAGCTCAAATGCAATGCCATACAACCTTTAGATACAACCCTAATGTAGTACTAACACTTGAATCAAAGTGATATCCATGTTTCAAGGTGTCTTTACTTGATTAATTAGTTGTTAAATGACTAATTGGATACATATATGTGTTATTATATGTTAATTAGGATCCGTGTGTGTATTCAAGTCTTCACTTGACACTTAGCATCCTATACCATTCGTTCATCCAAACCACTCACGACAGGTGAGTTCATACCCCTTAATTAACCTATTAAATGTGTTTAAATGCTTTTATGGGGGGAGGGATACAAGTTGAATCATATTAGTTAATATATCAATCACATGTGACTAATAACTAGTATGCTAATGGATTTACTATGCTTAAAACTGTCTTGTCAACAAAAGTACTTCAAAATGATTTCCAAACACTTTTACATGTTAATCTCGTTATAAAACTTAGTTTTAGTTTCCAAATGTTTACTTTCAAAACTCTTTAAACTTATATACTATCAAAATAGGTCCAATACATATATAGTTATATAAGTAAGGTTTGAAGGACTTAGGACTGATAATACGCTCTATTTCTTCTTTCTTGTTTGGTTGTGGACTTAGAGTCCCATATTGTTTGTCCGAGTGTCGTTTGATCCTTAGTTATATATCATGTGTATATGTATAGACATAAAAGCTTTATGTCTTATTTCAGTACAGTCAACTCTGCAAACGATCTTACTAGTAAACTATAATAGGTATAGTTTGGTAATAAACTACTTACTACTTTTAGTACAATGTAACATACAATGAGTCGGTTCATACATGAGTCAATACATACTGTAAAAAATACACTACACTATACAACTGAACATACTATAATGAGAGTCAGAGAGAACGTACACTAATACATACTATACATACACACTATATAATACACTAGAGAACTCACTATGATGAGGATCAAGAAAGACATACACTACAATATTACACACACTATATACACACTATGCAATAAATGTGAGGCACTACTTCGGGGAAAGACATGTTTGTCATGGATCATCTTGTATCCAGAGTCTCCTTATGGGAGAGCGTGAATTTATGTATAGATCTATACTGGACTGACTGTCCTACACCTTGCTGCTAGCTATAGTGGGATGTACAGGTCTTCGGGTGATGAATGTCATAACATCTCGACATTTTAGAGCGTCGTGTTGCACTAGGTCGATCAAGTATGGTTGAAATTAGATCACACTATACCTTAAATAAACAATTGTATTAAGGTAGTTAGTACGATAATAATTATAACATTATTTCACTATAGTACTTCATTATTTTCCCACTACATCTACCTTGTGATCTCCTTACATGAAAGGTAATGTAAAACTATATTTTGCTAATGATATTCACGTTTTGGGAAAAATACTCACTTTTACAATGAACATACATACATTACACTTGATGCCTTGGTAGAAGGTTGCCTTTAATAGAAAACATAGAGTTTTCTAGGAAATACAAATAAACACTTACAAACATTTTACGTACTCTTACATTTGAACATTTACAAAAATTTTCATACAAAACATGACACTAAATACTTATGGACTCACCAGATTTAATGTTGATAAACTCTTTCAAAATAACTTGTATTCTCAGGTCATCAGTAGACAGGTACCGATGCCAGCTTTTGAGAAGATGGAGCACTTACAAGACTCATCTTTTTTTTTATTCATATTTTTTGGTTTCTATAAACTGTACAAAATACACTTGTATGAAAATACATTATTAATGAAATGGATGATGTTGTTTGCTTGTTTACTATATTTCTGTGTTGTGATACTATACAGGATGTCCTCCGCCTCAGAACGTTTCCACAGTTCTTGGTTTTGGGGTGTGACATACAACCCATGACATCGGGCGCTGCGCGGACCTCCTCCGTTGTCAACTGGAAGGCTCTCCCTCGTTCCTTCGGTGCCTCGACCTTCACCGGCCGACTCTACGTAGCTCGCACAGCAGCAGGGGCAGATCCCTGCGATGCTCCCTGTCGTGACCCCCCAACTGTGGACACTCGGCCTTCCAGTGTGCAGTCTGGTTGCAGTGGAAACAGACTGCAAATCCCTTGGGGCAATCCTTGGCCATGTGCCCCTCCTTGACACACTTGTAGCAAGACCTTGCTCTGCAAATCCCCTCATGACTCTTGCCATAAGTGCAACCCTTCTAGTTCCCTGATCTCGAATCGGCGGGCTTGGCCCGCTTGGCTGTCGGCTGGGGCAGAGCCGGTTGCCGATCCTTTGTCTGAGACTCCGCCTCCTCCCTAGCCTGAGTCTCAAGCTCTATCTCCCTCTTTCGAGCATTTGCCTGAAGCTTGGAAAATGTCTGGTATGATGAGTTCGCCACAAACTCGCAGATGTCTCTCCTCAAAATGCTGAAATACCGACTCATGCGTGCCTGCTCGGTAGACACGTGCTCAGGGCAGAACATCGCCCTCTCATGGAACATCCTGGTGCTCACATTAAAAGACTCGGTACCCTGCTTGAGGGTCAAGAGCTCCTGGGCCAAACATTCCCTTTCCACCGGGGGAACGTACTCATCACAAAACATAATGGTGAACCTCTCCTAAGTTACCGCGGCAAGCTCTGCAGAGGAATAGTGTGATGTCACAAACTTCCACCAGTCTTTCGTTCCCAAGCGAAGCTGGTTTAGCACGAACTGAAATCTCAGATGCTCTAGACATGAACACGTACAAAAGCATCCCTCAATGTCAGAAACCCATCTCATCGCAACAATCGGATCCTGCGTCCCATAAAACTTTGGTGGCTTCGTGTTGCTGAACTCCCGGAACAACAACGTATCACCACCCTGAGGTCTAGCATCAGCAACAGTTGCAGTAGCTGCAGCAGCTGCAACCTCAGTAACCGCTGTGTATCTCTCATCAAAGGTCTCAATCAACGTGGTCTTAATAGACCCAAACATCTCTGGAATCTCTGCGTGGATAGTCGCAGCTACCTCCTTGTGGATCATCTGATGAAGCTCCTCGTCACTCACACCGCTGGTCTCTGGTCTGTGGCATGTCCCCACCATGATGTCTCTAAAACACAACATCAGAATTATCAGAGACTCGCTCAAGCACACTCGTACTCGATAACTCAACCCTACTTGTTCCTTAGTACCCTAAGGATTCTTACTTGGACTGTGCACTGATCCAGCGTCTTCAGTAGTACGGGCCCTATACTACCGTCCACGCCGCATTAGTATTCACCCCAAGTCATCCTAGGTTCCCAGATCGCAAGTACTCTAATCTCACTATGCATAGGCTACACTAGCAAACCTCTCATAAGCTCCTCGTTGCTACCTACTCACTCTCAAGCATCTCCTAGCAGCAAAACCCCTAGGCCAAGGCATCACAAATCAGGCCACTCTAGTCCTAATAAGAATACCTAGCCTACTCTAGCATGCATAACATATCATATCATATCTCATAACACATAATATAAGGGTATTTGGGAAAATCACCGTTCGGGCGCAGGCTGATCGTACACACTGTTCTGCTATGCTGTTTCCAAAACCTGGTTAATCTTTTAGAAAAATTTTGGTTTTATTTCAAAAAATTTCTCAAATCCTCAGTTTGAGTTCAAATGCGCTCGAAGGTGCATCCGAATCCCTCAAACCAAGCCTCTGATACCAACTTGTAACAACATAAATTTCAAAACAATTTTTCACTTTTAAAAATGTAATTTCATTCATAGATAATCTTGCATCTTAATATATCACATATCAAAACCATAAAAACACATCCCAATATCAAAATGTATAAAAACTCCAATAGTGTGTACTGATCATGTCGGCGCCTTCCCGCGATCCTCACTGGTACCTGGAACACATAACAAAAAACATTGTAAGCATAAATGTTTAGTGAGTTCCCCAAAATACCACATATAACACATATTAGTCTGTGGAGGCTATAACTCTGTGGGCCCTCTGGCCCTAACTCTGTGGACCCTGTGGCCCTAACTCTATGGACCCCCTAGCCCTAACTCTGTGGACCTCTTGTCCTAACTCTATAAACTTTGGAGTACATACAACATAAATCAAATAGAAATAATGCATTGCAACACATCACATACATAACACACAATATACTCTATCACATAACTCTAATTACCACTCAAGGTAATGTATAGTGAGAAGACTCACCTCGGAAAACTCGGTAACCCTCAAACTCGTAACTACTGATCTAGCCTCCGCCTAATCACATAAAATAATTACTCTAATCAATACGAATTTCAAGACTAGGCTAATCCCTCTCCAAGTTCTCTAAGAAAGGTAAGAGACTATTCTAACCCTCCAATATCTCAAAAGTACAAACATTGACTAAACCCTAATAGTCAACGAAGTCAACTCCAGTCAATGGTCAACTTTGACCAGAGTCTTCAAGTGCACTCGGGCGACTCGGCGAGTCCATGCGGGTCCTCTGAATCCTTCTAAGCCTCTCTTGGCACGTCAAGTCCCTCCTTCACTCGTCAGGTTACTCGGTAACGAATCGCGGGGAAACCCCGACTCGACTCGTCGAGCCCACTTATGTACTCGGCGAGTTGCTCCCATAACAAATCTCAAATGACCTTCTAAGGTCAGATCTGCTTTTCCAAACTATAGATCTGACCTCCCCAAGACCAATAATCACGTAAAGGTCGAAACTTGACTCACATGCAATGCACCCAAGGCTTCTTTTGGTGAAATAACGACTAAAATGGCTTCCTAGGCTCATAACTCCAAAAAGGTGGCATAAAGCATAATGATAGGGACTCTCTGGATCCCTTAAGTTCCAGATCTAAGAACCATTTCACCTTGGGACATCACATATTCCAGATTCAAGCTAAAATAAAGCATAAAGCAGCCGTAGTTTGACTAAACATCACAAACACGAGAATAAGCATAGATTGATTCCTCCAATAGCTTCCTCTGAACAAATGTAAGTAGATCCAAGCTCCCCAACTCGCCTAGCTTGTCCTTCCTCATCCTTCTTGCTAAAACACACAACAAAATGGTGAACAATGACCTCCTTTCTCACTCACAAGCCTCACAGCTACTCTGGTACTATCAAGGACGAAGGTAGCCATAATAAGGGCCATAAGGTCCTTTAAATAGGGCACAGGCCCGAGAATTTAGGGTTTCAACTCACAGCGCAGACTCGTCGAGTACAACCTTTCTGACTCGTCAAGTCCGTTCATTCATCCAGTCAGCAATCGCGGTCCTACTCGACGAGTCTACGCCTCAACTCGTCGAGTCCCTCTCTTTTACCCCAAAATTTAAATGATCAAACATAATACCTGGAAATCCGGATGTTACATAGCATTTCCACCCATCGTCGTTGTCTTATGTTGAGCTCTTTTTGATTGAGAATGTGTTGTAGTCTCTTATGGTTAGTGAAGATTGTGCACTTTGTGCCATAAAGGTAGCGTCTCTAGATTTTAAGGCAAAGACTATTGCCCCCAAAATCGAGGTTGTGTGTGGTGTAGTTGACCTTAAGAGTCTTAAGTTGTCTCGGGAATCTCTTCCTCCACAACTCTGAGTTGATGGTATCCAGACCGTAGATCGACTTTCTGAGAAGTAGCTCGTTCCTTGAAGTTGTTTGAACAAAGCATCGATTCGGGGTAGGGGTATCGGTCCTTGATGGTGAGTTTGTTCGACTCTTGACAGTCAACGCACATACGGAATGATCTACCTTTCTTCTTTACGAATCAGACTAGCGCTCCCCAAGGTGAGAAGCTCGGTCTAATAAATCCTTAACTCATTAGTTCTTTAAGTTGACTGGACAATTCCTGCATTTCCACCGGCGCTAATCGATATGGGGATTTGGCTATAGGAGTGGCTTCAGAAATCAAGTCAATTCTGAAGTCGACCTGGCACACGAGTGGTATTCCCGGAAGGTCTTCTGGGAATACATCGGGAAAGTTACAGACTTACGGAATATCCTTGATGTCTTGGCCTTCCTTTTTCTCATCCACAACAGGGGCTAGGAAGGTGTGGTACCTCTTGTGTAGGTACTTATGAGCCTTGATGCAAGAGACGATTCAGAGGTTTGTGTCGGGTTGTCATCATAGATGACAAGGATTTCATTATTTGGTAAGTTAAGTTGAACGTCCTTTTTGATAACACATGAAATTGGTATGGTGAGGACTTAATCAAAATATGCAAATGATCTCGTCGAAGTTACTTATTGTGAACGACATTTGGACGATTCAAGAGGAATGATTGTTTAGAGTTAGAGTGCATCCTATGTATATATCCTTAGTGCTTTATGTTTTAGCATTTTCCATTTCTACGGTGAATGTTTCCTTTGGCGATTGGGGTTTCTGTTTGAGTAAATGTTTAAATTGGTGGCTCACGAAGCTTTTCTCCGCACCACTATCAATTAGTATACATGCATATGAGCTGTTTAAGAGGAACGTACCAGTAACCACGGAGGGATCCCTCATGGCCTCCTCATGCCCTATTGCCAGAACCCTTCCCATACCTCCGCTATTTTTGTTTAGTGCCTTCGGGCAGTCCTTCTTGAAATGCCCGGTCTCATTGCAACCGAAGCATGCGCGACTCACCCCAGCATTAGCGGTTTGGGTGGTTTGTTGTGCCATTGCTTTGCAGAAACGGGACGTGTGCCCCTTCTTGCAGCAATTGTTACATTTAATTTCTTGCAGGCTCCATGGTTGTGGTAATTGAACTTGTCACATTTCGAATGATTTCCAGCATATTACTTGGCTGGTGCGGGGGCAATAGGGGCAATCGGGGCGGTGATGGCATGGGTGGTCACCGTTTGATGTGTCTTAGTTGAGTCTTGAGCAGGTTGGCTTTTCTTTTTGTTCCAAAACTTCCTCTAGTGGTCACCTCCCTTTGGTTGTACGGGTGTGGGGATTATAATGCCTTTATGAACTCCCTGGTTGACAAAATTATGTCTCAGATTCTTGGCCTGTCAAGGGTGCTTGGGTTGGCAGATATGACCATCCCTTGGATCTGAGGGGATAGCCCCCAAATGTAATGTTCCACTTTATTGGCCTATGGGGTGACCATTCCTAGGCACAGAGTTGCCAATTCGTTAAACTGGGAAGTGTAGGCGGCAATGTCATTACCCTTCATGGAGTGTTCCCACATCTCATGTTCCAATTTTTGCATCTCGCTCCTTGGACAGTATTCGTCGAGCACCATTGCCTTTAGTGATGGGATTTGGTCATAAGACATCCTATGTGCTCATACAAACCCTAATGCTTGGATCTAGGTTTCTCTATTGTACATGCTTTGAATCCAAGACTATAAACCCTAATTCTAGCATATGGAAATCAATATTAACATATAATTAGGTTTATGATATTACCTTGATTGTTATGTAGCAATAATAATCCCAATTCCTCCTTGAATTGACTTTGGAATGCTTAGAGTCACAAGTGTCACTCCTCTAATGGCTTACAAACACCAAGAGCAAATGGAGAAGGTATAAAGAGAGAGGATAGCGGTAGGAATTCGTCCTTAGGACTTCTTGGGAAGGCTTATACGAATTCATGAGCCTTAGGGGGTTTATATAGGTGTAAAGATTAGGGTTTTAGTCCTTATCCTTATCTAGTTGCTTGCCGACCAAGCAACCAAAAGATAAGTCTTAGAAACCCTTATCCTAGTCGAATTCTAAGGCAATATCTCCTTAAATTCGTTCACCATATATTTAACATAATCCTTACCTTATTTTGTAACTATCACATAATTACAATTCAACCCCTCTAGTTTAATTAATTACAATTGATCACAAAATTAACTCTTAATTAATTATTGACCAATATTAATTAAACAAATATGATTTCTCCTTTAATATATTATTCTTATAACATATTAATAAATCATAATAACCTCTCTCTCTATTTATTTCTCCAATCAAGTTGCTTTGGTGAAGACAACCCAAAAGGACCATGCACCATCGGGTCAAGTACATACCAAAATAGTTATGGACTTAGACACTAATCCAACAGTCTCCCACTTGGATAAGTCTAATAACTATTCTGCGTATGACTTCAGATCCTGATCTGCAATCGTAGCTTTCCAAAGCCGCTGTCAACTCTGATCATATCAGATACGCGTGTCCTTAGATAAGGGATCATATATTCCTCCATTCTAGATATCATATGAGATATGATTTCAAATCATTCTCTTTGTACTATATCTCGATTTCCGATTTATGACGACTGACTAATTGAACAAATCAAATTAGCCCTAGCCCGGCCGAGCATTTACGTTTGTCATCACTAAATCATCGAGGGGCCCAAAGATATCACTTTTATCCTACTTTGGATAAAAGGAACGGATAAACTTTGATACAATGCTTGCTTGCACTTACTCACCGAATCACACACAACAATATGTTTTATAACACCAAGTTACTAGTGCGTTTACATATTATCAATGTGCAACCGATTTGCAAGATACAACTCACACATCTCGGTTTCAAGAATATAAGATGTTATCGTCTCACCAATCACTCGTGATACAATTCATGGAGTGATCCAAGTGAGCGTGAGTTTAATCCAATGCTCAAATCATATTCATAAGCACTCATGAACGTTGCAGCAAACATTTGCTTATGTATAATACTCTTTTAAACAATCCACACACCAATTCACGACAGTCTTCATTCATATCTACTTCCAACATATGAACGACTGTGGCCCGTTCGAATAATTCGATTATTCTTAATAAATTCAATTATTCAGGAAGTCAAAACATGCAAATGTGAAACACAAGAATAATACTAATCCCATATGGCCTCAAACCTTTGAGTATAAATAAAACTCCTTTTATTTATCACCATATGGCCGCAAACATTTGCTTATGTATATTACTCATTTTTTGTTGTTTCGGTTAATCAACTTCTTACTTGAATTACAACACTTGTCCCATGCTCCTAGTATGCACACAATGTTTTCCTATGGTTCTTACTTTTGTGAAATAGATCAAATTGAACATATTTCCAATCATTCTCATTTCACAACGCCAAATCCTTTTTCATAAGTGTGAGAATATCAATTCTTGTTACTTATAAAATATGCTAGATTCTAACATTCTATGCAATGATCCCTTCGTAATGTCACTGCACCAAAGTCACAAAGACTATTGCCAATGATATTACAAAGTTCTCTATCGGAGATTGTTACAAGACAATTCCTTAGATATGATGTCTCTCACTCAAAGTACTTTCCTTTGAACATCCTTTTGCATAAAAGTTTCTAATCTTAGACATAGATTTTTCAATATTCAATTCCCAATATGGACACGCTTCCATATTTTCCATATAACAACTCCTTCTTAATAGAATCTTATTTATTCATAATAATGTCGATATTGTCCATTCAATATGGAAACATTTCCATATTTTCCAATACTATACTTCCAACTACTCACAAGTGACCAATCCTCGTCGAACTTTGGATTGTCCTTTGATAGTTTTTTAATTCTTTTAGTCAAAACCAATTCTAGTCCCTTTTCCCTCTAAATGCGCTCGGCATTTGCAAAATTTTAGAATGGTCAAACATTAAAGCATTTGCAATCGATCCTATACCCGAAGCGTATGGGACACGACGCATAATGTTTTATTTGCTATGTTCTCAAAATTCGAATTGTGAAGAGGGATGCCGTAATCACAATCGAAATTTTAAGAACACACTATGTACCTTTGACTAAATTTATTAACATTTCTCAACCTAATCCTTTAGATTTGAAATGAAGCATAATATTCTCTCCCTTAATTATAGCAAAACAACTTTACAACCCTTACGACTTTGCAAGGTATAACTCTTGTTTTCTATAATTAATATTGCCAACTTGCAATGTGTGCCTTAATAAACATACAATCATAACATTTATGTTCCCACTATTATGATGATTATTATAAAACATAACACTTATGCTCCCACTAGCTTCGACATGTATTCATAAACATCTTAACTTTCAGAAAAACAATACTTATTGAATTTCTTAAGTTCATGTTTCTAATACTTAGTACTTTGATAATCTTTTATCAAGTCTTCTTGAACTTATACACCTTTGCCTTAGATAGTTCATATGTGTGTGTAAACACTTGCCAAACCTCACAATTCAAATTATGGAAAGGGATACCGTAACCATGATTGAATTCAAGAATGCAATTTTACAATTATTATCTTCTTAAAGTCTTTCTTAGTGAAAGCATTTCCTCTCAATCATTTTCATGAAGGAGGAAATCTTATGACACTTAGATTTAAACGGTGTATGTGTTCCTATCCATGTGAATTTGTCAAAACTAAAGTTTACGACAAATTCAAACTCATATGGACCGGACTTTCTTAATCTTGATTTCTTGCCTTATGGTAGCACAGCTGCCCACAATGTCTTCCAAGTAGTGAAGCAACTCACCTTTTCTTATCAATGTACTTTCCATTGATCAAGGTGCTTTGCCTTTTATGCGTTCAAATGAGAACTCATAGGACTCACATGCATAATTAACTCGATTGGATTGGCACAAAAACAAAATAATGTCAACACGATAGGTTGTAAACCTTAGCTCGTGTGCTAATGATGATCGATAAGGTTTATTTGATTTGTTCTTGAAACCTTTCAAGACCATTAAGACTCCCACTGACTCCTTGACATATAAGATTCTCTTGTCAATAACCATTTCTTGACAAACAAATATTCAAGAGTTAGTGTAGCTTTTATCAAAACACTTCATAAATTGGTCCTAGTTGGTCTTTGTCTTATCCAAGACATCACAACTTTCCACATTTGATGAATGTTATAAACCTTTAATACTTTTCACTCATTGTCACAATCTTAACTTTAAGACTTGTTATTTGAACGAAGTATGATAGACTTCTTGATTTAACCATTTCTTCAATTCTTGATTACTCTTCTTAGTCTTACAATTGTACTAAGACTCATTTAGAGGATCAATTGAGATATGGTTCTTAATCATTAAGACTTATCATAAAGCATAAAAGGTACTCTCCCATCTTCTTAGAATGGAGAAACTTTTATCTTTCTGCCTACTTGATTCTTCCTATTCGTTCTGCCATTGATCTAAACCCTTTAATCAATTCAGAATTACACTTAATCTTGTAAGTATAATCATATTTACTAAACCTTTAGTAAATCATGATGAATATCTTTGATACTCTTATGGTGGACTTGATCAACACGCAACTTTGTGTATTCGATCTCCAAGTCCTTCACTTGACACTTTGTCAATGAATTAGTCTAATTTCCAAATATGAAGTTTCTCATTCATCGTGCAACCAAGTTGCATGATTCAAAATTTCTGTCCAATTGAAACTTGGGCGATGAGAAACTCTCCCTATTTGGTAAATTCTCGATTTTCCATAAATAATATAATAATAGAAACATTTTAACATCAATTTTTCATACACGCCATTGCAAGAATAAATAAATAAAATCAAAATTTATTTTATTGCAGAAAAATTTGTCCTTACAATGCAATTCATTGAAAAACTTATGTTAATACATCTTTCTTAGCAATCTAACTCTAACTTTAAGTAGTAGCTTAAGAATCTAATCTTCGAGAAATGCGATCGAAATCCGTTCCTTCATGGTTAGATTCTGCTCACTTCTTCCTTTAAGCTCCCTTTCTTTTCTTTGATTCTACAAAACATCAATTGTAATCTTATCACATTTTGTATTAAGAATCTAGAATGAAGCTTAAAAGAGTTAGTCAATGGATTTTACCTATATTAGAGCCATACGTTTCGACTCTCCCATCTCTTAGATCTCTTAGGTAAATGGGCAGCTTCGTCTCCAATGCCCTTTTCTCTTGGCAATAAAAGCAAATTGACTCTTTTGGAACATGACATAGAACTACTTCAGACATCGCCTTTCTCTTATGATCAAACTTTTCGATCATAGCATGTCTTTCGTTGCCATTGTCTATATCCATAGAGGTCTTGAAGGCAGATTCACCAATCAACTTTGCTTTTCTATTGCGCCAAACCATTGCTGATTTAGCAGCAATAAGCATATAGGTGAGATCTATAAGGGTCACGTCGCGGTTCATCATATAGTACTCTTTTATGAACTCACTATATGAGTTAGGAAGTGACTGAAGAATAGCCATCTCCTCACAGACAACGGATCCCAACGTTCTTAACCTATCAATGTGTGACTTCATCCCTAGGACGTGTGCACACACCGACTTTCCTTCTTTATGTTTACTTGCCAAAAGGGCTTGAGTGATCTTGAACTTTTCAAGCCTTTGAACTTTTGGGTTAGGGAGAATAATTGGAGGAGGTGGAGCAAGTGAAGTATGATCTCTTGTTCCTCGATCGAATCGTGGAATATCATCTTCATGTGGAATGCTTGTTCCACGCGTTTTGAGAAGACCATATTTGTCAAACTTTGACATCTACAAAACGGGAGAAAACAAATTCAAGTTAGTTGATTGATTGAGTCTTTAGTAAATTACCCAAATGAGATCCTAAGGCTAGGACCCAACACAATATTCTACAACTCGGGAGAGGGATGCCGTAACCCTAATTGCAGAATATTTGAAGGTAAGTGAATGACGATTCACTAATTTCCACCACGAAAAACGAAAAAGAAATTTAAGTTTTAAATCTATCAAAACTCCTAGATCCTTTGAGATTCATTGAACTTTCAATGGCATGTTTAAATCTCGATATGCCCCTCTTGTTTGTGACTGGGATGCCGAGGATCACAAAGCGGGTGTGAATAACCATGCAAACTTACATGGTGCCCTCACATGTTACAGTCACCTATTCGATGTGCCGGTAAACCACACACGCTCCACCGAACTATGACAAACATTGAATCACCCTTTGCTACCTTTTCTTAGAACCATTTAGTGTGCCGGTAAACCACACATGCTCCACTAACGTCTTCGCAAGGGCACAAAGTGTAATTTAATGGAATTGCATCAATTCACTTTTGCCTAAGTAACTAAGATTGGGAATTTTATGAAAACATTTAGTTACTTTAATAATTCATTATACTTATAATGGAAGGTTTCGTCCTATCCTACCCGTTCGGATAATGACCCTCCACTAGTCAAGAGTGCGGTGGGTAAGAGTGGATACCCATTTAATCGCCATTTTATAGGCAATTTCCTTAAACACCCCTTATAGACCAGCTTCGTGAATGAGGCCTACTAACGGTAAGACTGACTTTTACTCATACATATATATATAATGTTAGACTTTTAATGTTATATATAGTATAGGGTGTATTTTACACTTTTTAAAATACTAGGTGGTCTAATTTAACAATTATACTTTTAATTCAATTAAATTGTAATCCTAAACTTTTATGGATTTATTAAACCTCTTTTAATTATACACCTTAATTAATTAATAAAACCATAAGGGTGTGATTTGAATTTTTTTCAAAACAATACTAGAGTTTTAGAATTTAACATTCCTAATTAAACTTTTAATCAACTTTTAAATTCCAAAACTTGAGGGCAAGTTTTGAAACATTTCAACACATTAGGGTTTAGAATTTAAATATACATCAAAATTAAACTATTAATCAAAATTTAAATTCCAAAACTTGAGGGCAAGTTTTGAAATCTTTTTCAAAACATAAGGGTTTCAACTATTTAAATTTCAAAACAACAAAACTTTTGGGTTTAAATTTAAACTATAAAACCTAAAGGGCAAAATATGAAACTTTTCATAACAACAAGGATCAAATAACAAATAATTCAAATTAACATTTAATCACATAATTATCCATATTTTATTTGTTTAATGATTTCTTGCAAAACAATTTATCAATTTAGTCAAAATAATTAATCAATTATCACATAAGGAAACAATTATCTTATTAATTGATAAATATCTTCAATTAGATCAAAATTATAGTCAAATATATCATATAATTGGATTAATATTGATCTAACATGATAAGGTAACCACCCATAATCAAAAACAGCAAGAAATCCTGAATATACCTCTGTCTGACGCACCGACTCGCCGAGTCACCCTCTGGAACTCGCCGAGTCCACAGTGGGACTCGCCGAGTCCATCAAGCAGAACACCAAAAATCGAATTTTTTCAAACATCTCAAGCATCAATACAATAGAAACCAATCAAGGCTCTGATACCACTGATGTGTTTTGGTCATAAGACATCCTATGTGCTCATACAAACCCTAATGCTTGGATCTAGGTTTCTCTATTGTACATGCTTTGAATCCAAGACTATAAACCCTAATTCTAGCATATGGAAATCAATATTAACATATAATTAGGTTTATGATATTACCTTGATTGTTATGTAGCAATAACAATCCCAATTCCTCCTTGAATTGACTTTGGAATGCTTAGAGTCACAAGTGTCACTCCTCTAATGGCTTACAAACACCAAGAGCAAATGGAGAAGGTATAAAGAGAGAGGATAGAGGTAGGAATTCGTCCTTAGGACTTCTTGGGAAGGCTTATACGAATTCATGAGCCTTAGGGGGTTTATATAGGTGTAAAGATTAGGGTTTTAGTCCTTATCCTTATCTAGTTGCTTGCCGACCAAGCAACCATAAGATAAGTCTTAGAAACCCTTATCCTAGTCGAATTCTAAGGCATTATCTCCTTAAATTCGTTCACCATATATTTAAGATAATCCTTACCTTATTTTGTAACTATCACATAATTACAATTCAGCCCCTCTAGTTTAATTAATTACAATTGATCACAAAATTAACTCTTAATTAATTATTGACACATATTAATTAAACAAATATGATTTCTCCTTTAATATATTATTCTTATAACATATTAATAAATCATAATAAACTCTCTCTCTATTTATTTCTCCAATCAAGTTGCTTTGGTGAAGACAACCCAAAAGGACCATGCACCATCGGGTCAAGTACATACCAAAATAGTTATGGACTTAGACACTAATCCAACAGTCTCCCACTTGGATAAGTCTAATAACTATTCTGCGTATGACTTCAGATCCTGATCTGCAATCGTAGCTTTCCAAAGCCGCTGTCAACTCTGATCATATCAGATACGCGTGTCCTTAGATAAGGGATCATATATTCCTCCATTCTAGATATCATATGAGATATGATTTCAAATCATTCTCTTTGTACTATATCTCGATTTCCGATTTATGACGACTGACTAATTGAACAAATCAAATTAGCCCTAGCCCGGCCGAGCATTTACGTTTGTCATCACTAAATCATCGAGGGGCCCAAAGATATCACTTTTATCCTACTTTGGATAAAAGGAACGGATAAACTTTGATACAATGCTTGCTTGCACTTACTCACCGAATCACACACAACAATATGTTTTATAACACCAAGTTACTAGTGCGTTTACATATTATCAATGTGCAACCGATTTGCAAGATACAACTCACACATCTCGGTTTCAAGAATATAAGATGTTATCGTCTCACCAATCACTCGTGATACAATTCATGGAGTGATCCAAGTGAGCGTGAGTTTAATCCAATGCTCAAATCATATTCATAAGCACTCATAAACGTTGCAGCAAACATTTGCTTATGTCTAATACTCTTTTAAACAATCCACACACCAATTCACGACAGTCTTCATTCATATCTACTTCCAACATATGAACGACTGTGGCCCGTTCGAATAATTCGATTATTCTTAATAAATTCAATTATTCAGGAAGTCAAAACATGCAAATGTGAAACACAAGAATAATACTAATCCCATAACTATTTCATTGATATTATAGTACTAGTACGTAGTTGTTGAAAATTTGACCTTTAAGAAGGTCTACATGAAAAAGTAGCACCACCTTACTCATAAATAAAAGCAAGACCTGAGTAGGATAAGCCCTACTCACGGCAGGTAGTCTCCTGTGGGCTAGAGGATGAAGTCATGGAAATCTGCATCCCCGCTATCCGGCGCTCAGCTGCAATCACCCTCTCCTCGAGAGCCGAGTGCCACTCCTGATACTCTCACTTCCGCTCGAGTGGTGGTAAGGTCCACATGGAGACCGTCAATGAGCTGACGTACCCGGGGTAGTCCCTCTCCAGCAATCGAGTTTGTACGTCAGTGGCATCACTAGAAGCCCCAAGCTCCATGATTTGATTTTCCGATGCCCTGGTCTGGTCTCCGAGGTGTGTGATTCACTAACCCATAATAGGGAGTGCCCTGTCTGCCGGTCCTCCATGACTGAGGTTATAGAAAGCTCGTTCATTGACATATACCCAGTGGCGCGTCGGTCCCTGGTAGCGCAGTCGGAGTACGAGAAACGGAGCGATGTAAGGAGGATTTATGACTTCAGACTCTTCATCCGAGTCCTTCACTTCCTCTTCCTCGTCTGCTTCGTTCTCCTCCTCTGGATCCTATTTGGGATCCTTTTTGGGTTCTTCTTCGAGTTCTTCTTCCATTAGTTCCTTAGGATCCTCCTCGTGATCCTATTTGATCCACCCACCATTTCCCTAGTTAGGGAAATAGGGGTCTTCGGGCATGTGAAATCCAGCCACGATGTCTGTGCGAGAATAGAGATATGAGAAATACATGAAATGATTAAGTGTATGATTTTGTAGTGTTTCTAAAATACTTGTATAGTATTTTAATCTTTATGTTTGATTCTAAAGTTTCTTGGTATTCAGGTGTAATGACCCAAAAATCATGGGTAAAAATTTCATTTTTAAAATAGCTAAAACATTAATACAATTTACTTCAAACCTTACAAACCATCGTTAAGTAAAACATTTATCAGAGCTCATCGCAAAATCATTTATTGCAGAAATCTAAGGTGTGTCCACTATGATCAATCCGAGCTCTTCACTTCCAAATCGATGATACCTGAAACCAAAATTTTAAACTGTAAGCACAAAGCTTAGTGAGTCCCCCAGCGCATACCCCACACACAATCCACATAACACATATCATATTAGCTATAATAGTTATCTCTACCACATAAGCCTTCTCGGCACACAAAAACTTGATGATCCCCAATCCTCATTATGTTCCAATGTTCACCTTGCTGACGACTGGTGCTTACCAAAGCTAGAACACCATGAATAACCCTTCCAAAACAACACAATTCCCGAAAACCAACTAACACATCTCGTTTCCCAACACATCAATGACTTCAAAATTCTTAAAAGCGCTATCACGCCCAGACCTCGGAGTCCAACAAACAGATAGTCTAACCAAAACTTGAATGACAACTCTCCCTTCCTTCGACAATCCCGACGGATCTTCCAAACATAATTACTAAGGCTACTGGAAAGTAGTCACAACTCCCTCATTCATGCCCTTAAACCAACCTTAAAAATGACTGGAGCAGGTACACTCACTGCTCCTCCCTGATCGTTAGACAGTCGACCTCCTTGCCGTCCACCTGAACACAACGATAATATAACGGGCTTGCTCCCTATGGGCATTTCCTGAAGACGTGGCCAAACCTGCTACACCCGTAGCGATCGAGATCCCTTAATAGATTCCGCCAACTACTCGGAGCAATCATGGTACACGGGGAATCCTCTTCGTGAGATATATCCATCGAAAGATCCCTCAATGATTCCTCGACATGCATAATGGCATCTGACAACCCTTGCTAACCAAGACAATAACAGAAAACCGACCCAAGATCAAACTTATCACAATTCCCAAGCGATACAAATACCTGATATCCATCGAAAATGGCGGAACATAGCATATCCACGAACATCTTAAGGAATCCTGACCCCCTCCTCCTGTGGTACCTCGACCACCCTGAGAACAAAATGTAATACCTCATTCCAATCCTAATGACGATCCAAACCCTTGGAACGAAACTTCTTGACGTAGTTTCTGCAAACGTTGCACTGCATCTGACCCTGCTGGCCTCTCAATAGTTGATCAAAACTCTTGGGTCTCCGCCCGAGACCCTCCAACAAATTCACCTAACCTAAACCTCTCGCATTGAGGTATTCCTAATCAATCTTCCGTCCTCAGCTCTGTGATCCATGTCATTCAGGGTTTCACACTCTTATCCACTTACTTGTTCAATCACCGCGGCTACGTTGCAATAGCTGGAGCAATCTCTGCTCTAAACCTAGCTACAAACTATCCATGAGGCTTGGTCTCCAATCCCGAATGTTCAATAAGTCGCACAATCCTTGCCTCCTGATCCAAGCTGAACTAAAAATCATGGTAGTCCCTCTACTAACTGGCTCACCACCGGAGCTGGGACCAAACACTGGTCCTACTCATTCGCGCTCATCCTCATTCTGCGAAGCAACTATTTCCCACAATCAAGGCATAACCAAGAGTCCTCCTTCCCATTAGTTTCTCAGATTCACCAAGACTCTCACTGATTCGAGTATGGATCCTGTGCTTTTAGTAGTACGGGCCCAATACTACCTTCCACACCTATGCATACTTTCCTCGGCAGTCCTCCTGAATCCTCTGAGTCACTTACTCCACCGATATACTAAATGTTTTCTAAACAGCAAAACAATCTCTACTGTAGTACCTCCTAGGCTCCCTCTAGGTTCCCAACTTCATCGAACCGCCCCACTAAGCTCACTGGAGCATATCTTAGGCTTTCCTAGGTTCCCAACCTCACCCTGCCCTCATTTGCTGAGAGATTCCCATTAATGTCAACTAGCTACCTCATGAATATAGCCACGTGTAGCATAGATCAGATAATCCTTCAAGTAAAAGACCCATCCATAGAACGGTTGGACTCATACAAAAGTTGCGCAATAGGGTCAAGTCCATCACTCTGATATTATCCATTTTGTGCTACATATGACTTAGCATATTCACTTAATAGTTAACTCACATTAATCAAAGTCCTACAAAGTACAAAGCAAGCAGCATTCAGGTAATCAGTAAATCTAACCCGCATACAGTAGACAAATCAGTCTCTCCATACATCCAATCCACAAGCAGGTAACACCTGTCATTACTCTCATCCTAGGCTCTCCCTAGGGCACTCTATAACCTTCGAAGCTATCATCAGACATTCAGTCCACGTACCGCAACCGGTGTTGTCCACATCCATCCATCCATCCATCCACATTGTCGGCTGCCTCATGCATGCAAATTGTACACATAACATGATCTAATAGACTGTCGAACAATAGACTCTACCCTAAGACCACATCAAATAAGGCCAAATCAACTATTCTAAGGCTATAAGATCCTAACCATGTATAATTTTCAAAACATACACATTCCAGTTACAATTACCAATTATCATTCTCATTCCAGCATGACATCCAATATCCTCATTGATACAAGTATCACATATCAGGCCAACCTATTGCTGACTACTCAACACTAACATGCAGCTATACCAGCTCATACAACATATGCATGCATCTCCCTTATCGCTAACTAGCATGTGATTCATAGATTCATAATCAAATCATAACTGATAACAAATGTAGGTATTCTGGGGAAACTTTCTTGAGCTCGACTGATTGCATGCACCATACCCTTTCTTGTCTTAGAAATTCTTTACTTAACACATTTTCTTTTGAAAGCTTTTGAAAACTTTATAGATCCTCAGTTTGAGTTCAAGCACACTCAAAGGTATCCTCGAATCCCTCAAACCAAGGCTCTGATACCAACTTGTAACAACCCAAAAATCATGGGTAAAAAATTCATTTTTAATATAGCTAAAACATTAATAACATTTACTCAAACTTTACAAATCATCATTAAGTAAAACATTTATTAGAGTTCATCGCAAAATTGTTCATTGCGGAAATCTTAGGTGTGTCCACTATGATTAATCCGAGCTCTTCACTTCCAAATCGATGATACCTGAAACCAAAACTGTAAATCGTAAGCACAAAGCTTAGTGAGTCCCCCAGAGCATACCCCACGCACAATCCATATAACACATATCATATTAGCTATAAGAGTTATCTCTAGCACACAAGCCCTGCATAGAATCATATAAAGAAGCCATGGAAACCCCCCAAGGTCTTACACCTAGCGCCACAGGAACCCCCATGTGGTCTTATTTGCCATGGGAACCCCCAAATGGTCTTCTTTAATTAGGAACCACCACAAGGTCTTCATGCCAAACAATACATAATGGGAACTATACATATAAACATATGAGCTAAACATACAAACATATAAGGATGCACTGCAGAACCTCAAAGGTCTTACATCGTGTGCCACGGGAACCCCCACGTGGTCTTAGCCCACTGCCATGGGAACCCCCCACATGGTCTTAGCCTGGAAATCCGTGGGAACCCCCACATGGTCTTATGTTCAAGTGCCTCGGGAACTCCCGGTGGTCTTCCATGCAAGTATCATAAAGACAACTAGTATACCAAATACCACACAATCAACTAGCATACTACATGTATAACAGTTTCCCATGGGAACCCCCACATGGTCTTCACATAATACATAATGTATCAATAGCACATTAGCCACAATCATCACAACTAGATAAATGTGTCGGCCTTGGTGTGTTAGCCATATGGGTATGGTGAGAAGACTCACCTCTCGAATGCTGAAGTATGATATATCCCACACGTTGCTCCTTCTCAACTGCCCATAATCATAAGGTAATTAGCTTAACACAATTACGTAAATACCCTCGAGTCAACCTCGATCAATGTCAAGATCCATGTCAAGGTCAATATTCCATGTTGTCCTCAACTCGTTGAGTACAACAAGCCACTCGTCGAGTTCGTTGATTAACTCATCAACACGCCGAGTCACCCGACGGACTCATCGAGTTCCTTGATGTTTACGGCCGTAAACCACCAACCGAACACCCTGAACCGTAAACCCTTAGCCGTGAACCCTTGACCATAAACTCTTGATCTTGAACAAGAAAACCCTCTCGACTCGCCGAGTCACTTGCACGACTCACCGAGTCCCCTTAGTCCCTTATGTTTATGGACCTTTTCAGTGGGACTCAAGGTCCCAAACTTTAGATATATACTCTACTAGTGATAATATTTGACAACCTGAAATTTCTATTTCGTACAGTCATTCAATCTAGTTGAAGTCAAAACAGTTCCAGCTAACTTTCAAACTTTTAGGAATAAGTTTGAGTATTTTAAACTTAGTACATCAAGAGATATCAGGAGAGAGGATACCCTAGGGTTTATTATGTAGCAATAAGTGCCAAAAACTTCAAGAGTTTGGAGTTTACGGTCCAAAATGGTATCGGGACCGTAAACCCTAAAGACTCTATACGTGAGACATAGATATTTTTCTCACTTTTTCACATTTCCAAGACTAGAGCCATTTCTCTCTCAAGTATCATCCCATTTTTCTTCAAGATCTTCAACTTGTAAGTATTTCTAAGCCCAAATAAGTTGATATCTACCTTAATCTAGTGATCTAACATGATTTCATCCGTGAAATCATTGCAAAAGTGTATATCTTCAAGTTTCACCAAGAACACCAAGAACACATACTAGTGTTCTTGGACTTTTAGCACCTTTTCAAGCTTCTACCTTGTAAGTACTTCTATCCTAGAGTCTTATAAGATTTCTTACACTTCTAGACACCAACCAAACACCCAGGAAACTAAGGATCATGGGTTTTTACGGTCCAAGAACATCTTGGACCGTAAACCCTAATTTTGGTGCCAAAGTGTGCCTTATCCTTTCATAAGCCTTGGAAACTAGCCTAGAACCCTACCTTGATGTGCTAGGTACTTAAAAACATCAAATGAACATAAACCATTTGGTTTTACAGTCGTAAAACCAATGAGAAATGGTACAAAAACCGTAAACCCCATAAAGGGGTGAAATGTTGCCCTAAAGACTTCCTAAGGCTTAACCATGAAGTAGGAATGCTTAGTATGACTTGAAAGGCTTCAAAACACAAAATGATAAAAGTACCATGATTTTACGACTATAAACTCATGGGTTTACAACCTTAAACTCAAGTGGAGTTGGTTACAAAACCGTAAACACCCTTAGATGCCATTTCACTTCCCTTTGATGAATCACATGTGATTCCAACACTTAATCAAGGTGCTTCCTAGTCCCGGAAGGTGTTTCCTTTCATATAGTTATTTATAAACACTATATTCATGTCAATATGTGTCCCTATATGTCATTTAAGACTTGTTGTGTCTCGGTACATCATTCGTGGAACTTCTCATCCTTACATGCATACCCGATTGAAGAACCCACATCAGGTGAGTTCATACCCTATAATGAATCTTTTAACTGTTTAAGGGGGGGGGGGATACAAGTTGAACACAATGATAATTGTGTACATGTTTTTCAAAATGTTATTTATGTTATTTATAAGTTGTCAAAACATTTCAAAACTCTTTAAAGTTATCTTACTTTATAGTTATTCAAAACTTTGTTTTAAAAGTATAAACATAACTTATTATATAAAAGAGTCTTTTCAGCAACAGTCTAAGTAGAACATTAGTAAACTATAATAGGTATAGTTTAGGAGAATGCTATTCATTACTTCTACTACAATGAAGCACACAAAGAGTCAGTTCATGCAAGAATCAAACAAACAGTGAAGAGAATCAAACAATACCATACAAAACATGTAGTAAAGAGATACAAAACAGTACCATACAGAACAAAAAAGTTAGGTTACTATAGCATGAGAACACACAAACAAGATCTAATTATACCAATGAATCACTAACTCATTGTTTTAAACAAAAGCAGATAGTTATATTGGGTATACATGATCATATAACTTTAATGTGAATTACACGGCTTGCAAGAATTTGCAGGGGTCGCGTTTGGTTCCCTTAATCTCTTGATAGGGAGAGCGTTTAGTAGGGGTTCTAGCCTTTATATTATGATTGTAATAAAACAAATATGTTTTTAGGTTATTTAGTACATCCGTATGTCATTATAAACGACATCTGTGTACTTACTTTTCCCATTACTTTCATAAAGTGATAGTACCACTTGAAAGTTGAACTATTTTCCTAGTCAAGATAGTTATAAACTAGGGAAAATATACTTTTTACAAATCAACAAAGGAACAGTCGGGTCAGCACAAAACAAAAGATGCCTTGGTAGAAGGCTACGATTAAAGGATAGGACCATAATGCTAGTCTTATGATTCCTTAATGTATACATCACAGGATACATATATACCAATAGTTTCTGACAGCTAATAGGATGTGTGCTCTCCGCTTCATTTCCTGTTCCTCGTTGGGTTGTGGGCTTAGAACAGATTCACCCACTCTATTATCTGTCCGATTCCATATATATGTATATTTAGTATACATTGAGTCATCATAAGAGTACCAGGTATGGGTCAGGTTATAGGACACAGAGTCAGAGTGCGGTTTTCTAGTACAAAACATACTTTCCAAAGTCAGTACTTTTGAGTATTCAAAACTAGAAACTTCCCAGTAAATTGGATTAAACCGGTACAATTTTAAAGACTTTAGGTGAGTAACTCTATAATACCTTAGTTTATACACCATGTTTACATATATAAAACTAAAACACAATAGGTAGTTAAATGTGTGTTTTCTTCCTTACTTCCTGTTCCTCGTTGGGTTGTGGGCTTAGGGCAGATTCACCCAATTAACTTTCTAATCAATATTAGATTATATATAGCAGTATAAACTAAGCTATTATAAAAGTAGTCACTGTGGTCACTATTTTTACTATAAGCAAAATAGGTTTTCTTAAAGAACTTTTCATTAGATATAAAGGAATCATTACAAATAACTCCATGAGTAACAAGTGAATACACCAGGGTTATATATGACAACGATCTAACAACCAATGGGATGTGTGCTATCCGCCTTACTTTATGTTCCTTGTTGGGTTGTGAACTTAGGGCAGATACGCACAATCGATTGTTTGTTTACTCCGAGACTTATATAACTTGTACCCACTTAGTACCCATAGAATGGCTTGTAGTGTTATTTTACATAACTTTCATTCAAGTATGGCTTGTAGGAACAGGCGAACTTTTCAAAACACAACTTACAGCTTACACCACTTTTACATATACATTTTCAACCACATTTTACATCTTACTCACATTACTAAAATCTTATGAACTCACCAGCTTAATTGCTGATCAACTCTTTCAAATAAGTTGTATTCTTAGGAGACTATTAGACAATTGCTCGTGCTGGGAAATCAGAAGATGGAGCATTATAGCTTCAAGTCCTGTTTTGTTATTTGTTGAATTCTATGTTTTGTGAACACACAGATTGTAAACACTTTCTTTTCTAAATGAAATGGTTGTTCATTACTTGCTTACCATATACATATCTCATGATACTAAACATGACGTCCTCCACCCCTGAACATTTTCTCCGTTCCGGTTTTGGGGTGTGACAGATTGGTATCAGAGCATTATATATAGTGAACTAAGTATATCAACCGATAAAAGATATAGAGCTATAAATACAATGGGGCTTAAGTGCTCTGGATAATGATATATTTTAGAATATAAATACAAGTTATAAAAATATACCTACTTGCTCATACATGTAAATAATACAACTAGTGTCACGAGGAGAACAAAACTAAAGTAGTTAAAGGTTGGGCCCTGTCGTCAACCTGAATAGTTATGTAATCATAGCTAGGATCAATATAGCCTGGTAAACTATATTCATTCGAGATGTGACTGACATGTGTTTGGGAATGATGTGGTGTTGCAACAGTGTTAAAACTTACGAGAACGCCAGAACAAGTACATTCACAGTTAGAATACTATAGGAGTATTTTAGTCCTGATAAACAACTTATTTGAGAATTTAAAGGAATCTTATGGATAATTCTATAATCTTGCAAGGTATATTCCTAAGGTGTTATATATAATCAGGATCTTATAGACATAGAATCTATGGCCTACGCTTTGCTGTCCATTCCTCTTAAGGATGTAGTGTTGGATTGGGATCACTTATTCGAAGGTCTATTTAATCTTAAATTATATACAAACTTGTGTACCTTGTTCCATTTTAGGAGGATTCTGTAAGGATCACCCCATAAAGTTCCCTTAAAGCTCATAGGTTCTTTAGTCACTTCGACTCTCGCACGACAATCCCAGATAAACGTAACCACTTCCTCATAGTATACAACAGAAGAGTCCAGGAGGAACAAGGATAAGTTCATGAGAAGTTTTCAAGGAAAGATCAGCCGGAGGAACCAAAACGTCTTACACGTCACACTAATAAATATTAATCCTGTTAATTTGTCGAGCGAGTGCAAACACTGTTCACATTACATGTGTTAGGATTTTTTTTCTTACATGCAGCTTGTAACAGTTATTCAGGAAACCGATATTCATTCGAGGATAGTTATTTTAAATTCATAGAGTTTATTAGGTATAGACTCGTTTATGAATTGTTTCTAGAACCCTGTGGAAGTCAGGACCTGATACGTCCAGAACCAGGATAACCTTGTCTTTTCAGCTTTCGACTTGTTTCCATTACTATAGACTTATTTTGTCTCATCTTTGTTTTCTTTTAGCATATTTGCCTCCTCGCAGATCACCCATACACGCTACCCCGATAACTCCAATACCTTCTCCACAAATCGATGCAGCAACTCTGAATGCTGCAGTGGCCGCGGCGGTGGCAACAACCATGGCTCAATGTCACCCCATCAGTACAGGTGGAGGTGAAACCCCTACTGATTCTATGCAAGGTGAAGTCCCTGTGCGCCCGGGAGAGTTCTCCTAGAAGGACTAAACCAGATGCCAACCATTGTCCTTTAAAGGGATTGAAGGAGACATTACCCTCATGTACTGGTTCGAGAAAACAGAGTCGATCTTCGAAATCTATTTATGCCCAGAAGGAAGCAAAGTGAATTTTGCTGCATGCACCTTCTCTGGCAAGGCCCTAACATGGTGGAACAACCATGTTAAGTCACTGACCCTATCAGTGGCAAACTCAATAGGTTGGTAAAACCTAAAAGAGTTAATGCGAGAGGAATACTCCTCATTAGGCGAGATTCAAAAACTGGAACAAGAGCTGTGGGATATCACTATGGTCGGCTCAGACATAGTGACCTACACTGACCGGTTCAACGGGCTAGCAGCTCTATGCCCCGAGATGATTACCTCGGAGAGCAAGAAGATAGAAATATACATTTGGGGTATGACTGCTCCGACCCAAGGAAATGTGTTGTCTTCTAACCCAGCCACGTTCGATAGTGCTAAACGCCTGGCTCAGCGATTCATCAACCATGGAGTCCGCCATGGTGTAAAAGTCCCTATTCCCGAACCATCAAGGGAAGAGGACTATAATCAGAATTCGGGGAACACGCAGAAGAAGAAGAGAACAACACAAGACACCCCGCAAGAACAACGAGCGAGTAGTATGTACGCCGCTACGACACCTACTTCTTCAGCACCTGCCAGTCGATATGCTGGAAACCTTCCGAAGTGTGGAAAGTACAACTTTCACCACACCGGAGTGTGCCGGGAAATGCAGTGCCTGAACTACCACAAAAAGGGCACACAGTCCGTTACTGTAAGGCACCGGCTCAACCGATCTCCCAAGTCCCCAGAGTTGAAGAAAACCAAGCCTGCTATGGATGTGGTGAGTCAGGACACAATCAGAGGAACTGCCCGATAATCAGGAACTCAGGCGCGGATGGACGCATTCTGATGATCACTGTAGGAGAATCTACCTTGGAGTCGTCGACGAGTAGTGGTACGTTTTCAAAATGGTAATTACTTTTAAAATTAATATTCATATAAGATTAAAATTTAGGGATAACACGTAAAAGTAACTAAGGTTGTGCGCAACTAAGGTGTTGCAGACTAAGAGTGAGTGACTTTGCTTAGGTCCCCTTTCCTTAATTGGTTGAGGATTTGAGGCAGAAATACTCAGTCGACTGCCTAGTTCATCTTAAAAATTCATAACTTGTATATGACGAGTGATAGCAGTGGTACCAGGGAGGATTATGGTATAAAGTATCCCCACCAGTTGGTAGAACACTTTTGTTTGTATGTATGCACACATAGCAGTACGATACGTAGGAGTGTTAACTTCAATTAGAAAACAGGAAACACGAGAATAGTTACGAGGAGTACATTGGTGAACATACTACGAGTACAGTATCGAGCATACAAGGGATACATCGTCGTTTATTAGACGCTTCTTTCATTTGACTAAAACTTTGTTCAGTATAGAGTCCGTGGTTTTCATTCGTCATGAGTTGGCGTCGTCCTCACCATGCTGAGTTCATATTGTTCTATCGCCTCGATCTGCAAGTTCTCGAAACTTTCGTCCTTCGTATCGAAAGTCTGACCTAAACCTCAGTTTTATCTTTCGTATTCTAAACCCCGTAGTACTTCTGTGAAGAGTAGTTTGTTCTCTGAAGCCTTATCGTCAGATGTCTGCAGACAGTCATGAAATACCACTCGTCCAGCAGACCAAGTTCAAGCTCAGAGGCTATGGACGAATACAGCCCACCTATTAGTATTGGGTGTATACGCGAGGGTGGTATATGATTATGATTATGCAGACTTAGTATGTGTGTTTCCGCCCTTTCTCCTGTTCCTCGTTGGGTGTGGACCTGGGGCAGAGTCACACATCCGACTGTCCTACTAACCCTAATTATATACGACTTATATACACGAGGTAACGATAGATGGACCAGGTATGAATCCTATCATGAACAAAAGGGCAAAGTTGCCAAGTCTACGAATGAGTATTCTGACAATAAGAAGAGAGTAACCCCAGTAGTAATGCTAAGACAGCTAATTTCGGGATGAAATTCCTTCTAACGGGGGGATGATGTGACAACCCAAAATTTCTATTTTGTACAGTCATTCAATCCAGTTGAAGTCACAACATTTCCTGCTAACTTTCAAACTTTTAGGAATAAGTTTGAGCATTTCAAAGTTAGTACATCAAGAGATATCAGGAGAGAGGATACCCTAGGGTTTATTATGTAGCAATAAGTGCCCAAGACTTCAGGATTTTGGATTTTACGGTCCAAAATGGTATTGGGACCGTAAACCCTAAAGACTATATACGTGAGACTTAGATATTTTTCTCACTTTTTCACATTTCCAAGACTAGAGCCATTTCTCTCTCAAGTATCATCCCAGTTTTCTTCAAGATCTTCAACTTGTAAGTATTTCTAAGCCCTAATAAGTTGATATCTACCTTAATCTATTGATCTAACATGATTTCATCTGTGAAATCATTGGAAAAGTGTAGATCTTCAAGTTTCACCAAGAACACAAAGAACACACACTAGTGTTCTTGGACTTTTAGCACCTTTTCAAGCTTCTACCTTGTAAGTACTTCTATCCTAGAGTCTTATAAGCTTTCTTACACTTCTAGAAACCAAGAAAACACCCAAGAAACCAAGGATCAAGGGTGTTTACGGTCCAAGAACATCATGGCCCGTAAACCCTAATTTTGGTGCCAAAGTGTGCCTTATCCTTTCATAAGCCTTGGAAACTAGCCTAGAACCCTACCTTGATGTGCTACGTACTTAAAAACATCAAATGAACATAAACCATTTGGGTTTACGGCCATAAACCGAATGGCAAATGGTACAAAAATCGTGAACCCTATAAAGGGGTGAAATGTTGCCCTAAACACTTCGTAAGGCTTAACCATGAAGTAGGAATGCTTAGTATGACTTGAAAGGCTTCAAAACACAAAATGGTCAAAGTACCATGAGTTTACGGCCATAAACTCATGGGTTTATGACCGTAAACTCAAGTGGAGTTGGTTACAAAACCGTAAACACCCTTAGATGCCATTTCACTTCCCTTTGATGAATCACCTGTGATTCCAACACTTAATCAAGTTGTTTCCTAGTATCGGAAGGCGTTTCCTTTCATATAGTTGTTTATAAACACTATATTCATGTCAATATGTGTCCCTATATGTCATTTAGGACTTGTTGTATCTTGGGACATCATTCGTGGAACTTCTCATCCTTACACGCATACCCGATTGAAGCACCCACATCAGGTGAGTTCATACCCCATAGTGAGTCTTTTAACTCTTTTAACTGTTTAAGGGGGGATACTCAAAACTAGAAACTTACCAGTAAAGGGTTTAATCCATTTTATTAAACCGATACAATTTTAAAGACTTTAGGTGAGTAACTCTATAATACCTTAGTTTATACACCATGTTTATATATATATATATATATATATATATATATATATATATATATATATAGATATATATATATATATATACATATAAAACTAATACACAATAGGTAGTTAAATGTGGGTTTTCTGCCTTACTTCCTGTTCCTCGTTGGGTTGTGGGCTTAGGGTAGATTCACCCAATTAACTTTCTAATCAATATTAGATTATACATAGCAGTATAAACTAAGGTATTATAAAAGTAGTCACTATGGTCACTATTTTTACTATAAGAAAAATAGGTTTTCTTAAAGAACTTTTCATTAGGGATAAAGGAATCATTACAACCAACTCCATGAGTAACAAGTGAATACACCAGGGTTATATATGACAACAATCTAACAACCAATGGGATGTGTGCTATCCGCCTTACTTTTTGTTCCTCGTTGGGTTGTGAACTTAGGGCAGATACGCACAATCGATTGTTTGTTTACTCCGAGACTTATATAACTTGTGCCCACTTAGTACCCATAGAAAGTCTTGTAGTGTTATTTAACTTAACTTTCATTCAAGTAGGAAATAAAGGATTTTCTAGAGGAACAGGCGAACTTTTCAAAACAGAACATACAACTTACACCACTTTTACATATACATTTTCAACCACATTTTACATCTTACTCACATCACTAAAATCTTATGAACTCACCAGCTTAATTGCTGATCAACTCTTTCAAATTACTTGTATTCTCAGGAGACTATTAGACAGTTGCTCGTGCTGGGAAATCAGAAGATGGAGCATTGTAGCTTGAAGTCTTATTTTGTTATTTCTTTATGAATTCTATGTTTTGTGAACACACTCGTTGTAAACACTTTCTTTTCTAAATGAAATGGTTGTTCATTACTTGCTTACCATATACATATCTCTTGATACTAAACATGACGTCCTCCACCCTTGAACGTTTCTGTCGTTCCGGTTTTGGGGTGTGACATAATACCACGTAAAGTTGCCAACTTTACGTTCATACAAAGTCTCATAATGCCAAAACTACATCAACAAGCTTCTTGCAAGTCTCTAATGCATGAATAAGAATTAGGGTGCACCAAGGAGACAACTTTATGACAATTGGGACCTAAGAAGGTCCTGATCTGGACTCATATCCTATTGATAGGTCCAGATCCAAACTTGGTTCTATTTTCTCAAAGATTGCCATAATCTTCCGAAGAAATCAAAGCTTAAGATAGCAGATGAATACGTCATTCAGGAGTCCAACTCGAAATAAATGCTTGATCTAGAACTTCCCCCTTGATACTTCCTCTTCAAGCTTGGAATCCTTCCCAAGATTCACCAATTTATCTCACCAAGGCTCTCACTTCTCTCACAAGAAGTTTTTGCGGCCAAAAACGCTCTCTTATGATGTTAAGGAAGGCTACAAAGGCGTATAATGATGTTTATATAAGGGCAAACCCCGAAACTATGGTTTTCTCTAAACAACTTTGAGTCGCCGAGTCGGGCCTTCCGACTCGCCGAGTCAGTTGCGACCCGCATCCAATATGTATCGACTCTACTCAACGAGTTGTCCCCTAACTCGCCGAGTCCATGCATAAAACCTCCCTATGTTGGCAACTTTCCAACCAACACCGGAACCAGGTGTTACATTAGGGTTGGTAAGTCTTCGATTTGTTACCCACCACGACAATTCCTAAACACATGTTGGTCATATCTCGTATAAATATAGTTGATCAGGCTATAGTTGTCCCATATATGATTACATAGTTGTCTAGACTTAATCGTAGTGTTTAAATCTTCTAAATACTTTTTATACATGTCTTATTATAACAATGTCCTAGTATGCATTCATGTAAGTATACTTTTTATAAAGATACTGTTATATTTTAAATGTATACTTTTAGTCAGAGTGTTTTAGCCCCATTGTATATATATATATATATATATATATATATATACATATAGTTATATATATTGTGTTAGGGCTTATTATGTTGCGTCTTGGGCTTTTTGTATTATATCTGGCTTGGGCCTGTCCATCCGTGATTATCCTGTAGGGTTAGACTATATATATGCATGCATGTATGCATAATGATAGACGTATTATTGATTACGCTTGTGTTTTGTAACCCAAAACACCTCTACAGTTGAAGTTCTTAATCAAGCTCTTCTGAGGTGTTGAAGCATTAATCATTCAACGTATTCAAGCCATATTCGTGTTCACTTTTACGTGCTTATTTGTTTGCATGCTTAGAATCAATCGATCCTGATAGAACAATGTTGTAACAATTGGTATCAGAGCAGGAGACTGTGTGATCAATACACATTCCTTCTGTATTAAGAATTCCTTAGGGTTTCCGCTTTTATCGTATAAATAACAAGTTGTCTTCATTGTTTCGAAGGCAACATTGTTTTAGATAAAACCCTAATCCCAAGTTTACAGGTTTGATTCTAAAAACTCACCATGTCTTATGACGATTCGTAAACAAATCCGATCAACATCTCAAACAACATTAGATCTACAACCAGGATACCCATACTCGACACTCAAGACTATGAAGTATGGGCGCTTGACTTTGAAGACTACGTGATCGGTTCTGAAGATAATGGCTATCTAATCTGGGAAGCCATCACTCTTGGACCGTTTGTTCATTCGGGAACGAGCACAACAGTCACGACTCAACAGGAGTATAACAAGCTGGTGGCAGATGAACAGAAGATGCCACAGGATAACAAAGACAAGTTGCTATGTAACGTGAAAGCCATGCGAATGATAACATTCACCTTGCAATCTGAAACCTTTCGGTTGGTTGGTTCATGCACGACGGCTAAAGAAATCTGGGATAGGTTGAAAGAACTCTATTCAACTGATGAAGATCTAGAACACTCTACTCGGACCTTGTTGCTGTCAGAATTTGGAGCTTTCGTACAGAAACCAGAGTAGAAACTCATCCAAACGTTCGATCAGTTCAATCATCTTCTAAGTAGAATGATCAAGCATGGAATAGAAAGAATGTTGATTGAGCAGAAGGTGACTTTCATGAACGGACTAAGACCTGAATGGATGGTGGTGGTCTCTATTGTAAAAGTGCATGAGCAGTTGAAGTCGTACTCACTTGCAAAACTTATGGGAATCCTTAAGTCCCATGAAAGTGAAGTAACCAAAGAAGCGAAAGTGGTTTCTAGTATGGGATCACTGGACCTTATCTCAAAAGGAAAAAGTATTGCAAAAGAAGAAGAAGAGTCAGATGTGTCTGAGTATCACCTTACAAGCGAAGAGTATGCTATGATGGTCACCAATCCAAACAAGTTTGCAAAAAGAAAATTTCCTATCAACAAGAACCGAAACTGGCAGGGAAGATATAGCTCTGAGAAGGTGAAGGATGGAGCGAAAATCACCTCTCAACAGAATGAAGACAACAAGGAGAGCAGACTTGCAGGAGACTTTGGATACGAATGCAATTATTGCCGCGGCAAGAACCACTTTGCCAAGGATTATATGCTAAGGAAATTGGCTGAGAAAAGAGATGGGGAAGGTGATGAGGCTTATTACATGCGCAAGTTGGAAGAGATCAAGAACAATAAGACATCTAACAGTGCAAAAGGTAAAATGGATGATTTGATTGTGCAGGAAAATGTTGATGAAGATAAGTTCGGTGGCGTGCTTGATGGTCGTTGCTGGATCAAGATAAGGTGATGAGGCTTATTACATGCGCAAGTTGGAAGAGATCAAGAACAATAAGACATCTAACAGTGCAAAAGGCTTTCTTACCTCTGAGGATGAAGAGGTAAGAAAGCCTACTCATGGAAGGGATTATGTAGCAAAGGAAGTAGGTTCGGTTGGGAAGTGCTTGATGGTCGTTGCTGGATCATCAATCGAAAGTGCAGATGAAGAACCGAACCTGACTGAAAACAAATGCTTCGCAACAAAGCCAATCAGTGAGCAGATCAACGACTGCGATCATATGATCAAAAAGGTACAAACCATCCTTGAGTCACTTAAAGTACCATTAACAAATTATGAAGAAGAATTAAATGAATTAAAACTTAAATTCTCTAACTTAAGTGGTAGTCGCATGCAAACTCGCTTAGCGAATTCTAACCTAACTGACCAACTCAGCAGAGTGTCTTCAAAGAGTGAGGAGAGAAGGATGTGGATCGAGTTGAAGGAGGCGGAATTAGTTCAAGCTAGGGATGAAAGTTTTTATTTGCAAAAAGACAATTTGAAAATTTTGAAACAAAGAAATGTTTTTTGTTTAATTGCTAAGCGTTTATACACAAATATAACTCAATTGCATTTATGTTGTGAGATAGGAAAGAAAATTCATAAGATGATTTTGCCATTTCTTGAATTTAAGGAAGACGAGGTAATAGCAGAATGTGAATCTGAAGTATCATCCGAAGAGACGTCCATGTCATACAAAATTGGTCTGGACAAAATAGAAACCTTCATTGATTCAAAGGAACACAAACGTATGTTAAAAGACAATTTAGATGAAAATGATAAGTTGAAAATTAAGTCGGACACAATTCACTCATTTGACCAATCTAATGCCAAACTAGCTTCTGAAAATAAAATAGACTTACAAAATACGTCTGAATTTGATGAAGAAAGTGAGATGAGTGAGATATCTATCGAAGATGTAGTTGATTGCTCTGAGTTTATGAAGAGCGAAACTGAGAATGAGAAACCACTAATCTTAGAAGATTTGGTGGAATTTGCTCGTCTAGCAAAAAAATAAGGAAAAGAAGCTCATGGAAAAGGCTACGGTTTACCAAAAGGTTCAAACGGTGCCGAATCAAGTATACGCAGGTAAAGGAGTTACTCCTAGATAAACAACAGAACTAAGAGTCTTGGTGGAAAATGACAATGCAGAAGGGTGCGAAGATTTCTTCTGGTCTGCTCCCATAGATAATGCAGACGAAACAGTAGGCTTATCTGAGCAGACTTCTTGGAGAGTTAAAGGAAGATACGTAGCTGAACCCTTAAATTGTAGAGTGTATGAATTGTAAAAGTCGAAGTGGTTGTTTCTTTAGTTTCGCATTTTTAGTTATTTTACTAAGTCATAGTTTTATGTGAAGCGCTTTGTAATAGACTTAGAATATTTTATGTACACTCAGGTTTCCTATAAATAGGAACTGAGGATAGAAGTAGAAAGGACTTTTGCTCTCGAGTATTCTTGCTGCTTAAAGCTTTGTAATCAGTCTTCGTCAATATAAGATATGATTAATATTTACTTGTTGTGTTCTTACTTTTTCAATCATTCAATCATAATTGTGAAAAATCAAAAGTTTCATAAAGTTGGCAAATTCACGAATGATTCATCATCTTTGAATGTCACAACTCAAACAAAAATGAAGTTTGCTCCTAAACAACCAAATTTTCCAAATCCTTCAGTTTCAAAACCGACCAAAGTTTCGTATATAAAAGGAAAATTTGATGTAGGTATGATCAATCTTTGGCTTGAAGGGAAAGGAAGACAATATCAAAATGGGAAGTTTTCAGAGCAACAAATAAAAAATACATTTGAAAAGTTCGCAAATAACTCTTCCACTGATAGTTCATCATCTTATAATTCGCAAGTTCCAGTACAAAAATGGAAACTAGTTATCAAAGTTGCGAATGTTGTGAAAGATGAGATGAAACTCAATGAAAATCCGAAACTGTTGAACAACTATATTTCAATATTTCGATCTGATGATGTTGATATAATTGATAGTGTCACAAACCAAGTGAAAAGATGGTTTTTAAATTCAAAGCATTTGTTCAAATATACTAATGGAGGACCCAATAAGTCTTGGGTTCATAAATTTTTTCAATAAATGCAAGTGATGTGTAATGAGCAATATGATGTGAAATTGTATATTGATAGTGGTTGCTCTCGTCACATGACTGGAAGAAAGGAAAACTTGCGAGATTATCGAAGCTTGGAAAATGCAGGAGTAGTCAAATTCGGAAATAATCACATATGTCAAGTGAGAGGCTATGGGAAAGTAACAAATGGACAATTCACTGTTAACATGGTTGCTTATGTTGAAGGTCTTCAACATAACTTGATTAGTGTTTCGCAACTTGTTGTGGGTACTGGAAACCAGGTTGTGTTTAATGAAGAAGGAAGTATCATTTCAAATGCGAAGACAAATGAAGTACTTCTCAAATCCAAAAGATATAGTGATATGTTTACACTGGACATCAAACCAATCGTGGGCAAACCTGTTGTGTGTTAACTATCAAAGGCATCTAATGATGTCAGTTGGCTTTGGCATAGAAGATTGTTACATTTGAACTTTTGCAATATTAACAAACTTGTCACTGAAGATTTAGTTCGAGGATTACCTATACTAAAATTTGACAATGATTCTCTGTGTGCAGCTTGCGAACAAGGAAAACAACATACAAAAGGTCATCCGATTGTGATAGATTCAAAAATCCTAGAACCATTGGAACTTCTTCACATTGACTTATGTGGACCGTCGACTGTTGCTACAATCAATAAAAAGCGGTACATTTTAGTTATTGTTGATGATTTTTCTCGATTCACATGGGTATTTTTTCTCAGGTTAAAATCTGAAGTTGCTCAGACGATGATTGATTTTATCAAAATGATTGAGATCCTTAAAAGGAATGTTCGCAAAATTAAAAGTGATAATGGTTCTGAGTTTAAAAATCAAACTCTTGATTCATTTCTCATAGGCAAAGGAATTTCGCATAATTTCTCATCACCATATACTCCACAACATAATGGTGTTGTTGAAACAAGAAATCGATCTCTATGTGAAGCAGCCAAAACCATGTTAACATATGCGAATCTACCTCAATATCTTTGGGCTGAAGCAGTTTCTACTGCGTGCTTTACTCAGAATCGATCATTCATTCATCGCAGATTCAATATTACTCCATATGAAATACTCAACAATCGAAAACCTAATGTCAATTTTTTTCATTTTTTTGGTTGTAGGTGTTTAATAATGAATCTCAAAGATAATTTGACAAACTTCCAAGCTAAAGCTGATGAAGGCATATTCTTAGGATATTCGCAAAATTCAGTTGCATACAGGGTGCTAAACAAGCGAACAAGAAAAGTTGAAGAAACTTTCAACTTAACTTTCGATGATTACTATCTTAAACAAACGGATAGTAAATTTGAAAATAAATCAATTCTTGTTGATTCAGATACACAAATTGATAATTTTGAAATGAATGATTTTGATTATGACTTAATTTTTGGAATTTCTGACAGGGCAATTAATGCGGAAAACAATGCTCCTGATAATCAAACATTAGAATCCTCAAAACATACTGATGATTCAACAATATCTTGCGAAAGTGTGCCTGAAGTTCGTATGGAGGGGGAGCATACGATTAAAAATGAACTCAGACAACAAACTTTCTAGGGGGAGAATGAAAATAGGAATCATCAAGTTGAGGGGGAGCATTCGCAAATTCAACAGGATCATCATTTTGAGGGGGAGCATCAAGATGAACATCATGTTGAGCGGGAGCATGATGAAACAGAGACAATTAATCTTGATGAAAATGATGAGTTTCATGAACTAAATGATAATTTTTCTGTTGCAGGATCTGAAAATGAAGATATGTATGAAGATGCACCATTGGAATTTAATCTTGATTTTCCACCACTTGAGAAATGGACAAGAAATCATCCCAAAGAACAGGTAATTGGCAATCCACAAGATGGTTTATTGACAAGAGCTCAAATTTGTGCGAAAAATGAAGTACTGAATGCGAACCAAGTATTGTGTATGTTTAATGTTTTTATTTCAAAAATAGAGCCAAAGACAGTAAAGGATGCTATGGAACAATCAGATTGGGTTGTTGCTATGCAATCTGAACTGGCTGAATTTAAACGAAACAAGGTTTGGAGATTAATTCCTAAACCTTCTGATGTTTCAATTGTCGGATTAAAATGGATTTTTAAAAATAAAACCGACAAAGATGGTAATATTATTCGCAACAAAGCTAGACTAGTTGTTAAAGGTTATTCGCAACAAGAAGGAATAGACTATGAAGAAACATTTGCTCCTGTTACAAGACTCGAAGCAGTTCGCATATTTTTAGCTTATGCAGCTCACAAAGACTTTGATGTTTTTGTTGGATTAATGTCTAAGTCCATAACTATAATTGGTAAGACTTGACCCGACCTGGCATGGTCCATTTGGGTTGCATGGCATCATGCACTTGGATAGACTAAATGAGAGAAATAAGACACTAATGGTTATTAATATATTATAAGTTCTAGTATATTAATAATAAGAATAATAAGATTATTTAATTAGTATTGGTCAAGAATTAATCTAGGATTAATTAAGTGATCAAAAGAAGACTAATTAAATATATGTGTTGATTGTGCAAATCATCCATACTTATATAGTGGGCTAATGCTCCATGGATTATCTAGTTGGGCTAAAACCCATATGATGATCCATGGATGCTCCATGATGTATTTGCACCCATGGGTCATGGAAATGAAAGGCCATGACAATTAGGGTTTACATGGTGTAACCCCAAGTATATATGCATCTTATTCTTGACCAAAATCGGACACTAGTGTGTGTAAAAGAAGGGCTAGCCGATTTCATGAAGTGTAGAATTCTCCTAAGTTATTCCAAGTGTATTTGGTGTTGTGTGAACCATTTGAGGTGTCACACTTGGGGCACTTGGCACTCAAGCTTCATGAAGACTTTCTACATGAAAGAGGTATGCATTATATCTTGTTATATTCATTATTTTATATGCTAGATTAGGATAATACCTTGGATGTTCATATTTGTATGTATAATAGAGAAAGCATAGATCCAAGGCATTTAGGGTTGCATGTACACTTAGGAGTGTTAGAATGCTCAAAACCCAACAGTGGTATCAGAGCCTAGGCTTGTTTTCTTGTTATACTTGCAAAAGAAGTTGAAAAATCGAGTTTTGATATTGTCTGCCCAGCAGACTCGCCGATTCCATGAATGGACTCGCCGAGTCCAAGGCTAAAGGCATCCAACTCGCCGAGTTGGTTCGTGCACTCGACGAGTAGGACCCCCAGACAGCATAAATTCGACTTTTTTGGCTGGAATTGGACTAGGAACATTACCCTAAGATGGTTTTAGACTTATGAACTTGTTTTTGATGTGGTAATGTTCATGCTAATCCAATTTCAAAGATAATTTTTGATAGATTCATGTTTTGTATTAGTTTAAGGTTTAGACTAATTACATGAAAAAGTTTGATTTGAATTATCTTGTTCTTATGAGTTGCTTAGATTAATAGAAATGTTGAGTGAAATAGTTGTTTTCAATCCAAATTAATCTAAGAGATGATTCTAAAATGTGTTTTTGTAACTTGTCCTCAAGTTATATGAAAAGTCACATTTAAGTTTCATAAAACTCATAAAAGTTGGCAAAGGTTACAAAAATGAAGAGTCTAGTTCTAATTAAATGGTTTTATGACTCCATAACTTGTCCTCAAGTTATGGAGGACCAAGAGTCTCTTCATTAAATAATAAATAAATTAAAAAAAGTGTAACCTTAATTAATTCCATAAGTTATAAAATAAAGAAAAGTTAATTCTTTAATTAGTTTAAAGTCTTCCATAACTTGTCCTCAAGTTATGGAACTTGAAGAGTTTTTGGATTAAAACTACTTTAAACACATAAGTTATGGAATTAATTAGCTTTGAATAGTTTCAAAACTTGCCCTCGAGTTTTGGAATTTGTAAAGTTTTCTCTTATGAATACTTTAATTCAGAGTTAGCCCTTATAGTTTTAAAAGTTAAAATTCAACCCTTATACTTTATAATATTATAAGTTAAAAATATATATATGTATAAGAGTAAAGTCAGTCTTACCGCTAGTACGCCTCATTCACGAAGCCGGTCTATAAGGTGGGTATAAGGTCGTTGCCTATAAAATGGAAACTTAATGGGTGTCCACTCTCACCCACCGCTTGCTTGACTGGTGGAGGGTCGTTAGCCGAACGGGTTTGACAGGACTAGAATTCTCCCTTCATTAAAAGTATTAATGATAAATACTAAGTAACTAAACTCTTAATAATACCCAATCGTAGTTACTTAGGAAAATGTGAATAATGTGCTAATCAATGAAATTACACTTTGCACTTTGTTTAAGTCGGTTAGTGGAGCGTGTGTGGTTAACCGGCAAACTAACTCGTATTTAACAAGGTAGGTAAAGGGTAACTTAATGTTTATCATAGTATCGATGGAGCGTGTGTGGTTAACCGGAACATCGATTGAGGAGTAAACACTTAAGGGTACCAAGTAATTTTCATGGTTACTTCACACCTTGTTTTGTGATCCTCGGCATCCCAGTCACAAAACCTGAAGGGCATACTCGAGATTGAAACATGCCATTGAACAGTTTAATGAATCTCAAAGATCTAGGAGTTTTAAAACCAATTAAAACCTAATAATACATTTCGTTTATCTTGGTGGAAATTGGTGAATCATCATTCAGCTACCTTCAAATATTTTATAGCTTGGATTACGGCATACCTCTTCTAAGTTATAAAATAGTTTGTTGGGTCCTAGCCTTAATATTTCATATTGGGTGTCATATTAAGGACTTAAGATCAACTATCTTGAATATCTCCCAAAAGATGTCTGGTTTAGACATTTATGATCTTCCTAAATCTCTTGAAACAAGCTTTCCTAAATGAAGATGATGTCCCATGGAAATCATACTTCTTTCACCTCCTCCAATTATTCTCCCTAACCCACAAGTTCTTGAAAATTTTAAGGTCACTCAATCCCTATTGGCAAGCAAAGGTCTATGTGTGATCACATCTTGGAGATGTAGTCACATATTGACAAGCCGGGAGAGTTGGGTGTCAAAGTCTTGAGAAAGTTGGTAGTTCAACTACTTTCTAAGTCACATAGTGAGTTCTTTTGGAACACCTATGAAACAGACTGTGACAAGACCCTTAATGATCTTATCTATTTGATAAGATCAACTTCCTAAAACTTTATGGACATTGACAATGATGACATTGGATATCTAGTAAAGCTCTCTCTTCCCAGTGGAAAGGGATCGGCCATAGTCAACTGGGTTGACCAAATGGTAAAGAGAAAAGCTAAGTCTGTGATAGTCCCATGTACCATTACCAAAGGGTCCATATGTTTATATTGCAAAAGGAAGGGGCATTGGTTGCAAAGCTGCCAAATTTACCTAAGGATGTTAATGTCAATAAGTTTGACACTACTTCAGGTAAAGTCCACTATCTAACTCTGCTAAGTTTCTATTCTGAGATTCTTGATACATGATGTGACTAGGTCACATGGTGATGTTTTAAGAATCAAAGAAAAGTGAAGAAACTTAAAGAAAGAATATGTTGAATCTGATGGTGTAGATGGATTTCTATCGCGTAGTTTGAAGATCGGATTCTTGAGCTACTTCTTAGGAGTTATGAGATATTGCTTAGGAATAGATAACAACAAGTTTTCATATGGATTGTAAGGATAAGTTTTCCGCAAAGTTTTAAAATAAAAGAAAAATTTTGATTTTAGTTATTTTAAAATATCCTTACAATGGCATTTGAGGAAAAATTGTTGCTTATATGATTCAATTAATTTCAAGAGTGGAAATATGAAATTGATTCCTTCATTTGTGGTAATGTCTAAATTTACCAAATAAGGAAAGATTCTCATCACCCAAGTTTCAATTGGACCGGAACTTGGAATCATGCAAGTTGTATAGCATGATGAATGAGAACTTTTAAGTATTGGAAAATTAAGACTAACTACTTGTTCACATGGATGTGTGAGTCAAGTAACGGACTAAGGGATCGAGTACACATTCTTGTGCACTGATTAAGTCCACCACAAAAGATCGATAAGATTATTCGTCATAATTTAATAAAGCTTAGTAAATATGGTTATACTTACAGGCTAAAGTATAATTCTGAGACATTGGAAATGTTTCAATGTAAGGTAGAGCGAATAAGAAGAATCAACTTAGGCAGAAGGATAAAAGGTTCTCAAATCTGAAAAGATGGGAGAGTACTTTAGTATCAGTTTTTGTGATCATCTTAATGATTAAGAAACCATAGCACAATTAGCTCTCTAAGGAAATCTTAGTGCATTCTTATGACTAAGAAGAGGGATCTTGAATTTTTGAAATGGTTAAATCAAAAAGATGAGTCATACTTCGTTCCAATACAAGTCTTAGAGTCATACTCCAAGATTGTAACTTGAGTGACATGTCTTAAAGAAGGTTTAAAACACTTGTCAAATGTAAAAGTAAAAGTTTTCTACTCTTGTACAATTGAAATTTGTAAGTTGTGATGTTTTGGATAAAACAAAGACCAACTTAAGCCAATTGTGTGAAGTGTTTGTCTTGGTTAGAATCCACACTATCTCTTGAATAACTGACAAGAAAGTCTTATAGGTCAAGAGGACAGTGGGAGTCTTAAAGGTCTTGAAAGCCTCAAGAACTAATCAAGAATAAAACCTGAAGTTCTTCACTAGCACACGACTTGAGGTTTATAACCTATCGTGCTGACATATTCTGTGCCCATTCCAGTTAAAGTTGGCTTTGCATATGAGTTCTTAGAGTTCTCAGTTGGTTGCATAACAAATTGGAAGCAATGGCAAGCCCTTGAGCTGCCAGGTGGCAAGAAGTTAAGATTGAGTTCAATCCGTATGAGTTTGGATTTGTCATGATCCCTGTCTTGTGACTATGGTTTTGACAATTCACATGGATAAGAACACATACACCAGTAAATCTAAGTGTCATAAGGTTTCTCTCCGATTCATGAAAATGATGGTGAGGAAACACTTTCACTAAGTAGATTTTAGCTAGATAGCAATTGTGATATTTGCATTCTCAAAGTCGATAGTGGAGCGTGTGTGGTTTACCGGCACACTAACCTGGACTTGTGAGAAGTGGCAAAAAGGTCTAACCATTATGATTACGGCATCCCTCTTCATAATTGTTTAGACACACAAGTGAGATATCTAAAGGAAGGTGTATGATTTTGATAAAGTCTTATCAAAAACAATCTAGTATCTGAAATCTGAACTTTGGTAAGAAAGTCAATGAAGTATTGATTTCTAGAAGTCCAGCTGATTTATGAGTACATGTCAAAGCTAGTGGGAGCATAAGTGTTATGCTAATAATCATCATGTTAGTGGGAGCTTGATAATTATGATAAGTATTGCAAGTTAGCAATGTTAATTATAGGAAACAAAAGTTTCAATTGGGAAAGAGTTGTTTTGCTATAATTAAGGGAGAGGAAATTATACTTCATCTCAAATCTATAAGCTTAGATCGTGAGGTTTTAATCATTTAGTCAAGGAAATATATATGAATTTCATGTTGGAATGGCTCAACATAAGGAAGTTCTGTATATGGGTCCATTATTTGCGTTCTAAAATTCGATTATGATTACAACATCCCTTTTTCATAATCTGAATTATGAGAAATTGGCAAATTGAAATGGACATATTATAGCAAAAGACTGGTTTAGTCTTTATGTGAGACATCATGAATCGTGTCCCATATGCTTCAGATATAGGATCGATTACATGTGCTATATTCATCCTTTCTAAAATTTTCCAAATGCCTGGGGCATTAAGAAGGGAAAGGGTTTAGAACTGGATATGACTAAAAGGATTAAACAATTGTCGAGGACAATCTAAGGATTACCAAATATTGGGTGCTCAAGGAAAGTTGGAAGTATAGTGATAATTTTGGAAGGACGATATTTACATAATTTGTAAGGAGGCAACTCCTGTTCAGAAGTGATAGTCAAAATGGAATATGGAAATGTTTCAAAGTTAGAAATTATTCAATCTGTGTAAGATTAGGAAACTTAATGCAAGAAGGATGTTTCCAAGGAGCTGATCTCCTATGGAATACTTTGTAATGGTTGTTGTCGAGTCCTTGTGATTTTGTGCATAATCATTACAAGAGGATCAATGCATATAAGTTTAGAATCTAACATATTTTAGTAAATGACATGAATTTGGAATTCTTGCATTTGCAGTAAGGATTTGGGAGTGTGAAAAGAGAATCATTGAAATTATGTTCAATTGATCTAGTTCATAAAGTAAAGATCATAGACAAACATAGTATGCATACTTGGTGTATGGCATGACTAGTGTTTAGAAAACATAGTGTACATGCTTGGAAAATGGGACAACTATCGTTTTAAATTCAAGAATAAAGTTGATAGCTGAAACAGTATACAATCAATAATGTGTAATCCTATGGTGATAAATAAAAGGTATTTTATTTATGTTCATAGGTTTTGATACCATATTGGATTCAATTATTATTGTGTTTCATTTTGCATGTTTTGACTTCCAGAATAAACTAGGTTATTCTTCTGGAATGACTAAGTTATTCAAACCATCGACAGTCGGTCATATGTTGGAAGTAGAAATGAATTAAGACTGTCATGGGTTGGCTTGTAGAGGTCTAAGGTGTTGGACAAAGGGCTACAAAACTCATCAGTGCTCATAAGTTTTGAGTATTGGATTCAACCTGCGCTCATTGGAATCACTTCATGGATTTTATCACGAGTGATCATGAGACGATAATATCTTATATTCTTCAAATCTAGAGATATGAGTTGTTACTATGAGTTGGTTGTACATTGATTGCACGAAAACGCAGTTGGTAACTCGGTGCTATAAAACGTGTCTTTGTGTATGATTCAACAAGTAGTAGAACAAGCGTTATGAGTCGACATTTATCCATTCCTTTTACCTTCGGGATAAAAGCGATATCTGTGGGCCCCTCGATGATTTGATGATGACAAATGGAAGTGCTCGGCCGAGCCAGGACTGATTTGATTTGTTCAATTAGTCAGTCATCATAAATCGGAAATCGGGAAACAACAAATGGATAGAGAGAATGATTATAATCCATGTCTCAATTCATATGATATCTATAATGGAGGATTATATCTGATCCCTTATCTAATGGACAAGTAATTGACAAAGGTCAGAGTTCATCGACAATGTCAGAGTTTGACAAAAGCTTTTGAGAGCTACGATTGCCAGTTGGTTCCTGAAGTCATATGCAATAATAGTTTTAGACTTATCCAAGTGGGAGACTGTTGGATTAATGTCTAAGTCCATAACTATAATTGGTAAGACTTGACCCGACCTGGCATGGTCCATTTGGGTTGCATGGCATCATGTACTTGGATAGACTAAATGAGAGAAATAAGACACTTATGGTTATTAATATATTATAATTTATAGTATATTAATAATAAGAATAATAAGATTATTTAATTAGTATTGGTCGAGAATTAATCTAGGATTAATTAAGTGATCAAAAGAAGACTAATTAAATATATGGGTTGATTGTGCAAATCATCCATACTTATATAGTGGGATAATGCTCCATGGATTATCTAGTTGGGCTAAAACCCATATGATGATCCATGGATGCTCCATGGTGTATTTGTACCCATGGGTCATGGAAATGAAAGGCCATGACAATTAGGGTTTACATGGTGTAACCCCAAGTATATATGCATCTTATTCTTGACCAAAATCGAACACTAGTGTGTGTAAAAGAAGGGCTAGCCGATTTCATGAAGTGTAGAATTCTCCTAAGTTATTCCAAGTGTATTTGGTGTTGTGTGAACCATTTGAGGTGTCACACTTGGTGCACTTGGCACTCAAGCTTCATGAATACTTTCTACATGAAAGAGGTATGTATTCTATCTTGTTATATTCATTATTTTATATGCTAGATTAGGATAATACCTTGGATGTTCATATTTGTATGTATAATAGAGAAAACATAGATCCAAGGCATTTAGGGTTGCATGTACACTTAGGAGTGTTAGAATGCTAAAAGCCCAACAGTTTTTCAAATGGATGTTAAGTGTGCATTCTTAAATGGAGAACTTGAAGAAACAGTCTATGTTGAACAACCACCAGGATTTATAAATGATGAACATCCTGATCATGTTTACATTCTAGACAAAGCAGTGTATGGGTTAAAACAAGCACCAAGAGCCTGGTACGCAACACTTACAAATTCCTTGAAACAATCTAAATTTAAACAAGGATCAGTTGACCCCACGTTATTTCGCAAGAAAGTTGGGAATCATCTTATGCTTGTTCAAATTTATGTTGATGATATTATTTTTGGCTCAACTAACCCAGCATTGTCAATTGAATTTGAAAATCTAATGAAGAGTCAATTTGAAATGAGTATGATGGGAAATATTAATAATTTTCTTGGATTGAACATAAGACAGAACATGGATGGAATTTTAATCAATCAAGAAAAATACACGAAGAACTTGCTTGAAAAGTTTGGAATGACCAACACCACGAAACTGAGAGTACCAATGGCAGTGGGAACAAGACTAACTCCTTCGTTAGATGCTCCTGCTGTTGACTTAACACTTTATCGAAGCATGATAGGGTCTTTATTGTACTTAACTGCAAGTAGACCTGATATTATGTTTTCGGTATGTAATTGTGCTTGATATCAAGCTAATCCCAGAGAACCTCATTTGACTGCAGTGAAAAATATTTTTCGCTATCTTCAGGGAACAGTTTCATTAGGACTTTGGTATCCTTCGAAATCGGGATTTTTCATTCAAGCTTTTTTCAGATTGTGATCTAGGAGGTTGTACTTTGGATAGGAAAAGTACAAGTGGTGGATGCCAACTATTGGATGGGAAGTTCGTAAGTTGGCAATCGAAGAAGCAAACTTGTGTTGCTATATCAACTGCTAAGGCTGAATACATTGCAGCTGCTGCTTGCACTTTGCAAATTATTTGGATTAAGAGTCAACTTCGTGACTATGGAATAAACATGAAAAAGATTCCCTTGTATTGTGATTTGCAAAGTGAAATTCGCATTTCTCATAATCCAGTACAACATTCAAAGACAAAACACATTACTCTTCGATATCATTTTATCAAAGATCATATGGAAGATGGGAATATTGAAATTCATTTTGTTAAAACCACTGAACAACTTGCTGATATTTTTACTAAACCTCTTGATGTAAAATTATTTGTAAGAATTTTAGCAGGTTTGGGGATGATTGATGCGAATTCAATTTCAAAATATCAAGCATGAAAGGTCCATTCAGCAGTTATGAGTCAGAATTGTTTAGATGTTACTGTGATCCAGAGGCTTCGCATGGCTTCGCATCCACATTTCTTCGCATTTGCACACATGACAACTAAGGTTAGCTTTACGATTAATTTTGTATTTTTTTTATTTTTTTGAAAAACATGAAAAATCCAAAAAGATTTTATGTTTATTCATTTTCGTTTTTGAAAAATCAAAAATCCAAAAAGATATTATTTTGTTATGTTTTTAATTTTGAAAAGTTTAAAAATCACAAAAATATTTTTTAGTGTGTTTTGAGTTTAGTCTAGGGCTTAATGCGAAGAGGTCATGCTTATATGTTTCTATGGGAAGGTATCATTTTTTTTAAATCTGAACTAGTTAGGATGTCCCTAGAAGCATTCTGCAACATGTTGACTCAAGCCTCATGTGACTCTATGTGTGAGAAAAGAAAGCCTTAATGAAATTATCACATGAAAATTTCTTCCCAAAAAGGCTTGTATTTGCATAAGTCAAAAGAGCTACCTTACTCTTCTCATATGAGTTAAGAGTTTTCTGTTTGGTCCACAAATATCATAGGTACATTTGATCCTATAACCAATCTTTTTCATCTCAAAAATCTTCACACAAATCACACACAAAGACGTAAAACCCATCGAGACATAGATATACCAAAATTTTGTGTTTATGATCTGACATCATGAATCCGTGATGAAAGTGAAACCCAAACAACATAAACTTTGAGGAATTGACGGGGAACATAGTTCCAGATATTAACGAAACTTTTGATTCAGTACCAAAATTTCGAAACTCCAAATCGTATTCAATTCGCATGTGTGGTCTTGATCAAACATTCGCAAACCACGATGTTTGTTACCTAACAAGATCCAGTACAAAAAAATTTATGAATATGATTTCTGTGTGAGTTTCATTCGCAAATCCTAGTCATGATAAATATTTTCAAAAGCCAACTTGTCACTGACTACACTGGTCATACAAGTAATTTCAGTTACAATTTCTCACCTTATGTTAAGGTTGATACGTAATGAAATTTGAAACCAACCCAAAAGTATCCTTCAAAAGAAGCCCTTTGATACTTATCAAAAAGTATTCGATTGTAATTCACGGGAACATACACAAGCTGTTGACCATCTCTCTTGATGATTAACGAAGCAACCTTTGCCTGGGGTTTAACTGCCTTCGTGTCAAATTGAATTTTTGACATCACAGAATTCCAAATTTTTTTTATTGTTGTTTCTCATTTTATTTCATTGGAACACTACACTCACGAAATCCTTGAGGTTTTGAGTAATACCAACTCAGGCTGGTGATTTCGCAAATCTGGCATATGACTTCACTTTATATCCCAAAAGTGAAAGAGCCTTGCCTCCATGCAAAGGGTTTTAACAGTTCAAATTCCATAACGGGAAAATTGACAGGCTGTGTACTCAAGATGGTTGGTATTCTGTCCGGTTTTCTAGGAGATGTGACAGTTACTTTTTGCAGCATGGCTATCTTTTACAGTCATGGTCCGATTATCAAGGTGCCACATCGGATAACATTAAATGTATCTCAGTTTAATTTCAAATTGATTTGGGTTACGTATAAAAGGGGATCAAGATCATTGTATATGGTTATGCGAACAAAATTCTCACAATCCTAAATTTCTTCAAACTTCTTAAACTTCATCTTGTTCAAACCCTTACAATGGCCGGTACTCAATCAAACACTGATGAAGTTCTTTTACAATCACTCATGAAGATTCAAAGCACCAACTATCTGGTTCATCCCAATGTATCATCATACCCAGAAGGATTAAAGATGTTAATAGTTGTCTTGAAAAGATCTCCTCTGTCTACTGCAATGTTCAGTTCTTTCTCAGTTCCGATGACTTGGTTGTCATTGGCAGCATCATCGACTTCATACAACTATGCCACTAATGTTATTACCTTCAATCTGATGAACAACAAAAGGGTTAAACTCACCAACAAACTATTCATTGAGTTCTTGAACATTCCCAACAACCATCCCTTTTTCAAACCTCTCAATTCCTAAATAATCTTTATATTCAATGAGATGGGTCATCAGCCAGCACTTGAGAAGATTAGTGATTTCAGAAAGTCTGGATTACCCTGTATGTGGAATTTTGTATTTGGAATTTTCCTCAGATGTTTGACAGGAAGAACAGTAGGTCTTGACAGGGGGCGTATGGAAGTCTATGTGATGGTGATGGGCTTATACTATGATATTAGTGTCGATTATGGAACTCCATTGTGGAAGCAGTTCGTAAAAAGTTTGGAAAACACTAATCCTGAGAAAGGTATCTCATGTGCAAGGTATTGGAGCCTTATTCTGGAAAAGGTGTATGAAAAAGAGGGAATTCAAGTTCCAGAGGGTGTTGAGGTTGCGGAATTTTCGTTGTATCAATTTTCGAAGGAGGTGTAGGATGATGAAAACATTTTTACTCATGTTGCTCGCATTCCAGATGTGATGCTTCGCAAAGTATCATCCACTCACAAAGTGTTGGTACGATACATGAAGACGTTTGATCCAGCTGTGCAGACTGGGATCTTATTGGAAGTCACTGCCAAAACCCCAAAGAAGAAGAAGGCCACCAAGAAGGATGAAAACGTTCAATCTTCGAAACATAGTCAAAAAGAAGAAGTTCAGATAGAGGAGACCTCATCAAAATCAAAGAAGGAAACTATACCCTCAAAATCTGGGGTACTGAAAAAGATTCGCAAAACTGAAGTGAGCAGTAACGGGGTGACAGTTCGCAGTATTCCAGCTCCTGTTTCTCCAGGATCAAAGAGGCAAAGAATCTGTTGAATAAGCGAAAGTTGATTATTCGCAATGAATCTTCTGATGAAGAGGTAGTTCCAGTCACTCCACCTGTTTCTACGCCGGTAAACGTTTCTCTTCCAATTGTTTCAATTACACCAGTTTCGCAAATTTCCACACAACCCATTTCACTTGAAATAGTCACTACCAAATCAGTTTCTGAGGAGGTACCTATTTTGGATATGGTTGTCAATGTATCTTATACGGGGGCACCTATCAGAAGTGTTGCAACCACTCTGCCCGTTAGCCTACCTGTTACATTACCTATTTCATTACCACCAGTATCACTTCCAACTTCTACCCTTTCTACCTCATCCATTTTTGACCATCCTTTACAAAATCCATTCACAACCTTATTTCCATCACAATCACCTGAAACTCCTCAACCTTCGCAACCCATGTCTGATAATGAAACCGAAGGAGGAGCTTTTGGAGGAGTATTTGAGGATATACACTTTGATTCAGAGGAGGAGGATATACATGATCATATGCATATGACAGGAAAGTAATTTAAAGTCCTGAATCAAAAGTTGAATGCCATTATCCAGTCACAAGCTAATTCTGGCAGAATGTCATCTATATCAGGATTGGAGGTTGATGTAATGATCAAGGCTGCTGAGAAAAGAATACTTGATAAAGTTGATCAGACAGACGAGAATAATGAGCTTCGCATTAAAGCTTAGAGAAGTTCATTTAATGGAGTTGTCAAGGATTTACAAACTGTTGCAACAGAACGCCATGTTCTGTTTCTGCAGGATGTAAAGAAAGTTCGGGAGGATGTGAACTTCAAGATTGAAGAATTAAAGACTGAACTTGCGAAGGAGCTTCGAGATATTACTTCTCAACAGATTGAAGTACAGAAATGGGTTGATGTGGTTGTCTCAGACATCAACAAAGTTTTTGATGCTCCTATCTTTGAAGCGAATCACAAAGAAAACAAGGAGAAGTTTGATCAGCTGATTCAACTGGTGACTAAGTTGAAAACCTTGGTTTCGCAATCTTCGTCTCCGTCCATTCTCACTCCTGAATTCTTGTCTCTCAAAGTCAATACTTTGGAACAAGCAATTCAGAAGGCACTTGCTCTGATTGCGAACTTTACATCTTTACTACTGAAGAGTGCCCCACCTGCTTTCACAGGGGTGCAAGGGGGAGAGAAGAATACAAGTAAAGAGGATGATGTGAAGACTTTGGGGAAAGTCATATCTACTCAGCTCAAAACTACTCTTCCAATATTCACTATGCCGATTTCCTCAACAACAATAACCACAAGACCAATTGCGAAAGGAATAACCATTGGGTCAAAAGAAGGAAGTTCTAGTGCGAAACCTCCAACTAATGATGTGGGAAAAGGGAAAGGAATTTTATATGAAAAGTCTAAGGAGGAGAAGAAAGCAGAAGCAGAGGCTGAATTGGAAAGGCTGAGGCAAGTTCAAAGCATAATGAGGCAAAGGGCAAGTGATCCTCCCACAATGAATAAAGGAGATCCTGCGAAGTTATACTCTTATGAAACTATAGAGTCGAAAGTGGTGGGAAGAGAGATGTATGAATTTGAGAAAAAGCCAAAGAGGAGCTACGATATTACGAACTCGGAAAAATGCCAGTTGGATTTTCCGATCAATGATATGCTTTTCATAACAGCTCAGTACAAGATTAACGAGAAGTTTGATAATGCTGATGACTACATACACATGAAAATCAGATTTCATGTTGTATTGGGAAAGAATCCAGATGAAGTATGGCCCTTAATGAAGATCAAAAAAGTGTTGACGATCAAGAAGGATATGATGTTTGAAGACATGCTTTAGAATTTTCGCTATTTTGTCATTCGAGCTGATAACAAGCAATATGACTTCACAATAGCTGACTTCCCTCTGATGAACTGCAATGATCTTATTCAAGTGGCTCTTATTTTGAAACATATGGAAGACCACAAGCTCAAGGGATCTGAAACTGAAGTGTTTAGAATCGGTTTCGCACATGTCAAGACTTTTATTGATAATTACTTTGATTGTTTGGCATTAACCGACGAAGAACTCGCAACTAATTTGGGAAGACAAGTGAATGTTCCTTGGGAAGATACCTTGACCCAGTCAGCATTATCTAAGTATGTTGTTGGGGAAATATGCCTGAAACCTTTTGGCATGGTATTTTCAGGAAGACATACGAAGGGGAAGCCCAAGAAATTTTTGTTCAAGGTCTCGGAGGTTGAAACATATACTTCTTTGCAATATACGAACTTTATTGTTCGTATGAACAACTGCAAGAAGAATAATGAAGGAGACAAGAGGGAGCTTAAGAAGGTAATTTCTTGGTATGGATAAGTGCGAAAGACAATTCACTCAGCTATTCATAGGCTTATGGACTGAATAGCTTCGACTGTTTACAAAGGGGGAGATTGTAGAGTGTATGAATTGTAAAAGTCGAAGTGGTTGTTTCTTTAGTTTCGCATTTTTAGTTATTTTACTAAGTCACAGTTCTATGCGAAGCGCTTTGTAATAGACTTAGTATATTTTTTGTACACTCAGGTTTCCTATAAATAGGAACTGAGGATAGATGTAGAAAGGACTTTTGCTCTCGAGTATTCTTTCTTCTTAAAGCTTTGTAATCAGTCTTCATCAATATAAGATCTGATTAATATTTACTTGTTGTGTTCTTACTTTTTCAATCATTCAATCATAATTGCTTTCATAATCTCGATAACAATTCTCATCATCAATAAACCCTCAAGTTCTGACAAACCAAGCACAGGTGGAACCAAATACATTCCTGCAGAACCGAAAGAAGAACCGAAAGCTCGAGTCAAAACAACCGCAACTCAAAGATAGAAGCAAAAGGCGAGCTTCAATATGCACAAATCACATAAGGAACTGACTGAGCAAAAACGATTAAGAAATCAAAGATATGTAAAGAATCTAAATGAGCGAAAGGGTTACTGGAATTCACAAAATTCCAACTATGTTCCTCCCAAGAAAATCTCAAAGGACAAGGGAAAGGAAATAGTAAAGGAAAATTTCAGCCCTAGTTCTTACTATTCCAAGTCTAAGAACCGAAAGTCATGTTTCGGTCCGAATGTCACTCAAAACCGAAAGTCCACTTTCGATTCGCAGACTGGTTTCGGTCCTAAGTCAAGATTCGGCCCCCTACTAGTTCTAAACCTAGTTTCGGCCCTCAGTCAAGTTTCGGTTACAACAAACCTCAAAGAAAAGCAAATTTCAAGGAAAATATCAAGGGAAAAGGAAAGCCAACTTCCGATACTTGGATCCATAATAAGCAATCATCAACTAATCCTATGTGTCAGATGCCATCAAACAAACTAACCAACGAATTCAAATTTAAACAAGATAAAACCAAAATTAAGGTATATACAATTAAAAGAAAAGATCAAACTACTTTGGTAAAAAGAACATACTTAGTTGATATCTCCACTTCAATACCTTTCTCTGTGAAAAAACTCACAAGGACCCAAGCGACTTTGGGTTCCTAAATCTGCTTGAATTTGCAGGTAATAAGTAACGAGCAGTTCGATGAAGAATGGTATATAGACAGTGGTTGCTCACGTCACGTGACATGAAGGAGGGAAGAGTTAAGGGAATTTCTATCACTGAAAGATGGTGGCTGTGTGAAATATGGAAATAAATCATATGGTATAATCAATGGATATGGCATGATAACAAATGGAGACTTCACGATTCGGAATGTGGCTTATGTAGAAGGTTTGCAGCACAACCTCATTAGTGTGTCACAATTAGTTGTCGGCATAGGTCTAAAAGTATCATTCGATGATGAGGGTTCTGAGATAATTGAGAAACAATCCAAGAAGGTTCTGTTGAAATCTGAACGTAAGGGAGAGATGTACCCTTCAAATCTCAAACCCATACAAGGAAAACCAACAATATGTTTGCCGACAAAGGCAAACACCGATGATAGTTGGTTGTGGCATTGACGACTATCGCACCTGAACTTTAAAGACATTAAAAAGTTGGTGCTTGGTGATCATGTTCGTGGACTTCTGCTTCTCAAGTTCGACAAGGACCATCTGTGTGCAGCATGTGAAATGGGCAAACAAAGCAGAAAGAGCCACCCTACACGAATCAACACAAAGATAATTGAAGCTCTTGAACTCTTGCACATCGACTTATGTGGACCTTCGGCTATTGAAAGCTTTGGTGGAAGTAAGTATATTCTTGTGATTGTAGATGACTTTTCACGCATCATCTGGGTTTTCTTTCTTAAACAGAAATCAGATGCAACTCCCAAGCTGAAAACATTCATTAAGCAAGTGGAAGTACAGCTGAGGAAAATAGTAAGGAATATCATAAGCGACAACGGTCTGGAATTCAAGAATAATGATTTTGATAGCTTTCTGGCTGACAAGGGAATAACTCATAATTTTTCAGCCCCTTATACACCACAACATAATGGGATTGTTGAAAGACAAAACCGTTCTTTGTGTGAAGCAGCCAGAACGATGCTCAATTTCTCTTCACTTCCATTATACTTCTGGACTGATGTTGTTGCAACTGCGTGCTATACTCAAAATCGGTCGTTATTGAACAAGAGATTCTCAATTACTCCATATGCGATACTGAACAACCGAAAGCCAGATGTCATTTTTTTCCACATATTCGGTTCAAGGTGTTTCATTTTCAACTCGAAAGAGAACCGAAATAAGTTTGATGTTAAAGTCAATGAAGGAATTTTTCTGGGTTATTCACTAACGTCGAAAGCATACAGAGTGTTGAATAAACACTCAAAACGAATTGAAGAAACTTATCATGTCACCTTCGACGATAGCTATATGAAGAAAGTTCAAAGAAGTGAAAGTGACCTGGGAGACATTTTTCCAGAATCAGTACAACTCTCGGTTCCTATATCCAACTTGTTTGAGGAATACATGCACCTGTTTGATGAACCAGAGAAGGCAGCAACCTCAGAAGCTAAAGCCATAGATAACAAAGTTAAAAATCTTTAGAAAATCATCGATGAAGCTGCTAAAGAGATGGAAAATGAACCTCCAACTGCTAAGAGTAATCCACCATTACAAGGGGAAAGTTCAAAAGCATCAGAAACAAACAAAGTTTCTGTCGAGGGGGAGGATTCAGTTTCGTCTCCATCTCATAAAGGCTTAGAAAAAGAGGATAGTTCGGCTCAAAATCTACCTATCGGTAGTGCAACCGAGGGGGAGAATTCAACTCCCATAAAAAATGCAACCTTGAGTGAAGACACAGATTATACTTCACCGGTCGAGGGGGAGAAAGAGACCCAAAGTACAACTGACGAAGGCGAAGGTGATCTATCTGAAGTTGAAGTCGAAGTAAATGCTGAATTGGATCCCGCATCTGATCCAAATTATCCTCCATTAGTGAAATGGACCAGAGACCATCCCAAAGAACAAATAATTGGTGAATATTCTGAAAATGTTCTCACTCGGTCTCAATTAAAGGCGAAACAAACTGCATTATTCTCTAAAGTTGAATTATGTATGTTTAATTCGTTTGTTTCAAAGATTAAACCGAAAACTGTAAATGTTGCACTTGATCATTCAGATTGGGTCCAGGCAATGCAAGATGAGCTTCATGAGTTTGAACGAAACCGGTTTTGGATGTTGATACCTACACCAAAGGATGCGTCTGTAGTTGGCTTGAAGTGGGTTTTCAGAAATAAGTTGGATAAAGAAGGGAATGTCATTCGCAACAAGGCTCGATTGGTGGTGAAAGGATACTGTCAAGAAGAGGGGATAGATTATGACGAAACCTTTGCTCCAGTAGCCAGGTTAGAATCAGTAAGGATCTTCTTGCCATATGCTGCTCATTAAAACTTCAAAGTTTTCCAAATGGATGTCAACTGTGCCTTCTTGAATGGAGAATTTGAAGAAACATTTTACCTTGAGCAACCGCCTGGGTTTGTGAATGAAAAATTCCCTGATCATTGCTATGTTCTAGATAAAGTGGTCTATGGATTAAAGCAAGCACCGAGAGCCTGGTATGAAACCTTAACTCGTTCTTCTAAAAATGTCAAAATTTAAGCAAGGTTCGGTTGACCCTACCTTCTTCCGAAAGAAAGAAGGTGAACATCTAATGATCGTTCAAATTTATGTTGATGAAATCATCTTCGGCTCTATGAATCCTAGCTTAATAGCTGAATTCAGAAAGTTGACAGAGACTACATTTGAAATGAGCGCAATGGGTCCAATTAACGTTTTTTTTTGGTTTAAACATTAGACAGGGAACCGAAGGTATATTCATCAATCAGGAGGCTTATACAAAGACCTTACTAATGAAATTCGGTATGACAGGCGACTCAAAAGTGAAAGTTCCAATGGCTTTTGGCACTAAACACCATCACTAGAAAAACCTGCTGTTCACATAACACAATATTGTCAAATGATAGGGTCACTTATGTATTTAACGGCCAGTAGACCGTACATTATGTTTTCTGTGTGTTATTGTGCTAGGTTTCAAGCTAATCCAAGAGAAACTCACATGGTTGCTGGGAAGAACATATTTCGTTACCTAAAGCGAAACTCATCTCTCGGTCTCTGGTATCATGCAAGAACTGGATTCTTCATTTAATCTTATTATGATGCTGATCTAGCAGGATGTGGACTGGATAGAAAGAGCACTACAGGTGAATGCCAATTTCTTGATGGAAAACTTGTTAGCTGGCAGTCCAAGAAGCAAACATGTGTGACATTGTCTACAACCGAAGCTGAGTATATTGATGCAGCCTGTTGCACTTCTCAAGTAATTTGGATTCAAAGTCAACTGAGAGATTACGGGCTAAGCATGAAGAAGATACCTCTTTATTGTGACTCGGAAAGTGCAATCAGGATTTGTCACAATCCGATACAACACTCAAAGACTAAACACATTGCACTTAGCTACCACTTCATAAAAGATCATGTCGGAGATGGGAACGTAGAAGTACATTTTGTTCGATCTAGTGATCAACTCGCCGACATATTCAGTAAGGCATTACCTGAAGCACTCTTTAACAAAATCTTACAAGGGGTGGGTATGATGGAAGCAGAGTCGGTACCAAATCCTTTATCCTCTCACTAAAAATTAGACAAGCGAAATGGAGCGATCGCTCGGTCTACTTCGGCTCCTTAAATTTTGGGAACCGAAATTAACCGACCGCTCGGTCTATTTCGGCTCCTTAAATTTTTTGGAACCGAAATGCGCTGACCGCTCGGTCTATTTCGCTTCATTCAACTGAGATAAGGTTTTGGTTGTATATTATTTATGTTTCTTTTCTTGTCTTTAAATTGTCTAATGCTTATTTGCATATTTTTCTTTTTCTGTTTTTATTCTTTTTCAGATAACTTCAAAATCCAAAAATATTTTTCTTTTTCTGTTTTTACTTTTTTTTCAGAAAACTTAAAAAAAAAAATTCCAAAAATATTTTCTCTTTATGTTTTTATTATTTTTCAGAATGGTCCATCTCTCGAAAATATTTTTTGTTTAGTGTATGTGGTATATTTGTGTGATCTTGACTCTATTCAGTCACAAGGATACAAGTATAACAGAAGTTAGAGCTGGGATAGGTATGATGCGACTTTTATGAACTACTTAAGGTTCCCTAGAAGCATGCTGCTACATGTTGACCCAAGCCTCTACGACCTAGAGCACGGCCTTAATGATTCGATCAAAACCTTTCGTTTCTTCCAAATCAGGCTATTCTTATTTACTCGGTCTAGAGCTACCTAACTCTTCTCACATGAGTTAAGAGTTTCTCTGCTTTGTCCTATTATATAGCAGAATGTACTTTCTGTTTCTTTCACCATCCTCAAACCATTCTCCATCTACTCTCGGTTCACAATAGTAACCCTTGAGACTCTCGGTTCTTACCACTAAGGTTTATGGTTGCACAACATCTGTGTTTATGATCTTAGATACGTATACCACATGCTGAGTGAAACCCAAAATTCAACACCCATAATGAATTAACGGTAAATTTCTATATTCAAGCTCTTACTTGTTACCTCATGAAATCTTTTTTCTTTGCGAGGTCTTTTATGAATTTTTCTAAAAACCAAACTATTCTTCCCATAAAGATCCAATTTTTTTTTTGAGATTTCTATACACTCTATTATCATCACAACATATAACCTGCCTACTTGTTGAACAGACCACATTGGTCTCACAATTACTTCTTCCAATATTCGGTCTCATTTTGAGAATCGATGTTCGGTTGAAGATAAACCACTGTGAGCCTTTGTCATGACAAGAAGCCTTTCAATGTTTATTTACAAGCCATTGATCGTATTCTCGGGAATCCACACAAGCACTTCGAGTCACATTTGACTTCGAAGGAAGCGATTCTTGCCCGGAATCCCCTGTCTTTCGTCTGATAATCAGACATCACTCACATCCCATACACATTTGCTTTATTTCTTTATCGATTGTCACTCTATTGCATGAAAATTTTATTTTCCAAAGCTCTAGTTGTTGTTGGTTCAAGTTTTGTTTACGCAGGGAAATTCAAGTCTCTTAAAGTCATATTGAAGTTCAATCGACGATTAAGGATAAGTACTTGGCGCGTGAATTTGAAAGGTCCCTATCCGCAAGTGTGCTGATGTATTTCTAATTTCTTGGAGCACCCAACCTGTCACATAGCACTTTTTTCAGGAGATGTTTTAGTAATCACGTCATTATCCTCATGATTTTTCTCTGTCCTAGCAACGGTATATAAAGGGTTTTGACGATTCTTTTTCTTTTACCAGTCACAAAAGTTTCTCTACTATAGCGGTGAATTGAATAGTTCATCTTCCTTCATCGATCAACAATGGCTACTTCTTCTTCAGTTCAAGCTCAGACAGCTTCTTCGGCTCTTCTCTCCAGTAAGCCAAATCAAAACATGATCATTGAACTCACTCCCTTCTTGTATGATTCCTATATGTTGCACATTGTGGAATGTTTGAAGTATTGTACATTGGTTCTTGCCCTAACCAAATTCGAGGCTATTCCGATTTCTTTATTGTCTCAAGTTTATTCTTCTGCATCATATGACAAGAACAAGGAACGCATATATTTTAAAATCCACTCCAAGAAGGCCTCTATTTCCAAGGTGAGGTTTTGTTCCTTAATCTTCCCATGGATTCTTCGGTGATTTCTGCAGACTTTATCACCACAACACAACTCTTCTCAATGCTGTATGAAATGGGTCATACCGATGTACTGACAACCATTGCCAAAGTCAAGAAGTCATGTCTGCCATCTCAGTGGAATGGTCTTCTCACTTTTCTGATCAAAGGCTTGGCGGAACGAAGTGTTGGATCAGATGGCACTCGCAAAGCTTTCCTGACCATTCTCTATGGTCTGTATAATGGTCTAAACATGGACTATGGGTCTATCATATGGTCTCAGGTTGTGTAGAGCCTGAATACGTCCACTCGTCACTCCGAAATTTCATGTGGAATGTTTTGGACTATCATTACTCAAAGGGCCATCGATACTATGGAAATTCCGGTGATGCAGGATGTTCTCATCGCGTCCATTACATCTTTTCACACGAAGAAGATCATCATCTCTGATCCCACAAAGTTTCATCACTATGGTTCCATTCCGGAGATCATGTACATGAATGTTACAGCTGAAAGTAACATCATGGTTGAGTATAAAAAACTTCCTCCAAAGCAACCGAGAGTTCTAACTCCGGAACAACAGGCTGCTTTGGGTGCCCTTGACAAGCCGAGTAACCGAGGAAAAAGGGTAACTGTAAAGAAGGAGATAATTGAGCAAGAAACTTCTAAGCCTTCCAAATCCAAGAAGCGAAAGTCGGAGAAAGGCAGTTCTTCTAAGCCGAAGAGATTAAACGAATGGCACGAAAGTCTAAGAGTCCAAATCCTCCACACTCCGATAATGATGATGATGAACAAGAAGAATATCATAAAGAATCTCCAAGAGGTAATACTCCACCCCGGTCTCCTACTCCAATAGCAGAAGATAAAATTCCAACCCCACCTCCATCACCAAAACAAACACCTCCCACACCGACACCGAAAGTCCTAGTTTCGGTTGTGCCCACTTCTACAACAGAAACCTCTTTACCACCACCATCAGTTTCTTTTGTTTCCATTCCCATAACACCCTTCTCAACTCCAATTATTACCCCAGTCACTACCACTACACTTCCTGAACAATCAGCAAGGGTCAACGTATCTGATACGGGGACACTTACTACAACCGAACCCCTGTCATCTCTAAAACTCTCTCTCTAAGCCACTCCACAAAGTCCGGTAATACTCTAGGCGGAGACAATGATGAGTATGACTCCACATACTTTATTCCCTATCGGCTCCAATCTGATGAAGATACTAATGCGCCTGTCAACCAACAACATTTATAGCACATTCGTGAAAAGTTGGATCAGTTGCTTGGACATATTAAAGCTTGTCGAGGGGTTATTCTCAAAGCTTTTCTGAAGACTGCTATCGAGCAATATACACAGGCAATGGATAATTCAACTACTGCCATCAAGGAATCAACTTCTGTCTGCAAGAAAGCATCTGTTGATGTTACTAAATTTATTTGCACCATGCAAATATTTTTAGATTCTTTAAAAGGGCATGCTGATACAAATGCTGGCAAAATTCATGAGTCAGTTGAATCTCTTTGACAATCTCTGCAGAATGAAGAACAAAAGTTTGATGATGTTCGGTCCTCTATCCAGGCTGACAACTCTTCTCTAATCAGTTCAGTATCTTCTAAACTGGATTCACTACATGCCGACATTGCCAAAGAGAGTGCTTTGAAAGAAGAGATAGCTCGACAAGCCTCTACAATTGCAGTTCAGCAAGTCCAACTTGCTCAAGCAGAGAAGGAAATTTCTCTGTTAAAAACCGAGAGAGGTGTCAAGGACATGTTCACCAATCTCATTGGTGCTCATGATTCGATTATGACTGTCAAAATCCACAATCATCTAACTAGCAAACTGCTTCCCGCTCTTTCCATATTTCATGAAATGAAAGGTGTTTCGGAGCCTTTCGTTACTCCAAAACAAGGGGGAGAGGGATCTCAGACAATAATTGTTACAAAAGAACTGAAGGATCATTTAGCTTCAGGTTCTAGTCCAACAGACAAGCTGAAAAATATTATTAATGACAGTGATATGGATGCAGATGAAAGTATTGATGATGCCCTTAAACAAAAGAAGAGGGATAAAGAGTTGGATGACAATCTAAAAATCACAAAGGAGGCTGAGGCAACAGAGAAACGCAACAAAGAAAAAGAAGATATCTTGCAGTGTAAGAAGGCTCTATTTCCTGAATGGACTCGAGATGTGTTGATCAGTCAAGCAGTTGAATCACCGAATATCTATTGGTTAGAACCGATTGCTTCTTTTGACTACGAAAACTCCAAGGACTCACAATTTGATATGCCGATTAGAAGGAAGGCATTTACATTTCACTGTTTTGACTCAACTGTTGAGGTTCCTTTTCCAAGTCCAAAAGTTGACCGATAGCTCATCGACTTTTACTTAAAGTATGGCCAAACTCAATACCTGACATGGGGTGCGCAGAAAATTATAACTGTCAAGGTATTGAAGCCGACTCCTGCTGACAAATTTGTGAATGTGCATTTCAAGATTACACGAGGGTCTACAAACTCTGTTTCGATGATATCTTTAGCTGATCTTCCCAATCTCAATCCTCATGATTGGATATTGCTATACAACATTCTGCTCAATAATACAAACTCAAAGGAGTATAAGCCAATTGTAGAATATTTAAAGCCGAAGGTAATGAACAAAAAGCAATGATGGATCAGGAGATAGCGAGAGTAATGAACAAAAAGCCGATGGTCAAGCCTACTCAAAAGCCAGGAGATGGGAAAAAGATGAGGATAGCGCAAATTGACACAACTCATTTGACTTTGATGTTTAAGAAAGTTGACGCTCACAAGTTTTTGTTTGCTCTGGTAGATAAACATCTGTTTTCTAGTAACTGCTTGGAGCACATTATCAAATTGATACATCAGTGCAAGCAGAACTCCAATGCTGACACGAAAAATTTCACTGATATGCTTTGTTGGTACATTACCTTTCGGTACTATCTTTTGGCTATCATCCCTAGGATATTCAAGACAGTGAAGAAGTCCTCGGTTGTTAAACAGAGTTGAAGTTTCGGTCCCAAAGACGCAAAGGGGGAGATTGTTAGGGCTTATTGTATTGCGTCTTGGGCTTTTTGTATTATATCCGGATTGGGTCTGTCCATCCGTGATTATCCTGTAGGGTTAGACTATATATATGCATGCATGTATGCGTAATGATAGATATATTATTAATTACTCTTGTGTTTTGTAACCCTAAACACCTCTACAATTTAAGTTCTTAATCCAGCTCTTCTGAGGTGTTGAAGCATTAATCATTCAACGTATTCAAACCATATTCATGTTCACTTTTACGTACTTATTTGTTTGCATGCTTCGAATCAATCGATCCTGATAGAACAACGTTCTAACATCTTATATGGTTTGATATACTTAGTTCACTATAAACAATGCTCTGATACCAATTTGTACACCCCCAAACCAGAACGGCGGAAACGTCTGGGAGAAGATGACTTTCATGTATAGTATCGTAACAATTGAATAATAGCGATCAAAGCATTACAATCATTGTATTGAATATTTAGTAAGTTTACAGTGTGCTGAAAACTATGTTATATGACAAAAATAAATAACGAGATGCGATGACGTCCCATCCACCAAAAACTGTTGCGGTTACTTGTTTACTAGTTTCCTGAGAATACAAGTGATTTTGAAAAGTGTCAACAATTAAGTTGGTGAGTTCATAAGTGTTTTGTATGAGAAGGATTTGTAACTATTTCGTGTAAAATGATAGTGTATACTTCCAAAAGACCGGATATTTTCTTTATAAATGAGTTATAAGTCTTAAATCCCAAGACTAAAAATCTAAGTAATAATGTACTGAAAAAATGGTGTTATGAAGTTTTATCATTACATAAAACTACTTGAATGCATGTTAACCTGTAAATCAAATGTGTTGTCAATACCCTATGTGAGTTATTATAACCATTGCCTCGACGACGTTCTTCAGGCGTCGGAACTGTTACGACATTTGTCACCCCATACCTGCTGGTCTAAATGTAGCTAACATTTTAGGTGTGGGGTTATCAATCCCGTATAGATCTATACACAAGTGTCATGCTCTCCTTACAAGAGACTTTGGTTATAAATTAGGACTTAATGTGGACTCTGGTAGGTACGGTGAAGCTAAATGTATCACAACCAGTTTCAACCGATTAACGTGAACTAAAAACTCCTTTTTCTTGTAAATGAAATAAATATGCCTTTAAAGAATTATATATTTCTTTTGAAATGATAGCGTAGTTTTGTGACTCCTAACTATACCAATTATAGTTTATTTTCTTTGTTTGTTGAGACTATTTATATAATCTTTTATATAAATACAATGTTGTTATCTTGTCTAGTGTCAAAATGTATGGTCAAAACATTTATATTTTTGGGTTGTAATCCACAAAATGGTGAAATAACTATAATGTTCTCCTTTTTGTTAGAAAAGCTATATTTTTCGTAAAAAGCTTCCAAAAACCTTGTAGTTTTACAAATCATAATGGTTCTTATGATTTTATAATATATATTATATTTTGTTTTTGTTAGTTTTGCATTTGAAAACTAATATATCACAAATATTTGTATCAAAGCTAGTAACCACCATAACTCATGCAAATAATATCTTATTTTTAACATAAAGCTGAAACATTGCATGTATTTGTGTGGTAAACCAAGTTATACTTGTATCCCCCCCCCCCCTAAAAACATGAAAAACTCAAAAATGTGGGGTATGAACACACCTTGATTGGATTTGTAGGCTGTTTGAAGAGATGGTGTGGAGATGTCCGATCCTAAAACACTTGAATGTGGTATATGAACTCTTTGAAGGTGATATTATCCTATGAGTTTTAAGACATAATAATATGTGTAAATATGATGAAACTAACATGATAGTGTCTAAGAACACTAGATTAACAAGAGAACTTCCCAAAACTCTAAGAATAAACTTGAAGATTTAATCTTTGGAAGCTTGAACTTGGTTATTTAAGAGTAAATGAAGTTAACAGAAAGTAGTATGTGAATGGTGGATAATTTAAGGGGTGATTCAGCCTTAGATAAAGAAATAAAGTGATGGGATATTGGCTTGGTTGTTTGCTGGACAATTACCTTGATAACTGTTCGATATTAATGTAACAACATAAATTTTTCAACCAAAATTTTCATTTTTAACACAATAAAAACGTGTATCATAATTCTCAAAACACATATTTCTCAAATGTCAATAAAAGGAAACACAATGCCAAAATCATAAAAACTGTAACATCCGGATTTTCAGGGTTATTATTGTGTAGTTTAATCTCTTGATTAAAAGTGACACTCGACGAGTTGAGGATCCAACTCGCCGAGTCGAGTCGGGCTTCTCATGTGGATTTGATGAGTGGACTCGATGAGTCGGAGGAGGGACTCGCTGAGTAGGTGTTGGGCCGAGAAACCTTAATTTCTCGGCTTTGGGACCTATTTAAAGGTCCTTATGGCCTATATTTGCGGCTATTACACCCTGAGGAACCCTAGAGACCTGAGAGAAAGCATATGGTGCAAGAGGAGGGCTAATTCATCATCTTTTGGTGTGTCTTAGCAAAGGGAAGGATGGATTTCGAGCTAGGATGTCTTGTGGGACTCAAATCTTCTATCATTTCATTCAGAGATGCTGTGAGAGGTAAGGATTCATGTCCATCTTCGTTTGGGTGATAGATTTCATGAATCTAGGGTTTCTTCTCTTCTTTCGGTAAGAGATCTAGAGTATGTGATGCCCCCTTGTGTATATATCTTCAGATCTGGACCTTGAGAGGTCCAGAGAGTCCCTATTTCCCAGCTTTATGCAGTCCTTTATGAGTTTAGGGCTAAGGTTATCATTTTAAGGGTCATTTCTCCATTTATGGCTCTATGTGAGTTGCATGAATGTAATGTTTGACCCTTTACGTGTTTATTTAGCTTGGGAAGGTCGGATCTATGGATTAGAGGAACAGATCTGACCTCAGGAGGTCATTTGAGTATGATAATGAAAGAAACTCGCCGAGTTCATATTTGGACTCGACGAGTCGAGTCGGGTTGCCCCGCGATTCGAATCCAGTAGAAACCCGTCGAGTGGAAGGTTCACTCGACAAGTCGAGTGATTCCTTGATGAGTCAGAAGACACGCATGGACTCGCCGAGTCACCCCTGTGTACTTGCCGAGTCTGGTCAGAGTTGACCGTTGTCTTGTGTTGACTTTTATTGACTTTGGGGTTTGGTCAGCATAGGTAATAGAGGCCTTGGAGGGGTAAAATGGTCTTTTACCCACTATCTGATTAGAGAGGGAAAGAGTAATGGCTGGTTTAATTAGAGTTGAGACTTCGAGTGTTAATTAGAGATATTTTCCTTATGTGTTAGGTGGTGGCGTGTTCGAGATTCAAGTGTGAGGATATCTGGTTTCTGCTTGCCATGTGAGTCTTCTCACTATACTTTATCTAGAGTGGTAATAGAGTTATGTGACAAAGTTATTGTATGTTATCTATGCGATGTGTGGTACTGCATTATTTCTATGTGATTTATGATGTGTGTATATTAGAGTTAGGACCGGAAGGTCCATAGAGCTAGGACCAGAGGGTCCACAGAGTTTGATTTAGAGTTATGTGCCAGTGTATTTGTATGCTATTTATTTTATGAGATTTATTGTGATATGTGATATGCATGATTCAGAGTTATCAGAGTTAGGACCTTTGGGTCCATAGAGTTAGGGCCAGAGGGTCCACAGAGAGTTGGGATTGGAGGGTCCCACTGAGACACACTGACCAGAGGGTTATCAAAGTTATAGCCTTGAGTGGCTAATATGTCTTAGAGTGGTATTTTGGGGAGCTCACTAAGCTTCGTACTTACAGTGTTTTGTGTTATATGTTTCAGGTTTTCTCAGGATCACGGGACGGCACTGGCTCGATTGTACACACCAGAGGAAGCGTTTGTTTTGAGGATCTTGGTTTATTAATTGATTGAACAAAAGAGTCATGCATTGTAATTTAAACAAAAAGGAGATTTTTATGAAAAGTGTTAAAGAGATAAATGATTTTAAATGAAAATTTTGTTTTAAAAATTTCGGTGTTACAAAAACAATCTCCTACCGGTGTGTAGAATAATGCCGGTGCCTTGTCGCAATCCTCAGAACTACATGAAACACATAACACATAACATGGTAAACATAAAAGCTTAGTGAGTTCCCCAAAATACCACACACAGCACAGTAGCCACTCGAGGCTATAAATCAATTAGACCCTCTAGCCAATGTGTCTTAGTGGGACCTTCGGGTCCCACAACTCATATGGACCCTCTAGTCCCTCAACTCAGTATCACAATATATTACCTATAAAGCATAACACAATTAAATAGCAAGATATCTCATTACACAGTTCATGCACATAAGACCCTCTGGTCACACATAAGGTTTACCACTCAAGGTAAGTATAGTGAGAAGACTCACCTCGTAAGCTAACGAATGAAAATCTCGCAATCGGGATCATGATCTCTACTCCCGGGTCTAGCTCCCACCTAACGCATAATAATTATCCCTAATTAATATTGGCCCTAAAGAAGCTAGACTAATCCTTCTACAACTCATAGAAGGGTAAAAGACCATTTTACCCCTCCAATGGTCAATAGCCCTCAATCTTGACCAAACCCTAAAACTCAACAGCAGGAGTATGCGGTGCGTACCACCTGTGTATATGAGGAATACCTCATGGCTAACCAGAAATGGGGAACTTGACCCCCTAAGCTGCGTGTACTAAGATTACGCCCGACGTATGTCCCAGTTTCACACTTCTCGTGGTTTTTCGTCTGAATCGGCAAAGACAAAGGCTCAAATCCCATATCTAGATACTCTAATGCCTCTTAATCCATAAGACTTTAAGCCTTTACATGTCTATAAAGGTTACCAACACCCAAATCATGCGATTTCCTTCCTTAAAAGACTCATAACTCATGCATGGTCAACTCTTAATGACCAAGATTAGGTTTTTATGGCTCAACAACACAAAATAAGACAACATGGGACAAATCTCGGGTTCTAGGTGCTTATTAACTCATAAAGCCATCAACTTTGGGGACAAAAACCCTAAAACACCCCACACATGAACACAACAAAAGAGTAGGAAAGCTTGGAGATTTTTGCCTCCAAATGAAGCCTCTCCCATTGCTATGCTTAGATCCCAGAGCCTAGGCTCTAACTCCTTCTTCTCCAAAGCTTCCTTTCCACTCCAAAAGCTTAAGAACACACCCACAAGCTCTTAAAGGCACTCTCTTGATTAAACGATGATATTTAGCGTTTTGGGGAGGTTAAGTCTCTGGAAATGGTGGCTACAAGGAGGCCATAACACTCTTTAAATAAGGGACACCCTAAATATTAAAGTTACAAACTGGGCCTGGTACGCCTCGCGTACACCTTGGTACGCCCGACGTACTAGGCAGCCCTCCGTGGTCCAACACGCATGACTACGTTGACCGTACACCCCAGTACGCCCCGCATACCCATCTACCACCCCCTTTTCTTATCAAGGACCAATATTGACAATTACTTCAAAGATTAGGGTTCACAAGGTATACCTGGGTTTTTGGATGTTACAATTCTCCCCCAATAGAATTAGACTTTGCCCCTGAAGTCATGCTCCATGAACAACTCTGGATGTTGCTCCCGCATCTAAGACTCGGATTCCCAAGTCATTTTGGACCATCTCCGATGTTGCCACTGAACTTGGACCAAAGGCACCTCCTTGACCTCAGAACCTTCACCCTTCGATCCAGAATCGCAATCGGTCTTTCGATGTAATTCAGGCCCACATCAACATGAATATCCTCTAGTGGTACCACTGTCGTCTCATCGGCTACACACTTCCTCAACTGGGATATATAGAAGGTGTTATGGATCTGACTCAACTTCTTAGGTAGCTCCAAACGGTATGCTACCTTTCCCACTCTCGCAGTCACCCTGAAAGGACCAATGTATCGGGGCCCCAGCTAGCTCCTCTTCCTGAATCGGATCACTTCTTTCCAAGGAGATACCTTCAGGAGGACAAAGTCTCCAACCTGGAACTCGAGCTCGGATCGCCGCCTATCCGCGTAACTCTTCTGGCGGCTCTGGGCTGTCAGTAACCTCTGTCTGACCTATTGTATTTGCTCAGTCGTATTAAGCACTATCTTAGTGCTTCCCATCATTCGCTTCCCTACCTCTCCCCAACAGATGGGGGTCCGACACCTCCTCCCATATAAAAGCGCAAAGGGAGGCATCCTAATACTCGAATAGTGGTTGTTGTTGTACGAAAACTCAACTATAGTTATGTATGTGTCCCAACTTCCACTGAGGTCCACAACACATGCTCAAAGCATGTCCTCTAGTGTCTGTATCGTCCGCTCACTCTGCCCGCATGTCTGTGGGTGATAAGCAGTGCTGAAGTGCAATCTCGTACCCAACTCCTCATGAAACTTCTTCCAGAACATGGAAGTGAAACGCACATCTCTATCTGACACAATCGAGATCGGCATTCCATGCCGAGACACGACCTTTCTCACGTATATATCTACCAGCCTCTCTGTAGAATAGCTCTCACCGATAGCAAGGAAATGAGCACTCTTTGTCATCTGGTCCACAATCACCCAAATTGCATGAACACCCCTCGCGGTCCTCGGAAATTTGGTGATGAAATCCATAGAAATATGTTCTTACTTCCACTGGGGGACCTCTAACGGATTAAACTTGCCGTGCGGACACTGGTGATCGGCCTTGACCCAACGACAGGTCAAGCACATTTCTACAACCCACGCAACACCCCTCTTCATATAGGGCCACCAGTAATCTCTTTTCAGATCTAAATATATCCTATTGGCCTCGGGATGGATCGAGAATCTCGATCGATGCGCCTCCTCCATCAATATGTTATGTCCCCCGCCCATAAACGGCACCCAAACCCGACTGTGAAAGGTCATAAGCCCTCGACTATCAATAACAAACTTGGACACCTGCCTAATCACCCGCTCTCTCTTCCAGTTATCCGGTCTCATAGTCGGCCTCTTGGATGGTATCCAATATCGGAGTCATCACCGTCATCCTCATGCATATATCTCGAATCAGGGCACTCTCCGCCGTGCGACTCAGAGCATCGGCTACCACCTTATCCTTGCCTTGGTGGTACATGATTTCATAGTCATAATCCTTTGCCACATCCAACCATCACCTCTTACGCATGTTGTTGATCCATCAGATACTTCAAACTCTTGTGGTCCGTGTATATGGTACACCGAACCCCATACAAATAATGGCGCCATATCTTGAGGGCGAACACTACTGCCCCCAACTCCAAATCATGGGTGGGATACATCGTCTCATGAGGCTGCAGTTGCCTCGATGCGTATGCTATCACATGCCCTCTCTGCATAACCACTGCAGCCAACCCTGATATAGATGCGTCATAGTACACCACAAAATCCTCCATTTCCTCCGAAATGACTAACACCAGGGCATCACATAATCTCTGGCGAAGAGTCTCAAATAAGGTTTGCTGCTCGGGACTCCAAGAAGAAGTAGTGCCTTTCCGGGTCAATCTGGTGAGGGGAACGACAATCTTCGAGAAATCCCTGATAAATCTCCGATAGTAGCCGGCCAACCCTAGAAAGATCCTGATCTTGGTAGGGGATCTCGATACCTCCCATCTCATAACAGCCTCAATCTTGGCCGGATCGACCAATATCCCATTCTGATTAACGAGGTCTCCCAAAAACTGGACCTCTCGTAACCAGAAATCACACTTGGAGAATTTGGCATAAAGCCTCTACGATCTCAATACCCCAAAAATCTCCATCAGATGCTCCTCACGTTGCTCCCTAGATCTCGAATACACCAAAATATTTTCGATTAACAAGATCACTGATCGATCCAACATCGGCTTGCATACTCGGTTCATGAGATCCATGAACGCTGCTGGTTCATTGGTGAGCCCGAAAGGCATCACCACGAACTCGTAGTGCCCATAACAAGTCCTAAACGCCGTCTTCTAGATATCCTCATCCCGCACCCTGATCCGGTGATATCCCGACCTCAAGTCTATCTTGGAGAACCAAGAAGCTCCCTCCAACTAATCGAACAAATCATTGATCCTCAGTAGTGGAAGACGGTTCTTGACCGTCAACTTGTTCAACTCTCGGTAATCAACATACATCAGGTGTGAACCATCCTTTTTCTTGACAAAAAGTATCGGTGCTCCACACGATGAGCTACTCAGTCGAATGAATCCCTTCCTCAACAGCTCCTGAAGCTACGAGGATAACTCATGCATCTCCGATGGCGCAAGGCGATAAGGTGTCTTGGCAATAGGCGCTGCACCCGGAACCAAATCGATGCGAATCTCCACCTGCCTATCGGGAGACACACCCGACAATTCCTCGGGGTAAACATCCGGAAACTCTCACACTATCGGAACCTCACTGATCGAACTCGGCGTCTCTGTGGCAACTCGTGTATCCATCACGTAGGCTACAAACCCTCTACAGCCCTACTGTAGACTCTGCCTCGCTCTGCAAGCCGAGCAAAATGTTGACCCAGATCGGGTACCCTCGCCATATACCATAAGTACCCCCCTACGATGGTCTCGTATGGTCACCAACTGACGCTCGCAGTCGATAATAGCTCCAAATCGGCTCAACCAGTCCATGCCCACGATGACACAGACATCCCTCATCACAATAGGTACCAAATCTATCGGGAACTCAACACCAAAAATCTCGAGTATACATCCTCGAATCTCCTGAGTAGCAAAAACCACTCGCTCGTCAGCTACAAAAAGTCGCAGAGGTCGACTCAATGCCTCTCGTAAGATACTGATGTGCTGACTAAAAGCTAATGACATGAAAGATCCACTCGCACCTGAGTCAAATAACACCAAAGGCTCTCCCTTGAGACCTCAGCGTCTCGGCCTTCACTGCTCGGCTCTCAGAAGCACGCACAAAAGTAGGTGCAGATCCCTGCGCTGGTCCCTGCACTATCTGGGGGCACTCGGCTTTCCGGTGACCAGTCTGGTTGCAATGAAAGCAAACTGAGAATCCCTTGGGGCAATCCTTCGCTATGTGCCCTCCTTGCCACATTTGTAATAGATCCCCATTCGGCAAGAACCCTCGTGACTCTTGCCGCACTTGCCACAAGTGTGGCCCTTCTGGCCCCCAACTCCGGAATCAGCGGGCTTAGCCCGCTTCATCGCCGGCTGCGACTACACTGGCCTCCGGTCCTTCCCCCGGGACTCATACTCATCCTCCCTAGTGTGAAGCTCAAGCTCAATCTCTCTCGTCCTGGCATTGGCCTGGAGCTCGGCTGATGTCCGGTACGACGAGTTCGTAATGAACTCTCGTATGTCCCTCCTCAGTATGCTCATGTATCGACTCACACGTGCCTGCTCAATGGACACGTGTTCGTGGAAAAACATCTCCCTCTCATGGAACATCCTCGAGATCTCAGTCACCGACTCTATCTTCTGTCTGAGAGACAGAAACTCCTGGGCCAAATGTTCCCTCTCTACTGGGGGAACATACTCGTCTCAAAAGATCTGAACAAACCTCTCCCATGTCACTGCAGCATGATTTGTTGTGGTGAAGCCAGTTGTCGCAAACTTCCACCAGTCCTTCGCTCCCAAGCGAAGCTCGTTCAGCGCAAACCGAAATCTCATATCGTCGGGACAAGACCACGTATAGAAACACCCCTTGATATCGGAGATCCACCTCATAGCAACAATCGGATCCTACATCCCATCAAACTCTGGTGGCTTCGTGTTGCTGAACTCTGGGAACAGCAATGTGTCACCTCCCTATCGCCTAGCAGCGACGATGGCTACAGTGGCCGCATCAGCAACAACCTTAGTGATAGCAGCGTATCGCTCGTCAAATGTATGAATCAAGGTGGTACTCTTGATAGACCCAAACATCTCTGGAATCTCTGCTCGGATAGCGGCAGCCACCTCCTTGTGGATCATCCTCCGTATCTCCTCATTGCTACTCCCACTCCTCCCAGGGTTTTGGCGTGTCCTCACCATGATGTCTCTAAAACACAATACAATATAATTAGAGACTAGCTCGAGCCTACTCACACGATCACCCATCCCTACTTGTTCCTTACCATCCCTACGATTCTTACTTTGGCCGCTCATTGATCCGGTGCTTCCAGTAGTACGGGCCCAATACTACCTTCCACACCACATCAGTGTTCACCCCAAGTCCTCCTCCTCAAATCCCAATTTATAAGTACTCTATGCCTCACAACCTAGTCTCACAGTAGTTCTCTCATTGGCTCGCTCCTGCTAGGTACTCATACTCAAGCTAAACACTAATAGAAGAAATCCCTAGGCTAAGGCATCACAAATTCGGCCACCCTAGTCCTAATATATGAAATCACCACTCGGCCCTGGCTGATTGTACATACTGATTCGACTCGAATTCTCTTAAACTCTTGCTCATTTTTAGAAAAATTCATCTCTTTTTGAAAATCTATCTCAAATCCTCAGTTTGAGTCCAAACACACCTGAGGGTGCATCCGAATCCCGCAAACCAAGGCTCTGATACCAACTTGTAACAATGTAAAATTTTCAACCAAAATTTTCTTTTTTAATACAATAAAAACTTGTATCATAATTCTCAAAAGACAAATTTCTCAAATGTCAATAAAACGAAACACAATCCCAAATTCATAAAAACAATCTCTTGCCGGTGTGTACAATCATGTCGGTGCCTTGCCGCGAACCTCGGAACTACCTGTAATACATACCACATAACACGGTAAGCATAAACACTTAGTGAGTTCCCCAAAATACCACACACAACACAGTAGCCACTCGAGGCTATAACTCAATTAGACCCTCTGGTCAATGTGTCTCGGTGGGACCCTCTGGTCCCACAACTCATATGGACCCTCTGGTCCCTCAACTCAACATCACAATATAATACTTATAAAGCATAACACAAGTTACTAGCAGGATATCTTATTACACAGTTCATGCACATAAGACCCTCTGGACATACATAAGGTTTACCACTCAACGTAAGTATAGTGAGAAGACTCACCTTGTAAGCTAACAAATGAAAATCTCGCAATCGGGATCGTGATCTCTACTGTCGGGTCTAGCTCCAGCGTAACACATAATAATTATCCCTAATTAATATTGGCCTTCAGGAAGCTAGACTAATCCTTCTACAACTCACAGAAGGGTAAAAGACCATTTTACCCTTCCAATGCGCAACAGCCCTCAATCTTGACCAATCCCTAAAAGTCAACAAAAGTCAACAGCGGGAGTACATGGCGCATACCAGCTCTATACGCGGGGCATACTCGGTGGCTAACTAGAAACGGGGAACTCGACCCCCAACACTGCGCGTACTGGGATTACGCCCGACGTAAGTCCCAGTTTCACTCTTCTCGTGGTGTTTGGTCTGAAACGGCTAAGACAAAGGTCACCAACTCCCAAATCATGCCATTTCCTTCCTTAAAAGACTCATAACTTATGCATGGTCAACTCTTAATGACCAAGATAAGATTTTTATTGCTCAACAACACAAAATAACCCAACATGGGACAGATCTTGTGTTCTAGGGGCTTATTAGCTCATAAAGCCATCAACATTGGGGACAAAAACCCTAAAACACCCCACACATGAACACAACAAAAGAGTAGTAAATCTTGGAGCTTTTTACCTCCAAATGAAGCCTCTCCCACTACTAAGCTCGGACGCAAGAGCTTGGGCTCTAACTCTTTCTCCTCCAAAGCTTCCTTTCCACTCCAAAAGCTCATGAACACACCCACAAGCTCTCAAAGGAACTGTCTTGCTTCAAGAACGAGATTTAGGGTTTTGGGGAGGTTAAGTCTCTAGAATTGGTGGCCACAAGGAGGCCATAACACTATTTAAATAGGGGACACCCTAAATATTAGGGTTACAAAACTGGGCCTGGTACGCCCCACGTACACCTTAGTACGTCCGGCATACTAGGCGGCCCTCCAAGATCCAACATGCACACGAGTACGTTGAGTGTACACCCCAATATGCCCTGCGTACCTGTCTACCACCCCCTTTTCTTATCAAGGATGAATATAAACAAGTTCAACAAAGATTAGGGTTCAGAAGGTATAGCTGGATTTTTGGATGTTACAATTAATTTGCATGGGAAAAGGTGGAACTTCAAATCACCAATTCAACCCCCTAATCTACTTTTACAGCCGAAAAACCACTAGGAAAAGGATCAATTTGGTGATTTCGGCCAAGGCATGACCGAAATCACCTTGTATACCATGTGATTTCGGTGCTGATGATTTCCTAGCTTGTGAATTCGGTCCTAAACCATTGTCTCATAGGTTTTTCGGTTTTGTATTACCCACTAAAGGGTGATTTCGGTCCTAGGCACACCGAAATCACTAGATTGTTGGGGTCATAGGCCTAAAATTCTAATTGCAAGGGTTAATTCATGATTTATGCTCTAACTTGTTGACTTTTCAAAGGCTCTTTACAAGTATGATTTTCATGCATATTATTTACTTATACAAATAATGCCCTTGTGGCATTCAAAGTCTTATTGCAACAAAGTTATGTTGTGGTTTTACATTATACATAGATACACCTTAGAGATTGTTTGGCCCAAAATTTTCCAGTTGTCACAATTGGTTTCGAAGGTGTCAGGAATAGAGTCTGAAGTCGAATCTGCTGATGTTGATGGTTTTGGTGATGAAGGTTTTCTCATGAATTCAGAAGATGAAGCTATGGCTTATTATTCAAACAATAAAGTTAAAATGTTCTTTAAGAAGCCATTCAACCCAAAGTTCAAATGAAACAATCATTTCAAAGGAAACTCATCATCTTGGAAGAATGTTATAGAAGAGTCGAAGGTTGAGAAGAAAGTGAGTAAGGTTACTAGTGAGAAGGTGGAGAAGAGATGAAAAAGAGATTCTAGTTTTGATTGCCACAACTGTAAGGGTGTAAATCATATGGCAGTTGATTGCATGTTGAGGATGAGAGAGGAGAAGAAAGATAAAGTGAAGGACGAAGCTTATTATGTTGAAAGGCTGGAGGAAGTGAGAGAAAGGACTAAGGGGATGTCGCTGGAAGCGAACGGAAGTGGTAATGGGGATGGCAAAATCTGGTCATCTGGATGGGATGATGAACAAATGAGAAGCCCCACACACGGGGCGATGTATGCAAGGTATGAAGAGGAAAGTCAAGATGAGGAGAAAGTGACCGGAAAATGTTTCGTTTCTATTGCCGCACACAATTATCCAATGACTTCGAAGGTACGTTCTATTATCGAATCCTTTAATATTCCTTTTAGTTAATATGATATTTTTTGTGTGACTTCGATGATACTATTATCGTATTACGTGTGTTAATGACTTGCTTATCTCTGTTAGTAGTGATGCTGAAAAATCAAAACTTGTACTACTAGAAACACAAAAACAATCGAAGTCGAAGAGGATTAGAATAGACAATCTTGAGTTGCAATGGAATAATGTTACTATTGATAGGGATTATGTAAGAACTGATAATGTATTTTAATGAAACATTGTAACATCTATTGCAATTCAGCTAAGAGATTGTATGCTAAACTATTAGATTTACATCATTCCTTTGACATTTGTAAGGAACAACTTAGGAAGCTATTTCCCTTTTTAGTCTTTGAAAGGGAGAAAATAGATTCGACATCCTATGATTATGAGAAAAAGACTTCTAAATTTGACAAAGTCCCAAATGATTCATATGCATATGGTATTGTTAAAATAGATGAATGTTTAGATGCTAACGATTTGGTTCATATTATGAATGAGACTTTAACCAAGACCGAACAAATAAAGATTTCGAAAAAGACTGAAAATATGACAGCTGACTCTCAACAAATTTTTGTTGATATCGAAGACAATTGTTACAATATCAGTTAAATTGGGGAGGAAGAAGTTGTTGATCGTTCTCAGTTATCTGTCATTAATATCACTTCGACAGCTAACGGTAAGGAAATTTGTAATAAATCAATGGAAAAGGTTAACACTGACCAACCCTCAACATTGAAAGTTCATGACTATGATCGTGTGATTGTCGAACATAGTCAAACTGATAGTCAAAATGATGAAGAAGATGTTCCAATCAAAACAATGATTCCCAAAATTGTTGTCGATTAAGTTTATGAGGAAACATAATAATTCGAAAAAGTGATGAAGGAAAAAGGTCCTCATTATCTTGAATCGAACTCAGTTGTTTGACAACTTTCAAATGCACCGATGATGTGGTGTTTCCCAATTAGGTGTTTATCACTATAGGCATTGGAGAAAAAGTGAATTCTGAGATCAACAAAATTTGTGTTGAAGATAACAAAGAAGTTTTGAAAGAAGGGTTTTTTTCTAACCAAAGCACGGTGAAGAATAATCTTAACAGGAACTCATCTACTTTTCAAAGGAAAAAACCAAAAATAACTTGGGAAGTTAAGACATAAAAAGCTAATGTTGACAAACAATCAAATGAATTGGTTTCTCAAAATCAAAAGACAAAAACAAAAATTTTCAATTAACAAATTCAAAAGGTTTCAAAAGAAGAAGGAATTTCGACCTCAAAAGCTCGAAGTAAAGTGTATTGGAAAAATAAAAAGTCTTTTTAGAAATCAAAGAAATTTGCACAAAAATCGTCTGATTAGAAAACGACTGAACAAGTTCATACTTTTCCACAAAATAAGTCTTTTGTTCAGCACAAACCCGCTCTAAAACAAAATGCTTTCTCAAAAAGTCATTCAAAAGTTCAAAAACCAATTCAAAAACCGAATGTTCAAAATCTAAGAAATGAGAATTTTGTTCAAAACCAACAACAAAGGGATTTTGTTCCTAATCGTCAAAATGCAAGGTTTTCACAAAACAATTTTCATAGAAATGGTTTTAAATAAAATGAACAATGAAATTTTCATTAATTTAAAAATCAAAGATGACTTTCGAATATGCAACAAGTAAATAATCGAACATCTGTCGGTTATAACAAACTTTTTTCAAAATCCTTTTCAAATCCATCCAAACCATCATTTCCAAAAAGAGAATTCGAAAATTTGGATGTGAGAGGAAAGAGAAATGAACCATTTAAACCAAAACCACCTCATTTTCCCAATCCTGATCCGAAGCAACAAGTCAAAGCTTCATTTGTAAAAGAGAAAACTTACTCAAAGAATATTAATCATTGGCTTGAAAGAAAAGGAAAGCCATATAAATCAGAGAATTTTTCACAAGAGGAAATAAAGTATGCCTACGAAAGTTACTTGAATGAGTCTCAAACTAGAAGCTCTTCATCAAAGGAATCTAATCCTTATGTTCGAAAATGGAAAGTTGTTCCAAAGAAAAAATTGAAGTAAAACAAATTGTTGATGAAAAAGGGAAAGTCAGTGTAGAACCTAAACGAATGAATAATTTGATTTCGATACCTAAGTCTATTGAAGTTGACTTGATCGATAGTTTGAAATCCAAGGTTTGGAATTGGGTATTAGGTTTAGCATTTCATAATGCATTTCACTCTAATCACTAAGGACCAAAAAGGCCTTGGGGACCTAAATTCTTTAATTGATCGCATGTGTTGAGTGACGAGCAATACCATGAACACTGGTATATCGACAGTGGTTACTCTCGTCACATGACAGGTCGCAAGGAAAATCTACAAAATTATAGAAGTTTGGAGAATGTTGGAGTTGTGAAATTTGGAAATAATAAAAAATGCAAGGTTAAAGGCTATGGGAAAGTTACAAATGGCAAGTTCACAGTCAATCGAGTAGCATACGTCAATGGTCTTAAACACAACTTTGTAAGTGTTTCACAAATTGTTATGGGAACTGGTAATCAAGTAGTCTTCGATGAGAGAGGTAGTGTCATTTCGAACAAAGAAACCAAAGAATTTTTTCTCAAATCTATAAGGAAAGGTGATATGTTCAGTCTTGACATCAAGTCAATCGTTGGTGTACCATGAGTTTGCTTACTTTCGAAGGCTTCATCTGATTAGATTTGGTTGTGGCATCGAAGACTATCTCATCTGAATTTCAAAAATCTGAACAAATTAGTGGTAAATGATCTTATTCGAGGCTTACCCGTTTTAAAATTTGATGATGATTCGTTATGTGAAGTATGCGAACAGAGGAAGCAACACCATCAACGTCATCCAATAGTCATCGATTCGAAGATCGTTAAACCTCTGGAACTTCCTCATATTGACCTTTGTGGACCTTGGACTGTTGAGACCCTCAACAAGAAAAGGAACATATTGGTCATTGTCGATGATTTTTCATGGTTTACTTGGGTTTTCTTTCTTTGTCAAATGTCTGAAACTACTCAAGTAATGATTGATTTCATCAAGCACATTGAACTCAGTTTGAGAAAGAATTTCAGAAAGATCGAAAGTAATAATGTCTCAGAATTCAAGAATCATGTTCTTGATTCATTTTTCAGTGATCTAGGGATTGCACATAATTTTCCATCTCCTTATACACCTCAACAAAATGGTGTTGTTGAAAGGAGAGACAGGTCTCTTTGTGAAGCAGCTAGGAGTATGCTCACCTACATGAATTTACCACAATATCTTTGGGCATAAGCATTTTCGACAACATGTTTCACTCAAAAGTGATTTTTCGCTTTAATATCACACCCAACGAAATAATTAACAATCGAAACCCAATGTGAAATTTTTCCAAGTTTTTGTTTGTAGATGATATATCATGAATCTCAAAGATAACCATTCAAAATTTCAGTCCAAAGTTGATGATGGGATATTCAATCAATTCAGTCGCATATCGGGTGTTGAATAAGCGAAAGAGGATGATTGAAAAGACTTTCAATCTAACTTTTTATGATTACTATGTTAAGCGTGTCGAAAAGACTTTTGAACAAAAGCCAATCCTCACAGAAACAAATGATGAGTCTAAAATTTTTGATTCTTTCGATTTTGATTGACTTAATTTTTGGTGTTCCTAACAGGGAAATAGATGTAGAACATCATGCTGATGATAATCAGATTCCCGAAGCATCGAAACATTCATATGATTCGACAATTACTCAGGAAGATTATGTTTCATATTCAACAACAAAATCTCCAATTCATTTCGAAAGTCAACTGATGTTGCAAGATGATCAAGTGGAAGGGAAGCACTTGAATTCACATGATAGTTTCGAGGAGGAACCTGGATGTTCGACTACTGATGTTGATGGGGAGCATCAAAATATCAATCCAATTGTCGCGGGGGGGGGGGGGGGGGGGATGGATTTATACCTACTAATTCGAATAAACAAACTTAAGTTTTTCATGATGTGGCTGATAATGTGTCTAATGCAAGTGAAGGTTCTGAAATGGTTGAAGTGTTCAAAGATGCAACTTTGAATTTCGATCCTGCATTTCAACCTATGGACAGATGGACTCAAAATCAAACTAAAGAACAAGTTCTTGGTGATCCTAAAGTTGGCATTTTGACAAGAGCTCAGCTTCATGCTAAGAATGAGGTAGTAAATGTGCATCAAGAATTTTACATGTTTAATGTTTTTATCTCGAAAGTAGACCGAAATCAGTCAAGGCTGCCATGGGAGATCCTGAATTGATTGTTTCAATGCAATTTGAACTTGCTGAATTTGAAAGAAACAAGGTTTGGTGACTAGTTCCAAAACCTGATTGTGTATCAATTATAGGCTTAAAATGGATTTTTAAAAATAAAACTGAGAAAAAAGGAAATGTGGTTCAAAACAAATAAAGTTTGGTTGTCAAGGGATATTCGCAACAAGAAGGCATTGACTATGATAAAACCTTTGCTCCTGTCGCGAGACTCGAGGCTGTTCGAATATTTCTTGCTTATGCATCACACAAAAATTTGATGTTTATCCGATCGATGTCATATGCGCTTTTCTCAAATGAGTATTAGAAGAAACTGTTTATTTTGAACAACCACCGGGTTTCGTAAATGATAAATACCCTGATCATCGCTATGTTCTCAATAAAGCTATTTATGGATTAAAACAAGGACCTCAAGCCCGGTATGAAACTCTTACCAATTTTTTGAAACTCTTGAAAATTAAACAAGGATCTATTGATCCCACTCTATTTCAAAAGAAAGTGGCGGATCACTTCATGCTCGTTCAAATTTATGTAGATGATATTATTGTTGGTTCGACTCACCCTTTATTGTCTAGTGAAATTGAACATATGATGAAAAGTCATTTTGAGATGAGTATGATGGGTAAGATCAATAATTTTCTGGGATTGAATATTCATCAAAACAAATATGGAGTTTTCATAAATCAAGAGAAGTTTTCTGGTAATATACTTGAGAAGTTTGGAATGACGAATAGTTCGAAATTATGAGTACCTATGGCTGTCGGCACACGCTTTAGGGCTTCGATGGATAAGCCTGATGTCGATATTATGTTGTACAAGAGCCTGATTGGTTCGTTGCTATACTTAACTGCTAGTAGACCTGGCATTATGTTGTCTATTTGCAATTGTGCCAGGTATCAGTCGAATCCTAAGGAACCCTATCTAACAGCTGTACATATTATTTTTCGATAACTCAAAGGGATGGTGTCGTTGGGTTTATGGTACCCTTTGAAGATAGGTTTCTTTATTCAGGCATTTTCCGATGCAGATCTTGGTGGATGTCAACTCGATAAAAAAGCACTAGTGGTGGTTGTAAACTTTTGGACAAGAATCTTGTTAGCTGGCAATCGAAGAAACAAACTTGTGTTTCGAATTCCACAGCAGAAGCAGAATATATTGCTGCTGCAACTTGGACTTCTCAAGTCATATGGATACAAAATCAACTTCGTGATTATGCAATTAACATGAAAAATATACCTATGTATTGTAATTCACAAAGTGCAATACGTATCTGCCATATTCCAGTGCAACATTCAAAAACCAAGCATATAGCACTTCACTATCATTTAATCAAGGATCATGTTGAGGATGGAAATATCGAGGATGGAAATATCGAGGTTCACTTTGTGAAAATGATGGATCAACTTGCTGACATCTTTACAAAACCTTTGAATGATAAGCATTTTCTAAGGATCTTGTCCAGATTAGGAATGCTTGATGTAATCGTTGTTCGAAGTTTGACTTCCTTGTGAAATAACAAGTAGTCAAAACATCGTTCAATGATTTAGAAGTTACTGTTCACTATTCAGCGTTCGACATCTCTTTGAATGATTTAGAACATACTTCGTTGTTTGAGCAGACTTGCTATTTCAGAGTCCAATATCTAAATGGCAATACTCTTCACTTCAATTATATGGTAACATTTACTTGTTTTTACTATTATTTTTATTAATGAAAAATACCAAAAAGATTTTATTTCTTTTATTTTTAATTTTCAAAAACCCTAAAACTTCAAAAATATTTTTTCATTTATCTTTAAATTTCAAAAAGAAAATTCCAAAAAGATTTTCTTATTTCTGTATTTTTCATTTCAAAAGCAAAAATCCAATTTTTTTTGTATGTTTAATTATTTTATGTGTAGTTCCCAATTGACATATTTTGATAGATATTTCTTTGCAAAGACGAGACATGTATTCATTTTAATCTTTAAACTAGTTAAGTGTCAAAGCATGCTGATGTATGTCGACCTAAGCCTCATAGACTCAATGTGTTTTGCAGCCTTAATGGATCACTCACTATGAGGGTTCCTTCCCAATTAGGCTATATTCTCATTAGTCGAAGAGCTACCATTCTGTTCTCATTTCGAGTTAACAGATTTCTGCTTAGTCCTTATCATTAGCAGTGGTACACTATGTTTCTTTACCAATCTTTTTCATTAACTTAATTCTTCACGATTCACACACTTCACTTGCGTATCCTCGACATCTCTAGTATAAACTGATCAGAATGTCAATACTATACATGTCTATATTAATGATCTTGATTCATGAGTCTATGATTAAAGTGAAACCAAATATTTCTAACTTATGAAGGAATTCACGGTGAACTATACGTTCAAGATTATCACGATACATTTTTTTCAGTACCTCTCATTTTGTGTGATCTTGAAAAAAATGTTCTTTAACCATGACATTGGTGCCCAACTGGATCCAGTTCTTTTTTTTGTTTCGAATATTGTTTCCATTTGAATATCAGTTAGTATTCTTTTCACTTTACACTTTTATCTCACCTTTGCTTTTCACTGACTACACTGACAATACAGGAAATTTTGATCATTAAATTCACACTTATGTTAAGTTGTGATCATGAAGAAAATTGAGCTACCTTCTGTAAGTCCACAAATCTGGATCCAACAAGTGATCAAACACAAGATCAAGCTAAGATCAATAAGCACAATAAGAAGTAGAAGAAAGAGAGTTCCCAAATGCACACATTTATAAATGGTTGTAAACGTCCGGTACACAGGAACACACACATACAACCGATTACTATTTGAACAAGACTGACACCTAGTTATAGGAACAGTGGACAGCAAACGGGTTCACGGCCGCAAACACCATGTGAATCGAAAAAACATGTTTTCAGTTCACCCAACCTCAAACAGCCTAAATACATAAACACAAACTAACAAGACTCATACAGATAGATGCCTAGCCCAAAGCAACAAAATATGACCTAACAGTTTCCCCCTTGGTTTGAGGCTAGCATAAATTTAGTCTTTCTCAACGACCAGCACGTCCGATCTTCCCATTTCACCCAGCCACATCTTTTTCTCGATAATCTCTACAATCATGCTTGTGAACTCCTTAGCAGCAGCCTCAAAAATCTCTTCATGGCATAAAATTTGACGATGATCCAAAGTGTCGATGTCCCTTTCACCTAATTGTAGCAAATCCCATTTTTCAACAATACGAAAAACACCATCTGGGAATTTGATGACAACTGAAGTTGTGCATCATCATAGACCCAGTATTCCATCTTGCGTAGTGATTTATCATAAAAGTTCTTCACAATCGAAATCTGTTTCATCTAATCTATCGGGGACCACATGACATTCGTGAAGTTCTTATTGGTCTTTGGGTTAAACACATCTTTAGCTCTCTTCAGGAAAGATTCAGAGGTCTTCATCCCATCAAGTAGTCTCTTAACATGGTTTTCCAAGAAGAGTTTGAAGTCTGTTCCACGAGGGTCATTAGCAGGATTGGATAATGGTGTTGCAGAGATCTCAATAAGATCCACCTTCATCAAATAAGAGAAGTCGTTTTTGTCTTTATAGTACTCTACATTCCTTCTCTTGCGTTTGATCAACAAGCAATTTAATTTATCGTGAAAACCCCACATACGAACCCATGACCGGTCACCATATCTATCTATGAACCGCCTTTTTCCGAGATCCGTCGCAATGAGTTGGGGTTGGTCTCCATGAACATTCTGATCAGAATTTTTAATGAAGAGCTATTTCCCCTTATTCTTAGAAGATTCTGATTGCTAGGCTCGCTTAAGAGTAACTTTTGAAGGCGCTTGAGTTGGTTCAGTTTCAAATTGGTCAACGATTGATGTGTCTCTGACTGTAGGATTGTTATCAAGATGATCAGATTGTGATGTATTGGCTGGGATAGATTGAGAAGTCTCAGATGCCTTTGGATCTTCAACTATGGTCTTGAGCTTGTCACTAAATTCTACAATAAGCTTGTTCTTCAAGTCGAAGTATCCAGTAGTTAGGGCTCCAAGTTTGACTTGTAGAATAGAGATTTATTTTGACTTTAATGTATTTTCTTCTTTAAGCTCGGAAACATGAACATCGAGGTTTACAATCAAAACGTCTTTTTTAATAATCTTCTGGTTCAATACTCCAATCTCTGCTTTATGATCTGATATCGACGGGTTTGTTCCCCCTGAGCTTCCTTCACCAATAGATATGCATTTGGCTCGGTTAGAAGGGCTAAAATGGTGTTGCGCCAATAACTTGGCAAGCCTCTCAGAGGTAGCATCATGCGTAGGTAGTGGTGGAGAGGAACCCCCAGGAGCTGAAGAGCTCCCAGCTTCATGAGAAAACTGAATAACACTTGGACCCTCTTTCAGCACTTGACTTTCTTCAGGGGTTTGTTGGGCTGGTGTTGCAGCAACAATTAATTGTTGGATAGGCAACGCTTGTTCCCTTAGAAGCACTCCCGGCCTAGGATCAGCTTTTCTTCATTTGATTTGAGGCTGGGAGGCTTGTGTCAAAGTGAGATCACCGTTAGATGACAAGGAAGTTGGAATAGCAACTGGAAGGGGAGGAATCCTTGAAGTTGTAATCATAATTGTTGAAGGGTCGTCCATATGAGTAGAAGTTGGAGGCGTTGTCTTGAGAACATCACCGGATCCCTCTGTCTCCATTGCAGGTTGTGCAACATCATTGACATTGTCAAAAAAGCCTCGAGGTCTTCACTGCTTAGTCTTATAACATGACTTTGCTCAAGACCGAAGAAGAAGTCATCATTATCATAACCAGACAGATCACCACCAAGATCCATATTCTCTTCATCATCATCTTCATCATCATCATCATCATCATCATCCCTTTCTACATTAACCATTGGAACATGTTCCTCAGCATTGATTGCAACTGTAGGGACATGCCCATCTTCGTGCTCTGAGGCTAAAATAACATCGTCTTCAGTATCTTCATCATCAGATGAGATTTCAGATTCAAATGCATCATTCATTTCCACAAATAGCCCAAACTTTTCAGAGGGTATTTTTGTTTAAATTCAAATATAGTACCCTTCGATTCTGCTTCATCAACCCAAAAGTGTTTGATCCCAAGGACTTCAAGTCTAAGGTTTCTCCCTTTCTTTCCAAGTCTAGATATTTTCTGTCAAAGATCATGTGAAGAAATCTCGGGAACATTGGAAACTTATCCTTCCTCTTTCCTTCCAAGTTACTCATCATCTCGTTCAAGAGGTATATGGAAAAGTTGAAATCTAGACCCGCAGCAAGAGCATATATGGCACCGCTGTTTAGCAATGAGATCTCATCAGCACCGACTCTCCTGCCAGAGATGTAGATAATGAAGGAGTGTGCCAGAAATCTCCAATAAGGAGGCAACAACTTCTTTATGGTCAGAGGAAACACTCCCTCATATCCCATCCTTTCCAGAATTTCTTCTGTCTGCTCCATGGAGATCTCAGTGGGAAATCTGGGCCTGTCATTTATCTGCAATGCCTCCCAAATAATTTGCTCAGCTACAATGATCTTCTTTCCATTAATGAGTGATTCCACTGAGTCTTCATTGTTTTCCTTTTTCTGCACAGAGGCGTTAAACCATAATTCCTTACTCAGGTCTTGGCAGATAATGGGATTTTTCCTGAAAGCGTGTGCGAGACAGCATCTTTTGAGTCCATGAAACATGGATTTGAACTCCTGGTGAGCAGTTAGTGGATCAAACAGAAAGGCATCTATGTTATGATCGTAAGAAAATTCCAGGTCTGCCTTTTGATCTGCACCAATCGAGCCAAGTGAGAAAACTAATGATTTAAACAATTAAAATTAAATTTTCTCATTTATCTCTTAATTAGGCTTTAATAAAAAAGATTTAAATGAAAAACAATTTTTAAGGCTAAAAAGAGGTTCACGGCCGCAAACGGGTTTACGGCCGTAAACACTATTCATCGTCAAAAATGGTTTTTGCATCAAATAGACCCTCAAAACATGATCGATTTGCATGAAAAATAGATTTGTGAGGTTCGCCTTTCATGTACCTACAAGATTCACGAGTCAATTTCAAATATTAACAACGAAAAAAGTGATGAATCGAAGAGAGGATCTGTGAACGGTTGAGAGGATCTGAGTTCGTGTATGCGGTCGTAAACAAAAAATGAGGGGGAAGAGTCTTTACAGCCGGAAACCAACTTATTTATACCTTGGATCATCTCGGCCCATGTCACATGGGATGTAAACCCAATAAGCTTCAAACCCAAACCCAATACATCCAAAATTTCAAAATTAAAACATTTTGAGGACTTAAAAATTAAAATTAAAATAAAATAAAAATTAAAAAATCTAAACTAAACTAATTTTTACTAAAATTTTAATTTTTCAATTTTTTAGAAAAATAAAATAAAAATAACATAACACAAATTTCTTTTCACCATTTCTAATATTCTTTTTATGATTTTGGGATCAAAGTTTTAGGACAATCTTAATCCGTTTTTCAGTACCTCCACCTTCATGGCTAGATCTGGTCAATCATCGGTATTGTGGTCCACTTAAACACAAAAGATTGTGAAAAATTCAGACATACGACAAGTGACAAGACATTTGACCTTATTATCCTAAATAATGTTCCTAAAAGACCATTTAGCTGACGACTACCACAAATATTGTTTTCCACCTAAATTTAGCATCGAGATCTACAGAAAACCTATTGAATGTTCAATTTTTGAAGAACTAGAATGTGTTTCCCGCTTCCTGACATACTCCGGTAATAAAGAACTTCCGGAATACTCCTTACTTTATATAAGCAGACAATATTAGGAGGGAAGTCATATTTAGAATGAATATGTTGTACACCTAGGTCGGATCTTTCAATCACGCAGAGGGGTTATCATATGACTAACTAGATAGAGGGATTGAGAAATAGAATGGAGCATATACTGCATTCCAGTTCGGATAAGAACTTATCATGCAAAGAAGACAGCATATGACTAACAGACAAAAAGAATTTGCATTGATAAGCAGTTGCATAGAAATAGAGTTGCATATTTTGCAGTCCAGGTCAAATCTCCCGATCACGGAGAGGAGGCAACATATGACTAACAGAAAGAAAGCAAGAAAATAATCCTGCTACATATCTACTTTATCGGCATTCCCCAGTCGCCCTATCAGTACCGGAATTAAGGACATGTGTCCATACATCGAGGAAAAGTTACACCACAAATCTAGATACATATAACTTTAGTGTAGCCCGTGGATTTCCATGTATATCTCACTGCTCAATCTAGCTGAGCGTAGTATTGTCAGACCAAACAGAACTATCTAAGTCAATTGCTTGTTAAGTCCCTTTTTAAACGTCAATCTATACCTATTCCGGTCCATTTAAATTTTTTGTGCCTACCAGCACATCGAACACAGAGCCTAGACAGTTCAGGCTTGGTACCTTACACAAATCAAAATTTCCTATTATCACTGAGTTAATATCACTTCCAAACACATCACCTGTAGACAGGCTATCATAAGACACTATTTTTGGGTTTTTTGTTTTTCTAATTTTTGTTTTGTTTTTGTTTATTTCTCCCCAAAAATTTGTCCATAGGAGAGAATGGAAACTAAATGCGCAAATTTCAACTACCTAAAACAAAAATCAATCCTCAAAACGTAGCATTTTTAGAAAGCCCACAAGCAATCGAATCGAGCTTTGTTAAACGATTTGGTGAACAGATCTGCTAAATTATTATCAGTGGGGATCTATTCCAACCGAATGAGCAAACGCTCATAAAAATCTCTGATAAAATGAACTTTGATGTCAATGTGCTTTGTTTTAGAATGTTGTACAAGGTTTTTGGCTATTTAGATTGCAGCATCATTATCGCAAAAGATAAGGGTTTCAAGAAAATTCAAATTGTAGTCCAACAACTGATGTTGAATCCAAATGACTTCAAAACAACATGTAGGAGTAGCAACGTATTCTGCCTTCGCCATTGAGTTTGAGACAGTTTGTTGTTTCTTGCATTGCCAAGACACCAGACGGTCGCCTAAGAATTGACATCCCTTGGAAGTTGATTTCCTGTCAAGTTCACAACCTCCATAATTGTTGTCAGCAAATGCATAAAAATCAAAATCATAATTTTTAGGATACCAAAGACCCAGTTTTGGGCTAACTTTGAGATACCTATGGATTCTTTTGACAACAATTAAATTATAGAGTTTAGGATTAGCGTGATATCATTTACACTGACAGACAATGAACATGATGTCGGGTCTGCTCGCAGTCAGATACATCAGGGATCTGATCATCGATTTGTATTCTGTCAGATCTACGGATTTACCTTCAGGGTCTGGAGACAACAGGGGTCGCTCAACCATCGGCATAAAGGCATATTTGGAGTCTATAAACCCGAACCTCTCAAGCATGTATTCAACCTATTTTCCTTGCTATAGAAGGATTTTGGTTGAATCTTGACGGACCTGCAACCCTAAAAACATGGTCATTTCCCCCAAGGAGCTCATCTCAAATCTGTTCTTCACAACAGTCTTGAACTCGGTGCACAACTTTGGACGCATTGAACCGAGAATGATGTCATCGACATCGATTTGAACAAGAATTATGTCTCCATCCACATGCTTGATAAAGAGCGTCTGATCAGTCATGCCTCTGGTATAACTATGCTCGAGCAAATAATATGTCAGGGTAGCATACCAGGCCCGAGGAGTCTGATGTAACCCATACAAGGCCTTGTCTAATTTGTAGACATGATTTGGAAACTTTGAGTTAACAAAACCAGGAGGCTGATCAATAAAAATTTCTTCTTTCACGGCTCCATATAGAAAGGCAGTCTTAACATCCATTTGATAAAGTGTGAACCCCATGTAGGAGGCATAAGACAAGAAGATACGGATAGCTTCAAGGCGCGCTACAGGAGCAAACACCAGACGGGCTTTGTTTCGCACAATCACCCCACAATCATCTTTCTTATTACGGAACACCCAGCGTGTGTTTAAAGACTTTTTTCCCTTTAGCAGCTCAACTAATTTCAAAACCCCTTGTTTCTCAAACTGATTAAGTTCCTCCTGCATTACATCAACCTAACTAGGCTCATTCAGTACCATTTCCACATTCTTTGGCTCTATCTAAGAAATGAAGCAACAGTAGAGACATGTGTTGACATCTCCACTCTGACTCCTCGTTTTGACTCCGTCGCCTAGTGGACCAATGACGTTTTCAATCGGATGATCGCATTGAAGTCTAGTGGGAACTTCATGGCTGATGTCATTGAGTGTGATAGGAAGGTTATTGATGTTGATAAGTCTGTCATCTGCTGAATCATTCGCCTCATATGATCTTGAACCATGAGAGGTGCTTGACACGTACTCATTTGCAATCGGCTCCAGAAAGAGAAGCTCCATGAAAGTTTGATTTGCAGCGGAAGTATCTCTGGTCATGAACTCTCTTTCATCAGAAGTGAGTGGAGTGGCTTCAGCATCAGGATTGATTGTTTGACCTGGAGAATCTAAAGAAGTACATGGAACAACTTCATCCACCCTAGGAGTCGTAGAAAGCACCAAAAGTGGTCTCTACACAACATCTTCCACTTCGTCTTTAATAACAACCTCCGTACCTAAGCAACAACTTGACTGATGAGTTTATAAAACTCCTTGATCGATTAGATCTTATAACAGGTAAATCAAGAGAACAAAAACAACAAGATAAAGACACGAGAATGAATCTGAATGTGTCGAATGATTCAATTAACACAATCCTCAGTAGAGCTCGATGAAGAACTTCCGCTGTAGAGGATTTTAGGGTTAGAAAAGATAAGAACTGTGAACGCTATCAAAATCTCTATCAAAAGCTTACGTTCCAGGATGCATGCAAGCATCTATAAATATTAAACCCTACAAAATAACTCACGGATGGAAAGCCCATACCGGAGACTAAACTGGACTAACTATCGAGCCCAAGACGCAACACTAACTGGACCTTACAATCTCCCCCTTTGCGTCAATTGGAGCGAGACTATCACTTCTTCTTACTGGGCCCAGCTGCAGGAACCTTCTTAGTGGTATCAAACAGACGAGGGATAAGAGCGAGGATTGTCTGTCTGAAGCGAATGTACCACTGAATCATGTCATTGAAGTACTTCTTGTCATCTGCCGAATTCTGCTTGCAACGATGAATGATCCCTAAAACATGTTCTAGATATGTAGTGGTGTAGAGATGTTTGTCTGCCAAAGCGAACAGGCATTTTTGGCCTTCGTTTCTGGTAAACATGACAGAATTGCATTTCGGGTCAATCTTTCACATCTGCATCATGTTTAGGTCACTGGCAGAGCCAACAGGTGAGATAGTAGGCTGTTACTTGAATACACTAGCGATCTCTTGATCCATCTTGGCAACTTCCATTATATAGCATACGAGCATCCTCTTGAAGTGATCAATGATCGGACCATATTATGCTTCATTTTTGATAAGGATGTTGTGCAAAATTATACAATCATGTGGATTCAAATTGGGAAGATCAGCTAGCGATATGGCATGTTCGGTCTTAGCAGAACCCCTCAGCACCTTGAACCGAACGTTCGTGAAGTTCCCTTCTCTAAACAGCTTGAGGACCCGAACGTTGATTATTTTCTGAGCGCTCCAAGTTTGATACTGTGGTTGAGCAGCCCTCAGGTGGAATTCGACGAGATCCCTATCAACCTTTGGATGAGGATGAGGGATATCAGCAACGTTATCAAAGGCATGGAAGATTAAGGCCTTTCGGGTCAGTGACATATCAAAATGTGAATCAACAGAATTGATCCGATCCAGTGAAATCACCGGTTCAAGCCACAAAATGTTGGGTGTTTCACTCGCTTCTTTCAGCAGCTTCTCAAGAGTCCACGGAGGGAAAAGAGCTTTCCTGCTCTCAAGAAGGTCATGAGCCTCTTTCATTTTTCTTTCATATTCCTTAGCCTCTCTGGCAACGCGAGGGCTCATATCAGCATCCTTGTCGCGACCTTGCTTCTTTAAGAGATCTGCAATTGTCTCTTTATCGTCATCGCTCTCTTCAGCAATTTTCTTCCCTTGTCTTTGACACCCGAACCTAAGGCTTGGCCTGTTGAAGGAGGTTCGGTTGTTTTTGTTGCTGTAGAAGTAGGAGGCGGTTGAGATACATTCTCTCCCCCTTGTTTCGGAATGGACACGAACTCAAGGAGCCCTTCAATTTTGCTGAGGAGAGAAAGGGCAGGAGCAAGCTTTTCCGCGAGATCACGCCTGACTGAGTAATTCAGTATCGGATCATGTGCTTCAAGGATGTTGGAAAGGGCGGCGTGGACATCCGAAACACATGAAGACACAATCTCTCATTCAGATCGAAGAGATTCAATCTCCTTTTGAGAATTGGAGAGTTGAAGATTCTTGACCTTGAGAGCAGTGGTCTTTTGAGCGAGAGCGTCCATGAGGGAGTTCTCGGCAGCCAGATCTTCTTGTAGTTTAGTGAGGCGCTCCTCAATAGTCGCCTTAAACGCAGAGTTGTCATCGGTGAGAGTTTGACGAAGAGTGGCGAAGGACTGCAGTTCTGAGGCAACTGAGGTAGCCAGCTTGTTGACAATAGGGTCAAGCTTCGTTTTATTGGCATCGGCAGTTTCCTGTAAAGACTGCAAAAGAGAAGAAGCATCAGCAAATAGTTTTTCAACTTTTTCGGTCGCAGCAGCACAGGCCTTGGTGGAGGCGTCAATAGCAGCAGTGGCTGAGCTGATGGAGGCTTCATGAGCTTTAGAAAAAGCATCAACAATCTTCTGAATAGTAGCTTCAGAGATGGTAGACTGTGATGAAGAAGAGGAGGAAGGATTGAGTGAATTAATCTTCTCGTGAAGCTCCTTGAGATGCTTCTTGGTGACAGGAGCATCATCGCCGTCGTCACTTTGTACCTGATACGGACTGTAATAGACCGAATCAAATGTCATGTCCTCCCCACCTAGAAAAGGTTCTTCATTGTCTGCGGATCGAGCAGGAGATGAGGGTGGAGGTGATGGTAGAGGCTCGTTTGTGCAAGTAGGTTCGGGTTTGGATGTGTGTTCGGTAGTGGGAGTGGGTTCGGGTGCTTTAGTAGGAGCCACCGTATCAGATACGTTGGTTCTTACTTCAGCGGTTACTATGGTAGCTTCAGTGAAAATGGGAGGGGGTACTGGGATAGAGGTAGGTGGTATTTGAGTGGTGGAGGTTATGGGGGGAATGGAAATAGAAATGGTGATTGGTGCAGAAGAGATAGGTGAACTGGAAAAATGTACCTATGGGGTAGGCGTTTGTGGAGGAGTGTTACCACAGGGGGACTCTTTGGAGTCTGAATTTTCTTCCTCCGATTCGCTTGAGGAGGAAGCAAGTATCAGCTTTCGCCTAGGTTGGGTTTTCCTCTTCTTCAATGGAGGAGATTGAGCCGCCTTGGTAGTTTTACGTTTCTTTGGAGAAGGGCCTTTCGCTCCCTTGCCAACCTGCTTGTCTTTTCCTTTTTCATTTTTGTTTCCCCTTGGAGCGGGCCTATCAGCTTCATGGACCGACTTGATCATATCAGGAGTGAGCTCTCTAGGACCAGAGCGACGAAACTCTTTGTATGTTCTGATGATGCGGCTGTCGCTAGGAACGTCTCCAAACATCGACTCAGGGATGGAGCCAATGAACTGAAATTTAGATGCATCGGAGACAATGATCTTCGTAGTATGGAAAGTACCTATCGAAGAGAGGAGAGAATCAGCAACAATGGGGACGTGATACTTGTCCATCACCTATTTTGTGACCAAAGTCCAGAAGCGAGCATAGGAGATCTCGGAATGGCGAGATGTAGAGGCAAGACTCTTAATCAGTTGCTGCCATAAAACCAACCCATAGTCTAGGTTGATGCTATTGTATACCCCATAAAGAATCGTGATGAACAGACGACTCGCTCCGTCTGAACCGACGCTGCGTTCCGATAACCCCTTGAATAACACTGTAAATAACCCGTTCCATTGAGGAGGCAAGCACGATTTCTTGAACTTGGTGACCGTCGTCAGAACTTCAGTGTATCCCATGTTATAGAACATGGAAAACAAGTGACCCACTTGAATGGATTCAGGGTTAACCTTAGATGAATCGGGTGCAAACCCTAAAAGTGAACAGAATCGCTGCTTGGAGATGGATGCCTTGTGATCAAGAATGTCGAAGAAGATTCTATCGACAGACTTATCTTAATGAGCTGTGGCGAAGATTTGCGATAAACATTCCATTGGAACAGCTTCAACTTTGGTGAGAGCGGCGGGAGCAAGCGTCGAATATTTGAGGCATTCAATGATCGGGAACATGAAGTCATCGTAAACGTGTGGAGTAAGATTGACGATTAGACTCTGCTGAGAATGAATCGGCAGAATGTGGGAAGTGGCATGAACAGAAGATCAATCCGCCATTGAAGTGAAGAAGTTGGGAGAGATGATGAACAGTAGAAGGAAGAATGCTTTTCTTGCTCTATGAATTTTGGGTGCAGTAAAGAGGTAAATAATGGTCGAAGTTACCTTTTATACTGTGGTGAGAGGAGAGAGAAGAATCTGTTCCAAATCTTCGAGGGAAATACGAAGGGTTTTCGTAGGTGATTGATGTGTGACAGTTGGTAGCCCCGATGAATACGCAGGAGAGAGAAGAACTGTCCCGATTCACACGCCTTCCCATCAGTCGCCGTTTTTAAAAAACGGTTCCACTTTGCACGCCTGCCCTTCAAGCGTCGTTTGAAAATCAAAGCGATTCGACTCCCGGCTGAGTCAGCATCTTATCCCTTTAGAGGGAACGTCATCTTAAATCAAAATGACCACGTGTAACAATGTGAGCCACAACTCTTTCAAAAAAAATTGCCTTGTAAGTAATGAAACCAGAATTATGGACAATCAAAAAGATTTTCGTGCTTAGTGTGTAAAAGAAAAAGAAATAAAGCAACACATATGTGGGAAATTGTGATGTCAATAAAGACACGAAACAATGGATCCCGGACACGAATCGCTTCCTTCAAAGTCAAGAGAGACCTTAAAGTGTTTGTTTGGTTTCCCGTTGAATAACGATCAGACACATATTGAGAAGTGTTGAAAGGCTTCTTTTAATCAGGCTAATTTGGGTGGCTTCGCTTCAGTTCAGAAGACTGATCTTGACATAAGACAGAAATCGACTGAAGTACTTGTGAGACCAATGTAGTCTATTGAACAAGTAGGTTTGAAAAGGATTTAAGTAGCATCGTGAAAATGTTTGTAGGTGAAATCTCAAAAAAAAATTAAAACTGGATTCCATGGGAAGAAATGTTATGGGATTTAACAATTTCATACGAATCACACAAAGATAAAATTCAGAGATTTCAAGGTACATTCTTAAGGCTGAATTCGTCAATTCTTTAGTGAAAGCTAGATCAAAGTTAATTGTTCACCGTCAATGCATAGAAGGTAGTGAATTGTGGGTTTCACTTAGCACGTAGTGGCACGAAGCTAAGATCATGAACACATAAATTGTGTAACCATAAACCTCAGTGGTAATTTCTGAGAGTCTCATGGGTTACGTGTATGAGATCGAAATATGATGGAGAAAAATAATTGAGATGGTGTAAAGAAACCAAAGTACCTCTGCTATTTAAATAAGGACCAAGCAGAAAACTCTTATCTCATGTGAGAAGAGAGTTATGTAGCTCATGATTAGAATAAATATAAAAGCCTAATTGGGAAGACAAGGTTTGTATATACCAAGTCAGTAAGGTTGTTATTCAGAATCAGGTGAGGCTTTGGACACATACAGCAGCATGCTTCTAGGGACACTTAACTAATGCAAGAATTTCCCCACAAATATCCACAAAAAAATATTAACAAACACAAATAAAAGAAAAAAATGTTTTTGGAGTTTTTGATTTTTAAAAAATTTTGGAATTTTTGATAAAAGAAAATAAAAAAAACAGACACAAAAAAAATTTGGAACCGAACCCGAGCGTTTGGTCTATTTCGGTTGCAAAAAAATGAAGTTGAAAAAGAAAGGGACATTGAAAATACGAGAGATGAAATTGAGAAAAGGATATAAAAGGTTTACAACCAAAGAAACTACCTTTGAGTGATAAGCGAAGAAAATAGAATAGGACCGAACCCGAGCGTTCGGTTCATTTCGCTTCCAATTTTTAGTTTTGAGAAGTAGTTTTTGGTACTGACTCCGATTCCATCATTCCTAGCCCTTGTAAAATTTTATTGAAACTCGCTTCAGGAAGAGCTTTGGTGAAGATATCGGCTAGTTGATCAGTGGTGCGAACAAAGTGAATTTCGACGTTTCCATCTTCCACATGATCCTTTATGAAGTGATATCTCAGTGCTATATGCTTTGTCTTGGAGTGTTGCCCTGGATTATGACAGATCCTAATTGCACTTTTTGAATCGCAATATAGTGGGATCTTTTTCATATTAAGTCCATAATCACGGAGCTGGCTTTGGATCCAAATCACTTGAGATATACAGGAGGCAGCTGCAATGTACTCTGCTTCGGCTGTAGACAGAGAAACACATGTCTGTTTCTTTCATTGCCAGCTAACCAACTTCCCATCTAGGAATTGGCAGCCTCCTGTGGTGCTTTTCCTGTCTAAACCACATCCTCCAAGGTCTGCATCTGAGTAGGCTTGAACAAAGAAACCTGAATTTGATGGATACCATAGACCGAGGGAGGTGGTTCGTTTCAGATACCGGAGTATGTTTTTCACTGCAAGCATATGTGGTTCACGAGGATTTGCCTGAAATCAGGCACAATAACACACAGAAAACATTATATCAGGCCTGCTAGCAGTGAGATATATCAAGGAACCAATCATCTGGCGGTATAACGTAATATCGACTGCCCGCTTTTCCAAGGATGGTGTGAGCTTGGTGTCGAACGCCATTGGAACTTTGACCTTTGAGTCTCCCATCATGCCGAATTTAGTAAAAAGAGTCTTGGTGTATGCTGCCTGGTTGATAAAGATGCCTTCGGGTCCCTGTCTAATATTTAAACCAAGGAAAAAGTTAATCAGACCCATTGAGCTCATTTCAAATTTAGTCTCCATCAGCTTTCTGAATTCAGCTGTTAAGCTAGGATTCGTTTAGCCAAATATGATATCATCGACATAGATTTGAACAATCATAAGGTGGTTACCTTCCTTCTTACGAAAGAAGGTTGGGTCAACCGAACCTTGTTTGAATTTTGACATCTTTAAGAACTTAGTTAGCGTTTGATACCATGCCCTCGGTGCTTGTTTCAGACCATAAACTGCCTTGTCCAGAATATAAAAGTGATTGGGATGTTTTTCATTCACAAAACCAGGAGGTTACTCCACGTAAACCGTTTCTTCAAGTTCTCCATTCAGAAAGGCGCATTGTATGTCCATTTGGTAGACCTCGAAGTTCTTGTGTGCAGCATAGGCCAGAAATATTCGAACAAATTCCAGCCTTGCTACCAGAGCAAAAGTTTCTTCGTAATCAATTCCTTCTTCCTGGCAGTATCCTTTCACCATGAGACGAGCTTTATTTCGAATTACATTACCTTCCTTGTCCATTTTGTTTTTGAATACCCATTTGAAACCAACGACTGAGGCATCTTTAGGAGTTGGAATAAGGCGCCATACCTTGTTTCTTTCAAACTCATTGAGTTCATCTTCCATGGCTTGTACCCAATCGGAATGATCAAGAGATGTGTTAACTGTCTTTGGCTCAACTTTGGATACGAAAGAATTATACATGCAGAACTCTACTTTGGAGAATAGAGATGATTGCATTGCCTTCAGTTGGGATCGGGTCAGGACCTTTTCAGAGACATTACCCACTATCTGAGATACAGGATGATCTCTGGTCCATTTACTAAGAGGAGGATAATTTGGATCATAAGATGGATCCAATTCGGCGTTGACCATTTCTTCCATTTTAGATTGACTGTCGTCATCGTAAAAGATGTCGGAATTCTGCCCCTCGACTGATGAATCTCTTTGGTATTCAGGTTGGTTCTTACCTTTGGGTGCAACAGAACTTTCAGGTGTAGCTGGACTTTCTAGAGCTATAGGACTTTCGGGTGTAGCAGAGCTTTCGGGTGCTACAGGACTTTCGGGTGTAGCAGAGCTTTCGGGAGCTACAGGAATTTCGGGTGTCACAGGAATAGAATTCTCCCCCTGAAAGTGTGAGTTCGGTTGATTTGAAGAAAATGGATTCTCCCCCTCAACTGAAGTACCCTGCTGAGGAGGTTCGTTTGGAACTTGTTCTCCTTCACCCATTTGTTTGGCTGCATCTTCACCGATTTGCTTCAGATGATCGATTTTGTTGTCTGTTGCCTTTACTTCCGAGAGAGTAGCTTTCTCAGGTTCATCGAATAAGTCCACAAACTGATCGAACAAATTAGAAATCGTGGCCGTGACTTGACCTGTTTGAGAGAAAATCTCTCCAATTGCTTCTTCAGTAGTCTTTAGCTACTTGACGTAGCTATCATCGAAAGTCACATAATAAATTTCTTCAATCTTTCTAGAACGCTTATTTAAGACCCGGTATGCTTTTGAAGTAAGGGAATATCCCAGAAAAATTCCTTCATCAGCTTTAACGTCCAACTTGTTACGATGTTCTCTGGAGTTGAAGATGAAACATCGTGAGCCGAACACATGGAAGAATTTTACGTTCGGCTTCCTGTTATTGATGATCTCATAAGGAGTAAGAGAGAAACGCTTGTTGAGATAATACCTATTTTACGTAAAACATGTTGCAGCAATAGCATCAGCCCAGAAATATAAGGGAAGAGAAGAGAAACTTAGCATAGTTCGGGCCGCCTCACACAAGGATCGGTTTTGCCTTTCGACAATTCCGTTCTGTTGAGGCGTGTAGGGGGCTGAGAAGTTGTGACTGGTTCCTTTATCTGCCAAAAAGTCGTCAAATTCTTTGTTCTTGAACTCCAGTCCATTGTCGCTCCTAATGTTGCGAATGACTTTTCTCAGTTGCACTTCAACCTGCTTGATAAAAATCTTTAGCTTAGAAGTAGCCTCAGATTTGTGTTTCAGAAAGAACACCCATGTAAAACGTGAGAAATCATCAACAATAACAAGAATATACTTGCTACCGCCAATTCTTTCGATTGATGATGGACCACACAAGCCGATGTGAAGCAACTCAAGTGGTTCAACAACTTTTATGTTTATAATTGATGGGTGACTTTGACGACTTTGTTTCCCCATTTCACATGCAGCGCATAAGTGTTCTCGATCAAACTTGAGCAAGGGAAGACCCCGAACATGACCTCCAGTGACAAGCTTGTTGATGTCTTTGAAGTTGAGATGTGAGAGCCTTCGGTGCCACAACTAGCTTTCGTCAGAATGAGCTTTGGACAAAAGACATATTGCTGGATTTCCTTTGATTGGTTTGAGATTGACAGGAAACATTTCGCCTTTTCGGTCTGATTTAAGAATGACCTTGTTGGATTTCTTCTCTATAATCTCTGAACCTTTGTCGTCGAATGAAACCTTGAGACCGGTACCGCCCATCAGTTGAGATACACTGATGAGATTATGCTGCAACCCTTCAACGTACGCCACCTTTCTTATTGTGAAGTCTCCATTGGTTATCATCCCATAACCCTTTATCTTTCCAGAAGAGTTGTTACCGAACTTGACATTCCCACCATTTTGAAGAGATCGAAACTCCCTTAGCTCTTCCTTCCTTCCTGTCATGTGACGTCAGTAGCCACTATCAATGTACCATTCTTCGTCGAACTTCTCATCACTTATAACCTGCAAAAATTAAGCAGATTTAGGAACCCAAAGTTTCTTGGGTCCACGTGAGCTTTTCACAGGAACAGGAATAGTAAGAGAAACATCAACAAGATATGTTCGTTTTATTAATGTTGTTTCATCTTTTCTTTTAATAGTAAACACTTCGATTTTGTTAGGGTTAGCTACAGTCGTTTTGGTTTCAGATTCTGGTGTTTGGGCATTATTCTGCTTTCGGTCTTCCTGGACTGAGGAAATCTTCGATTTTCCTTTCTAGTTCGTTGATGATTTTGAATTTTGTGCAGGAACAAAATTGGGTTTAGAAGAGAATTGAGAATGAGAAGAATTAGAAAAAGAGAATTTAGAATAGGAATTTCTTCTGACTTGAGGTTTGAAATGACCCTTTTGTTTATGGTCATTGGAGGGACCGAACCTAGACCTTCGGTAGCTGCTCGATGATGAGCTGAAGTTGGATTTTTGGTTGTTGTTGGCTGGTGGTCTGAAACTTGATCTTTTATTATAAAATCTTGAAGGACTGAAACTAGGTCTTTGCTTGTTATTACTTGGCGGACTGAAACTCGCTTTTCGGTTGCTGTTGCTTTCGGGACCGAACCTATCCTTTCGGTTCTGTGCTTCATGTGGCCCGAAAGTCTTTTTCTCTGACTTAGAATCTTTATCATGGTAAGAGTAATGAGCATTTTGAGAGTGCCAAAACTGCTTTCACTCTGAGAGATTCTTTTTATATCTCAGGTTTCTCTGTTACTTTTGATTTTTCACCTGTTTCGGTTGTCTATGGATATTAGCCTTTTGTTTTAGCTTCTTGACAGCCGGTTCACTCTTAATAGATGAGGTTTCGCTTGTGGAGGTGACTTCTTCTGCAGGTATTTCTTTTGTGCCACTTGTACTTGGCACGTCAAAGTTGTCAGGCTTATTCAGCGGCTCTGGTACATATCTTCCTTTGGTTTTCCAGGACGTTCGCTCTGACAGACCAACTATTTCGTCTGCATTATCTATAGGAGTTGACCAGAAAAACTCATCACAGCCATCTGCGTTATCTTCGTTCACTATGGCAGTGAGTTCGGCTGTTTGATGTTCGGTTACTCCTGTGACTTTATATACCTAATTTAGGGTAGTTCTAACCTTCTGAAACACAAGAGCTTTTTCTTTGAGGGCCGGGGACTAATTATTGGACAAACGAGCGAATTCCACAAAATTTTCAGAAATTAGATTTTTGTGATTTTCAGGTTCGCTCTTGACAAACTCAGAACAGTCAACTTCAACCTCTACAGAAATTTCACTCATATCATCGTCCTCATTAAGTTCAGATGCGTTATCAACATCAATTTTATTTTCTGAACTTAAATTGGCACTTAATGTCACACCCCAAAACCAAGAACGATGGAAACGTTCCGGGGTGGAGGACGTCATGTGAAGTATCATAACAGTGTAAAGTAGTAAACAAGCAACAACATCATCCATTTCATTAAAAGGTAAAGTTTTAATACATGTGTGTTCTTTCATAATGTACAACAATAAAAATGAATAATCAAAATATGGCGAGTCTTGACTGTGCTCCATCTTCTCAAGGCCTGGACATCGTACCTGTCTAACTGATGACCTGAGAATACAAGTTATTTTGAAAGCGAGTATTAGCTATAAAGCTAGTGAATTCATAAGTATTTAGGTGTTATTGTCCTATTTTGGAATGCTGTTAAGAATGTCGTATAAGTCCTTAAATAGAACAGTTGATATAAGTATGAAATGTGGTCTTCTACCAAGACCCGAATGTTCTGTAAGTAAAATGGTAGTTTTTCCTTTCTAATGACTAGTACTAAAAGTACGTAGTCTAACTCATCGTTTATGTGAATATATCACAAAATAAAGTAAAATAGGAAAATAGTATGATAGTCTTCTACCAAGACTCGAATGTTCCGTAAGTAAAATGGTAGTTTTTCCTTTCTAATGACTAGTACTAAAAGTACGTAGTCTAACTCATCGTTTGTGTGAATATATCACAAAATAAAGTAAAATAGGAAAATGATATGATAGTCTTCTACCAAGACTCGAATGTTCTGTAAGTAAAATGGTAGTTTTCCTTTCTAATGACTAGTACTAAAAGTACGTAGTCTAACTCATCGTTTATGTGAATATATCACAAAATAATGTAAAATAGCAAAATGATATGATAGTCTTCTACCAAGACCCTAATGTTCTGTAAGTAAAATGATAGTTTTTCCTTTCTAATGACTAGTACTAAAAGTACGTAGTCTAACTCATCGTTTATGTGAGTATATCACAAAATAAAGTAAACAGGAAAAAGCATAATCATGTAAGTGTTATCCCTGGGTGACTAGGATTAACACGACATCGCCGAAGCGAAAGGTATACCCTATGAACATCCGAAGATTGTCCCCTCACCCTCTGTAGCGGCAGTAGGGTGGAGGGAGGGTTAGACCCATAACAGCGTTAACATAAGATTGATTTAATAACATACTGTTTTCTACTTGTATCCCCCCCCCCATTAAAGCATTTAAAATCATTTAAAACATTGATTAAGGGGTATGAACTCACCTGTAGATGATGATTAGGATGAACTGAACGATATAGGATTGCTAGGTGTCAAGCGAGGACTTGTACACACACTACGATCCTATTGAACATATAATCACACATATATGCACTCAATTAGTCTTAAGTTACTAATTGATAAAGCTAAGACATCCTAGACATAATAAACACTTTATATAAGTGTTTTAAGCCCTAAGGATTGCATCTAAGCTATTGTGGGACAAGGTACTTGTGTTTAGGGTTCCAAAGGACCCCATATATGAGTTTACTCCTTATACACTAACACACATGGAGTTTACGGTTGTAAACTCTTGAGTTTACGGCCGTAAACTCCCAACCATGGGGGTATTGTATGTTTTGAAGTCCCAAATGATTCCTAGAATTATTCCAACTTGGTGGTTAAGTCCTTGGAAGGGTTTAAGGCCTAGAAACACTCCCTAGAGGAGTTTACGGCCCCAAGGCCATTTCCTTTGGAGTTTACAGCCGTAAAATCCCTTGGAATGGTGTTTTTGTTGTTTTCAAGTCTTTTGCATATGAAGGATAGGTTCTAAACATTTGTTTAAAGCTAATGAGGACCCTAGGCACACTTTGGTGCCCTTGTTTGGTGTTTACGGCCTAGGAGCATTACCAGGGCCGTAAACTCACTTCAAGAGGTGATTTTGATGTGTTTTTGTCCTTCAATTAAGTGGGAACAATTCCTAGTAAATGTCCAATGCTTTAGGTGCCTTAAAAGCACCATTTGGAGCTTGAATTTGGAGTTTACGGCCTAAGAAACTCTTGGGCCATGAACACCCAAACTTGGGTGGATTTTGCTTGATTTCATGTCCCTAACACACTTATAAATGAGTCTAAGGTAGTAGCATAACACAAGGGTCGGTCTCGGCTTTGTTTTGGGAGTTTACCGCCCAAGAACACCTTGGGGAGTAAACTCCTAAATCTAGTGATTTAGCCTTCTAAATCATGTTATAAACACATATAAAGCTTTCTAACACTACTAGAAAGAGGTACTCATGATTTGGGATAAAAACCCAAAGATCCGTGAGAGAGAAAATGGCTTTTCTGTAGTTGGAAATGTGAATAATGAATGAATTTGGTTCAGAATTCTATTTATAGTCTTGAGATATTTTTGGCAGAAAATATTTTTATTCCTGAAATGATTTCTCATATAACAGAGTGTTGGAATAACAGTGTTGCACAAAACCCTAGTGCAACCACTCTCCTGATATCTCCTTAAGTGTAAATCCTGAAAAACTGCCAAGCTTATACCCGAAGTCTGGAATTTCACTGAAACTGTTCTAAGCTCTATTGGCTTGATATGGTTTGTTCAGAATGGAAATTTCGGGTTGTCACACTTAATGAGTCGAATTTTTGTATAGTTTCGGTTCTTAGTTTCAGCTTATCGTTTTCATCCAAAAGATTTTTAAGCATGTCCTTATGGTCTTTGGACTTTATAAAAGATTCTATTTTGTCCAGACCATACATATAAGTAGGATTCACATCATCGGAATATACAACACTTTCACAGTTGTATGCTTCGACATCGATTTCATCCTCCTTAAACTCAAGGAAGGGTAGAATCATGCGATGTATTTTCTGCCCTATCTCACAATTCAGATGCAGTTGAGTAATGTTAGCATAAAGTCTTTTAGAAATCAAGCAAAAAACATTCCTTTGTTTTAACAGTTTCAAATTGTCTCTTTGCAAATAAATGTTTTCATCCTTAGACTTAATCAGCTCCGACTCCTTCTGCTCAATCCATATCCTTCGCTCCTCACTCTTGGATGACACCCTGCTTATTTGGTCAGTTAGGTTAGAATTTGTGACCCGTGTTTAAGTTAAACAACTATCCAGATTTGAGATTCTTGAATTTAAGTTATTTAATTCCTTTTCATATGATTTCTGTGGAATTTTGAACGAAATAAAAAGAGATTGTACCTTCTTGATCAGTTCATCAAGTTCACTGATCTGCACACTGAGAGGTTTGGCTGTGAAGCATAAGTCCTCTCGCTCCTTGGTGTCTTCGATTACACCATCAGTATTATATCCCCTCATGAGAGATACGTCAATCACCATCAGACACTTTCCACTGCTTTCACCACCTCTTGCGACATAAGCCTTTCCATGAGAAGGCTTTCTCACCTCATCGTCTTCTGAGTCGGTCGACCAAACCTGTACGCCACCGAACTCATCATCCTCTGCCGAACCCTATACAATAAGAGCATTCATAGAAGGATTAGTAGCAGCTTTCTTCCTTTTAATCTCTTCTAGCTTTTTCATCAGGATTGCCTCTTCATCTTTCTCCGTCATTTTCTTCAAAACACAATCTTTGGCGTAATGATTCTTTCCTCCACAGTAATAGCAGCTGACACCAGAATCCGCTTCAACCTTCACCTCTTTCTTTGGTTCTTCAGTCTTCGGCTCCACCCTCACTTTTTCTGAACTGTAGCTTCCCTGCCAATTTCGGTTCTTATTGGTAGGAAACCTCTTCTTGATGAACCTTTTTGGATTGGACACCATCATAGCGTAATCTTCTGAAGTTAGATCGTAGTCCTCCAGGTTCAGATCTTCGTCTTCTACTGCATTCTTACTTTTAGACAGGAGGGCCAAGGACCCCAAGTTTGAGACCACACTCTTCTCTTGCATCACTATCTTTTCTTGGGATTTCAGAATTCCCACCAGTTTCGCCAGCGAATATGATTTGAACTGTTCGTGAGCTTTAACTGTAGACACAACAGCTCTCCATTCGGATCTTAAGCCATTCAAAAAGGTAACCTTCTGTTCAATAAGCTTTCTTTCGATATCATGTCTGATCATCTTGCTGAGAAGATGATTGAAGCGATCAAACGTTTGAGTAACTGACTCATCGGAATTTTGCTTGAACTCCCCAAACTCAGACAAAAGCAAGGTCTGAATAGAGTGCTCCAAGTCTTGATCTGTGGAATACAGCTCTCGCAGTTGATCCCAGATTTCTTTAGCGGTACTGCAGGAACTCACCAACCTAAACGTGTCAGATTGAAGAGTGAATCGAATCAGTCTCAATGCTTTGATGTTGCACTGAAACTTCTCCTTTTCGTCCTGATTGACGTCTTTCACATCCTTTAACAGATCGTTATACTCCTTCTGAGTTTTAATAATTTTGGATGTTCCTGAATGAGCAAATGGTCCAGACACAATGGCTTCCCATATTAGATACCCATTATCTTCAGATCCGATGTCGTAGTCGTCGAAATGATGCGCCCAAACCTCGTAATCTTGAGTGTAAAGAATTGGAATCTTTGTTGTTGATCCAATACTGTTTGAGATGTTGATAGGATTAGATTGAGAATCGTCCATGCTTGATCGTTTAACCTGTTGCAAGATCAGACTTGTAATATGTAATCTTAGGGCAAAACGAATAAATAATGAGATACGTCAATTATGGACTGACGGCTCAATAAATATCAGTTAATGCGGAATAAACCCTAATCACTTCTTTTACAGAAGAGATGTGTATGAATTACACAGCCTCCTGCTCTGATACCAATTGATGAGTTTATAAAACTCCTTGATCGATTAGATCTTATAACAGGTAAATCAAGAGAACAAAAACAGCAAGATAAAGACACGAGAATGAATCTGAATGTGTTGAATGATTCAATTAACACAATCCTCAGCAGAGCTCGATGAAGAACTTCCACTGTAGAGGATTTTAGAGTTACAAAAGAAAAGAACTGTGAACGCTATCAAAATCTCTATCAAAAGCTTACGTTCCAGGATGCATTCAAGCATCTATAAATATTAAACCCTACAAAATAACTCACGGATGGACAGGCCCATATCGGAGACTAAACTGGACTAACTATCGAGCCCATGACGCAACACTAACTGGACCTTACATTGACACGTCAACTAAAAAACACATTAAATGATTTAAATTAAAGAAGCGTAATCAAAAAACTAGTCAGGACCGACTCGGGCGTCTGTCTCATTCTCCTCCAGCCAGCGCACATTGAAAGATTCAACAATCTGCTTGGTTTTCTTGTTGTATACACGATAAGTAGTGCGCACGGCGTAACCCACAAAGTAACAGTCATCAGCCTTCGAGTTAAACTTGGGGTTGGATTCTAAGTGAAGCAGGGTGCAAGGACATCCAAAAATTTGGAAGTGAGCAACGGATGGCTTATGATTGTACAGAATTTCATATGGGGTCTTCATCTGGGCTTTGTTAATCAGGACACCATTCTGGACGTAGCAAGAAGTGTTGATCGCCTCTAACCAAAAGAAGACTGGAAGTTTAAAATCACATAACATTGTCCTTGCGGCGTCCATTAGAGTACGATTGTGCCGTTCAGCAACACCAATTTGTTGAGGTGTACGGACAGCACTGTACTAACGTATTATACCCTTCTCAGCACAGAAATGAACCAGAACTACATTCTTGAATTATGTGTCATTATCCGTTTTGAGCGCCTTCACTTTCTCATTTGTTTGATTCTCAATCATCACCACGAACTTCTTGATCAGATCAGCAATTTTGCTCTTGTTAGATAAGAAAAAACCCAAGTGAACCTCGAGTAGTCATCAATCACAAACAAGAAATATGAGCTCTTGTTGATGCTAAGAACATTAACCAGACCAAATAAAATAACAATTGGAGAACCTTGTTGATTGAGTTTACTTCCTTTGGCAAATGGTGCTTGCGATGATGTTTTCCTTGTGCACACGCTACACATTTTTCAAAAGTAATAAAGTCTTTGATAGGGAGGCCACGCACTATCTCGTTTTTAGCAAGACGATTCAGGTTCTTGCCGTTCGCATGGCCGAGCTGACGATGCCAAAGCATGGCATTGTGTTCAGAGACTTTAGAGAAAGGACATGTGACTTGATCCGGGATATTATGGTTCATGTCTATGATGTAAGCATTGCCATCCCGCTTTGATTTCACTAAGATCCAATCTACGGGAATAATGATTCCAGGCTTCAAAATAAGGCATTGTTTATTAGTGAAATGAGTTGAGTAGCCTTTTTCGCAGATTTGAGACACTCAATAAGCTATGCTTTAACTTGGGAGTGTAGTTGACGTTCTCAAAACTAGACACTCCATTTGCAATAGTCCCTTTTTGCGTGATCTTCCCTCCTTCTCCTCCCGTGAAGGAAACATAACACCCATTGAAGTTCTGAATGTTATGTAGCTGGGATATGTCTCCTGTTATGTGCCTAGAACAACCACTATCGACATACCAGGGTCTGATGACATTCCTCCGTAGTTGTTCCTGCATGATTTGCGATATTAGTTACATTTTGGAACCCAGGTCATTGAAAAACTGGGTTTTCCCTTTTTAGCAACAACAATTTCTTTTTCACTATTTGATTTTGATTTATCACCAGATGCACAAGCAGAAGATTCAAATGATTGGACACTTAAATTCTTGGGCACTGTTAGGTCACAATTTTGTGGTTTGAGCTAGGCATTCATCTTGTATAGCTCGTGGTAGGGTCTTGGGGTTTGCTATGTTGGTTGTAGTATGTTAGCGATTGTGTGTGGCTGCGCACTCTGTGTGCGGCCATACACGTGTGTGCGGCTAAACACATGTGTGCGGCTGTACAAACGTGTGTGGCTGGTGGTCCTATAAATAGAGTGTGTTAGTGCCATTTGTATAGAGACGTCAGTGACATATGTTTGTGTTTTCCAAAGGTGTGCCTGACATTTATTCGTAATAAATGTGTGCATGCTTGGATTAATTCTTCTTCTATTCCTTCTACACTCTGTTTGATTGTTTTCTTAATTGATCACTGATTTGGATCCATAGTTTTTGGGACTTACAATTGGTATCAGAGTCAGGTTCAGTATCAATCTGAAGGTGTGCAGTTGGAACTTTGAAGGTGTGCGGTTGGAACTTTGAATGTGTGTGGTTGGAGTTTGAAGGTGTGCAGTTGGAGTTTGAAGGTCTGCGGTTGGAACATTGAAGGTGTGCGGTTGGAGTTTGAAGGTGTGCGGTTGGAGTTTGAAGGTGTGTGGTTGAGTGTGCAGTTGGAGTGTGCGGTTGAGTGTGCAGTTATAGTGTGCGGTTGAGTGTGCGGTTGAAGTGTGCGGTTGAGTGTGTGGTTGAGTGTACGGTTGGAGTGTGCGGTTGGGACCCAGGCTTGTAATGACCTGGGTACCCAAATCTAAATAATCCTGCTCATTGTGCAGGAACAGCTGTGGATGAATGTCGTCAAACCTTGGTATGTCAACATCGGTTGTTCTAGGCACATTGACAGGAGACATCTCCCAACTGCACGTCATTCATACTTTTAATGGGGGCTATGTTTCCTTCACGCAAGGAGATGGAGGGAAGATCACTCAAAAAGGAATAGTTGTAAATGGAGTGCTGAGTTTTGAGAATGTCATCTACGCTCCTGAGTTAAAGTATAGCTTGTTGAGTGTCTCACAGATCGGATTATAGACTACAGATAATGATATAAGGTTAAGCAGTGAAGACCTCGATGCAATAGTGCTTACAGAGTGTTCCATCGAGTTGTACCTGACGTTTTTCTGATATAAACGTGTTCAAGCTCGATGTCTTTTCATCTTCTTATTCTATTGCGATTGTTTGTTGCTTGATCATTGAAAGAAGGAGTTAGTGGTGTTCTCAAAGTGACGTCTCCAACTTTTGATCTGATGGCCGACACCTTTCAACCGATATGGATATAAGTTCAAGGATTCCTCCCCTTAGTTCTGCTATTCCTACATCCGTGCCATCCACAAGTGATCCGACACTGACACAAATCTCCCTGCCTTTTGTAAAAAGAAGTTGACTCGATCCGAGGCAAGGAGTGTTTATTTAAGATCAAGAACCACCAGTCCAACAACCCTCCACAGCTGCTACACCAACTCAATTGACCCTAAAAGGACCATGTAATGTTAGATCTTCGTTTGAACTCGAGAGTTCTTCTGCTCCTGGGGGTTCTTCTCCTCTACAACCTGTGCATGATGTTGCCTCTTTGAGGCTGGCCAGGTTTCTTGCTCAACAAGATCCAGATCCTTTACCTCATGGCAAATGAATATCAATAAGTGAAGGAAGTTCAGGGGGAGTAGGCCCATCTATCTCAGAGCTCAAAGAGGAGATCACTACTCTTAAACAGAAGATCATCGAGAAAGACGTTCTGATCGGAAACCTCGATATTCGAGTTTCCGAGCTTGAAGAAGAAAACTTTCAGAAGTCTAAATAGATCTCCGATCTCCAGCTTAATGTTGGTGCCCTATCAGCAGGATACTCTGACTTGAAGAACTTATTGCAGAATTTGGTGACAAGTTCAAGACCACAGTCGAAGAGCCTTGCGCCACTACAATGATCAAGTTTTAAGATAGCGATTGCGCTATTCCTCTTGTTTGATGCTAAGGAGCTTCTGCAAATCAGGAAGCGATACATACATACCTTGGTGATGCTGATTAGAAAGACTGAGTCTATTCTATCCACAAACCAAGGGGGAGACTGTTAGGTCAAAATTTGTTGGTTTGGGCTAGGCATCTATCTGTATAAGTCTAACGTGCTTCTGATCGAAGAAGACCTGAGTCCATGCTAGCTCAAACCAAGGGGGAGATTGTTAGGTCACAATTTTGTGGTTTGAGCTAGGCATTCATCTTGTATAGGTCTTGGTAGGGTCTTGGGGTTTGCTATGTTGTTTGTAGTATGTTAGCGAGTGTGTGCGGCTATACACGTATGTAAGGCTGCACACTCTGTGTGCGGCCATACACGTGTGTGCTGCTGTACACACGTATGCGGCTGGTGGTCCTATAAATAGTTTGTGTCAGTGTCAGTTGTATAGAGACGTCAGTGACGTATGTGTGTGTTTTCCCAAGGTGCACCTGACATTTATTCGTAATAAATGTGTGCATGCTTGGACTAATTCTTCTTCTACTCCTTCTACACTCTGTTTGATTGTTTGCCTTAATTGATCACTGATTTAGATCCATAGTTTTTGGGACTTACATGCACCCATTGGTATTTAGGTTTAGAAACATTTACAGATGATTTTGAAATAGTTTTATTTTGTTATGATCATTTGGGTTTCCATCTAATATTAGCCGAAGACCCACACAAAGACTTTGACAAATCTAATCTTGGCGTAGCCACATTCAACTTTGTAAAAGTACCTATTGTATTTGCATGAAAAACCTGTTTATCCTTTTTAAGCTCAGTCTGTTTCTTGTCATTATTGATATTCCAATCATCATCACGAGAATGAGCTCTCGAGAATTTTCTCACAAGAGATTTTCCTCGCGACTCGTTCTCTCTTCACTGTGCGTGGAAGGAAACAAATGCCCGATTTGAACAATTGCGTGCAATATGACCAGTGGTTCCATAGTTAAAACATGTCTGTTTCTTAGCATAAGAACTGGTACCGCTTTTTTCTGGTGTAATAATCTTATTGACTGCTTTACTCTTCCAACACGTGCATTTTCATGACTCACGTTGTGTAGCAGGTGAAGGTGGAGTGGATGTGCTTGTGACAGAAACATTAGATTTATCAAATACATCACCACTGTGAGTCCCAAAAAATATGGATCCAAATCAGTAATCAATGAAATGCAAACAATCAATCAGAGTGTAGAAGGAGTAGAAGATGAATTAATCCAATCATGCACACACCTATTACGACTAAATGTCATGTACACCTTGGGAAAACACACACATACGTCACTGACATCTCTATACAAATTACACTGACACACTCTATTTGTAGGACCACTAGCCGCACACGTGTGTACAGCCGCACACATGTGTACAGCCGCACACACGTGTATGGCCGCACACAGAGTGTGCAGCCGCACACATGTGTATGGCCGCACACACTCGCTAACATACTACAACCAACATAGAAAACCCCAAGACCCTACCAAGACCTATACAAGATGAATGCCTTTCTCAAACCACAAAATTGGGACCTAACAATCTCCCCCTTGGTTTGACCTAGCATGGACTCATGTCTTCTTCAATCAGAAGCAGGTCAGACTTATACAGATAGATGCCTAGCCCAAACCAACAAATTTTGACCTAACAGTCTCCCCCTTGGTGTGTGGCTAGCATAGACTCAGTCTTTCTAATCAGCATCACCAAGGTGTGTATGTATCGCTTCCTGAATTGCAGAAGATCCTTAGCATCAAACAAGACAAATAGCGCAATCGCTATCTTGAAACTTGATCATTGTAGTGGCGCTAGGCTCTTCGACTGTGGTCTTGAACTTGTCACCAAATTCTGCAATAAGTTTGTTCTTCAAGTCAGAGTAGCCTGCTGATAGGGCACCAAGATTAAGCTGGAGATTGGAGATATGTTTAGAATTCTGAAAGTTTTCTTATTCAAGATCGGAAACTCGAATATCAAGGTTTCCGATCAGAACGTCTTTCTCGATGATCTTCTGTTTAAGAGTAGTGATCTCCTCCTTCAGCTCTGAGATAGATGGGCCTGCTCCCCCTGAACTTCCTTCACTTATTGATATTCATTTTCCACGAGGTAAAGGATTTCAATCTTGTTGAGCAAGAAACCTGGCAAGCCTCAAAGAGGCAACATCATGTGTAGGTTGTGGAGGAGAAGAACCCCCAGGAGTAGAAGAACTCCCGACTTCAAATGAACATCTAACATTACTTGGTCCTTTTAGGTTCGATTGAGTTGGTGTAGCAGCTGTGGAGGGTTGTTGGACTGGTGGTTCTTGATCTTAAATAAACACTCCTTGCCTCGGATCAAGTCAACTTCTTTTTACAAAAGGAAAGGAGATTTTTTTTGCTGTCAGATCACTTGTGGATGGCACAGATTTAGGAATAGCAGAATTAAGGGGAGGAATCCTTGAAGTTGTATCCATATCGGTTGAAAGGTGTCGGCCATCTGATCAAAAGTTGTAGACGTCACTTTGAGAACACCACTAACTTCTTATGTCAATGATCAAGCAACAAACAATCGCAATAGAATAAGAAGATGAAAAGAAATCGAGCTTGCACACGTTTATATCAGAAAACATCAGGTACGACTTGATGGAACACTCTGTAAACACTATTGCATCGAGGTCTTCACTGCTTAACCTTATATCATTATCTGTAGTCTATAAGCCGATCTGTAAGACACTCATCAAGCTATTCTTTAACTCAGGAGCGTAGATGACGTTCTCAAAACTCAGCACTCCATTTACAACTATTCCTTTTTTAATGATCTTCCCTCCATCTCCTCCCGTGAAGGAAACACAGCCCCTGTTAGAAGTCTGAATGACGTGCAGTTGGGAGATGTCTCCTGTCAATGTGCCTGGAACAACCGTTGTCGACGTACCAAGGTTTGACGACATTCCTCCACATCTCTTCCTGCACAATGAGCGGGATTATTTAGATTTGGGGACCCAGGTCATTACAAGCCTGGGTCCCAACCGCACACTCAACCACACACTCAACCGCACACCTTCAAACTCAAACTGCACACCTTCAAACTCCAACCGCACACCTTCAAACTCAAACTGCACACCTTCAAAGTTCCAACCGCACACCTTCAAAGTTCCAACTGCACACCTTCAGATTGATACTGAACCTGACTCTGATACCAATTGTAAGTCCCAAAAACTATGGATCCAAATCAGTGATCAATTAAGAAAACAATCAAACAGAGTGTAGAAGGAATAGAAGAAGAATTAATCCAAGCATGCACACATTTATTACGAATAAATGTCAGGCACACCTTTGGAAAACACAAACATATGTCACTGACGTCTCTATACAAATGGCACTAACACACTCTATTTATAGGACCACCAGCCACACACGTTTGTACAGCCGCACACATGTGTTTAGCCGCACACAGAGTGTGCAGCCGCACACACATGTATGGCCGCACACACTCGCTAACATACTACAACCAACATAGCAAACCCCAAGACCCTACCAAGACCTATACAAGATGAATGCCTTGCTCAAACCACAAAATTGTGACCTAACAACCACACTTAACAAAAACAATTGAACCATCAGACTTTGACACATCAGAATCATCACAAACTGAAACATTAGTTTTAGAGTCATAAACAAAAACATCAGGGTTTAAAATATAAACATCAGATTTAGAAGTATTATTATTATCAGACACACTCTCTTCTGCTGCCTGCTTGCCATGACCTAATGGTGAATCTGCATATGAAGTAGAAACGTTAGTATCCTTTTCCTTAGAACTACTCTCCGTCATGCGTACAATAGGTTTTCCATACACAAGAAATTCCTCTCTATCCATCTCTTCTTGGGTCATAGGGATAGCAGTGTAATTGTGATTAAATGGAGGTGGGACACTCTCATACCCTATACTTACTTGTTACTTGTCTTTCCATTTCAGTTGTTTCCATATCATGGTTGTAACTTTCTCACTTGACACATCAAAGTTTTTGAAATTCAAATCGACATTTTCAAATCGAGCTTTCAATGTGTCAAGCTCCTCAGTCACAATGGCAACTAGTTTCTTAATAGAAGTGTAGTTCTCACACGTTGTTGTACTCTTCCTATAGTTTCCTAAAATCCATAGTCTTGACCTCTAATTGTTCTTTAAGTGGTTTTTGGCCCTTTCTAAGGTTATATGCCCCGTACTTTAGGTCCTCATTCTCTCTACGCAATAATTCTATGTGTTTACGTAAAAATTTAACAGTATCAATGCATGTTTGGGAACAGGATGTTTGACTGACCTCTTTTTCTCAGGCTCAAGGGTAGTAGCAACCATGAATGCAAACTGCAATTCCATCATCTCTTCTTCTGGATCCTCTTCAACTTTCTCTTCAAGGATGTCACTAATCTGGGCCAAGTGAGCATTTTCAGGTCCATAAATGTTTAGGGCCTGAATTTGATCCTCCTAATCAAATGACTGAGCTACCATCGCAAGATTCGCAGTTTCGTTGTTGGTAGCAGCTCCCCTGTTGTTTCCCACCGGTACCATCGTTCTTTCATTATTCGCTCTTTGATCAGGTTTCGAACAGTCACGAGAAAAATGACCAGGCTCGTGATAGTTAAAGCATCGCTACTTTCCTTTATTGAAACCAACTTCTTCTTTGCATTCATTCCTTAGTTATTCTTTCCTGTTTTCTTTGTAAATTGCTTGGCCGTGAACATTGCCATTGTGATCTGCCAAGTGATCTCCATCTCCACTACATCCTCTGGGTGAATTTGATATAAACCAACGAAAGAAATCTATGGAGGTAATTCTCTAGCCACAAAGGCATTGTAGCAGATTGCCAGCCTAAAAACTAGATCCATGTTCTCTTCGCCTTCTTTGGGACCAGAGGTAGGAGCAGGGGCTTTTGAGGAGGAGGCGGCATACAGATAAGGCATAAATGGTAGAACAACCTGGGATGGTGTTTGTGGAACAAAAAAGACTTGATTTTGTGGAGCAGGTGCAGTAAAGTATGAAAAAGCATTATTGGATGAAATCCCAAGGTTTCAGTAGAATAAGAATCCACATGGTTTATTTACGCAAGACTAAGTCGGTTGAGATCCTTTGTCTTCTTAATGACTGAGACATTCATGACCCATGACTTTGGGAGAGAGTTAAGTACTTGTTGTTGATTTCTGATCTTGGCACTATGATTCTGGCTGAACTCATTTTAGTGGTGAGTGTAATAAAACGTTGTAGTTGAGTCTCAAAAGATTCTCCAAGAATGTGATTGAACATGTAGAACTTCTGTCAGAGCATGTCCTGATGGATTTGCTTCATATCCTCATTTTCTTCATACACTTCAATTAAAGCTTCCCACAAAGCTTTGGTTGAGTCATACTCATGGAAACCTTGTGCAATTTCCGGAGATAATGCCATTTTTTGTGTAGTTTGCAAAGTCTTTGTCAATAATGGTTCCATTCTCCAGAGTGGTAGTGATTCTGACTAGACCCCTCAGAATACTACACCATATCTTGAAGTCCTTCATCTTGATGTACTTTCCATTCGGTATTTCCATTCCGGGAATCCTTTTGCTGACAGAAGACGTGGGATTCTGGTAGTGGTCCCCATTATCGAGTCCAATTCCTGATGAACTGTTAAGTTTTGTGATTCCATTTTTTAATTTTTTTAGTTTTTCTTAATGAACTGAAAATAAAAGTTTGTAAGGAAAATGCAACCGAAAAAAACAACGGTTTACAGTTGAGAACAAGTTCACGGTCAAGAATGGTTTATGGCCGAAAAAGGTTCACGACCATACACAACTTTTTCTGTTGAGAATAGTGATCAGTTAAAGGCAATTTATGGTGCAATGTTGTTCACGGCCGAAAACGAGTTGTTTGCGGTCGAAAATCGCTCACGGTCGAACACGTGTATGGGTTTACGGCCGAAAACGTGTTCACGGCTATAAACATATGAATAGTTGAGTCCGAAAACACCCAGAAAAGATGAAAACAGCTGATTTCGAGTAGATCTTTCATCCCTTTAGCCTTGAAATCACGAACAATCGCAAAAACCCAGCAATCAAGCTTGAAAAATGACGAAGATGAAGAGAAACTCCAACCGCAAACGTAGCTTGAACAAGTTTGACACTGGATTGGCTCTGATACCAATTGTAACTCCACAAATTCGGATCCAACCAATGATCAAACACAAGATCAAGCTAAGATCAATAAGCATAAGAAGGAGTAGAAGCAAGAGAGTTCCCCAAATGCATACGTTTATAAATGGCCGTAAACATTAGGTATACAAGAACAAACACATACAACCGATCACTATTCTGAAAAGACTGGCACCTATTTACAGGAACAATGAACCGCAAATGGGTTCATAGCCGCAAACACCATGTGAACTGCAAACAACATGTTTTCGGTTCACCCAACCTCAAACACCCTAAATACATAAACACAAACTAATAAGACTCATACAGATAGATGCCTAGCCCAAACAAACAAAATATGACCTAAAACCATTGAAGCCTATATAAAAGAAGCCCTCGATATTCCTTTATGAATATTTGATTGTATTTCATGGGATACCATAAAGCATTTTGATATCTCTCTTGATATTGAATGAAATGATCTTTTCCTGGGATCCATCTACTTTTACATTGAATGTTTTTTTGAAGTCACTATTCGCTCATATTTTTTACTATTGGTTCTCGCTATTTCTTTGGCACACATTTGCACAAGTCATCCTTAAGGTGTTGGGGTATTACCAACTCAAACCTAGATTTCGAAAGTCTCGCTATGATTTCAATTCTGATCCCAAAAGAAAATGAGCCTTGCCTCGAAACGAAGGTTCAGTGATGGTTGTTATCCTCTTGGGCCAAACGAAACAATTGATTGATGTGACGGTTTGGTTGCTTCATGGTTTTCAAGGAAAAAGTGGTCATTACTTTTTAGACGTGGCAACTTTTACAGCAACTGATCCACTTTCCTATGATACATGTGGCTCGATTTCATTAATAACCGCTTCAAATTTAAATTGTGTACTAAGTATAAAAGGGAATTGGGGTATCAAATCAAAACATTACGTATCGTGGTTGAATATTTTCCCCAAAATCTTCTTACATTATACTTATCGCCTCACACAAATCTCCAAAACCCTAACAATGGCGGCAACAACTGTTCATGTTGATCCATCCCAAACCACTAATGAAGCCACATCTCAACCCTTGTTAAAGATCTAGAGTTCAAATTATCAAGTTCAACTAGATGTTTCAATGTACCCAAAAGGTATACAAATGTTGATTGTGGCTCTTAATCACTTTGTGCTTTTAACGGTCATGACTTCTTCTTTTTTAGTGCCAATGGCCTAGTTATCTTTGGCCGGTTCCACTACTATGTTCAACAAAACCTCCAAAGTGGTAACATTCCAACTTACGAATGATAAAAAGTACAAGCTCACGATGAAACACTTTGCACAGATCATGAAACTTCCCAAAACATGTATGTTGTATGAAGTGACCAATGAACAGGTGATCACTATGTTCAATGAGATGGCTCATCAACCTCCACTCATCAGAATCAGTCAGTTCAAGAAGTCATCTTTGCGTTATATCTAGAATTTTTTTCATTGGAATTCTTCTTCGATGCCTTACAGGTCGAAGTGTTGGTCTTGACAAAGCTAAGTTGTAAATCTATGCCCTGATTGATGGGTTATGTAGACTATGTTTCATTGTTATGGGAGGAGTTTGGAATTGGTACCTCATAAACCATGCTACCAATGGTGTTTCGTGTGCAAGATACAAGAGTTTAATTCTTCAAGATGTGTATGAAAAGGAAGGCATTTTTGTTCCATCTAATGTTCCAAAAGAAAAGTTCACCATCTATCAACATCCGAAGACCGTTGAAGATGACTCAGAGATTTTTCTTTCTGCTACAAGAATTTTGGATTCCATGCTTCGAAAGGTGGATCCGATGAACCATGTTCTTGTTGATTACCTTTCAACAATAAACCCTAATTGTGCAAAGAAGGGTTTTGTTTCTTAAAAGAATCGAAGGTACTTCGAAACGTGGTAAACGCACCAAGAAGTACACTAAGGTTGAACAACCTAAATCAGTACCTTAAACAGTGGAGAAGGAGGTCATGAAGCCAATACAAGACCCAATTCTTCAAGAAATTCAAAAAGAAGTTGTTCCTTCAAAAATAGCTATCCTTAAAAGAACGAAGAATACAACCTAGATACATCATCATTCACCAGAAAGGAGACCTATTATCGAAGAAGTTCCTGAAAAGTCTCTTTCTTCACCTAAGGAGGATTCTGTGTCGAAGCTCACAAAGATTTGCAAACCCCAAATCAATCGAAAGGGTGTTATCATTAGAGAAATGTTTGCTTTTGTTTCTCATGCTTCAAAGAAACGAAGAGCACATGCCATGGTTAGGAAAATCAAGAAGAAGAAGAAGAAGCAATTGTAAGATCCTCTGGACGAGATTGTACAAGAGACTGACTTCGAAGATAATGCTACTCCATATCCTATTCGTAATGAAGACATTGGCTTCGCATCACCTCATAGGGACTCTCCTGTCAAGTCAACTTTCAAGGCAACTGGAAGTTTTGGTGGATCTATGAAAGTATCTAATACAGACACAACCCTCCTTTGGGTGATCATTCAACCATTTCCATCCCTGAGCAGACTATTGTCATACCACCCGAAGTTTCGATGGTTGAATGCGTTTCGGAGGAGGTTCGAACTTCAAGCATCCTTATGAACATATCTAATATGGACATAAATGTCAACAAGGGTGATGGGATGCCGACATCTGAACCTCAAGTCAACCCTCCCGTTGCAACATCTTATGTTCCCATTTCACTTGTTCTTTCATCTACCATCGAAACCACTCTTATTGACACTTCAACTTCATTACCACCCTTTCATACACCTACTTCCACTCCGTTACCTGATTCCACTATTTCACCTACCTACAACAATATCTTGAATCAACCTATTACATCCCTTTTCCCTTCTCAATCAACCGAAGGTGAAAAATCAATTCCTTAGGTTGATCAAGAGGAAGATGATGTCATGGTCTCGTTTTCTGACATTCAGTTCGACCTTGAGGAGGAGAACATTCCTGATCACATGTTAATGTTAGGAAAGCAATTCAAAATCTTGAACCACAAGCTGAATTCTTTGCTACAGATTTAGGATGACATAGGGAGTCGCAATACGGTGTCTGGGATTGAGGTTGATGTGCTATTGAAATCTCAAGAGCGTAGGTTGAAGGTTGTTATGGAAAAGATAGAATCGAAACATGAAGAGCGTTTGAAGCATCATGTTAAGAATTTTCAAAGTGAAGTGAAAGAGATTCGTGAAGTAGCCAAAGAATGACATATTATGTTTGTCGAAGAGGTCAAGAAGGTTCCAGAATCTATGAATTTAAATGTGGAGTCCCTCAAGTCACGAATGTCAATGGAGGTGACTAAACTTGAACAAAGTCATTTGGCTCTCCATACAAAACTGAATGTTGTTTCTAAGGCAATTTGAAAGCTTGTTGAGAATTTTACTACCTTCTCGATAAATGATTCACTAGTGTTTTCCAAGATGGAAGACTTTTTGGCAAGCTTGAAGGAGTCCATTTTGAAGCTTGATTCTTCTCCCAAATCTTCTATTTCTCAGGATTCTTTATCTCATATGTTTTCTTCTTTGGAGTCTAATCTGAAAACTGAACTTGCTCCTCTTCTAAAGTAGGTGATTTTGATGCCAATAGATGCCTTGTCTTTTAAAACAAGGATGCAAGGGGGTGAAAAAAGGGGGTTAGTTCCTCAAAGGATCGTAGTCAAGGAAAGGTGGTTGGGAAGGTAATATGCACAAAAATTTCGAACGTCTCTTCCTAAGTCTATGTCAACAATCTCAACCACAATGACTTCAAAGCTATTGACTAAAGGAATAGTCATTGATTCAACTGCTAGAGGTTCAACTTTGAAGCCATCAGCTTCTAGTTAACATAAGGGTGATAGAGGAAAGTGGATTGTGAAGTAGATTTCAGAAGAAGACAAAAAGAAGAATATAGAAAAAGAAATTGAAAAACAAATACATATCAACAACATTTTAAGGCAACGGCAAGGTGATCCTCCAGGTATTGAGAAAGGAGATCCAACCAAGCAGTATTGCTACGAGACAATTAAACAGATTGTTGCATTTGGTGAGATGTATGATTTTAAGAAAATAACGAAGAAGAGTTATGAGATAGAGAATAAAGACTTCAATCATCTAGATTTTCCCATCAATCATATGATGTTTATTTTGACTCAGTACCAGTTGGTGGACAAGTTTGAGGACAAGGAGGAATATAAGAAGCTTAAGCTGAGATTTCATGTTGTCCTCGGAAAGAAGGACGAAGAATTCTGGTCCTTGCTGAAAATTGTAAAAGTTCTAATTGTCTCCAAGGATAAGCTATTCGAAGGGTTGTTGCAGAACTTTCGTTATTAGGTGGTTCGTGCTAACTATTTTGCTTGTGATTTCTTGGTGGCTGATTTTCCCTTGATAAATCTTAATGATCTCATCTGTGTTGCGAAGATCTTGAGTGGTGTTGATGTTTCAATACTTCAAGTGAATAGAAAAGAAGACTTTTTGATAGGATTTTCACATATCAAGCTATTCGTAGACAATTATTATGATTTTCTAGCCTTGACTGATGTGGAGCTTGCATTAGCTATGGGAAGACAAGTGAATGTGCCACAAACATTGTCCAAAGGTCAAGGTAGCCTGAAGGATTTCAAAGAAGGGGTAATATGTGTCAAGCCACTGGGAGTTGTGTTTTTTGGGAAAAAAAAATCAGAAGATCACTAAGTTTTTGTTCAAGGTAGAAGATGTTGAAAGATATATGAATACACAGTACCCGAGTCTACCGGTTCTTCTTAATAACTGCAAAAGGAATACAGTCAGGGGAAAAAGCCGAGATTCGAAGGACGATTATATGGTACACAGAGATTCGAAGAGTACATCATCAAGTAACGAAGATGCTAATTACTTAGGATTCGACATTTTTCACAAAGGTGGAGAATGTAGAGTTCTATATATGTTGTGAGATGTCAAAGTGTCTTTGGTCATGTCTTGTGACAACCCGAAATTTATTCTGTCACTGTAACCCATTTCCGTTAATAAAACTTATTTTTATTGAAATTTTCCGTTAACTTTTGTATCAAGTTAATTAAATTGGAACTTTTATTATGACTTCATAAGTGTCAGAACACATTATAAACACGTTACAACACCCTCGATATTATTTGGAAAATGTTTAGTTACAACTAAGTCGGGTTACGACAATTTAAGCGGGTAAAATTTTAAACCCCATTTAACGTCGGTATTGGGTGGATTCCCACTTGGCCACAAACTCAAGGCTTATATAAAGGATGAGTGGCTTACATTTGAGCTTTTTCCCACCTCCTCATAACTTTCTCTCTCTACAACTCGAGTTTTTATCCAAAAACGCCCCTTCAAGCTCCAAAATCGTAAGTAATCTATCCTAGCTTGTTGTTTAACTTGTTAAGCATGCAAATTTGTGTTTAAATCATCCAAAACTCTCAAAATCATGTGTTTACGGTATGGGAACACCTCCCAAAACCGTAAACTCTTATAAGAGGGTTTTGAAGCCCCAAAACTCTTCCAAATCCTTTCTAGTGCTTAGATGTGACTTAAGGACTTGCATGTACGAGCTTAGAACACCAAAATCATGTAATTCGGGTAGTAAACATGAGTTTACAGCCCAAGAACATTCTTGGACCGTAAACACTCCTTCATAGACCATAAACACCTTTTAAGGTGTTAAATTGCCCCTTAAACACCTCCAAAAGCTTGCATGAGTGCCTAGAACCTTGTATTCCTTCATGAGATGCACCAAACCATGCACAAATGAGCCACACTTGAGTTTATGGTTTTGGGAAGGCCTCCTAAAACCGTAAACACCTCCCAAGGGTGTTTAAGTGCCCCTAACACCTTGTATGGCTTAGATTTGGGTCTAGAACTTTGTATGCTTAACCTACAACCACCAAAACACATGAAAAATGGACAAACATGAGTTTACGGCTGTAAACTCATGTGTTTAAAACCGTAAACTCCCCAAGGGTCCTTCAAGAACCATAAACCCCTTTTCCAAGGTCAATTCAAGTCTCGATCACTTCCTAAGCCTTTGATTCAACCTTAGAACCTTTCCTTGTGCATTATAAGACCTTTAAACATCCAAGAACACACCACCCATAAGTTTACGGCCGTAAAATCATGGGAATATGGTCTATGGGCCGTAATCTCCCATAGGAGTTTACTCTTTGAGAGCAAACTCAATATACAGGCCATACACCCCCTTAGATGCAACCCAGATCATTCCTAACACTTGAGATAAAGTGCTTTCACACCTCGAAATGTATAATCTTACTTAATTAGTAGTTCAAAGTCTAATTAGATACAAATATGTATCTCCTCATGTTACATAGGATCCTCGCGCGTGTTCAAGCCATAACTGACACTTAGCATCCTATCCGGCACGTTTCCCAACCGGTGAGTTCATACCCCTACACCATTTTCCGTGTTTTTCATGTTTTTAAGAGGGAATAAAAGCAAAAGTACAAGGAAATATTGTACTCAAACTCATTTTTTTGTATGAAATGTTACATGTTTAGTATGCTTTTAACACTAAAAACCGTATTAACCGACCGTTTATCTTGCAAGAGTTAGTTTTCAAACTAATTGCGAAACTCATTATAAAATGTTATATTTTATATTTCACAAATGATTTTCTGCAACATTACTATTAAAAGCATTAACCTTAAGAACTTTTGATACGTCCTTGGTAACATCCCCCTACATACGAGAGTGAAGGACCAATAACATTAATCTTAGAACTTTTGATACGTCCTTGGTAACACTCCCCCTAGATATGAGAGTGAAGGACCAATAAAACAGAATTTTCCGTATTATTACTTTTAAATTCATTAATCTTAAGATTGGAGACACGTCCTTTGTAACACTCCCCGTAGATACGAGAGTGTAGGACTACCCTTGTAACGAGAATCTCCTGGAGGGAGAACGTGACTTGAGTGTATAGATCTATATGGGATTGACTACCCCGCACCTGGCTGCTAGCTACAGTGGGACCGATTGGTCCACAGGTGACAAAAGTCATAAACTGATATTGGCCCCGTTACGAGTCTTATCTAGTCTATTGTATGGTTATGGAACTCGCAACTTAGATTATGGAAATTTACTTTAGTAATTGGTTTACTACCTACTTATTAGTTTTATATACGTGTTAAAGCTAATGTACTTTTCAAGGATAACTAGGTTTTCAGAAAACTTCACTTAAACGATACAAGTATGGTAGATACTTGTACACTGCATTCCGAATCGATAACCAACCATCAACTTTTAAGGAAAATAAGGGTTTTTCCTGGGATAACTTAACTTCTCTTAATCAGGTTGTTTAACAAATGGATAATTAAACTTCTCTTATAAGAAAAGATGGGATTTTCTTGGATAACAACTCTTTCAGAAAACCAAATGAAACTTGTTCTTTTACCATAAACAAACTGCTTATGAACTCACCAGATTTATGCTGATATTTTCAAAACTGCTTGTATTCTCAGGTCCTCGTTAGATAGGTATCCCGCGTTCTTTTGGAGAAGACGCAGCGTATAGAAGTCACGTCTATACTTTTGTATACTGATGTATATATAAAACATGTATTACTTTGCTTTTAAACAAATGTAAATATTCCTATGAAATGTAATGTTCTGTGTTTACTATGCTTACTATGTACATTGGTTGTGATACTTTACATGATGTCCTCTGCCCCGGAACGTTTCCGCCATCGGTTTCGGGGTGTGACCGATTGGTATCAGAGCCCTTGTTTATAGAGAACTAAGTATACCAAACCTTACATGGTATATAACTATAAACACTAAGGGACCGAAGTGCTTTGAACTAAAAGTATACTTTAAAAATATAAGTATTTTTACTCCAAGTATACAAGAATACCTAAACGCCAGAAACCGTAACCCCGAGTAGAACAAAACATAAGTAATTGGGTGTTGTACACTGCAGTTAAACCTGGGCAGTTATGTAGTCGTGTCTAGGGTCAATATAGCCTGATCAACTATATTCATTCGAGACACGGCCAACATGTGCTTTGGAGTGATTGTGGTGTACAGCAAGCCTAAAACATACCAAATATCCAAACAATGAGTCATCGTCGCAGCAAACCATAAAATACTATAGGAGTATTTTAGCCAAAGCCGAATACGTTGTAGAATTCATTCCAAGTGTTGCTACTCATTCTTTCCTTAAGTGATAGTTTACTTGCTTCGATAATCCTTTCCTGTTTTATCGCTTAGTAGAACACTCTATTTGCCATAATGAGATATCTCTTGTTTAATATCTCTTGATTCTATCCAGAGGACTTACCATCCTCTCTTTCCTGATCATTTTAGATCAAGATGCCTCCAAGGAAAAGACCCAACTCAAAGAACAACAATCCTCCTCCACCACCACCTCCCTCTCTATTTGACCCTGCTACGTTCCAAGCAGCCGTTACCACTACTGTGACTGCTGCTCTGTCACAAATGAACCCTGGCGGTCCTGGCGGGCCAGGAGGTGGTACTCATCCCCAAAACCAGGAAGGTAGTCAGGGACACCGGAAGGAGTGTTCCTACAAAGATTCTATGAACGCGAAACCCACACCTTTCAATGGCACTGCAGGTGTTATTGCTCTGACTTTATGGTTTAAGAAGATCGAGTCTATTTTCGAAATCTGCGCCTGCTCTAAAACTGACAAGGTGAAGTTCGCCACCTGTACTTTCAATGATAAAGCCTTCACTTGGTGGAATGGCCGAGTCAAATCCTTAACCCTACCCGTAGCCAATGCAATGGGTTGGGAGAGCATAAAGGAGCTTCTACATGATAAATACTGCCCACGGAGCGAAATGCAGAAGCTGCAACATGAACTCTGGAACCTAAAGATGAAGGGTTCTGATATCGCCGCTTACACCTCCAGATTTGATGACCTAGCGCTTTTTTGTTCGGGAATGGTTACCCCGGAAAGTAAAAAGATTGAGAGATTCATTTTGGGGCTGACCCAGCCAACCAAAGGAAATGTTTTGGCTGCGAAGCCAGACACCTACGACAGCACCAAATGCCTAGCGCAAACTCTGATTGACCATGGTGACGATCTCGAGGAAGTGGCCACCACTTCTGATCCGGATAAAGGGAGTGGTGAAAATAAGAAGAAATCCTGGAACAAGCGGAAGAGTAAGAGTTCGCAAGGATCCTCCAAGAAGCAGCAAACTGTAGCAGTCCACGCTGCTACTATTCCTGATGTTGTTTCTGCCGTCGCTTCTACAGCTCAAGCACCTACTAGTAGGTATGCTGGTACTCTCCGTAGGTAGAACAAGTGCAACTATCATCACCTCACTTCCAGCCCATGCCGTGAGCTGCTTTGCAACAACTGTGGCAAGAAAGGTCACGTTGCGCAAAACTGCAAAACACCAGCCCAATCAACCAATCAAGCTTCCGGAGCGGGTGTCGGTCAGGCCTCCTATGGTTGTGGTGAAGTCGGGCATTTCAACAAAAACTACCCCAAGGCAGCAACAGCTGGCAACACCAGGAGAGTTCTAACTATGGGACGAGATGAAGCAGTCGCCGATCCCACCGTTGTCTCAGGTATGTTCCTTCTCGACAACTCTTACGCTTGTATCCTTTTCGATTTTGGTGTTGAACGAAGTTTTGCTAGCCATTCGTTCAAACGTCTTCTTAAACATAATCCCCAACCATTAACCGAAACGTTTATCATCGAGATGGCTAACGGTGAGAAAGAGAACGCTAACGATATATTCATAGGTTGTACCCTTACCCTAAACGATCATTATTTTCCCATCGACCTAATGCTAGTTTCCATAAAGACCTTTGATGTAATTATTGGCATGGATTAGTTGAGTCCCAATCATGCCGATATCATTTGTTATGAAAAAGCCATCCGTCTCAATCTCCCCTCTAGCCAGACTCTCATGATCTACGGCGATAAACTCAGTTCCAACCTTCGCATCATTTCGTGCATCAAAGCTCAAAAACTTGTGCGAAAGGAGTGTTGCGCATTTCTAGCTCATGTAATCAACAAGAAACAGGAAGTTAAAGACCTCGAGAGCATCCCCAAAGTCTGCAACTTACGTGATATCTTTCCCGAAGAGCTTCCAGAAATTCCTCCCGAACGTCAAGTCGAGTTTCAAATCGACCTAATTCCAGGAGCAAATCCTATAGCCAAATCTCCTTATCGCTTAGTGCTAGCAGAAACGCAGGAGTTATCCAGTCAGCTTAATGAGCTACTGGGCAAAGGGTTCATCAGACCGAGTTCCTCACCCTGGGGAGCCCCGATATTATTTGTAAAGAAGAAAGATGGATCCGTTCGGATGTGTATAGACTACCGTGAGTTGAACAAGTTGACCGTCAAAAACCGTTATCCTCTTCCTCGAACAGATGACCTTTTCGATCAACTTCAGGGAGCCAGCTACTTCTCCAAAATAGACCTTAGATCAAGGTACCATCAGCTTCGACTTCAGGACTCGATATGGACACTATGAGTTTGTAGTGATGACCTTCGGTCTAACCAATGCACTGACAGTGTTCATGGACCAGATGAACCGGGTGTGTCGTCCCTTTTTGGACAAGTTCGTTATCGTATTCATTGATTATATACTTGTCTATTCCACAAGTGAAGAAGATCACAAACAACACTTGACGATAGTGTTGGAAACTCTTAGATTGGAAAAATTGTACGCAAAATTTTCCAAGTGCGAATTCTGGATTCGGAAGGTAGCATTCCTTGGTCACGTGGTAAGCGAGGAGGGTATACACGTGGACCCGTCCAAAATCAAGGCGATAGAGAATTGGCCGGCACCGAAGACACCCACAGAAATCCGTCAATTCATGGGTCTTTCCGGCTACTATCGCAGATTCATCCAGGATTTTTCCAGAATCGCCAAACCCCTAACCACTCTGACACAGAAAGGTGTACCCTTTTGTTGGAGTGAAAAGCAAGATATCCCATTACAAACGTTAAAACGAGCTTTGTGCAGCGCACCTATCCTGTCCCTGCCCGAAAGAATAGAGGATTTCGTTGTCTATTGCGATGTGTCCAATCAGGGCTTAGTTTGTGTGCTTATGTAGAGAGGAAAAGTTATTGCTTATTCCTCTAGGCAGCTAAAAGCACACGAAGTCAACTACACAACTCACGACCTGGAGTTAGGAGCAGTGGTCTTCGCACTGAAAATCTGGAGACATTATCTCTATGGAACCAAGTGCATGATCTTCACTGACCATAAAATCCTGCAACATATCTTCGATCAGAAAGACTTAAACATGAGACAATGGAGATGGGTAGAGTTGCTCAATGACTACGAGTGTGAAATCCGCTACCATCCCGGCAAGGCCAATGTGGTGGCAGATGCCCTTAGCCGAAAGGAAAGTTCAAACCGTATAGTGAAGACACTAACAATGACCATCCATTCCCATTTATCTACACAAATCCGAGAAGCACAGTTGGAAGCCCAAAAACCATAGAACGTATTGAATGAATCCTTGAGAGGAATGGATAAGAAACTTGAGATCAGAGGTGACGGAGTCTACTGTTTCATGGATCGAATCTAGACCCCAAAGTTCGGAGGTTTCAGGGAGGTTGTTATGAACGAAGCTCACAAGACTAGATATTATGTGCACCCGGGTTCAGACAAGATGTACCTGGATTTCAAGAAGCTATACTGGTGTCCAAACATGAAGGCCGAAATCGCTACTTTTGTGGGCAAGTGTCTGACTTGCGCCAAGGTGAAGGTTAAATACCAGAAACCCTCGGGTCTACTCCAGCAGCCCGAGATACCTGACTGGAAATGGGGGATGATCACTATGGATTTCATCACCAAGTTACCCAAATCTTCGAGTGAGTACGATACCATTTGGGTAATTGTCGACCAATTGACAAAATCCGCTCACTTCCTTCTGATTAAAGAATCTTTCAAGATGGAAAGACTCACGCGGGTCTACATCCAATAGATAGTCCGACTGCACAGTGTACCTGTGTCCATTATCTTCGATCGAGATAGCAGGTTTACCTCAAGGTTTTGGAAGTCCCTTCAGATAGCTCTTGGAACTAAGTTGGATATTAATACAGCTTATCATCCTCAGACAGATGGGCAGAGTGAGAGAACTATCCAAACCCTGGAAGACATTCTGATAACAAGTGTCATCGATTTTGGAAAGTCGTGGGACACCCATTTACCCTTGATCGAGTTCTCATATAACAACAGCTACCACACCAGTATCAAGGCTACCCCGTTTGAAGCCCTCTATGGTCGCAAGTGCAGATCCCCTCTGTGTTGGGCTGAGGTAGGGGACACGCAGCTAGCAAAGGGTCGAGTCTCTGACGGTGCTCTCACTGGTCCTAAAATCATCTGCGAAACCACGTAAAAGATCATCCAAATCTGAGAACGACTGAAAGCTTCACGAGACAGACAAAAGACTTACACCGATAAACGATGGAAACCTCTGGAATTCCAGGATGGAGATCGTGTCCTGTTAAAGGTCTCACCCTGGAAAGGCATGATACGTTTTGGAAAGCACGGAAAACTTAACCCGAGGTACATAGGACCTTTCGAGTTCCTCACTAGGATCGGTCCCGTAGCCTATAAACTCCGATTACCTCAAGAACTTAGCAACATCCATCCTGTATTCCACATCTCTAATCTTAAAAAGTGTCTATCCGATGAAACCCTCATGATCCCCCTTGATGAGATCGAGATCAATGAAAACCTGAACTTTGTGGAAGAACCAATTGAAATCATGGATCGAGAGATCAAACGTAGGAAACAGAGTCACATCCCGATAGTGAAGGTTCGCTAGAATGCCAAGCGGGGACCCGAATTCACTTGGGAGCGCAAAGACTTAATGAAACAGAAATATATGCATCTCTTTCCAAATCCATGATTTGTATCTTCATTCTAAATTTCGGGACGAAATTTCCTCTAACGGGGGGATGATGTGACAACCCGAAATCTATTCCGTCACTGTAACCCATTTCCGTTAATAAAACTTATTTTTATTGAAATTTTCCGATAACTTTTGGATTAAGTTAATTAAATTGGAACTTTTATTATGACTTCATAAGTGCCGGAACACATTAGAAACACGTTACAACACCCTCGATATTCATTTGGAAAATTTTTAGTTACAACTAAGTCGGGTTAGGACAATTTAATCGGGTAAAATTTTAAACCCCGTTTAACGTCGGTATTGGTTGGATTCCCACTTGGCCACAGACTCAAGGCTTATATAAAGGATGAGTGGCTTACATTTGAGCTTTTTTCCACCTCCTCATAACTTTCTCTCTCTACAACTCGAGTTTTGATCCAAAAACGCCCCTTCAAGCTCCAAAATCGTAAGTAATCTATCCTAGCTTGTTGTTTAATTTTTTAAGCATGCAAATATGTGTTTAAATCATCCAAAACTCTCAAAATCATGTGTTTACGGTTTGGGAACACCTCCCAAAACCGTAAACTCTTATAAGAGGGTTTTAAAGCCCCAAAAACCTTCCAAATCCTTTCTAGTGCTTACCTATGACTTAAGGACTTGCATGTACGATCTTAGAACACCAAAATCATGTCATTTGGGTAGTAAACATGAGTTTATGGCCCAAGAACATTCTTGGACCGTAAACACTCCTTCATAGACCATAAACACCTTTTAAGGTGTTAAATTGCCCCTTAAACACCTCCAAAAGCTTGCATGAGTACCTAGAACCTTATATCCCTTCATGAGATGCACCAAACCATTCAAAAATGAGCCACACTTGAGTTTACGGTTTGGGAAGGTCTCCCAAAATTGTAAACACCTCCCAAGGGTGTTTAAGTGCCCCTAACACCTTGTATGGCTTAGATTTGGGTCTAGAACTTTGTATGCTTAACCTAAAACCACCAAAACACATGAAAAATGGACAAACATGAGTTTACGGATGTAAAATCATGTGTTTGCAACCGTAAGCTCCCCAAGGGTCCTTCAAGAACCGTAAACCCCTTTTCCAAGGTCAATTCAAGTCCCGATCACTTCCAAAGCCTTTGATTCAACCTCAGAACCTTTCCTTGTGCATTGTAAGACCTTTAAACATCCAAGAACACACCACCCATGAGTTTACGGCCGTAAACTCATGGGGATATGGTTTATGGGCCGTAATCTCCCCTAGGAGTTTACTCTTGAAGAGCAAACTCCATATCTAGGCCATACACCCCCTTAGATGCAACCCGGATCATTCCTAACACTTGAGATAAAGTGCTTTCACGCCTCGGAATGTATAATCTTACTTAATTAGTAGTTCAAAGTCTAATTAGATACAAATATGTATCTCCTCATGTTACATAGGATCCTCGCGCGTGTTCAAGCATTAACTGACACTTAGCATCCTATCCAGTACGTTTCCCGACCGGTGAGTTCATACCCCTACACCATTTTCTGTGTTTTTCATGTTTTTAAGGGGGAATAAAAGCAAAAGTACAAGGAAATTTTGTACTCAAACTCATTTTTTTGTATGAAATGTTACATGTTTAGTATGCTTTTAACACTAAAAACCGTATTAACCGACCGTTTATCTTGCAAGTGTTAGTTTTCAAACTAATTGCGAAACTCATTATAAAATGTTATATTTTATATTTCACAAAAGATTTTCTGCAACATTACTGTTAAAAGCATTAACCTTAAGAACTTTTTATACGTCCTTGGTAACACTCCCCCTAGATACGAGAGTGAAGGACCAATAACATAAATCTTAGAACTTTTGATACCTCCTTGGTAACTCTCCCCCTATATACGAGAGTGAAGGACCAATAAAATAGAATTTTCCGTATTATTACTTTTAAATTCATTAATCTTAAGATTGGAGACACGTCATTTGTAACACTCCCCCTAGATACGAGAGTATAGAACTACCCCTGTAACCAGAATCTCCTGGAGGGAGAACGTGACTTGAGTGTATAGATCTATACGGGATTGACTACCCCACACCTGGCTGCTAGCGACAGTGGGACCGATTGGTCCACAGGTGAAAAAAGACATAAAGTGATATTGGCCCCATTAAAAACCTTATCTAGAATATTGTATGGTTATGGAACTCGCAACTTAGATTATGGAAATTTACTTTAGTAATTGGTTTACTACCTACTTATTAGTTTTATATACATGTTAAAGCTAATGTACTTTTCAAGGATAAATAGGTTTTCAGAAAACTTCACTTAAACGATACAAGTATGGTAGATACTTGTACATTGCATTCCGAATCGATAACCAACCATCAACTTTTAAGGAAAATAAGGGTTTATCCTGGGATAACTTAACTTCTCTTAATCAGGTTGTTTAACAAATGGATAACTAAACTTCTCTTATAGGAAAATATGGGATTTTCTGGGATAACAAATCTTTCAGAAAACCAAAGGAAACTTGTTCTCTTACTAGAAACAAACTGCTTATGAACTCACCAGCTTTATGATGATATTTTCAAAACTGCTTGTATTCTCAGGTCCTCGTTAGACAGGTATCCTGCGTTCTTTTGGAGAAGACGGAGCGTATAGAAGTCACGTGTTTACTTTTGTATATTGATGTATATATAAAACATGTATTACTTTGGTTTTAAACAAATGTAAATATTCCTATGAAATGTAATGTTCTGTGTTTACTATGCTTACTATGTACATTGGTTGTGATACTTTACATGACGTCCTCTGCCCCGGAACGTTTCCGCCATCGGTTTCGGGGTGTGACATGTCTTGTGTCGAAGTTTGTTTTGATGTATTCATTATATGTATTTAATAAGGGCAGTTTAGATTTTGAAGCTTCTGTGTCTTATCCCTTATGTATTTTTTGTGCTTCTGTTACCTCCTATAAATAGGGGTAAGTATGCGTATTAGAGTAACTTTAGTGAACTGGAAGAACACTTTACTCTTTCATATTATGTACTCTCTCAGAAGCAATAAAAGAGCCAAACAGACTATATTTACATTTTTTGTTCTCAAATCAATTCATACTCTAATTTCATTCTTACACTCGATTCATACGAAATACAAAAATCCTTACCTTCCTCCCCGAGTCCCACTTTCGAAAATCGCTAGATATGATAGGGATTTTCTTATTTTTCGTGATTATCTCCTTATTTGATTATCTAGATACTTATAAATTTTGATTATCCCTCCCATAATTTTCGAATTTTAGGAGGTGTGGATTAGGTTAAATTATCTTGATTAATTTAATTGGCTAATCCTCATCTGATTTAATAAATCAATTAAATGTTTAATTAATAAGATAATTATTAAATCATACGTTTTTAATTTTAAATTTAAATTAAATTCTTTTTATTTCGAAATTTAAATTTAAAATTCAAAAACTGTAGTACTTTGAGAACTTTAAAATACATCCCTATGGATCGCATTATTAATTTAATTAAATGATTAATTAAAGGACAATCAATAAATTCATAGGATGGTTTAAATTTAATTTAAACCATAGGAATTTTAAAAATGTTTTTAAATATATCTTATACTATATGTAAGATTTAATATTCAATATTTACTATATGTATAAGACTAAGTCAGTCGAACCGCTAGTACGCCTCATTCACAAAGTCGATTTATAAGGGGAGTTTAAGGAAGCGGCCTATAAAATGACCGTATTGGGTATCCTATCTTACCCATCTCTCCCTTGATTGTTGGAGGGTGGTTAGCCAAACGGATTGATAGGAAATAAACTCATTAAAATCCCACTCTTAGTTACTTTAGGAAAAATGTGAATTTGATGCTAAACCATGAAATTGCACATTACACTTTACAAGTCGTTAGTGGAGCGTGTGTGGATAATAGGCACACTAATGTGGGACTAATTAAGAGTGGTAATGTGTGTCTCAAAAATTATCGTTGATTAATGGAGCGCATGTGGTTAACCAACACATTAAAAGGAGATGATAAACGACATCGAGAGTACCAAGCTAATTTGCATGGTTATTCACATCTCGTTTTTGATCCTCAGCATTCCAGTCACAAAAATGAGAGCATAATTTGAGATTAAACATGTCATTGATTATATCAATGAATCTCAACAGATCTAATAGTTTCATAATATTGAAAGTGGTAAAAGCCTTACATACCTAAAATAGATTCAAATTTGATTATGGCATCCCTCCTCAAAGTTTGAATAAAAAATATAGATCCTAGTCTTAATTTATATTTATGGGTTAATAATTAAGAAATAAAATCAACTAACTTGAATTCTTTTTTCTTGTATTATAGATGTCAAGTTCAGACAACAATGGTCTTCCTCATTCTTTGGGAAGTGGTTTTCCTCTTTCTTCAAGAAATGGTGGAAATGGATATCATGCTTCTCAAACTCTTCCCCCTCCTGTAACTCTCCCTAAGTCATGTTTTCTTCAAGCTAAAATATACAAAGTTACTCAAGCCCTATTGGTATGCAAATATCAAGATAGAAAGCATGTGTGTATGCATGTTCTAAATATGAAATCGTACATTGATAGATTGCGAATGTTGGGTGTCATTTTCCCAAGGCAGCAATCCATTGACTTGGTTCTACTTTCGCTTCCTAATTCATATAGTTAGTTCATCAAAGACTACTATATGACTGACCATGACATGACCCTAATTGATCTGACACATATGTTTATTGTTGTTGAAGCAGAAATGTTGAAGGCAACAAGTGAAGAAAAAGTGTTTGAAACATTTGTTTCCCACATTACCGTGGACATTAACAATGGCAACAATGGTGGTCTAGAAAAGTTTCTCTTCCTAATGGAATGGGATTGGCCAAGGTCAAATCGTTTGACCATATGGTAAAGAGAAAATCTAGTTCTAAGATAGTTCCATGTGCTACTCTTAAAAGGTCCATATGTTTCTATTGCCAATCGAAGGGACATTGGTTATGAAGCTGCCCAGACTACCTGAAAGATCTTAGAGATGGTAAGGTCAAGTCGTGTGACTTTACTTCATGTACATCCATTATCTAACTCAATTATTTTAGTAAGTTCCTATTTGTAGATTCTTAATACATGATGTGATAATCGCATTTTGATGCTTTGAAGGATCTAAGAGAAAGATGGAAGCCTAAGAAGAGTAAGCTGAATCGGATCGTGAGAGATGGATTTTTGTCGCATGGTTCGATTTTTGAGCTACTACTTAGGAGTTATGATAGATTGCTTAGGAAATGTCTAGAAGCATTGTTTTTCATTTCTACATTGTAAGGGCAAGTTCAAAAAATTTCATTTATTATTAATAAAAGTGAATTTTTGGTTGGTTTACTTTATATTTCCTTTCAATGGTATTTATGAAAAGTCTTGGTTACATTTTCTATTATTAGAAATATTAATTATGGATTTGATTCTTATTATATTGCTTTGGTATTGTCATATTTGACCAAGTGAAAAGGAATTCTCATCAACCAAGTTTCAATTGGATAGAAACTTGGATTCATGCAATTTGAATAGTATGATGTATGAGAATCTTAACCATTGGAAGATTATAACTAATTCATCGATCACATGTTTATGTGGGTCAAGTGAAGGACTAATGGATATAGTACACATTGTTGTGGACTATTCAGATCTGCCACAAAGGATGATAACTTTATTCGTCATGATTTACTGATGCTTTTAGTGTATATGGTTGTGTTTATAAGATTAAGCATAATTATGATATTTTGAAAAGTTTAAAAGAGTGATAGAATGAATATAAAGAATCTGTTAGACAGAAAGATAAAAGGTTTCTCTAATATCAAAAGGAAAGGAGGCTACTTTAGTATCGTGCTTTTTGGTCGTCTTAACGATTGTGGAACCATGTCACAATTGATCCTCAAAAAACATATTTGTGCAATTGTTTGACTAAGAAAAGAATCGGATATTGTTGAAATGGTTCAATCAAGAGATGAGTCATACTTCATAACCAATTAAAAATTTTAGAGGCATCTTCTAGTAACTAAAAATTGTATATTGAAGCTTGTTTCGTACTAATTGGGTTTAGAATACCTCCTGAAATGTGGGGTAATAATGTTTTCTTACTCTATCACATTTGGAAATGGAAGTTATGATGTTTTGGTTAAAACAAATGATAAACTAAGACCAATGATATGAAGTGTTTTCCTGTTGAGAATCAACACTAACTTTTGAATATTTGTTTTTGCTCGTCAAAGAATGCTCCTTGAGAGAGAAACTCATATGTTAAGAAGTTAGTGGGAGACTTATTGATCTTGAAAAGTTTCAGGAGTCAGTCGAGAATACAACTTTTAGTTATCACTAGCACAGGACCTGAGGTTGATAACCAATCACATTAAGTTGACACATTCTTGTTTAAGTGCATCTTCTAGTTAAGTTGGCAATGCTTATGAGTTCTATGGTTCTCATTTGACTACAAAAGATAGAGCATGTTGGTCAGTGATAATACAATGGTCAATCAGGATGATCTGCTTAAACAACATAGAAGCACTAATAAGCCCTAGTGCTACCAGAGGGCAAGAAATTAAGAACAAGTATAGTTCAGTCCTTGAAAGCCAAATTAGAATTTGAATTTTCCATAAACCTTGTGTTATGATTGTAGGTTGGAAATGATAGATTCATATGGATAGGAACACATACACCATAAAATCTTGGTGGCAAACGGTTTCGCTCTAATTCATGAAAATGATTATGAGGAAACATTTTCTCTAGTAGATTTTAAAGATCTGATAAATATCATTATGATTAGTGGTTGTGATAATTACACTCTCAAATTCTCAATATGATTACGACATTCCTTTTCATAGTTCGAATTGTGAGAGAAGGCAATGAACTGTTTAAACTTTTGGTACATATGGCTACAAGTCCTAAAATGGTTTAAACGCACACATATTCTATCTAATGAAAGTGTGTAAAATTAAGAAGTCTAGATAAAGATTTATCGAAACATTAATTACCAGAAATTTGTACTTTAGTAAGAAAGTCAAAAAGTATTGATTTCTAGAAGTCCAGTTGATTTTTGGATACATGCCAAATCTAGTGGCAACATAAGTGCTATTCTAGTAGGATCATAGTTGTTATGCTAAGTGTTGCAAGTTGGAAATATTATTTGTAGGAAACAAAGTCTACAAATTTGCAAGTTGAAAAGTTTATAAATTGTTTCGCTAAACTAAGGCTTAATGGATAAGGTACTCATACTTTGTTTAAAATCTAAAAGTTTAGATTGAAGGATTTTAATGGAACTTAGTCATGGAGATATATGAATATCGTGTTGAAATGGATCAAAATAGGAAGTTCAATATATGTAAATTTTATAGCAAGAGACTGAACAACTATTAAGTCTTTATGTAAGACATTATGAATCGAGTCCCATATGCTTCGTATATAGGATCAATCACATATGCTATTATATTTACTTGTTTAGATTTTTCCAAATGCCCTGTGCATTGAGAGGGAAAAAGAACTAGAACTTGGTGTGACTAAAGTTGTTAAACAACTGTCGGGAACATTCTGAGGTTATACCAAATGATTGGTTTCTTGTGGACAGTTGGAAGTATAATATTGGTTGGAAGGACCATAGTGGCATGTTTTTGATTGGGATGACTCTTAATCAAAATTGATGGACATATGGGAATATGGAAATGTTTCCATAGTGGGAGTTGATTATTAAAATCTACATGTGATTTAGAAATTTAAATGCAAGAAAGATGTTCATGGAGTGTATCTTGAATTTGAGACTTCGTTACCATAGATTTGTTTTAAGTAACAAAGTTTCAATGGAACATTTAGTAATATCGTTGGCAAAGTCTCTGTGACTTTGAAGCCTCGACATCACAAAAGTATATTGCATATAAGGTTGAACTTTAACACATTTAGTAGTAACAGGAATTTGAAATTGTGAAATGAGCATCATTGGAATAGTGTCCAATCGATCTGTTCACAAAGGAAGGAGCACAGAGAAATATAGTAAGCATGTTTATAACATCGAATGACCGATGTTTAATTCAAGTATCTAGTTGATTACTCGGCACATTATACAATGAATAAATTCTAATTAATATGGTGATTAAATAAAAAGAGTTTTATCTATATTCAATAGTTATGAGACCATAGTTAATTAGGTTATTATTGTGTTTCACTTCGCACGTTTTTACTTCCCAAATAATTGGATTATTCAAACGTCCACAGTCGCTCGTAGTTTTGGAAGTAAGTAGCAAATTAAGACTGGAATGAATTGAATTGTAGATTGTGTATGGGGATTAAACATAGCAATGGTTTTGCTACAATGTTCATGAGTACTTGGAAAATGGGGATTTTGAGTATTGGATAAACCCAAGCTCAAAGAATTACTTCACGGATTTTATCACGAGTAATTCTGAGACAATAATATCATATATTATTGAAATAGAGATATATGAGTTGTTGTTTAAAAGTTAGTTGTGCATTGATAATACGTAAATGCATCAGTAACTTGATGTTATAAAACATATTGTTGTGCGTGATTTGACAAGTGAATAGTACAAGCATATAAGTCGATGTTTATCCGTTCTTTTTGCCCTAATTAGAAAAGAGATATATGTGGGCCCCTCGATGATTTGATGTCGACATCTAAATTACTTGGCTAAGCCTGGACTGAATTGATGTGTTCAATTGGTAGTCTGATTTCAGTCGTTATAAATCAGAAATTGGGAAACAAAACTTGGACAATGAGATTGATTATAATCAATGTCTCATATCCATATGATATCTTGTAGAACGGAGGAATATTTGATCACTTATCTTAGGACACATAACTGACTTTGTCAGAATTCGACAACGGCTTTAAGAGCTACAATATGTTAATCGGTTTGGAAGTTATACTTCAAACTATAGTTATTTTACTTATCCAAGTGGGAGAGTGATGGATTAGGTGTCTAATCTCATAACTATAATTGGTATATACTTGAATTGATAGTATCACAGTCCTTTTGGGTAGCCCTCAAAACTAGCAAATAGACAGGATGACTTTTGGAGAGAGGTTGAATTTAATATTTGATTAATAAATTGAAATACATGATTTATTAATGTATTATGGAAATAATATATTGATTAGAAATCATATTATTTAATTAATGATTAATCAGAAATTAATTTGAATTAATTTTTGAATTAAGTGAATTAATTAAAAGTGCATGGGCTATTTGGCAATTTATTGATAGTTGAGGAAAGAGACTGTAGAACCTCCCTATAAAGCGTTGGAAGAAAACTTCTAGGAAGGCCTAGAATTTGCGTCCAAGGGCTCTTGGATGGGGATTCTTGGGTTGCTTTTTCCTTAAGCTAAGGGATTAGGTTTCCTCCTAAAACCCTAGCTTTGGCTCTAAGCTACCTCATGAATATATGGAGCCTTACCCCTTCTCATTTTCAGCCATCTAAAACCCTAGAGGAATAACCGAAAACTCTCAGCCCTCCTCTCCTCTTTCCTCTCTCCTCTCTCATCATCTTTCTTGTTTGGGTGTGAACCATTAGAGGTGTGACACTTGTGACGCTTGCTCTCAAGGTTTCAAGAAGACTAGGATTTCATTGTTATTGCTATATAACAATCAAGGTATGTTTTCTTAAACTTATTTTTTTATAGATTTCAAAAATATACTAGTGCAATTAGGGTTTTCCATTTGAGGTTCAAAAGTTGTATGTTCAATTAGAGAAAACACAGATCCAAGAATTAAGGTTGCATGCACACATAAGAATTTGTTTGTTATGCTCAAAACCCATCATTTCCTCCTATGCTTTTGACCACCACCTCACTTGTTGGAGTGCACACTTGTCCAAGAGTAAAATATGGTGCATGGTATGGCTAGATACTCGGATGAGGCTCGCTAAGGCTGTAAACGGAACCCTTTGCTTCCCATTTCATCACACAAAAATCAGCCAATAAACTCCCAATCTTTCCTTCTCCATTTTTCCTTCTCTCCCAGCCTAAACCATCCCTCACTGGAGGTCGCATCAACCGATAAGAACCACCAACCCTCCACCATCCTTATACCCCTTATTTTTGTCAACCAACCACCACCCTATGACCGGTGATTTGCTGCTGCTCCACCCCTCCCTTCACCGCTACTGTCAGCATCAAGAAGAAATAGTCGAGGGGTTACCAGAGTAGCCTCCTGATGCTATGCAGCCACGCTTCGGCTACCACCACCTTCCACCTTATGCTTGATATTTTTCCATGGTAATTCCAAGTCTAAGTCTCGAGTCTTTACCCTTATTTTGTGGGTATTATTTTGAGTCCAAAACATCATGGGTTAAAGTCGTTTCTAATTCCTGTTTTCTCGAGGTGCTACGTAGAAACGACCACACTCTCATATATATACCAAGTTCACACATTAAAGTGAGTGCTAACTGTCCCATTTTAAAGCTTTTATATATTTCGTGGGGGAATACATTTGCTCACGTATCTCAGTTATGCAAAAACTAAACCATCTCGTTTATTAAAACTAGTTATCAAATATAACTTTGATATAAAGAAAATAGTTATAAACTTGATATATATATATATATATATATATATATATATATATATATATATATATATACATATGTTATAGTTGTTTAAAATGTTACAACTTTTCAAAATAACATATCATTTCACAACAACAACTTGATGAGAAATGTGTGTCAAAAATCACATGTCATAAAAAGATTACCACCTTTGTAGTATTTCCAGCTATTATCATATATATATATATATATATATATATATATATATATATATATATATATATATATATAAGTTGTAAACATTATAACTTGAAAATTATACGTGTACTTGCATACACTACTACGAGATTTAGCATTTATTTAAGCAAGTAGCGACACTTTTATGCATATACTTATCAAACATACTCGGCTTTTATAAACTTTATCCAACGTAAATCATTTTTCCTAGTGACTTATCCGCATATAAGTTAGGTTTATTCACTTTCGATCCTTCCACCCTGCGTGCTTATGCACGTACAAGATAAGATGGGTTATTCATGTACATTAGTTAATGATTTTATACTGAGACATTATTGTAACACCATAAATTTAAAAAAAAAAATCACTTTTTTAAAAGCGTACTTTCATTCATCAATATTATAAAAATCTCATTGTATCACATATCAATCCATAGAAACACAACCCAAGATCAGAATGTATAAAAACTCCTCATGTGTGTACTGATCATGCCGGTGCCTTCCCGCGATCCTCACTGGTACCTGAAACACGTAACACAACATTGTAAGCATAAATGCTTAGTGAGTTCCCCAAAATACCACATATAACACATAATAGCCACTCGAGGCTATAGCTCTGTGGACCCTCTGGCCATAACTCTATGGACCCTCTGGTCCTAACTCTGTGAACCTTCCAGTTCTTACTCTGTAACTCTGGAACATACGCGGCATGAATCACATAGAAATAATGCAGTGTTTCACAATCACATAAATAGCATACAATAGACTCTGCCATATAACTCTAATTACCACTCTAGGTAAAATATAGTGAGAATACTCACCTCGGGTAACTCGGTAAATATCGAACTCGGTAAAATCTGGTCTAGCCCACGCCTAATCACATGGAATAAGCACTCTAATTAATACAAACCTCAAGGCTAGACTAATCCCTCTCTTAGCACTCTCAGAAGGGTAAAAGACTATTTTACCCCTCTCATGGCTCAAATACCCTAACATTGACCAAACCCTAAAAGTCAACAAAAGTCAACGGTCAAACTTTGACCAGACTCGTCGAGTCCACTCGTGTGACTTGGTGAGTACATGTGTGTCCTCTTCGCTCCTAGTCCTCACTAGACTCGTTGAGTCAACCCTACACTCAACGGGTTATCACAGGTCACGTATCGCGAGGCAACCCAACTCGACTCGTCGAGTCCCTTATGGGCTCGGTGAGTTCCTCCCATGAAAACACTCAAACAATCTTTTGAGGTTAGATCTGCTTCACCAACCAGTAAATCTAACCTTCTAACACTTGAAAGTCACGTAAAGGTTCAAACTTTACGTTCATACAATGCTTATAAGACCAAAAATGGAGAAATAACCTTTAAAATGGGGTTCTACTCTCAAGGCTCACATGAAACCTCATAAAGCTAGAAGCTTGTGACCTTTTGGACCTCTCAAGGTCCAAATCTATCATCTATACCAAAAGGGACCTCATATGCTTCACATTCTAACTCAAAATTGCACAAAGGAAACCCTAGATTCATGGAATCTATCAAATACAACAAATGGGAAGGAACTTGTACCTCAAAACATGAATCTCAGTGTGAACAACACAGATCTAAGCTCCACAATTGATCTAGCTTGCATTTTCCCACTCCTTCTTGCAAGATCACATCGAAGGATGAAGAATTAGCCTCCAAAATGCTCTCTAAGCTCTCTTTGCTCTCTAGGGTTTTCACAGGGGAGTAGTGGCCGCAAATGATGGCCATAAGGGCCTTTAAATAGGGATCAGGCCCTGAGATTTAGGGTTTCACTTTACAGTGCAGACTCGCCGAGTCCATGCATTGACTCGTCGAGTCTGATCATTAATCCAGACAAGAATTCGTGATCCTACTCGACGAGTCTGAGCGCCTACTCGCCGAGTCCCTCCCTAAAACTCAAGATAATTACTTAAAATAAGATACCTGGGAATTCGGATGTTACAATTCTCCCCCACTAGAATCAGACATCGCCCTTGAAGTCTCATTCTACAAACAGCTTTGGATGAAGCTTCCGCATCTCCGCCTCCGGCTCCCAGGTCAGCTCAGACCCTTTTCGATGCCGCCACTGAACCAGAACCAGTGGCACTTCCTTGCTTCTCCAAACCTTGATCTTCCGATCCACCACCGCGACTGCCCTCTCAACATAATTCAGGCTCGCATCCACCTGAATATCCTCCAATGGTACCACCGCCGACTAGTCGGTTATACACTTCCTCAGCTGAGACATGTGGAAGGTATCATGTATCTGACTCAACTCCGCAGGTAGCTCCAACCGATATGCTACCCTGTCCACCCTTGCTGTCACCCTAAACGACCCAATATACTGGGGCCCCAACTGGCCTCTCATCTTGAATCGAATCACTCCTTTCCAAAGAGACACTTTCAGGAGTACGAAGTCTCCAACCTGAAACTCGAACTCGGATCGTCGCCTATCCGCGTAACTCTTCTAGCGACTCTGAGATATCAACAACCTCTTCCTGACCTGTTGTATCTGCTCTGTCGTCTAAAGCACTATCTCAGTGCTGCCCATCACTCACTGCCCTACCTCTCCCCAACAGATGGGTGTACGACACCTCCTCCCATACAACAACTCGATGGGAGGAATACCAATGCTCGAATGGTGACTGTTGTTATACGAAAACTCAGCCAATGGAAAATACGTATCCCAACTCCCTCCGAAGTCCAACACACATGCCCGAAGAATGTCCTCGAGCGTCTGAATCGTCCACTCAATATGTCCGTCCGTCTATGGGTGGTAAGCGGTACTAAAATGCAACCTCGTGCCCAACTCCTCGTGGAACTTCATCCAGAACCTGGAAGTGAAACGTACATCCTGATCTTAAACAATCGACATTGGCACTCCATGCCGCGATACCACCTCCCTTACATACAACTCTGCCAGCCACTCTGCAGAAGAGCTCTCACTGATAGCAAGAAAGTGAGCGCTCTTCTCAGCCGGTTGACGATCACCCAAATTGCGTCGACACCCCTCGCAGTCCTCGGGAATTTGGTGATAAAATCCATGGAAATTTGTTCCCACTTCCACTTGGGAACCTCAAGTGGCTGCAACTTTCCATGCGGACGTTGGTGCTCGGCCTTCACATTGCGACAGGTCAAGCACCTCTCTACGAACCACGCGACATCCCTCTTCATAGAGGGCCACCAATACTCCCTCTTCATGTCCAAATACATCTTAGTGGCCCCAGGATGGATCGAGAACCTCGATCTGTGCGCCTCTTCCATCAGAATGGTACGTGCCCCACCTTCAAACGATACCCAAATTCGACCCTGAAAGGTCTTAAACCCACGGCTATCGGCAACGAACTCAAATATTTGCCCGATCACTCGCTCTCTTTTGCGGTTCTCCGGTCTCATGGCCTCTACCTGGGCCTCCCGAATGGTGTCCAACACCGGAGTCATCATTATCAATCTCAAACAAACATCTCATATCGGGGCACTCTCCGCCCTGCGACTGAGGGCATCGGCTACAACATTAGCCTTGCCCGGGTGGTACAGGATCTAACACTCATAATCCTTTACCACATCCAACCATCTCCTCTGGCGCATATTCAGGTTGGGCTGATCCATCAGATACTTCAAGCTCTTGTGATCTGTGTATATGGTACACCAGACCCCATACAAATAGTGACGCCAGATCTTGAGGGCGAACACCACAGCCCCCAACTCCAAATCGTGGGTGGGATATCTCATCTCATGAGGCTTCAACTACCTCGATGCGTATGCTATCACATGACCTCTCTGCATCAGCACCGCACCCAATCCTGATATCGACGCGTCACAATACACCACAAAATCCTCCATCCCCTCCGAAAGGGCTAATACTGGGGCTTCGCATAATCTCTAGCGAAGTGTCTCGAATGAGGCCTGCTGCTCTGGGCCCCAACTGAATGCTACGCCCTTCCGGGTCAACCTGGTGAGAGGAACAACAATTTTAGAGAAATCTCTTATAAACATTCGATAATAGTCGGCCAACCCCAGAAAACTCCTGATCTCTTAGGGGAATCTCAGCACCTCCCATCTCATCACCACCTCAATCTTGGCCAGATTGACCAATATCCCGTTCTGGTTAATGAGATGCCCCGGGAACTGGACCTCTCGTAACCAAAAATCACACTTGGAGAATTTGGCGTAAAGACTCTCCGATCTCAGAACACCGAGGATTTCCCTCAAATCTCATCATGCTACTCTTTAGATCTCGAATACACCAATATATCATCGATGAACACGATCACTGAACGATCCAGCATCGGCATGCACACTCTATTCATGAGATCCATGATCGCCGCTGGTGCATTGGTGAGTCCGAAAGGAATAACCACGAACTCGTAATTCCCATATCGAGTCCTGAATGTTGTCCTCTAGATATCCTCATTGCGCACTCTCATCTAATGATATCCAGATCTCAGATCAATCTTGGAGAACAAAGACGCTCCCTGTAACTGATCAAACAAATCGTCGATCCTCGGCAAGGGATAACTGTAACACCGTGAATTTCAAAATAATTCTTTGCATAATATAACAACATTTTCATTTAATTTTCATAAAAACATCAATGTTTAAAACTCCAATCCATATCAGACAAAAATCCCAAGATCACATATCATAAAAATCCCATGCGTGTGTACAGATCAAGCCGGCGCCTTCCCACGGTCATCACTAGTACCTGAAACAAACAACACTAACACTGTAAGCACAAAGCTTAGTGAGTTCCCCAAAATACCACACATAACACATATTAGCCACTCGAGGCTATAACTCTGTAGGTCTGTAGACCCTGCTCTGTGAACCTGCTGGTTCTAACTCTGGGAACCTTCCGGTTCCTACTCTATAAACATGCACATCATAAATCACATAGAAATAATGCAGTACAACACATAACATACATATAGCATACAAATACTCTGTCACATAACTCTGATTACCTACTCAAGGTAAAGTATAGTGAGAAGACTCACCTCGCGTATCTCGATAACTCGCAAATCCCGGAAATCACTCGCCCTCGATCCTCCGAGCTATAATCCTCCTATAACACAATATATCTCTAATTAACACTTTCACAACTAAGGTTGACTAACCCTATCAAGTCAACACTGGTCAACGGTCAACGGTCAACTTTGACCGGACTCGGCAAGTGCACTAGAGCGACTCGGCGAGTCTATACGTGTTCACTGACTCCCTAGGATCCTCTTTTGACACGTCGAGTACTTCCCTGACTCGACGAGTTCCACCTGGCATGAATCGCGAGGCCACCACGACTCAACTCGCCGAGTCTCAAGAACAACTCGGCGAGTTCCAGCTCGACTCAGTCTATCTGTCAACCCTCTCCAACTCTCCCTGACTCACTAAGTCAACCCCTTAACTCGGCAAGACCACTCATTGAGTGGTTAAGGACAATCTTCATGCTACTCGCCGAGTCTGTTCTTCGGACTCGGGGAGTCCATGCCATGCATCAACTCAATCTCGCTCCTGAGGTCAGATCTGTTCCATTAACTCATAGATCCAGTCCTTCCAAGCACATTCATCACGTAAAGTCACAATCTTGGCTACCATGCAACGCCTACAAGGCTTCTTTTGGTGAAATGACATCTAAAATGGCAACCTAAGCCCCCAACTCAAAAGGAAAGGCATAAAGCAGAGCATTTGGGACTCTCTGGACCTACTAAGGTCCAGATCTAGGTACCATTTCCCAATGGGACCTCTCACACTCCAATTACAAGGCAAACAAGGCATGAAGAAACCCTAGATTTGACCCTATCCATAAAAACACGAGAATAAGCTCTGAATATTACCTCAAATAGCTTCCTCTGCCGAAATATAAGTAGATCCAAGCTCCCCAACTCTCCTAGCTTGGCCTTCCTCTTCCTTTCTTGCAAACACACACAAAGATGGTGAATAATGGCCTCTTATCTCACTCACAAGGACTCTCAGATGCTCTGGTGCTCTCAAGATCGAAGGTAGCCGCAATGAAGGGGTATAAGGTCCTTTAAATAGGGCTCAAGGCCGGGAAATTAGGGTTTCATTAAACAGCATGGATTCGCCGAGTCCAATCTTGGACTCGCCGAGTCCGGACGCGAACCCGCATCCAAATCCGCGATCATAATTGGCGAGTCTAGGCTCCAACTCGCCGAGTCTCTTCACAAATTACCAAAAATAAATAAATGAATAATACCTGGGAATCCGGGCTGTTATAATAACGGTTCTTGACCGTGAACTTGTTCAACTCCCAGTAATCAATGCACATCCGGTGTGAACCGTCCTTTTTCTTGACAAAAAGGATCGGCGCTCCCCATGGCGAGCTACTCGGCCGAAAAGAACTCCTGCATCTTTGGAGGCACAAGGCGATAGGGCGCCTTGGCGATAGGCGCTGCCCTGGAACCAAATTGATAAAGAACTCTACCTGCCTCTCGGGAGGCACACCCGGCAACTACTCGGGGAAAACATCCGGGAACTCAAGCACTATTAGGACCTCATCGACCGACCTCAGTCTCTCTGCATCTACTCTCGTATCCACCACATAAGCCACAAACCCACTATAGCCCTGCTGTAGGCTCTTCCTCGCTCTAGCGGCCGAACAAAATGTTGACCCATAATGGGTACACTCGCCATAAACCGTAAGAACTCCCCCACTAGGATCTCGTATGGTTACTAGCTGTCGCTCGCAGTCGATAACCATTCCAAACCTCCTCAACCAGTCCATGCCCACGTTGACACAGACATCTCCCATCGCAATAGGGACCAAATCAATAGGAAACTCAACGCCAAAGATCTCGAGTACACATCCTCGAATCACATTAGTGGCATACACCGATCTCTCGTCAGCTATGGAAACTTGCAAAGATCGACTCAACGCCTCTCAACAGATACTGATGTGCTGACTAAAGGCTAACGACACAAAAGACCGACTCGCACCCGAGTCAAATAACACCAAAGCAGGTACAGAACTCACAAGAAATGTACCTACGCATATCATAATATAAGCATAACACCAAAAACTCAAAATAAATAGATGAAAGAACACATTCCAGCCAGAACATCTGGCGCTGCACGGACCTCCTCCGTTGTCAACTGGAAGGCTCTCCCGCGAGCCTTTGGCGCCTCGGCCTTCACTTGCCAACTCTCTGCAGCTCGAATGGCAGCAGGGGCAGATCCATGTGATGCTCCCTGGGCTGACCCCCGGAACTGTGGACACTCGGCCTTCCGGTGTCCGGTTTGTGTTGCAGTGAAAACAGACTGCCCCTTGGGCCAATCGTTGGCCATGTGCCCCTCCTTTCCAAACTTGTAGCAAGACCCTGCTCTGCAAACCCCATCATGAATCTTGTCGCACTTACCACAAGTGCGGCTCTTCTAGTTCTGTGATATCGAATCAGCGGGCTTGGCCCGCTTGGCTGCCGGCTAGGACTGTGCCGGTCGCTGATCCCTCCCCTGAGACTCCGCCTCCTCCCTGGCCTGAGTCTCGAGCTCAATCTCCCTCTTCTGGGCACTTGCCTGATGTTCGGAAAATGTCCGGTATGACGAGTTTTCCATGAACTCGTGGATGTTTCTCCTCAAAATGCTCAAATACCTACTCATGCGTGCCTGCTCGGAAGACACGTGCTCAGGGCTGAACATCGCCCTCTCATGGAACATCCTGGTGATCACTGTAACAGACTCGGTACCCTGCTTGAGGGTCAAGAACTCCTGGGCCAAACGTTCCCTTTCCACCGGGGGAACATACTCATCACAAAACATAGCGGTGAACCTCTCCCAGGTCACCGCGGCATGCTTTGCAGAAGAGTAGTGCATTGTGAAAACTTCCACCAGTCGTTCGCTCCCAAGCGAAGCTGGTTCAGCGTGAACTGAATCCTCAGATGCTCCAAGCAAGAACACATATAGAAGCATCCCTCATTATCAGAAATCCATATCATCGCACCGATCAGATCCTGCGTCCCGTCAAACTCTGGTGACTTCGTGTTGCTGAACTCTAGGTACAACAACGAGTCACCCCCCTGCGGCCTCGCAGTAGCGACACCTACGGTGGCTGCAGCAATAGCAGCATCAGTAAGAGTAGCGTAACGCTCGTCAAAAGTCTCGATCAGGGTGGTCTTAATAGACCCAAACATCTCTGGTATCTCGGTTCGGATGGCAGCAGCCACCTCCTCATGAATGAACCTGTGGATCTCCTCATCACTAACACCACTACTCTCAGGTGTGTGGCATGTCCCAACCATGATGTCTCTCTGAAATACAACACAAAATATCAGATACTCGCTTGAGTGTACACACACTCGGTATCCTATTCCTACTCGATCCCTGGTACCCTAAGGATTCTTACTTGGGCTGCAAACTGATCCAGTGACTTCAGTAGTACGGGCCCAATACTACCGCCCACACTGCATCAGTATTCACCCCAAGTCCTCCTCCTAGGATCCCAAATCCCAAGTACTCTACTCTCACTAAGCGTAGTCTACTCTCTAGCAGATCTCTCGTAAGCTCCTCGCTGCTATCTACTCACTCTCAAGCATCTCCTTGCAGCAAAAACCCTAGGCTAAGGCATCACAAATCAGGCCACTCTAGTCCTAATAAGAATACCTAGCCTACTCTAGCATGTGTAACATATTTTCTCATATCTCATAACACATAATATAAGGGTATTTTGGGAAATCACCGTTCAGGTGTTGGCTGAACGTACAAACTGCTATGCTCAGCTCTTTTCAAAACCTTTTTACTTTTTTAGAAAAAATTTGTTCTATTTCGAAAAATTCCTCAAATCCTCAGTTTGAGTTCAAATGCGCTCGAAGGTGCATCCGAATCCCTCAAACCAAGGCTCTGATACTAACTTGTAACTCCGTAATTTTTCAAACAATTTTTCACATTTTTAAAAGCATACTTTCATTCATCAATATTATAAAAATCTCATTGTATCACATATAAATCCATAGAAACACAACCCTAGATCAGAATGTATAAAAACTCCTCATGTGTGTACAGATCATGCCGGCGCCTTCCCGCGATCCTTACTGGTACATGAAACACATAACACAACACTGTAAGCATAAATGCTTAGTGAGTTCCCCAAAATACCTCATATAACACATAATAGCCACTCAAGGCTATAACTCTGTGGACCCTCTGGTCCTAACTCTATGGACCCTCTGGTCCTAACTTTGTGAACCTTCCGGTTCTAACTCTGTGAACCTTCTAGTTCTAACTCTGTAACTCTAGAACATACACGGCATGAATCACATAGAAATAATGCAGTGTTTCATAATCACATAAATAGCATATAAGATACTCTGTCGTATAACTCTAATTACCACTATAGGTAAAGTATAGTGAGAAGACTCACCTCGGGTAACTCGGTAAATCTCGAACTCGGTAAAATCTGGTCTAGCCCACGCCTAATCACATGGAATAAGAAGTCTAATAAATATACCCTCAAGGCTAGACTAATCCCTACCTTAGCACTCTTAGAAGGGTAAAAGACCATTTTACCCCTCACATGGCTCAAAGACCCTAACACTTACCAAGCCCTAAACGTCAACAAAAGTCAACGATCAAACTTTGACCAGACTCGTCGAGTGCACTCGTGTGACTCGACGAGTACATGCGTTTCCTCTTCGCCCCTGGTCCTCACTCGACTCGCTAAATCAACCCTACACTCAACGGGTTATCACAGGTCGCGAATCGCGGGGCAACCCGACTCGACTTATCGAGTCCCTTATGGGCTCGGCGAGTTCCTCCCATGAAAACACTCAAATGATCTTTTGAGGTCAGATCTACTTCACCAACCAGTAGATCTAACCTTCTAACACTCGAAAGTCACGTAAAGGTTCAAACTTTACGTTCATGCAATGCCTATAAGACCAAAAATGGAGAAATAACCTTTAAAATGGGGTTCTACTCTGAAGTCTCACATGAAACCTCATAAAGCTGGAAGCTTGGGACCTTTTGGACCTCTCAAGGTCCAGATCTATCATCTATACCCAAAGGGACCTCATATGCTTCACAATCTAACTCAAAATTGCACAAAGGAAACCCTAGATTCAAGGAATCTATCAAATACACGAAACGGGAAGGAACTTGTACCTCAAAATGTGAATCTCAATGTGAATAACACAGATCCAAGCTCCACAATCGATCTAGATTGGATTTTCCCACTCCTTCTTGCAAGATCACACCAAAGGATGAAGAATTAGCCTCCAAAATGCTCTCTAAGCTCTCTTTGCTCTTTATGGTTTTCACAGGGGAGTAGGGGCCGCAAATGATGGCCATAAGGGCCATTAAATAGGGCTCAAGCCTTGAGATTTAGGGTTTCACTTTACAGCGCAGACTCACCGAGTCCACGCATCGACTCGTCGATCATTAATCCTGACATGAATTCGCGATCCTACTCGGCGAGTATGAGCGCCTACTTGTTGAGTCCCTCCCTAAAACTCAAGATAATTACTTAAAATAAGATACCTGGGAATCTGGATGTTACAATTATTCATATGCCCATGTAGAAGTACTTAGAAGAGCCACACCACTATAACCGTTAATCCTTTCGGAGCGAGATACGTATGTATAGATCTATACACTCTCTTTCCTTACGCCTTGGGTACTTATTCTCGTAGAAGATAATACGGGTTATTCATATACATTAGTTACTGGCTTTTAAAGTGAGACTTTATGTATATCCCTAAGTAGAAATACCTAGAAGAGTTACACCACTATAATCGTTAATCCTTTCAGAGCGTGATACGTATGTATAGATCTATATGGGTTTAACACCCCCGCATGTGGTTGCTAGCTATAACCTCGATGGTCGAACCTAATGTCGGTGATAAATATCTTAAGTCTTTATCCATGACGTCCAATAAAGAGTCGTAAGGGGTTATATCTACTCACATAACTCAATTATAAGACTCACTATAAACATTAACTAGATCTCCTTGTCTCTCTCTCAACCACAGATTCGTTTTCTTTCGTTACAAAACGGTTATAAGTTAGAAACCACGGATTCAGGTTCTCTCTTTACAAAACAATTATAATTTTGAAACTATGGATTCGGTTTCTTCCTTTACAAAACAATTATAAGTATGTGTTTACTTATGAAAAAACACCATTTGGTTTTAAAATTTCTTTAAAGGCTCTTTCTAAACTCATTTTTAAGAATGCTTTTACTTACAAAGAAAATATTTTTTGGTCATTTTAAAAGTATCACTACTGCTCTAGCAGAAAACCTGTAACTCTCACCAATCTTGTGTTGACCCTCAAACTACATGTATTCTCGGGAAATCACTACGCAAGCATTTCAAACGACGAAATAGTCATGGATTTTAGGTGTCCTAGTTTTTTGTTTTTTCTTATATTTTCCTGACTGTTTAAGGAAAAATATGTACTTTATTATTATTTTTAAGAACCTTGTATTCAAGCTTCAAAATGAAATATAACTACCATTTTGTTATTGTCGTACTTGTGTTATATATCTAATGTCCTTTGATCCATGAACTAAGTTGCACAGCCCAGCATGATTCGCCGCCTCGGTAGGGGATGTGACACACACACACACTCACTCACATACACATACTCCAAATCTTTGCATCTTGAACACACATCTAAACCCTTGATTTCTGAAATGGAGTTTTAAGAGCATGATCTTTCTTCTCTCTCACCCAAATTTTTGGCTTCATACCATTCATTGAGTTCTTGATTTCATGTTTGATTTTTCTGATGGTCAAGAACAAACTAAAATTCACACACACAAACATCAATCTCGTCAATATGAAATCTAGAACTTAGGCATGGAACAGATCATTCTCTTGCACACTTTGCTCATTTTTATCTTCCAACAACGAACATTGACTCTCCAACAAGGCTTCCCTATTAGTTATCATGCAAAGTCGATGTTCGATAATATCCCTATACTTCCTAGAATTCGACAACACCTTCTCCTCAATATCCTTCATGCCTTTATCATCTTTCAAGTTTATCTTTAATGACATATATGTGACCCTTAACCATAGAACTCCTTCATACAAACTCAAATCTTTTCCCATAATAGGAGAAAACATAGCTTGTGTACAGAAAGTTTCATGACTAGCTCTATCCAACTCTTTTTTCAAATACTACAACAACTACGAGCCCATATAAAAAGTATAAAACAAATAACAACAAAATAAATGAGGAAGAAGAATTATACAAAGTTCTCTAAATGTAGATACCATGAGAAAAAGAGGAAACACAACCATTAAAGCTAACTGAAGGTTCCACCTCGACATCCTTCAAAGGAGCAACATTAAGACCATTAAGAAAACCATCAAATTTTCCATCACATGATAAGCATTTACCTTTACCCAATATATTTGAAAAGGACTCCAAGGAGTTCCAACAGTTTGGTCAAAAAAAACTTGTTGTTAACATCACTAGGGAACCCAAGTAATAGATAAGAAGAACCATCATCGTGAAAGGCACCATCACTAACGTTGAAATCCCCTAAAGAAAGAATTTTGGACCCAAAATTGGCAAGATAAATTGGGGAGCCAACTGGGGGTTGGGAGTAAATGACAAGGTATCAGCACAAACGATCTTATCCATCAATATATCTCGAGGATTAATTTTACCAGACAAGTACAACTTGAGATCGAAAGGACATTTTTTCATACCTACAACAATAAATGTAATATCATTAAGGAAAAGCATTTAATACACACAATATCAAGTAATAAGAAGGTAAAACAAAAAAAGAGGGAACAACATTTAAAGCTTCTCACCTGGAGAATCAACTGATAAGACAGGTACCTCCCCACGAGCTTTCCAGTATAGATTCATGCCATAATTGTAACATCCCGAAATCCAGGTAAAGCTATTATACCCTTCCATTTTGTGAAGTTGTCAAAAGTGGTCCCTTGAAAGAGTTCTTGTAGCAAATGAGTATGCTGGGCGTACTGGGGAGTACGCTGCGCATACTCATGCGCTTAATTTGGACGCGGACTCGCCTGGGTACGTTGGGCGTAATGAGTCCATACGCAAACCCTAATATTTGACTTTTGCACTATATAATGGAGGCTAAGGCTCATTTCTCAGCCTCCATACCATTGAGTGGAAACCTAAGAGAGCCTCCCATTGTCCTTAGCTTAAGAGTGAGTGTTTTGGAGCTAAAAGTGCCTTGGTGTGTGAGTGAAGAAGAAGGAGAGGAGCCTGTGGAGGCTAGAGCTTGAAGTGCAAGTTTGGATCTGATATCTATAGAGGAAGGAGCTACATTTGGAGGTATAAAGTTCAAAACTTTCCTCTTCATTTTGGTTGGATGTTGCATGGGCCATTTTAGGGTTAAAAGTCCCAAAGGTTGAGACTTTATGAGTGTAATGTGCTCCATGGACCTAGATCTGTCCCATTTCGGTGGTATTTGTGCTATAGATCCATAAAGTTTCCATCTTGGTCGTGGATATGAGGTCATGCTTGAGTATTGAGCTTTCTAGTGTTAGGAAATGGAGTATTATGGGTGTTAGTGACTTTTCCACCCATGCAAAGGCTTAAAGTCACTGACTTCATGGATTAAGAGGGTTATAAATGGTCAAATCTAGAAGTTGGATGTGGTTCTTAACTGATTAACACCCCAAAATGCTTAGAGTCTGAAACTGGGAGTTACGCGAGGCGTTATCCTAGTACGCATGGCGTAAGGGGTCGCGCACCTCGTTTTCTGTGAAGACACCGGGTACGCCCAGCGTACATGTTTGGTACGCGTAGCGTAACCCGGGGAGTTGACTTTTGTTGATTTTTAGGGTTTTGTCAACTTTAGGGTCTTTGAGCCATGAGAGGGGTAAAATGGTCTTTTACCCTTCTGAGAGTACTAAGAGAGGGAATAGCCTAGCCTTAAGGGATGTATTGATTTAGAGTGTTTATTTCATATGATTAGGTGTGTTGGATTAGTGTCTAAGTCCATAATTATTTTGGTATGTACTTGACCCTATTATGAGCATGGTCCTTTTGGGTTGCCTTCACAATAGCAATATGTAGGATGAATTAAGAAGAGAGAGGTTTAAATATGATTTATTAATATATTATGAGAATAATATATTAAAGGAGAAATCATATTGTTTAATTAATATTAGTCAATAATTAATTATGAATTAATTTTGTGGCTAAAAGAGATTAATTAAACTTAGGGGACTGGACTGCAATTATTGGATAATTGAGTTATTAGGCTAAGGAATGCTAAAGGAATAAGGGGTGAACGAAATTATGATGGAAGCCCATCATATTTTCGTCCATGGCCTTATCCAGAAAGTTCCATGGGCTGCTTCGAGTTTAAGCTGTCCATTAGGGTTTTGACTGAAACCCTAGCAGCCCACACAAGTACATAAAGGACCCCTTAGGCCCCAAAAACGTGTAGAGAACTGATTCTCTAGGGTTTCTAGTCGTTTTTGGGCAGCCTCCTTTCTTCTCCTCTTCATCCAAGTTGCATAAGGTGTTTGTGACTCCATTAGAGGTGCAGCACTTGAGGCACTAAGCTTTCTAAGGCCAATCCAAGCAAGGAATTAATTGTTATTGCTATATAACAATCAAAGGTAATTCTGTAAACCCTAATTCAGTTTATAATATGTTAGATCTAAGTTTATTAGTCTTGGATTCAAATCATGTACAATAGAGAAACCTAGATCCAAGCATTAGGGTTTGTATGAGCACATAGGATTGTTCTTATGCATAAAACCCATCAGTGGTATCAGAGACTTGATTGGTTTCAGTTGTATGTGATGCTTAACTGCTTTATTTGATGAAAATCGAGTTTTTGGCCCCTGCCCGACTCAACTCGGCGAGTCAGTATCTGGACTCGGCGAGTCCAGGTCTGACTCGGCGAGTCAGTGCGTCAGGCAGAGGGTATTTCGGGATTTAGCTGCTGTTTTGACTTGGATTTGATGCTTAAATTCGTTTTTTGAAGTTAAAATCCGATTTTTATCTTAAATTAATGATTATCCTTGCCAAAACAATAGATAATTTCAAATCTTTTAAATATTGGTTGTTTATATGATAAATATGGATTATTTCAAATTATTTGGTAATTATCTAGTGACTAAAATAAGATTAGGTCAAATATAGATAATTATGAAATTAATTGTTTAATTTGAATTATTTGTTATTTGATCCCTAATGTTTTGAAATGTTTCAAAACTTGCCCTCAAGTTTTGGAATTTAAAATTTGACTAAATGTTTAATTTTGAAATGTTAAATTCTAAAACCCTAGTAATTTGAAAAGTTCAAATCACACCCTTATGGTTTTCTTAATAAATTAAAGTGCATAATTAAAAGTGATTTAATAAACCCATAAAGTTTTTGGTTACATTTAATTAAATTAAAAGTATAATTTACTAAGTTAAACCACCTAGTATTTTAAAAGTGTAAAATACACCCTATACCATATATAACATTAAAGGTCTAATATATATATATATATATATATATATATATATATATATATATATATATATATATGAGTAAACAGTCAGTCTTACCGTTAGTAGGTCTCATTCACGAAGCTGGTCTATAAGGGGTGTTTAAGGAAATTGCCTATAAAATGGCGATTGAATGGGTATCCACTCTTACCCACCGCACTCTTGACTAGTGGAGGGTCGTTAGCCGAATGGGTAGGATACGACAGAAACCTTCCATTATAAGTATAATGAAGTACAAAGTAACTAAATGCTTTTTCAAATTCCCAAATCATAGTTACTTTAGGAAAAATGTGAAATTGTATGCTAATCCATAGAATTACACTTCGTACCCCTGTCAAACGTTAGTGGAGCGTGTGTGGTTAACCGGCACACTAATTTGGGGATGACATTGGTAGCGAAGGGTGACTCGATGTTTGTGATAGATCAATGGAGCGTGTGTGGCTAACCGGCACATTGATTAGGTGATTGTAGCATTGGGTGCACCACGTGATTCGTATGGTTATTCACACCTTGTTTGTGATCCTCGGCATCCCAGTCACAAATAGTAGGGCATAATCGAGATTAAACATGCCATTGAAAAGTTCAATGAATCTCAAAAGATCTAGGAGTTTCAATTCATTTAAAACTTAATCTTCCTTTTCGTTTTTCGTGGTGGAAATTGGTAAATCGTCATTTACCTACCTTCAAATATTCTACAACTAGATTACCGCATCCCTTTTCTAGGTTGTAGAATATTGTGTTAGATCCTAGCTTGATGTTTCATTTGGGTGTTACATCAAGAATTCTAATCAACATAACTTGAATTTTCTCCCATTTTGTAGATGTCTGAATCTTAAAATGGTCATCCCAAATCCTTTGGAACAAGCTTTCCAAATGAAGATGACGGAAATGAGAGTCATGCTTCACTTCCTCCACCTCCTCCAATCGTTCTCCCTGACCCACAAGTTTAAAGGATTGAAAAGTTCAAGCTCACTCAAGCCCTTTTGGCAAGTAAACACGAAGATGGGAAACCTGTGTGTGCACACGTCTTAGGGATGAAGTCACACATTGATAGGTTAAGCATGTTGGGTGTCGAGATTTCAAGCGAGTTGGCTGCTGACTGGGTTCTTCAGTCACTTCCTGAATCATATAGTGAGTTCGTTAGAGAGTACTATATGATGGATCACGACGTGACCCTCATTAATCTCACCTATTTGCTTATAGCTGCTGAATCAGCAATGATTTGGCGTGCTGGTCAAGCAAACTTGTCTGGTGAATCAAACTCCCAAACTTCAATGGACACTGGCAACATTGGAAGTGCAGAAAGAACTAAGTCTGTGATTGTCCGATGTGTTGTGCCAAAGGAGTCCATTTGCTTTTATCGCCAAGAGAAGGAGCATTGGAGACGAAGCTTCCCTAACTACCTGAGAGATCTAAGAGATGGGAGAGTCAAGACGTATGGCTCTGCTTCAGGTAAAATCCATTATCTAACTCTTTTGAGTTCCTATTCTAGATTCTTAATACATGATGTGATAAGATTACAGTTTGATGTTTTGTAGGATCGAAGAAAAGAGAGGAAGCTTGAGGGAAGAAGTGAGTTGAATCTAATCATGAAGAAATGGATTTCGATCGCATTACTTGAAGAATAGATTCTTGAGCTACTACTTGGAGTTAGAATAGATTGTTAAGAAATATGTAATAACATAGTTTTTCAATTGAATTGCATTGTAAGGACAAATTTTTCCGCAATAAAATGAATTTTGATTTTATCTTATTTATTTATCCTTGCGATGGCATGTATAAAAAAATTGATGTTTGAATGTTTCTATTATTAGCAACAATGGATTTGATTCTTAATTATGTTATTTGTTGACATATCAAAAGTTTACCAAATAGGGAGAGTTTCTCATCACCCAAGTTTCAATTGGACAGAAACTTGGAATCATGCAACGTGTACTGTATGATGAATGAAAAACTTTCACATTTGGGAAATTTAGACTAATTCTTTGGCTGTCAATCGAAGGACACGGAGATCAAGTACACAAGGTTGTGCGTTGATCAAGTCCACCACAAGAGTGACAAAGATATTCGTCATGATTTACTAAAGTTTAGTAAATATGATTATACTTATAAGATTAAGTGTAATTCTGAGTTGATTGAAAGAGTTTCAATGAATAGTAGAACGAATAAAGAAGAATCAAGTGGCCAGAAAGATAAAAGTTTCTCTTTTCTAAGAAGAAGGGAGAGTACCTTTTATTGTGTTTTATGATTTGTCTTAAAGATTAAGAACCATGCCTCAATAGATCCTCTAAGTGAGTCTTAGTGCAATTGCATGTCTAAGAAGAGGAATTGAGTATTGTAGAAATGGTTAAATCAATAAGTCAATCATACTTCGTTCCAATATCAAGTCGTAGAGTCATACTCCAAGATTGTGACATTGAGTGACAAGTCTTAAGTAGGTTTATAACACTCATCAAATGTGGAATTTGGAAAAGTTTTCTTATTCTTGCACATTAGAAATTGGTAAGTTATGATGTCTTGGATAAGACAAAGACCAACTAGGACCAATTTGTGAAGTGTTTTGTCTTGATAAGAACTACACTAACTCTTGAATATTTGCTTTGTCAAGAAATGTTTCTTGACAAGAGAATGTTATATGTCAAGGAGTCAGTGGGAGTCTTAATGGTCTTGAAAGGTTTCAAGAACAAATCAATAATATACCTTATCGATCATCACTAGCACACGACTTGAGGTTTACAACCTATCGTGCTGACATTATTTTGTTTTTGTGCCATTCCAATTGAGTTAATTGCGTATGTGAGTTCTATGAGTTCTCGTTTGAATACATACTATAGCCTTAGTCGATGGAAAGTACATTGATATGTAAGGACAAGTTACTAAACTACTTGGAAGACATGGTGGGCACTCGTGTTACCATAAGGCAAGAAATCAAGATTAAGAAAGTTCAGTCCATATGAGTTTAGATTTGTCGCAAACCTTGGTTTTGGCAAATTCACATGGATAGGAACTCATACACCATAAAATCTAAGTGTCATAAGATTCCCTCCTTCATGAAAATGACTGTGCGGAAATGCTTTCACTAAAAGAGATTTTAAGAAGATAGCGATTGTGAAAATTGTATTCTCAAAATTCGATTATGGTTATGGGATCCCTTTCCATAGTTCGAATTATGAGATTTGGCAATTAGTTTCAACATTTGGAACTTACTAACATAAGTTCTGAATTGTTTAAACACACATATGAGCTATCTAAGACAAAAGTTTATAAGGTTAAGAAGCCTAGATAAAGGCTTATCGAAGCATCTGGTATTAGAAATATGAATTTCAGAAATTCAATAGGCATTGTTTTCTGAAAGTTCATTTGTTTTATGAATACATGTCAAAGCTAATGGGAGCATAAGTGTTATGCTTATATGATAATAATCATCATGATAGTGGGAGCATAAGTGTTATGCTTGTATGATTATTATGGCGAGTATTGCAAGTTAGCAATATTAATTATAGAAAAACAAAGATTCAATTTGCAAAGTTGCATGGGTTGAAAAGTTGTTTTAATATAATTAAGGGAGAGAATATTATACTTCGTTTCAAAATATAAAGCTTAGATTGAGAAATTTTAATATTTTCAGTCAAAGGATACATTGTGTATTCTTAAAATTCGATTATGATTACGGCATCCCTCTTCATAGTTCGAATTGTGAGAACATGACACATAAAATATTATGGCAAAAGATTGGTAAAGTATCATATCTTTATGTAAGACATTATGCATCGTGTCCCATACGCTTCGGGTATAGGATCGATTGCAAATGCTATAATATTTTACCATTCTAAAATTTTCCAAATGTCTAGCGCATTAAGTGGAAAAAGGATTAGAATCAGTTTTGACTAAAATAATTAAACAACTATCAAAGGACGATCCAAAGTTCGCTGAGGATTGGTCGCTTGTAAGTAGTTGGAAGTATGGTATTGGATGGACCATATCGACATTATTATGAATAGATAAGATTCTATTAAGAATGAGTTGTCATATGGAAAATGTGGAAATGTTTCCATATTGGGAGTTGGATATTGAGATTCTATGCCTAGATTAGAAACTTTTATGCAGGAAGGATGTTCAAATGAATGTACTTTGAATGTGAGACTTCTCGTCTATGGAATTGTCTTGTAACAATGTCCGATAGAGTACTTCATAATTTCATTAGCCAAGTCTTGGTGACTTTTGTGCTATGACTTTACGAAAGGATCGTTGCATAAGATGTTAGAATCTAGCATATTCTAATAGTAGCAAAGAACCTTGTGTTCTTACACTAATGATAAGGATTAGGAATTGTGAAATGAGCATCATTGAAAAGGTTTTTCAATTAATCTATTTCACAAAGTAAGGACCATAGGAAACATAGTGTGCATTCTTTATGCATGGGATAGCTATTGTTGTAATTTGAGTAATAAGTTGATTTTCTAAAACAGTAAACGATAATAATGAGTAATCAATATGGTGGTTAAATAGAAATGTTTTATTTACTCTCACAAGTTTGAGGCCATATAGGATTAAGTATTATTGTTATGTTTCAATTTGCATGTTTTGACTTCCAGAATAACTAGGTTATTCAAACATCCACAGTCGGTCATACGTTGGAAGTAAGTATGAAGGAAGACTGTCATGAAGAGTCTATAGATTGTCTGAAAGGTTTAGACATAGCATAAGTTTGTTGCAGAGTTCATGAGTGCTTTGATAAGATTAGAGTATTGGACTAAACCCACGCTCACTTGGATCACTTCATGGTTTTATCACGAGTGATTAGTGAGACGATAATATTGTATATTCTTGAAACCGAGACGTGTGAGTTGTTATTTTTTGGTCGGTTGCACATTGATAATAAGTAAACGCACCAGTAACTTGGTGTTATAAAACTTATTGTTGTGTGTGATTCGATCAGTAAATTCAAGCGAGCATTTGAGTCGAAGTTTATCCATTCTTTTATCCAAAGTAGGATAAAAGCGATATCTGTGGTCCTCTCGATGATTTAGTGATGACACCTAAGCGCTTGGCCAAGCCGGGACTAAGTTGATGTGTTCAATTGTAGTCTGTTATCAGTCGTCATAAATCGGAAGTCGGGAAATAGTATAGAGAGAATGATTGAAATTCATGTATTTTGTCTATATGATATCTTGAGAATGGAGGAATATATAATCCCTTATCTAAAGGACACGCTATCTGATAAGATCAGAGTTGACAGCGGCTTTTGAAAGCTACGATTGCTGATCAGGTTCTGAAGTCATACGGAAAATAGTTATTAGACTTATCCAAGTGGGAGACTGTTGGATTAGTGTCTAAGTCCATAACTATTTTGGTATGTACTTGACCCGATTATGAGCATGGTCCTTTTGGGTTGCCTTCACCATAGCAATATGTAGGATGAATTAAGAAGAGAGAGGTTTAAATATGATTTATTAATATATTATGAGAATAATATATTAAAGGAGAAATCATATTGTTTAATTAATATTAGTCAATAATTAATTATGAATTAATTTTGTGGCTAAAAGAGATTAATTAAACTTAGGGGACTGGACTGCAATTATTGGATAATTGAGTTAGTCTTGGATTCAAATCATGTACAATAGAGAAACCTAGATCCAAGCATTAGGGTTTGTATGAGCACATAAGATTGTTCTTATGCATAAAACCCATCAAGGCGGAGGCTAGATCGGATTTTACAAAGTTCGAGATTTTACCGAGTTACCCGAGGTGAGTCTTCTCACTATACTTTACCTAGAGTGGTAATTAGAGTTATGTGACAGAGTATTTTGTATGCTTTTGCATGATGTGATTTCTCTTTTATTTATGCCATGTATGTACCAGAGTTTTCAGAGTTAGGACGGGAAGGTCCACAAAGTTAGGGCCAGAGGGCCCACAGAGTTATGCGACTGGAGGGTCCCACTTATACACATTGACCAGAGCGTCAAACAGAGTTATAGCCTCGAGTGGCTAATATGTGTTGTGTGTAGTATTTTGGGGAACTCACTAAGCAATTATGCTTACAGTGTTGTGTTATGTGTTTTAGGTACCAGTGAAGATCGCGTGAAGGCGTCGGTTTGATCAGTACACACTCGATGAGCTTTTACATATTTTGATCTTGGGATGTGATGTTATGAATTGATTATGTGACACCATGATGTTTATGACAATTATGAATGAAAAGGTGTTTTTATAAATATGAAAAATTATTTGAAAATTTGGGTGTTACAACAATTAGGTAAAAAAACGCTTCAAGGAAGTGGCATGTTAAATACTATAATGTCTAAATTAAACATAAAAGAAAAACATGCAAGTTAGGACTCAACTCTAGATCGTTGTCATTGCACGGTCTCAAGCGAAGAACATGTGACAAACAAACAACAGACACATCAACCCAATAAAACCTAATCTTCCACCCGCTATTAGTGCCAGGAAGATTCCTCAACGAGGGGGAAATGTTGAAACAAGAAAGAAAACCAATGAAAATATTTTTTTCAAACTGTAAAAATACCAAAACAAAGAAACACCAAGAGGAATGCCAACCAACTTGCAAAATAATTCGAAATCAATAACCTTAGAAACAATATTTTGGCAAAGCTATGTAAAATGGATGTCATAATAGGTTAAAATTTCAATGAAGAACTAAATAGGAAGGAGTCTCAAACCACAGTCTAAGTGCCTTAGGTAAAATCAAACTTTACCTATGAGAGGTTCGACTATAGAAGCAGATGATAGAATTAACTCAACATCATGGACAATTGATAAACAATAGTCATCAACATACCGGTCCAACATGCAAGCATCAACCTTACGTTGAACTAAGGGTTAAGGGGTTTGTTGATGTTGTTGTTATGTATATAAATAACATTTTACATGTGTACATCACCAAATATACACATGCACATTTGAGTTTCTACATATATGCAAAAAAATGTAGGTATTAAAAAACATATTAATTGACTAAAGACGTTATTATAGAAATGATTCGTTGAAAAAAAATCAATTTTTTTTCAAATGTCATGCATATGGCGCATATTTTTTGTTATATGCTAAAAAATAATAAAATAAATATCAATATGTAAAAAGGTTTAAAAAAAATGATAAATTTATATAATTTAATTATTTTTTTTTCTAATAGAAGATAAACTCTAAAATAATTGTTGAATAGTAATCCTAATCGATCTTAAAACACTTATTGATCTTCTTAATAGAACTTTACTCTATATATAAATTTTGGTTGTTTTAGACGAAATTTACAACCTTATTTTATTTAGATCCAAAATACGGTAAGATTTTATTTGAAACATATTTAACATAATAAAACGTGATTTTATAATTTGTGACAGCGGTATAAATTGATGAGGGGTAGAAGTTGACCACATAGAAAATTATGGACATGAATTGTAAATAACTATAAGAAGGTCGATAACTTATTTGCATTTTTTGGGTAACATATATATCAAATGCATGGATGTAAAGAAGGGTTACAAGGTTTCGTGATCAATTTTGTCGGTTTAAATGTGAAACCAGTTTTGTTTGAATAGAAAGGACGATTTGTAAATAACTAAATACTTTATTTTGAAAATGTATTAAAGCTCTACTCTTTGGACTTTGGTCATATACTCATATATGATATTAGCTATTAGGTTCAAACTATTCCTCAATAGTTTTAGTTATAAACAAAAGTCAACCCTTGATTTTAAACTCGGAACACGTCTAACACATGTCTCGAGTGGTATAAAACACGGCGTTTAATAATATTTTGATTCTTTTTATTCCAAAGATTTCTTTTGATTGTAGATTCGTTACTTGTGATTAGATCTGTTTTCATTTGATTTCTTTTAAAATGTAAATGACATTTTGGAATGTTAGGGTATGAAAGAAAATTGATGAAAATGGATGAATAAGACGAAAACATTTTGAGTCCGAAAAAAGAAATTTAGTTAAAGAACTTCGAAAATTTTGTTATATTTAATTAAATGATCAAAACCTTTTTTAAATATCCCTGATGAATTATATGACGATAAGACTTAAATTACTTAAAAAAAATAGAAATCAATTTACATTGGCTTACAACATATATAGTTTATCATGTTCTATAGATTGTGAAATGTAACATGAAGGACTGAATTGTAATATCATCTTGATAAGACGAATGTGGTAGATGCATTAAAGCTTACAAGTCGAAATATGGTTAGGACTCTTGTGTGTCTTGAATTTATATTAAATGCGGTTAATCTTAATTTTGTAACATTTTCAGATTTTTTTTTATAGTCATCAATTAAAAGGGGCAATTTTCGCCATTTTTGTTATAGCTATTGCAATTGCTGAAGCTGCTATTGGACTCGCTATTGTTTGATCAATTTATCGTAATAGAAAATCAACCCATACAAATCAATGGAATTTGTTGAATAACTAATATTATAATAAAAACATAAGATATCCAAAGAATGGTGAATTATGTGAAATTTCTTGATGAAAATAAATAAAATTTAAAGAACTTTAGTGAGTACGACTTTAGATTCTGAAGTATGGTGAAGTGAAGACTTTAGATTCTGAGTAAGACTTTAGATTCTGAAGTATGGTGAAGTGCGATAATTGCTTTTGGAAGACGCCTTATTTCTCTTGGCATTCCATACTCGTACAAAGATGTATAGAAAGTTTTAGAAATATATTGGTGGTTGAATAAGAAAAGATATGTCAGAAAGTCTATAGATGAGAATTTGACTTAATTTCAAGTGAAAGCCAACCATAAAAAATCCCATAGAGAAGTTCAATCATTGTTGGTTCCTTATGAGGAAATGTGAAAAAATCATAATGGATTTCATAACAAAACTACATGTAGTCCTCTTTTCATGATTCGATATCGTTCATTGTCTCTATAGATTGATAAAAATAACATATTTTCTATAAGTACAAAGATAGTTAATCCATGGAGGGAATCCAAACAATCTTAATGGATGTGGTATTGAACTTCATGAAGCTTTCTATTATTTGGGACATAGATACCGATTTCACTTCAAAATTTTGGAATAGATTTCGAAAACAAATGCGGTCAAAAAAAATTTAATTAATTGTAACGTCCCAAAAATAAGGCCATAATTTTTTTTCATTTTTAGTTTAATAAAACATCAAACCATATCATAATCATAAACCAAAGTTATCAAAATGTATCGATACATCATCAATATCAGAGTAAATCACAAAATGCAGAATCGGGTGGTGTTTGCTCTGCAATCATCTCGAGCTATTCCCTTTGGAACCAGAAGTACCTAAAACATAAACTAGAAACTGGAAGCACAAAGCTTAGTGAGTTCCCCAAATACCACATACCATACATACATAAATAAACATATAATAGGCCCCGCCCTACATCGGGCCCCACCCGACATCATTCCCCTCTCGGTATACATACATGTCAGTCATCGGTCCCCGCCTAGCATACATATAAACATATAAATATATAAACACATAACACATGCAATAATTACAAAGATACATAGCATACAAAATGGTCATTGGGCCCCGCCCGGTAAGCATACGAGCACATAACACATACAAGAGTCACGCAGACATCAAGCATCCTAACATAATCGAAACCATGGGCCAGCATTGGTGACTTCTACTTACTAAAAACAGTGAGGAAACTCACCTCGCACTGCAAAATATCACTAAAAGAATATGTAGTTGCTAGCCCGCTATCAGTCATAAAATAATCATCCAATCAATAGTTGGATCCCAACTCACACAAAGAGTCTAAACTAGGGTAAAAGACCTTTTTATCATTTACCTAACTTTGCCCAATGCCTAGGTCCAATCCAATGGTCTAAAAGCCCAAATTCCAAAATAATCACCTCGAGCCCAATTATGGCCCAATTTTCCAAATTGGACCCAAATCTCTTTCATAGGCCTTTTCCAAGTGAGCCCAAAACAAGCATCAACCAAAAAATTGTTGGGTTTTGAGCATGCTAACACTCCTAAGTGTACATGCAACCCTAAATACCTTGGATCTATGTTTTCTCTATTATACATGCAAATATAAACTTTCCAAGGTATTTATCCTAACTAGCATAATAACATTGATTCATATGAATATATCAAGTTAGAATTACATACCTCTTTGATGTAGAATATTTTCATGAAGCTTGAGTGCCTTGTGCCCCAAGTGTGACACCTCAAATGGTTCACACAACACCAAATACACTCGGAATATATTAGAGAGAAATCCACACTTCATAAAAATCGGCTAGCCCTTTTTCTCACACATAGTGGCCGATTTTGTCTAGAATAAGATGCTTATATAGTTAGTGACAATTAGGGTGAACCCTAATTGTCATGGCTTTCCATTTCCTTGGATCCATGGGTTCAAATATACCATGGAGCATCTTATGGGTTTTAGCCCAACTTGACAATCCATGAAGCATTAGCCCATTATACAAGTATGAATGATTTACACAATCAACCCATATATTTAATTAGTCTTCTTTTGATCACATAATTAATCCTAGATTAATTCTTAATCAATACTAATTAAATAATCTTATTAATATATTAGAACTTATAATATATTAACAAACATTAAGTGTTATTTCTCTTATTTTAGTCTATCCAAATGCATGATGCCATGTAACCCAAATGGACCATGTCGGGTCGGGTCAAGTCTTACCAATTATAGTTATGGACTTAGAGATTAATCCAACAGTCTCCCACATGGACAAGTCTAAAACTATTATTGCAAGTATGACTTCAAGAACCAACTGGCCATCGTAGCTGTCAAAAGCTTCTGTCGAACTCTGACCTTGCCGATGATCTCTGACCTTTGTCAATGACTTGTCCATTAGATAAGGGATCATATATTCCTCCATTCTAGATATCATATGGACTGAGACATGGATTATAATCATTTTCTCTGTCCAATTGTTGTTTCCCGATTTCCGATTTATGACGACTGGCTAATTGAACAAATCAAATCAGTCCAGGCCCGGCCGAGCACTTACATTTGTCATCACCAAATCATCAAGGGGCCCACATATATCTCTTTTATCTCGAAGGTAAAAGGAATGGATAAACTTCGACTCATATGGCTTGTTCTACTACTTGTTGAATCATACACAAAGGCACGTTTTATAACATCGAGTTACCAATGCGTTTTCGTGTAATCAATGTATAACCAACTCATAGTAACAACTCGTATCTCTAGGTTTGAAGAATATAAGATATTATCATATCATGATCACTCGTGATAAAATCCATGAAGTGATTCCAATGAGCGTGGGTTGAATCCAATACTCAAAACTTATGAGCACTCATGAGTGTTGTAGCACCACTTTGTCCAACAACTTAGACCTCTACAAGCCCAACCCATGACACTCTTGATTCATATCTACTTCCAACATATGACCGACTGTGGATGGTTTGAATAACTTAGTCATTCAGAACAATGACCTAGTTATTCTGGAAGTCAAAACATGCAAAGTGAAACACAATAATAATCGAATCCAATATGGTCTCAGAACTTATGAATATAAATAAAACACCTTTTATTTATCACCATATGATTACACATTATTCATTGTATACTGTTTCAGCTATCAACTTTATACTTGAATTAAAACACTAGTTGTCCCATGCTCCAAGCATGTCCACTATGTTTTCTAAACACTAGTCATGCCACACACCAAGTATGCATACTATGTTTGCCTATGATCTTTACTTTGTTAAATAGATCAATTGAACATAACTCTAATGATTCTCATTTCACAGTCCCAAGTCCTTATCGAAAAATGTAAGAATTCCAAATTCTTATCGTTACCGAAATCTGTTAGATTTTAAACACATATGCATTGATCATGTTGTAATAATTATGCACAAAGTCACAAAGACTTGTCAACATACATTACAGAGTATTCCAATGGAGATCAACTCCATGGAAACATCTTTCTTGCATTAAGTTTTTATAATCTTACACAAATTGAATAATTTCTAATTTTGAAACATTTCCATATTCCATTTTGACTATCACTTCTGAACAAAAGTTGCCTCCTTACAGATTATGTCAATATGGTCCTTCTAGAATTAACACTATACTTCCAACTGTCCTTGAGCAACCAATCTTTGGTAAACCTTAGATTGTCCTTGACAATTGCTTAATCATTTTAGTCATATCCAATTCTAGACTTTTCCCTCTTAATGCTCTGAGCATTTTGAAAAATTTAGAACGGATGAATATTATAGCACATGATTTGCCAAGTTCTCATAATTCAGATTATGAAAAGGGATGTCGTAATCATAATCGAATTTTAGAACGCAAATAATAGACCGATACCATTCCAACATAACATTCATATATATATATATATATATATATATATATATATATATATATATATATATATATATATATATATATATATCCTTGACTAAATACGATTAAAACCTCACGATCTAAGCTTATAGATTTGAGATGAAGTATAATTTCCTCTCCCTTAATTATAGCAAAACAACTTTTTCCCAATTGAAACCTTTTGTTTTCTATAATTAACATTGCTAACTTGCAACCTTTATGATAATATCATGCTCCCACTAACATGATGATTATTAGCAATACACTCATGCTCCCACTAGCTTTGACATGTACTCAGAAATCAGCTGGACTTCTAGAAATCAATACTTTATTGACTTTCTTACCAAAGTTCAAACTTCTGATACGAAATGCTTTGATAGAACTTTATAAAATTCATACACCTTTCCTTAGATAGCACACATGTGTGTCTAAATAATTTCAGAACTATTAAAAGGGATGTCGTAATCATAGTCTCAATTGTTTAGACCTTTTGCCGTCTGTTTCAAATCTACTTGGTGGAAGTGTTTCCTCACCATCATTTTCATGAATCAGAGAGAAGCCTTATGACCCTTAGATTTTATGTTGTATGTGTTCTTATCCATGTGAATTGTCAAAACCATAGTCACAATACAAAGATAATGACAAATCCAAACTAATATGGACTAAAATCAATCTGAATTCCTTGCCACCTGGTAGCTCAAGGGCCTACCATTGCTTCCAAGTTATTATGCAACCAATTGAGAACTCTAAGAACTCATATGCAAAGGCAACTTTAACTGGAATGGGCACAGAAATAAAGTATGTCAACACGATAGGTTATAAACCTCACGTCGTGTGCTAGTGTTAAACTACATGTTTTTATTCTTGATTAGATCTTGAAATTCTTTTCAGGATCTTTAAGACTCCCACTGTCCTCTTGACATATAAGACTATCTTGTCAAATATTCAAGAGATAGTGTGGATTCTTTATCAAGACAAATACTTCACACAATTAGCTTTAGTTGGTCTTTGTTTTATCCAAAACATCACAACTTACCAATTTAAAATGTACAAGAGTAGAAAAATTTTACTCTTACATTTGACAAGTGTTTTAAACCTTCTTTAAGATATGTCACTCAACTTACAATCTTAGAGTATAACTCTAATAATTTTTTTTGGAACGAAGTATGAATCATCTTCTTGATTTAACCACTTCAACAATTCATAACTCCTCTTCTTAACTATCAGAACGCAATTAGAGGATGAATTGTGATAAGGTCTCAAAATCATTAAGATGGTCATAAAACATGATACTAAAGTACTCTCCCATCTTTTCAGATTTGAGAAACTTTTATCTATCTGCCTAAGTTGATTCTTCTTATTCGCTCTGCCATACATTGGTACTTTTTCCAATGTATCAGAATTACACTTAAGCTTGTAAGTATAACCATATTTACTAAGTTATAGTAAATTATAATGAATAGTCTTATCGATCTTTTGTGATGGACTTAACCAGTGCACAACAATGTGTACTCGATCTCTTAGTCATTTACTTGACTCACACATCCATGTGAACAATTAGTTAGTCTTAAATTTTCCAATGCTCGAAAGTTCTCATCCATCATGCTATACAACTTGCATGATTCCAAGTCTCGGTCCCATTGAAACCTTGGGTGACAAGAATCTTTCCTTATTTGGTAAACTTAGACATTACCACAAATAAATGAATCAAATTCACTTTCCAATATTGCTATCAGTGGAATCTTATAAGCAACAATTTTCCACAAACGCCATTGCAAGGATACATAAAACAACTAAAATCAAAAGTTTTACCTTTTATTTTAAAACTTTGCGGAAAAACTTATCTTTACAATCCATATGAAAACTTGTTGTTATCTATTCCTAAGCAATATATATCATAACTCTTAAGTAACAGCCCAAAAATTCTGATCACCGAACCAGCGAGTGAAATGCATCTTCGCGATCAGAATTTGCATATACTTCTTTTAAGTTTATACACTTTTCCTTTGATTCTTAACCACCAACATGTGACCCAGTCACATCATGTAATAAGAATCTCTAAGTAGGAACTTAATAGAGTTAGACAATGGACTTTACCTGAAGTAGAGTCACACTTATTGACTTTAACATCCTTAGGTAAATTTGGCAGGTTCGCAACCAATGCCCCTTCCTTTGGCAATGGACCCTTGATAATGGGACTATCTCAGACTTAGCCTCTCTCTCTCTTTACCATTTGGTCAACTGAGTTGACTATGCTTGATCCCTTTCCATTGGGAAGAGAATGTTTTTTCTGGATTTCCACTGTCATCATTGTCAACGTCCATAAAGTTTTAGGAAGTTGATCTTAGCAAATGGATAAGATCATTAAGGGTCTTGTCATAGTTTGTTTCATAGGAGTCCGAAAGGAACTCACTATGTAACTTAGAAAGTAGTTGAGCCACTAACTTTCTCAAGACTTTGACACCCGACTCTCCTGACTTGTTAATATTTGACTACATCTCCAAGATGTGATCACACATAGACCTTTGTTTGCCAATAGGGCTTGAGTGACCTTAAACATTTCAAGAACTTGTGAGTTAGGGAGAATAATTGGAGGAGATGACAGAAGTATGATTTCCATGGGACATCATCTTCATTTAGGAAAACTTGTTTTAAAAGATTTGGGAAGATCCTAAATGTCTAAACCAGACATCTTTTAGGAGATATTCAAGATAGTTGATTTAAAGTCCTTAATATAACACCCAATAAGAAATATTAAGGCTAGGACCCAACACAATATTTTATAACATGGAAGAGCGATGCCGTAATCCAAGCTATAGAATATTTGAAGGTAGGTGAATGACGATTCACCAATTTCCACCATGAAAAGTGAAATAAATGATTAGGTTTTGATTGGTTTTTGAAACTCCTAGATTCTTCTGAGATTCATTGAACTTTTCAATGGCATGTTTCAATCTCGAGTGTGCCCTTCAGGCTTTGTGACTAGGATGACGAGGATCACAAAAGAAGGTGTGAAGTAACCATGCAAATTACTTGGTACGCTTAAGTGTTTACCCCTCAATCGATATGTTGGTTAACCACACGCGCTCCACCGATACTTTGATAAACATTAAGTTACCATTTGCCTTCCTTGTTAGATATGAGTTAGTGTGTCGGTTAACCACACACGCTCCACTAACCGACTTAAACAAGGTGCAAAGTGTAATTTCATGGATTAGCACCTTATTCACATTTTCCTAAGTAACTAAGATTGGGTATTAATAAGAGTTTAGTTACTTAGTATTTATCATTAATACTTTTAATGAAGGGAGAATTCTAGTCCTTGTCCTACCCGTTCGGCTAACGACCCTCCACAGGTCAAGGAAGTGGTGGGTGAGAGTGGACACCCATTAAACTGCCATTTTATAGGCAGTAACCTTATACCCCCCTTATAGACCGGCTTCGTGAATAAGGCCTACTAATGGTAAGACTGACTTTACTCTTATACATATATATATAAATATTTTTATCTTATAATATTATAAAGTATAAGGGTTGAATTTTAACTTTTAAAATTCTAAGGGCTAACTTGGAATTAAAGTATTCATAAGTGAAAAATTTTCAAATTCCAAAACTTGAGGGAAAGTTTTGAAACTATTCAAAACTAATTAATTCCATAACTTATGTGTTTAAAGTAGTTTTAATTAAAAAAACTCTTCAAGTTCCATAACTTGAGAACAAGTTATGGAAGACTTTTAAACTAATAAAAGAATGTAAATTTTCTTTATTTTGTAACTTATGGAATTAATTAAGGCTACATATTTTATTACTTAATGAAGTGACTCTTGAACCTCCATAACTTGAGGACAAGTTATGGAGTCATAAAACCATTTAATGTGGACCAGACTCTTCATTTTGTAACATTTTCCATCCTTTATGAGTTTTAAGAAACTTGAATGTGACCTTTCATGTAACTTGAGGAAAAGTTACACAAACACATTTTAGAATCATCTCTTGGATTAAAATGGATTGAAAACACATAATCAATTAACTTATCTGTTAATCTAAGCAACTCATATGAACAAGATAATTGGAATCAAACTTTTTCATGTAATTAGCATAACACTTAAACTAATACAAAACATGAATCTATTGACAATTATCTTTGAAATTAGATTAGTATGAACATTACCACATCAAAAACAAGTTTATAAGTTCAAAAACAACTTAGGGTAATGCTCCTAGTCCATTTCTAGCAAAAAAAAAACTCAAAAATATGTTGTCTGGGCTCTTACTCGTCGAGTGCATCAACCTACTATACGAGTAGGATGATTTTCTTCATGGACTCGGCGAGTTCATTAGTGGACTCGGCGAGTCCAGTGCCCAGAAAGCCAGAAAAACGATTTTTTCAGCATTTTTCAGCAATTTGCATCAAGTATAATTGAAAACAAGCCTAGGATCTGATACCACTATTGGGTTTTGAGCATTCTAACACTCCTAAGTGTACATGCAACCCTAAATACCTTGGATCTATGTTTTCTCTATTATATGCAAATATGAACTTTCCAAGGTATTCATCCTAACTAGTATAATAACATTGATTCATATGAATATATCAAGTTAGAATTACATACCTCTTTGATGTAGAATGTCTTTATGAAGCTTGAGTGCCTAGTGCCCCAAGTGTGACACCCCAAATGGTTCACACAACACCAAATACACTTGGAATAGATTAGAGAGAAATCCACACTTCATAAAAATCGGCTAGCCCTTTCTCTCACACATAGTGGCCGATTTTGTCAAGAATAAGATGATTATATAGTTAGTGACAATTAGGTTGAACCCTAATTGTCATGGCTTTACATTTCCTTGGATCCATGGGTTCAAATATACCATGGAGCATCTATGAGCATCTTATGGGTTTTAGCCCAACTTGACAATCCATGAAGCATTAGCCCACTATACAAGTATGGATGATTTACACAATTAACCCATATATTTAATTAGTATTCTTTTGATCACATAATTAATCCTAGATTAATTCTTAATAAATACTAATTAAATAATCTTATTAATATATTAGAACATATAATATATTAACAAACCTTAAGTGTTATTTCTCTTATTTTAGTATATCCAAATGCATGATGCCATGCAACCCAAATGGACTATGTTGGGCCGGGTCAAGTCTTACCAATTATAGTTATGGACTTAGACATTAATCCAATAAAAACCAGATGGCCCAACAAGGCCCTAAACATCTAAGTCCAAACATGGCCTAAACGAAAACCCCAAGCGTTTGAAGCCCAACCTGTTGAGTAGGCGGGGCATACTCGCTTTAGGGCTTGTATGCTAAGCATACCTGCTTGTACACTCAACGTACTCCCCCATTTGGCCAACTTGCATTTTTCCAGCTCTTAATTGATTAAGACCTCAATCCAAACTCAGATCTGAATTCCTTAAAATAGTTTATCACATAAACTTGCCAACTATACGTACATGCATGACTTAATGAGGCTCTTAGAGCTCAAAAGAGCTTAATAAATGACTTAATGCATTCATGAGACCATAAACACCATAAAGTTTGCACCATTAAGCTTAAGGAACCCTCCAAAAATCCAAATCTACAAGATTAGATTCTAAAATGGTTTTAACTTATCAAGACCAACCAAAAGGGACTAGAATGGCCACAAACAAGTCTAAAACAAGATCCATAAGAGAACTTATCAAAATAAGATCTTTATACCTCAAATTACTTGCAAAAGGAGTGATGATTCTGGATCTCTAATCTGTACACTAAGCAATGAAGCTTCAACCTTCTTTTATCCCTTCAAAATGAGCAAATAAGGACAACGTTCTTCTCAAGAGTTCAAAGACACAAAATGACGGCTAAGGGTCGAAATTTAGTGTTTAGGAGGTATGGAGACTGGTAAACAGGCCAGCCGTAGGGACTTAAGGAGTTTATATAGGGTGCAACACCCTAAAATTAGGGTTTCATTAAACCTTCGTACACCCAACATAATCCTCGTACGCCCAACATACGAGGCTCGACTCCACGATCAAACCTCCCCCTTAGTACACTAAGCATACCATATGGTACGCCCCGCGTACTAGCTTCTAAGTTAATACGCTAAGCATGCTCAATGGTATGCCTTGTGTACTAAACCCAAGGATCAAATTACAATATTTAAATAAAAAGGGCTAAAAAGAAACATACCCAATTTAAGTGTTACAATTTTCCCCCACTTGAATCAGACTTCGTTCTCGAAGTCTGTTGCTCCGAATAATTCTGGGTAGTGCTCCCTCATCTCCTCCCCCTGCTCCCAAGTCCACTCCGAACCCTTGCGGTGCTGCCATTGCACCTTCACCAACTCCACAACCTTGTTCCTCAATATGTTCGTCTTTCGATCCAGATTTGCCACCGGTCTCTCATTATAATTTAAGCAGTCACCCACCTGAATATCCTCCAATGGTACCACTGCGGAATCATCCACTAAGCACTTCCGCATCTGAGAGACGTGGAGTGTGCTATGAATCTGACTGAGGTCATCTGGAAGATCCGAGCGATAAGCAACCCGGCCCTCCCCAGCCAAAAACCTAAAAGGAGCAATATACCTCGGGCCCAGCTTGCCCCGCTTCCTTATTTTGATGACACCTTTCCAAGGTGACACCTTCAAGAGAACCATATCCCCCACCTAGAACTCTAAATCTGATCAGTGTCTGTCGGCATAACTCTTCTGCTAACTTTGAGCTGTCTAGAGCCTGCTCCGAACCTGCTGAATCAGCTCAGTGGTCTTGAGTACCACCTCGGTACTCCCCATAACCCGCTGACTGACCTCACCCTAACAAATCGGGGTCTGGAATTTCCTTCCGCAAATCACCTTAAAAAGGGATCAATCAATGCTGGCGTGATAGTTTTTGTTATATGAAAATCCCGCTAACATAAGATACGTAGCCTGACTCCCACCAAAATCCAAAACACATGCCCACAGCATATCCTCTAAGGTTTGAATAGTCCTCTCACTCTGACCATCAGTCTGCGGATGTAATGTTGTGCTGAAATGGAGACGAGTGCCCAACTCTTCATGAAACCTCTTCCAAAACCTGGAAGTAAACCGAACATGTGTGTCAGAACCACCGAAACCGGCACCTCATGATGTGTCACAACCTCACTAAAATAAATCTCAGCCAATTTCTCTGCAAAAATAATCTCCTGAATCGGAATGAAATGCACGCTCTTGGTCAACCAATCCACGATGACCCGGATCGAATCAACTCCATGCATAGTCCGGGGGTAACTTCGTGATGAAATCCATTGTAATATCCTCGCATTTCCATACAGGAATTTCCAATGGTTTCATCTTGATGTGAGGCCTCTGATGCTTAACCTTGACTTTCCTGCAAGTCAAGTACTGCTCCACATACCAAGCCGCATCCCGCTTCATGCAGGGCAACCGATAATCAGGACGCATATACATATACATCTTTGCCGCCCCAGGATGAATGGAGAATCTAGACTTGTGTGCCTCCTCCATCAGAACCTCACACACACTGCCCCAATACATAAACAAACCCACTGATGCAGAGTTAACAACCCACAACTATCATAATCAAAGGAAGCCACCTAACCCATAATACGCTCACTCTTCTGGTGCTCTTCCTTCATAGCCTCGACCTGAGTCTCATGAATACTCTCCAACAGCAGAGTAATCATAGTCATCCTCAAACATATGTCTCTGATCAAAGCTGCGACCACCTTACGGTTGAGAGCATCGACCACCATATTGGCCATCCCCAGGTGATAAACCAACACTACATCCAACCATTGTCGTTGGTTCATACACAAATTCGGCTGATCTATATAATACCTCAGGCACTTGTGATCCGTGTAAATAGTACAATGGACCCCATAGAGCTAATGCCACCAAATATTGAGGGCGAAAACCATGCCCCAAATCCAAATCATGCATCAGCTAATTCGCCTCATGAGGCTTCAACTGCCTCAAAGCGTAAGCGATCATGCTACTCTTTTGCACCAATACTACTCCCAAACCAGAGATCGGTTCATCACAATAAACCATGGAGTCCTCAACACCCTCCGACAGGGTCAAAATCGGCACCTCACACAACCGTTGTCTCAAGGTCTCAAAATTTGCTTGGTGCTCAGGCTCCCAACAAAATGTAACCGTCTTCTTTGTTAGTCGGGTCAAAGGAACAACTATCTTGGAGAAATCCTAGATGAATCTCTGATAATAACTCGCCAAACCAAGGAAACTCTAAATCTTTGATGGAGACCTTAGAACCTCCCACTGCATCACATCGTCAACTTTGGTCGGATTGACCAAAATATCATTTTGGTTAACAAGGTGCCCCAGAAACTACACCTCACGCAACCAGAACCTACACTCAGAGAACTTTGCGAAAAGTCTCTCCCTCCTCAAAGTCTCCAGCACTTACCTCAAGTGATCCTCATGTTGCTCCTGAGTCTTGGAATAAACCAAGATATCATCGATAAATACAATCATAGACCGATCCAGCATCGACCTGCACATTTGTTTCATTAGATCCATGAACGTGGTTGGAGCATTGGTGAGCCCAAAAGGCATCACCACGAACTTGTAATGAACAAAACGAGTCTGGAAAACCATCTTATGCACATCCTCATCCCTAACCCTCATCTGATTATAACCCGATCGCAAATCAATCTTGGAAAAACAAGATGCACCCTAAAGCTATTCATAAAGATCATCAATCCTCGGGAGTGGATAACGGTTCTTCATCGTTACCTTTGATGGGTTTTGAGCACTCTAACAACCTTATGGTGCACATGCAACCCTAAATGCTTTGGATCTATGTTTTTTCTAATTATACATGCAATTTGATTTTCCAAAGCATTGTCCTAACTAGCATACAAAGCATGGGTACTTGAACAACAAAAACTAGTTAGATGACTTACCTCTTGTTGTAGCTTTTTAACTTGGACCTTTAAGAGCCTAGCACCCCAAATGTGATTCCTAAAATGCTTCACAAAACACCACCAATAATGGAGGACTTGAGAGAGAGTGACTTGCACAAAAATCGACTCTTATGATCTTCTTGAACCACTAGTGCCGATTTTAGGAGCTAAGGGGCTTCTTTTATAGTGTGGCAAAGTCTAGGGTTACATCCATGTAAACCCTAATGGAAATGAACTTTCATATTACTTAGGCTCCATGGGTTAAACCTCCATGGACTATCCATGAACTTATAGCCCATCCTAAATAACCATTGGCCCACACTATAATAATCATTGATTTACCAAATCAGTCTCGTTATATTTAATTAGTCTCTTTTGATCACTGAATTAATTCCAAATTAATCCCTGGCCGACACTAATTAAATAATATGATTTCAAATTAATATATTAGAACTTATAATATATTAATAAATCATAAATGACCTCTTCTCAAAGTCCATCCCATCAAATTGTTCCGGTAAAATGCAACCCAAATGGACCATGCTATTTTTGCGTCAAGTACATACCAATTATAGTCATGGACGTAGACACCTTATCCAACAACCTTATTTCACTCCCGGTAGTCAATGCACATTCGATGAGACCCATCCTTCTTCTTCACAAACAAGATCGGTGCTCCCTAAGGCAAAATGCTCGGTCGAATGAATGCCTTATCTAACAAATCCTGCAACTGTGTAGACAACTCCTGCATCTCGGGAGGAGCCAACCGAGACAGTGCTCTGGCTATAGGAGTCGCACCAGGAGAGAGATAAATCATGAACTCAACTTGCCTCTCCTGAGGTACCTCGGGCAAATCCTCTGAAAACACATTTGGGTAATCCCACACAATCTGCACATCATCCACGGTTGCTTTAATCTTATCCTGGGTATATATAACGTAGCCGAAAAATCCAGAACAACCCTGCTGAGAATAGCGACTGGCCCTCGCTGTTGAACAAAAAATTGGCCTACGCTGAGCTCTCTCTGCATGAACCACTAACTATCCCCCACTTAGGGTTCGTACCTGGACAAACTAATGCTTACAGTAAATCACCCCCCATTAGGTCTCAACCAATCCATGTCCACGATAACCTTATTCCCACGCAAAGGAATAGGAACCAAGTCGAGTAGATACTAATTACTAAATAACTAAAGAGTACAACCCCGATGAACCCTCGCAACCCGAACATACCTATCATCTACAATCTCGACATCTAGAGGACAATCCAGCTCCCCCCCCCCCCCCCCGGAGCTCCGGCAAACCTATTGCTAAGCGCCAGTGATACAAAGGATCGGGTAGCTCCCGAATCAAACAATACCAAAGCAGAAATACTGTTCACGAGGAATGACCCTATAATAAAACACATAAATATAAGTAGACAAAACAATATAAATAAAGAGACAAGGAGAATATAAATACCCATCCCCACGTCAGGAGCTACACGAGCCTCCTCGGCTGTTAGCTGAAAAGCCTTTCTCTTTACCACTGGTGTATCCACCCGACCCTGGCGGCCGTCACTAATCCGAAGAGTTGCAGGAGCGGGTGCTGACACCGCTCCTGCTACAGCCAAACTCGGACAATGGGCCTTCTTGTGGCCCTTCTGATTGCAATGAAAGTAAATCAGATCATATATCGGGGTGGTGGTGGTAGTAACAATGCAATCTCTACTAATATGACCTGTCAGGCCACACTTGAAGCAAACTGAACCACCCACCCTGCACATTCCCTCGTGCATCTTGCCGCACTATCCATAGCGGCTCCGACCCTACTGGCCTCCCGTCTTGGAATCAGATACCTTGGGCCTTTGGCCCGAACCCTCAGCACTCAGCACATTCTCTGGCTTCCTCTTCTTCTCCATCTCTAGATCAATCTCCCTCTCCCTAGCCCTTGCTATCATATCCCTTAGCATCTTGCACCTGGATCAACTCACAAACAGCCAAATGTCACTCCTCAACATCTCATGATACCTAGCCTTCTACATCTCCTCACCCACCACATACTGCGGAACCAAAAGTGCCCTTTCCCGAAATATCATGGTGATATCGGCCACCGTCTTAGTAGTATGGCGGAGATCCTGAAACTCTCACACCAACTGTTGCACCTCAATCACTGGTGCAAACTCAGCTCTGAACCTGGTCAAAAAATCATCCCAGGTGATCGAATCAACAACATCAGCACCAACTGTACGCCCGACCTCCTCCCACCAATACCCTTCCTTGTCCTTTAGAAGACAGGAGGCAAGTATGACCATTGCCCCCTCGGGGCAACTGCTGGTGCGGAAGGCATTAGCAACGTCCGCTAATCACCTCTTGCTCACTATCAGGTCCTTCGCCCCATGATAGTCTGGAGATCCACATGCCCAAAACTCCCTAAATGACAATGAATGTGCCCTAACCAAGGCCACCATCTCGGAATGAAAGTTGTTCAACCGCTCATCCAGAATCTTTAGAATTCCCTCCTTGACCGTACCAAAGATCACAGGAGTTTGCTCAAGAACGGAACGTGTAATCTCAGAACAGATGAACTCCCTAGTCTGATCATCTAGCTGCCCAGTTCCAGAACCTGATCTTGAGCGCTCTCCACCACTCGAACTGCCAACAGGTCTGCCTCACAATGTCACCATACTAAAAATAGACCATATAAACCATCAGAATATATCGAGGGATCAAAATATCTACAAGCTTCATGTTTTCATCGCTTCTCTCCTTGACTCGAGTACATATCCTCTGCTTCAAGTAGTATGGTCCCATACTACATTCCACATCTATTTGTAGTTTCTTCAAGGATTGCCTCGATTTTGCCAAGTCACCTTATATCCATACAATCCACCCTTATCAAAATAAGGCTCCGAGCACTAGATCTCATCCTAGGTTTTCCTAGGGCAAACTCCACACCATTCTCTTCCATTTGTTGCAGAAGGAACTCCCCTAACTTCCTCTAACTAGCTCACGAATATAAATACATATCACTAAAATTAGATAATTCTTCGAATGAAAGGTCTCACGCTATAATGGTTAGACTCAAATACGAGCTCCACAATAGAGTTAAAACCTAACCTTCTAAAATTATCTAGTTCCCATAATATGTAACTTAGCATATTCGCTTACTAGTTAGTTGAAGCTAGTGAGAACACCTAAAAGCACAAAGCAAGCAATATTCGAGCATCAAATAATTAGAACCAAGCATCACCTAATCAGGCCATCCTATCACTGAATGATCAGTACTAGCATGGAAGTCTACAAGTGCATACAATAGGCATACAAAGGCATCTCTCCTAGTATTATATCATGCAAAATAATGAGCAAATACTTAGCCCTAACTAGCATGCGATTCACAAATTCACAGATCAAATCATATTAGATGACATGTATGGGCATTTTTGGAACTTACTTGAGCTCGGTCGATTGCATGCACCATACCCGATCTTGTATCAAAAAACTTGTTTTCCTTTTTAAAACATTTCTTTTTTTCAAAAACATTACCAAATCCTCAGTTTGAGCTCAGACACACCGGAGAGTATGTTTGAATCCCTTAAACCAAGGCTCTGATATCAACTTATAATGTCCCAAAAATAAGACAATAAAAATTTTCATTTTTATATTAATAAAACATCAAACCATGTCATTATCATAAAACCAAAGTTATTAAAATGTATCAATACACCATCAATCATAAAATGCAGAATCGACTGGTATGTGCTCTACAATCATGCTAAGCTCTTCCCTTTGGAACCAGAAGTACCTGAAACATAAACCGAAAACCGTAAGAACACAGTTTAGTGAGTTCCCCAAATACTACATACCTAAATAAACATATAATGGGCCCCGCCCTACATTGAGCCTCACTCGGTATACAAATATGTCAGTCATCGGGCCCCTCTCAGCATATATATATATAAGCATTATAAACATATGAACACATAACACATGCAATAATCACGAAGATACATACCATACAAAATGGTCATCGGGCCCTGCCCGGTAAGCATACGAGCACATTACACATACAAGAGTCACACAAACATCTAGCATCCTAACATAACCAAAACCATGGGTCGACATTAGTGCCTTTGACTCGCTAAACACAGGAGGGAAGTCAACTCGCATTGCCGAATCTCACAGAAAGAATCTTTGGCTACTGGCCTGCTAAAATCCCCACACTGTCAGTCATAGAATAATCATCCAAACAATAATTGGATCCCGACTCACACAAAGAGTCTAAACTAGGGTAAAAGACCTTTTTACCCTTTATCTAACTTGGCATAATGCCTAGGCCCAATCCAATTGTCTAAAAGCCCAAATTCCAAAATAATCCCCTCAAGCCCAATTATGGCCCGATTTTCTAAATTGGGCCCAAAATCTCTTTTATGGGCCTTTTCCATGCGAACCCAAAACATGCATCAGCCCAAAAACCTGATGGCCCAACAAGGTCCTAAGCATCTAAGTCCAAACATGGCCCAAACAGAAAGCCCAAGCATTTGAAGCCCAACATGTTGAGTATGTGGGGCGTACTCAACATGTACATGCAGCGTACTCGCTTTAGGGCTTGTATGCTAAGTGTACCTGCATGTACACCCAACGTACTCCCCTATCCGACCAACTTCCATTTTCCAGCTTTTAGTCGATTAAGACCTCAATCCAAACTCAGATCTGACTTCCTTAAGATGGTTTATCATGTAGATTTTCCAACTTTACATGCATGCATGGCTTAATGAGGCTCTTGGAGCTCAAAAGAGCTTAATAAATGACTTAATGAATGCATGATACCATAAACACCACAAAGTTTGCACCTTTAAGCTTAAGGAACCCTCCAAACATTCAGATCTACAATATTTAGCTTCTAAAACGGTCTTAACTCATCAAGACCAACCAAAAGGGACCAAAATGGCCATAAACAAGTTAAAAAAAAGATACATACAAGAACTTGCCAAGATAAGATCTTTATACCTTAAATGACTTGCAAAAGGAGTGTCGATTCTAGATCTCGAGGAAACGGTCTATGTGGAACAACCACCAGGTTTTGTAAATGAAAAATATGAAAATCATTGTTATATTCTGGATAAGGTTGTGTATGGTTTGAAACAAGCTCCAAGGGCATGGTATGAAACCCTTATGTTTTCTGAAACAATCTAAATTTAAACAAGGTTTAGTTGACCCAACCTTCTTTCGCAAGAAAGATGGTGATCACTTAATGATCTTTCAGATTTATGTTAATGACTTCATTTTTGGATCCACTAATCCTAAATTAACTGTTGAATTCCGAAAATTGATGGAAACTAAATTTGAAATGAGCTTAAAGGGGTCTTATTAACTTTTTTCTTGGTTTAAACATTAGACAGAGTTCATATGGGATATTCATCAACCAAGAAGCCTACATGAAGACCTTGCTTAGGAAATTTGGTATGGTGGGTGATTCAAAGGTCAAGGTTCCAATGGCATTCGGAACAAACCTTACACTATCGTTGGACAATCCGGCGGCAGATATTACTCTTTACCGACAAATGATTGGGTCTTTAATGTATCTAACATCGAGTCGTCCAAATATAATGTTTGTTGTTTGTTATTATGCTAGGTTTTAGGTGAATCCACATGAACCTCATATGATTGCTATTAAGAATATATTTCGATATCTCAAAAGAACCACCTCTCTCAGAATTTGGTATCCTTCCAACTTCGGTTTGTTTGTGCAAGCATATTCTAATGTTGATCTTGCTGGATGTGGTCTCAACAGCAAAAGTACTGCTAGAGGATATTAGTTTCTAGATGGAAAACTTGTTAGTTGGCAATCTAAGAAGCAAAATTGTGTCTCACTATTTACTATAGAAGTTGAATACATCGCTACTGCATCGTTCACTTCTCAAGTTATATGGATTCATAATCAGCTAAGGGACTATGGGATCAACATGAAGAGGATTACATTATATTGTGATTTATAAAGTGCAATTAGAATTTACCATATTCCAGTGCAATACTCAAAGACGAAACATATAGCACTGTGATATCATTTTATAAAGGACCACGTTGAGGATGGAAATGTTCAAGTACACTTTGTTAGAACCTCTTATCAGTTAGCTGATATCTTCACAAAGTCCTTACCTGAAGCAACGTTCAATCATATTTTACAAGGTCTCGGAATGATTGAAGCTGACTCTGTTCCAAAATCCCTTTCGTAATCGTATTTTACTATTCACGTTCCGAGCTTCAGAATGGTTCGGATTCTACTATTCATCATGGTTTCAGAATGCTTTTGTATACTTTGTACATTAAGTGTCTTCCGATTGATTCGAGCTTTGGAATGCTTTGGAAGTCAATGTTCATTTATACTTCTGAATTTATTTTCTTTCATATTTTCTTTTTATTTTCTGTTTTTTTAAATCCAAAAATTACAAAAATATTTTTCCATTTCAATTGTGTGTTATTTTAAGACTACGTTTCTGATTCAGGTACAACTTCTTCTTACCGCAATTCAGAATGATGGGGCATGTATAATTCCGAATCTATATAGTAGCTAAGTGTCCCTAGAAGCATGTTGTTGCATGTTGTCCTAAGCCTCTGAGAGTCTATGTTTAAAGCATTGATGAAACTTTCATGCCGATCGTTTTTTCCCAATCAGGCTAATAATTCACATAAGTCATGAGCTACCTTACTCTTCTCACAATGAGTTAAGAGTTGACTGCTTTGTCACTAATTTATAGCATAGGTACACTTTCTCCTTCAGAACCAACCTCATATTTCTCCATCAATCTCGCATTCATAAACGTAACCCTTGAGACTCTCAACAATTACGACTGAGGTTTATGGTTACAGAACTTCTGTGTTGATGATCTTGAAATCATAATCACCATGATTTTGAGTGAAACCCAAAAATATGAAACCCTCCTGTGAATTGACGGTGAATAATCAAATATTCTAGCATTTTCACCAATGAGTTGATGATTAAAGCCTTATTGGTTGGTACCATTATTTTGTGAAATCTCATTTTTCTTTTTATGTGATCTTAATGAAATTGTTCTCGACCTAAGATGTTTCTTCCCAAAAGATCCATATTTTTTATTTTTCTTGAGATTTCCTATATATCCAGTCGCTTAAATAATTTCCAAAACATACTTGTTCTTATGGCTACACTGGTCAAACAAGTACTTCTTCCAGATTTTTGGACTTATGTTGAGTTTCATAATTTGATTGAAGCATAAACCACCCATGCAGCCTACTTAAAAGAAGCCTTTCACTATTTCTCAATAAATAGATGATCGTAATTCAACGGGAAGTCACACAAGCACTTTTGAGTCTCTCTTTACTTAGAAAGAAGAGATCGTTGCCTGGGATCCATTTGAATTTCATATCATTTTTATGTGACATCACAAATTCCCATAAATTTATTTTGCACTCTTGCACAAAACTTTTTATGATTTTTCCACGTCTTGTACTAATTCAAGTGGATTACTGTTAATCCTAGAAAACATTATGGCGGAGTGACATATTATTCCGAAATGTTAGAACTGAAAAGGCGGTTCCTTGGGGATAATGATTCAAATAAAGCGCGTATAATTCAAATTCCAAACATCATGCGTGTCAGTTACAATGTCGCCTAACACATACAGTTGTCACATCTTTCATGGTTGATTATTAAGATATGGAAACATTAAGGCGTGATTTTCTCTCACCTATCATGATGTATATAAGGGTTTCGAAGGTTTATTTTCTTTTACCACTCACAAAGTATTTAAACATCTAAAGGAAAAAACCCTTTTCTCTCTCCATTGTTCATCGTCTTCCTCACTGCTACTATGGTCGGATCCACCAAAACAACCTCTTTTGCGGATCAATCAACATCTGTGATCATGCTGAACCTTAAGCCTGGTCAAAATTCTTGATCTATACTCGTCTGGATACAACGAACCACTGAACTCGATGATCGAATGTCTGAAATATTCTCCACTTGCACAAGTTTTAACAATGGCTGAATTCATTCCATTGGTTCATCTATCCAAGACATACTCGTCTGCAGCATATATTCAGGTTGATGGCCTCATCACCTTCGATGTTGCCACTAACAAGACCTCGATTAGCAAAGCTTGTTTCTGCAGAATGCTAGGGCTCGATTCGTCTGAAGGTCTTGTTGATCCAGACTTGATTTTGTCAATTGATCTCATCAACATGTTTTACCAGATCGGATATATTGGGGATATCTCGTTGCTTTTAAAGTTCAGGAAGCCCAATCTTTCTCCAATGTGGAACGGGTTGTTTATATTATTGTTTAAAAGCTTTTCAGAACAGGTAACAGGTTTGGACAGTGCAAGTAAGCTCTTTTCAACAATCATCTATGACCTCTACCATGGCATTAATTTGGACTATGGCTCCATCCTCTAGACATAACTCATTCAAAGCACTTTTTCTTCTACTCGCAACACTGAGATCTCATGTGCACGTTTTTGATCGATCGTCGTTAAAAGGAACTGGTTCTCAAAGTTCCCATCTCAGATAACTTTATTGTTGCTGCAATTCAAATCCTTCAAACGTTAACATTCATGATGTCTGGCCCATCTAAGTTCGCATTCGTGGGATCAATTCCCGAGGTGATGTTTGAAATGGTGCCTTCTGATAATGTGATCATAAATGTGTATCGCAAGCTGCCTGTTTTTGGTGCTTGTCGTATGCCAGAACAATTGCGAAAGGAAATTGAGATGGAACACAAGCCGAAAAGGGGTGCAAAGAGAAAGGGAAAAACCGGCCCTTTCGATGTCGTTAAAAATCTAAAGAAGAGGGTTAAGAAGACTGATCGGAAACCAAGGTCACCATCTCCAATGGTTTAGGAGGCTTCGAAATCCAGAACACATTCTGATCTTCGTGAGGGTGATCAGGTTCAGAATGAAGTGGACGATACTACCGCTACTTCGGTACCACCTACTACAACTCCAATTCTGAAGGTATCTACTCCACTTACATATTCTACACCTATCTCTGATTTCTTTCAGATGCATACTCCTCTATCTTCCCCGATAACCACTTCATCTCCAATCACTACCACTATACACATCCCATTCCTCCTCTACCAAAGATTTATGTGGGTGTTTCTCTACCACAGATTTTTTGTTCCGCTCTCCACCCCACTTTATACAGATTCCACAGCTACCACAACAACCTCTGTTAGTACTCTGATGACTACTATAAACGTATCTGATATGAGGGAAATGTCTATTTTGGTGTTACTAAGGGTCCAAGCATATCTATAGCTTCACCTTTTAGAAATGACGATCCAGACATCATTTTTGGTGATGAGCAGGAAGCATTTCAAGATTTTAATTTCGTCCTTTTTACCATCCATCAAAAAAGTGATGATGACATAGCCCTAATGACATAAGGGCAGTTTAAACAATTAAGTGTCAAGTTGGATTTATCAGTCACTTCTTCCAACTATGAGTTCATGCTGAAGTCACACAGAACAATAGTTGAGATGCTTATAAAATAGAGTGCAAAAGTCCTCGATGAAGCTACAAAAACTATCCAAGCATCAGATTCAACCATTTTAAAAGCGACTGCAAAAGTCGAAAAACTACATGATGATGTGATAAAGTTCATGGCTGACTTCCGAAAATCTTCTGATGAAAACACCGAAGCAGTCAACAAAGTCATTACAGGTCTTCGCTCTACACTATACTTCGCATGTTCACTCCCCAATCCAAGTTTATAACTTTGAGCTCAATATTGATATCGAGTCTAAGATTGAAAAGCTTCAGACTGACCTTGCAGCAAAAAACAACCTCATGTACAAATTGTCTCAAAAGACTGAGAAAACCAAACTTCTTTTAGTGAAGTTGACCTATGCCAACAAGCATCTAGAGGATCTAGAATTAGAGAAAATTGTACTGAAGAGCTTTGTTTCGGAGGTCAATCAATATCTACAAAATATTGTTGAGACTCATGATTCGTTGCTTACGGTCTCGGTACGACAACATCTAGCATACAAACTCAAGCGAGTCTTCTCTATAATGAACATATTTGAGGGTGTTTTGGAACGTGATGTTATTCTGAAGCAAGGGGGAGATGATAAAGAACAACCCAAGCAAAATACCGGTGAACCCACACGGTGGACCTACTGATGAAAATGAGCAAAAACCAAAACCATATCCTAAGAATCAGAAGAATAACGAAACTTCTAGATCTAAAGGTAAAGAGAAAGTTATGTTCAATGATGAAGAAGAAGAAGAAGATTATCCGAAGGTGAAAAACTTGTGAGAAAGAAACAAGAAAACGAACTTGATGATATTCTAAAACTTCGAAAAGAGTTAGAAGCAAAGGAGGCTAAAGCTAGAGTTGCGAAGGTCACTTTGGAAACTTAAAAGTCGCTATTTCCTCTATGGTCACTGGAAAGGATTCAAAATGAAGAAGTTGATGATCCGAGCACCCACTGGTTGGATCCTTCAGTATCATTCGAGTTGGATAATATTGCTGACTCTCAACTCAACTTCCTGATCACTCCTAGGGCTTTTCAATTCATATGCTTTGAGAAGATTGAGAAAGCACCACTTTAGGATGATGATGTTAATAATAGGCTCTGCTCTTTCTATCTCAAGTGTGGAAAGCCTCAATACAAATCATGGAGTTTATAGAATATTGTTTCTTTGAAGGTTTATGCTCCCGTTACGGCTGAAAACTTCATAAACGTCAAATTCAAAGGATTCAGAGGAGCAAAACGTGTTGAAGATAAATTTTCAATTGCTTATTTTCCTTGCATGAATCCACATGATTGGATTTTTTTGTTTCTGATTCTATCAAAGGATGAACAAAAATACAAGACAATCATAGCTCATCTGAAGAGGATGCTTGTTTGTTACATCCATGAGTTCACAAAGATGGATGTGGAAATTGCATCTATTCTGAAAAAGAAGGCAACTTAGAAACCTAAAGAGGAATCGAAGGACCTCAGCAAGATGAAGCTAGGAAAAATCCAAAAGGACAACCGAAGCATCGTGTATCAAAGGAAGGTTGATCAAAAGGTTTACAGGTGTATGTTCTTCTTGCTAGACAAACACTTCACTCAACATCTGCTCTGAACTACATCATGGATCTGACCAAAGCCTATAGAGCGAATGATGCTGCTAATCAGAAGTGCTTCTTAGATGTAATCAAGTGGTACATCATTATCTGAAAGACTCTTCTGGGTTTAATGCCAAAATTATTCAAGGTTCATATGAGGCAACAGCAATGAACAATCTCCTTCAAAATTTGACACAAAGGGGGAGATTGTTAGGCTTATTAATGTGTTGTGTCAATTGTATATGCTATTATAGTGTCCTTTACACTGGTTTAGGCATGTCCATCTGTGTTGTTACTTTCTAGGGTTAGACTATTTAATGTGCATGCATGCAACAATTAGGGTTATCGATTGTATCGTCCTACCTAGCTTTTATAGAGAAGTTCACATTGAACTCTTCTAAAGCTATTAAATATAAGAATTTGGCACTATTTAATCTTCATTGTTCTTTTTATTTATTCACATCGTTTATAGAATCTATTGATCTAAGTAATTATTGTTTTCTACAATTGTAGAAAACAATAATTACTTAGATCGATAGATTCGATAAACGATGTGAATAAATAACAAGAACAATGAAGATCAAATAGTGTCGAATGCTTATATTGAATAGCTTTAGAAGAGTTCAACATGAACTTATCTATAAAATCTATGTAGGGCTCTACAATCGATAACCCTAATTGTTACATGCATGCACATTAAATAGTCTAACCCTAGAAAGTAAAAACACAGATGGACAGGCCCAAGCTGGTGTAAACGAGACTATAATAACATATACAAATGACACAACACATTAATAAGCCCAACAATATCTAAGCTTCACACTAAGAAATGAACCTTCAACATTCTTATATCCCTTCAAAATGAGAAAATAAGCACCAACCTTCTTCTCAAGAGCTCAAAGACAGAAGATGATGGCTAAGGGTCGAAATTTAGGGTTTAGTAGGTATGAAGGCTGGTAAAGAGGCCAGCCCTAGAGACTTAAGGAGGTGATATAGGGTGCAACACCGTAATATTAGGGTTTCATTACACCCTCGTATGCCCAGCGTACAAGGCTCAACTATGTGATCAAACCTCCCCTTAGTACGCTAAGCATACCATGTGGTACATCCTGCGTACTAGCTTCTCAGCTAGTGTGCTAAGCGTACGCAATGGTACGCCCCGCTTACTAACCCCATTGCAATATTTAAATAAAAAGGGCTAAAAGGAAACATACCCAATTCAAGTGTTACATTAACATCGTATATCATCCTAAAATAGATTGGTAAAATGAAGTACCACTCAAACTCTTCAATATATGCTTAGAATCTGGATTATTAGAGGAAGCTAAATGCACATAATGCTAGTAGAATTTACATATGACAATAACTATCATTCTAAAATTAATATGGAAACCTTTGAAGCATTGTAGGTAAAACCATGTAGAACAGCCATGTGCTGGATGAAAGCTGGTGAAAGACCTTCTGTAGGCATCAAAGAACTACAAGAAATCGAGAATATGATCAAAAAATCGACAACATTTGCATGTTTCACAAAATAGACCAGAATAATATGTAAATATAGAAGGAATCAATCGGGGTTATGAGAGGGAGACATGATTGATGCGACATCGGCTCTGACCACCTGCTCTGAGGGAGTGCCTCTATGCTGGAGACGGATCTGCGAGGTCACAACAGACAAGTCCGTTAGAGCCGTTCCAGGGACTGTGCCCCGGGAGCGGACTCCGACGGTCAAGTTAGATCATCTGGTAGATTTGAGATGGTTCTTTTTAGCTAGAGAGAACCATCTTGGTGCTGGTGGTGTATGGTGGTTGACGGCGGAGGGTGGCGACTGGGCCACCCGGTCGGGGTCTAAGGTGGAGGCTGAGCCAAAAGGAAGGATCCATCTCCATGGATGAGATACTATTCATTATATAAGGGAAAATTAGGTCAAGGGGAATTAGGTCAGGCCTTGGGCAGCCCAATTCAAGCCCAACTAGCAAGGAGCTGGGCGAGGCCGCCTGGAGGTGTCGGGCGGGGCTGGCGAGCACGCACCAGGCAAGGCTGGCAGGCGCGCACCAGGAAAGGTTTTCCAGAGAGTACCAAGCCAAGGAGCGCCAGGCCAGGCCGGTGTGAGAGTCCCCAGCAGGGCTAGCAAGGGAGAGCCAGGTCAGGCCGGAGGGAGAGTCCCCAGCAAGGCTGGCGCGCCAGAGCTGTCTAGGCCATGCTAATGGACCATATATCAATAAGTCCCCCAGTCTGATGTTATTGGTATACGGATAATGACATTGGATTGGACTAAGTCATATAAACCAACAAGAGAGTCCCCAGCGAGGCTGCCAAGGGAGTCCCCAGGAAAGTTGGTAAGGGAGCGTCAGGCCAGGCCAACAGGAGCGCACCAGGCAAGGCTGGCACACTAGAGCGGTCCAGGTCATGCTAATAGACTATACATCATCAAGTCCCCCCCCCAGTCTGATGCTATTGGTACGCGACCAATGACATCGAACTCGACTTAGTCATATAAATTGTGTGTCGTTAAGTCCCCTAGTCTGATGCAATTGGGTTGCTGACAATCGGATCAGACTAGATAATGCACCAATACATTAAATAATAGAGAGAATGACCGAACCTCATACACGAGAGCCGTGGGGATGCGTAATGAGTCGGGAAATGCCGACGGAATGACCTTTTCCTTGTTAGGAATATGATCCAACTCATATAATGCAACGTAGCAGTTGTTGCGATCATGCAGAGCGAGGTTGTTGACAATGTTATGCGGAGCGAGTCTGCTATGTGACAATGGAGTCGGTATGACATTGGGTCAAGGTAGCCATACAATCTCTAAGACTGTTATTCGATGCAAATGAAATTTCACCAATAACCATCTAGATAGTCTACCTTACCCGAACATTAGTAACCATCCTAAAGGTATCTTCAAACTACACTATAGCCAACTAGACTCCCCCCCCCCCCCCAAGTCTGGTGTGGGTAGCGTAGGTAGCCAGATCAAACTATGACGAATAAGGCAAGGTTGTTATACCAATAAACGACGAATTTGTTGGCATAAAAAGTAGAAAACTCTTTGTTCAAGATGGATGTTGTCAAATTGATGAGTCGTAAGGTTGTTGACCGTAACATAGGTGGCAGAGATTCTGAGAGTCGGGCGATTAGGTTGCTAGCGAGGGTCATACAGTGAGACTATTGTTGATAGCCAGACAACATAATTCTTGAGGAATAGGTAGTGAAGCTAAAAGTAGGAAGTATGCATTGAGACTATTAACTAGAGCCAGGCAGCAGAGGTGCTAAGGGAAAAGCTGCAAGCCCAGAGGTATGGGTTGCCCAGCAAGACCGTTTCTGAGGGCCAGGCAACAGTGATGCTGAGGGATGCGCAGCGAGGCTACAGGTAAGGCTGCACAACAAGACCGTTTCCGAGAGCCAGGAAACATAGATGCTGAAAGGTAGTAGGTAGCCGGGCCACTGCTGGGATGATATTTTTGTTGGAGAGTAACCTCACTATAGCAGGTTGTAATGTGGATACACCTCATTGATCGTCCGAGCACAAGAGAAACATGATGACTGTGAGAGAGGAAACACCAAGGGTGCGGTGTTAGGCACAGAATAAATTTGTGGTGCGCGACTTATGTTGCACGACTTAGGAGAATAGCTTGGGCTTAGCGGTTAGCGACCATGGAAATGTCTCGCGGGAGAGCATCGCAAGGAATGGACCGGGCTTAGCTGCCAACGATCGTAGATACCTCACACGGGAGAGCATCGTGTGGTATGGATCGGGCTTAGCTACCAATGATCATAGATATATCACGCAGGAGAGCATTGCGAGGAATGGATCGGGCTTAGATGCCAACGATCGTAGATACATCACACGGGAGAGCATCATGTAGAATGGATCGGGATTAGCTGCCAACGATCGCAGATACATCACATAAGAGAGCATTGTGTGGAATCATATAGGCAAAGGTTGTGAGCCTTTGAGCCTTGTTAGTGGAGCGTGCCGCTGGAGTCGGGCTGAAAAGCCAGGCGATTTAAGGCAAGGGGATTGAACCTCACATGCGGAGCTTGTCGCTATAATGGAGTCGGGCTGAGAAGCTAGGCGACTCGAGGCGAGGGTACTAAACCTTGCATGCGGAGCTTGCCGCTATAATGGAATCGGGCTGAGAAGCCAGGCGACTCGAGGCGAGGGTACTGAACCTCGCATGCGGAGCTTGCCGCTATAATGGATTCGGGATGAGAAGCCAGGCGACTCGAGGTGAGGGTACTGAACCTCGCATGATTGGGCGTAGCACCCTACAATCTATGTGTATAGCTCATGTGAACAGTCTGGGTTAAAGCGGAATGGTACCTGATGCTTTGCTGCATCGCTAGCCGTACTAATAATTGATGCCTCGGTGTCTTTAACTATTTGCTAAGGGCTATGCGGGGATGCTACTTAGAGATGGATAGTGTAGTTACCGTCCAGTGGTGTGTAGCGAGACCGCCATCGAGAGCTGGTCATTAGGGAAGCTGAGAACTAAGCATCGAGCTGCTAGCTATAGATGAGCAGCATGACCACTGAGATATGGGCAACGAGACTACCGAGGGTTGAATCACGGGGCTAATCTTTCGACTTGGAATATTAATGTCTCCTCGGGAGTGCACTATCATGTATAGCATCAGCTCTTCATGTACTTTAACTCTGCCCCTTCGGGATATTATCATACAAACCCATCCCCCCCCCCCCCCCCCCGCTTTTTCTTAGAGGAGTCAAAGAAAGGGAATGATGGATGTATAGCTGCTGAAAGCTGAGATACATAGCTGCTGGAAAGAGCTAGGCGATCCAAGTACTAACAAAAACTGGGTAACACATCTGCTGGAAAGAGTTGGGCGATGCAAGCGCATGCAAGAGATTGGTAGCGCGGTTGTCGAGAGCTAGGCAACACGACTATTGGGGAGTCAAATAAAAATGCTAACTTGAAAAAGTGCCCAAGAAAATATATCAAAGCCCATTTGGAAGTGACTAGCCTAATTCCATATCCTTCTCTATTTTTTTTAATGCATTGAGTGTTGTTGCGGCGTCCGGCTTCTATTTTCTTCTCTTTTTTTAGATGGGCCAATCATGTAAAATCCGAATTAAGAGTAAACCCAAATATATTTGTTGCAGCCCTAATTCGTGTTATCTTTATCTATTTTTTTTTGTGTGTGAAACAAGAAATGACAAGCCCAAGCTAGTCGATCCATAAAGTGAAGGAGCCCGAATAAGAGAAAAGCCCAATAGCTTTGTAGGAGCCCATTTGAAGAATAATTGTCAGCCCAACTTCTTTTTTCTTTTGAATATGCACGTGAGTGAGGTTGTGGGCTGTACTAAGGTGTTGGATGGTATACATGTGCGCCACCCCTATTTGCTAATTTTGAGTCCAGCTTCACCTGATTTACTCAGAGATCACACATACTGGAGATGGTTCTAAAGCCGACGGTGGTGATTGAAGGTATTGAGAAAAAAGCAGTGTTGGTATTACCATTGTCGGATGGTTATACCTCACCGGTGGTCCTTGTTTGTGGAGATGGATCGAGGCGGCGATCCAGCCGTCGAAGCTAATCAGTAAGGTCGCCGACTAGAGGGCATGGGGAGTAGATCGGAGCAATGGGTTTCCTGGCGGTGTTGGTTGCCGATTATTGGATCTGCTGTTGCAGGGTGGTCGTTGTTGAGGGTATGCAGTGATAGCGGGTTCCAATCTAGCGATGGCAGCTATGTGCGTTGGAGTGATTGTTGTAGAAGATCGCTGGGCAGTAATGGGGCACAATTGTTCATCGGTGATGCGCTAGCTTCAGTTCCACGGGATTAATCGAGAATTCAAAGGGTGGCCAACGATCTCTTATCGGTAGTGCATAAGAGTGGTTCTCGGTGTTGTTCGTCGGGACAAGAGACGACCAACAACGAGATTTGCAAGCTAATTCTCCTCAAGAAGGAGATAGTTCATGGGCACTATCATCTGGTTGGGAGTGACAGGTGAAGCTTGGGAGTGACCGGAGATACTCCATCGGAGCTAGGGTGATCGGTGATGCTTGGATTTTGATCTCTTGTTTAGTTCCAAGGGCACTGCCAGCAGGATGTTGCCTGGTTGTGGATGATCGGCTAGAGAAGGTGGTCATCAGACCACTGTGTTTTCTATTTAATGGAGTAGATGAATGAGATAGGTGAGGCCCACCTGTGGTCTTTTGTGTTTCCTGTTGACTTTTAATAGTCTTTGTATTTGTGGGGCCTCTGTAATTAACAGTAAAGATAGTAATAGGTGGCATAGCTAGCTACCACCCTCTCCCCTCTTTTTTTTTTTCTTTTTGGTTAGCCATAAAACGACAAAGAGCATTACAACTGTTGTATTTGCGCTCCTTTTTTGTGTTGATGTGAAAAAGATTCAGCATTGAATATACGTCTCTTTTTCCTATCTTTTTTACCGGTTGCTTTCATTGGTTCATCTCTACATCTCTCTTTTTTTCTCTTTTTCTTTTTTTATTGAGCAGTAAATTTTGGAGAGGGTAGGATAAATCTTTGAGGTAAAAGTTTGATTTATTTTGGTGATAGGGATGAATGAATCTTGGGTGGTTTTATGATGGTTTGAAAAGATAAAATTTCATAAAACTTATTTCTTTCTCGAAGTCACTAAATAACTTGAGTTAACTTCTACATGGAAAATCATAAATTAGATAAAATTTTCTGGAAGAATATGAATAGAGATGGGTAAGAAACTAAAAACCCATAAAAACATCTTCTCCCTTTTTCTTTTCCTGAAGAGTCTTATACAATGTATGTAACATCCTAGAATTCAGGTATATTCCTTTGATCCTTTTCTTTCCCCAAGTTGTCAAAATTAGTCCTTGAAAGAAAAATGTGGCTTTTGAGTATGATGGGGGTAACGGAGAGTACGTTGTGCATACTTGTGAGCGTGTTCTTGACGCGGAGTCTACCTGGTATGTTGGGCGTACCATAGTGTACGCTGGGCGTACTAGGTCTAGATGCAAACCCTAATTATGTGGGTGAGCCCTATAGAAGAAATGTTATGGCCTCACTTTTAGCCACCATATCCAGAGTGCAAAACCCTTAGTGTGCCTAACCCTCATTCTAGACCTTGGGTGTGTGTGTGTGTGCGTGTGTTTGAGCTTGATAGTGTTATTGTATGCCTTTGAAGATAAAAGGTGTCATCGAAGAAGCTACAGTTGGTGTGCAAGCCTTGGATCTGAACTTTTCAGAAGTTGGAGCATCAGTTGGAGGTAAAAAGCTCAAAGCTTTCTCAGTCTTTTTGATTTGTGCATTATTGGTCATTTCTAGGGTTTTTGTCCCAAAGGTGGAGACTTTATGAGCAAAGGGAGGTCCATATACCTTGATCTGTCCTTATTCAATGTATTAAGTATTATAGATCCATAAAAATCCCATCTTGGACGTTAGGAGTGAGCCATGCATGAGAAATGAGCTCTTTAGTGAAGAAAGTGGTGTGTTTTGGTTGATGATGACCGTTACAGCCATGCAAAGGCGTAAAGTCCTCGATTTTATGTATTAGGAGGCTATAGGGGGTCCAAAACTGTATTTTGAGCCAAGGTCTTAACTAATTAAGACCATAAATGAGTTAATAGTGAAACTGGGACGTACGCTAAGCGTAAATCTCAGTACGCGGGGCGTAGGGTGAAATCAGCCCGTTATCTGCATAGTGGTTGAGTACGCCTAGCGTAGGGATCGAGTACGCACCGCGTACTCCTTAGGGTTGACTTTCGTTGACTTTTAGGGTTTAGTCAACAAGTGGACCTTTGGACCATTGGCGGGGTAGAATAGTCTTTTACCCTTTTGAGTGATTATAGGAAGGGATTAGTCTAGCCTTTGAGAGCCGTTTATAATTAGAAGTGAATTATATATGTGTTTAGGCGAAGGCTAGATCAGCGTTTCGAGTTCGAGATCATCTGAGTTTACCTAAAGTGAGTCTTCTCACTATACATTACCTAGGGTGGTATCTATGTTTGGAGCAGAAGGTCATGCGTGTTTTCTTGAGATTATATGTTTTTGTGATTATGTATGCTATGTGCTATTCGGACCGGACCGGAGGGTCCAATCATTTACGAGGCCAGAGGGTGCTCAACCAGACCAAACTGAATGGTCCAACGAGCTAGACTGGACTAGAGGGTCCAACGAGCTACGGGACTGGAGGGTCCCGCTAAGATACATTGACCAGAGGGTCGTACTGAGTATAACCTCGAGTGGTAAATTGTTGTATGTGGTATTTTGGGGAAGTCACTAGGAATTCGTGCTTACCGTGTTATGTGTTATATGTTTGAGGTACCTCATAGGATCGCAGGAAGGCATCAGCGTGATTATATACACACTTTTGATTTGGAGCTGTATTTGAGGATCCTGGAATTGAACAATTGTTTTGAAAACTTGTTAATTGGTTTCTGGAGATTTAATGATGAGACATATGTTTTATTAATAGTTAAAAATGAAAATTTTGGTTTGAAAAATTATGTTGTTACATGTTGGTATCAGAGCCTTGGTTTGAGGGATTCAGATACACCTTCGGGCATATCTGGACTCAAACTGAGGATTTGAGAAAAGTTTTCAAAAGAAACAATTTTTCAAAAAAGAGAAAAGGATTTCCAGAAAGAACGAAAAAGAGCAGTGTGTATAATCAGTCAGCGCCCGAACGGTGATTTCCCAAAATACCCTTACGGTATGTGTTATGTTGTTATGAGATGTGTTATGGATGATAGAGTAGGCTAGGTAAATCATATCTTAGGACTAGGGTGGTCTGATATGTGATGCCTTAGCATAGGAGTTTAAGATGCTGTGAGTTGCTTTTAGTGCATGTAGGTAGCAGAGAGTAGCTTGTGAGAAGTCTGCTAGAGAGTAGGCTATATTCAGGGTGGTATAGAGTACTTGCAAATTGGGATCCTAGGAGGAGGACTTGGTGTGGATACGGATACGGTGTGGAAGGTAGTATTGGGCCCGTATTTCATAGGCATCATGGTGGGAACGCGCCACAACCCAGGAGGCAGTGGTACCAATGGTACTAGTGATGAGGAGATTCGTAGGTTGCTTTACGAGGAGGTGGCTGCAGCCATTCGAGCTGAGATACCGGAGATGTTTGGGTCTATCAAGACCACGCTGATTGAGACATTCGACGAGCGATATGCTGCTCTAACCGAGGCTGCTACTGCTGTCGCCGCTGCTAGGCCGCAGGGGGTGACTCGTTGTTGTACCGAGTGTTCAGCAACCCGAGGTCACCAGAGTTTGACGAGATGCGGGACCCGATTGCTGCTATGAGATGGATCTCTGACATTGAGGGGTGTTTCTACACTTTTTCCTGTGTGGAACATTTGAGGGTATGGTTCATGCTGAACCAGCTTCGCTTGGGAGCGAAGGACTGGTGGAAATTTGTGACAACTGACTTTTTTACTACAGAGCTGACCGCGGTGACTTGGGAGAGGTTCACCGCTATGTTTCGAGATGAGGATGTTCCCCCGGTGGAGAGGGAGCGATTGGCCCAGGAGTTCTTGTCCCTCAAGCAGGGGACTGCGTTTGTGACTGTGATCACACGGATGTTTCATGAGAGGGTGTTATTTTTCCCTAAGTACGTGTATACTGAGCAGGCGCGTATGAGCTGATATCTGAGCATACTGAGGTGAGACATTTGTGAGTTCATGGCGAACTCGTCATACCGGACATTTGCTGAGCTCCAGGAGAATGCTCGGAAGAGGGAGATTGAGCTAGAGACTCATGCCATGGAGGAGGCGGAGTCTGAGAGGAGGGATAGGCGGTCGACACAGTCTCAGCCGGCGATCAAGCGGGGTAAAGCCCGCTGATGCGAGATCGGGAGGTCAGAAGGGCCGCACTTGTGGGAAGTGCGGCAAGAGCCATGATGTGGCTTGTAGATCAAGTGTGTGTTACAAGTGCAGGAAGGAGGGGCATATCACGAGGGATTGCCCTAAGGGATTTTCGGTTTGCTTATTGTAACCAGACTGGCCATCGGAAGGCCGAGTGCCCGCAGTTACTTCAAGGATCAGTGTAGGGATCTGCGCCTTCTTCTACTCAAGTTTTAGAGGGGCGGCCAGTGAAGGCCGAGGCACCGAAGGCTCACGGCAGAGCCTTCCAGTTGACAGCGGAGGAGGTCCCCGCAGCACCCGATGTTGTGGTTGGTATGTGATCTTTTTCTTATTCTTTTATATATATGTGATGCTTATATGTGGTATGTTTAGGTACCTTTCTTGTGAGTTCTGTACCTTCTTTAGTGTTGTGTTGACTCAGGTGTGAGTCGATCTTTCGTATCGCTAGCATTTAGTCGTCACATCAGTAGCCGACGTGAGGCCTTGAGTCGTCCTTTGAGAGTCTCCATAGCTGATGAGCATGCTGTTTTTGCAACTGATGTGATCCGGGGATATGTGCCTCAGACTTTCGGAGTCGAGTTTCCAATAGATTTTGTGCCTATTGCGATGGGGGATGTCTGTGTCATCGTGGGCATGAACTGGTTGAGCCGATTCAGGGCCATGATCGACTGTGAGCGTCAACTGGTGACCATCCGAAATCCTAGTGGGGGAGTACTTACATTATTTGGAGAGGGTACCCGATCTGGGTCAACATTTTGTTCGGCTACTCGGGCAAGGTAGAGCTTGCAGCAGGGTTGCATGGGTTTTCTGGCATATGTGTTAGATACACGGGATATTATGGAGAGACCAAGTACGTCGCTGAGGTTCTGCTGGTTAGCGAGTTTCTGGATGTTTTCCCCGAGGAGTTACCAGGTGTGCCTCCCGAGAGGCAGGTAGAGTTTCGCATTGATTTGCTTCAAGGGGCGACACCTATCGCCAAGGCGCCCTATCGCCTTGCGCCGTCAGAAATGCAGGTGTTATTCTCACAGCTTTAGGAGCTGTTGGGAAAGGGATTTATTCAGCCGAGTAGCTCGCCGTGGGGAGCACCGACCCTTTTTGTCAAGAAAAAGGATGGTTCACATCGGTTATGTATTTATTACCGGGAGTTGAACAACCTAACGGTCAAGAACCGTCATCCACTCCCAAGGATTGACGATCTATTCGATCAGTTGTAGGGTGCATCTTGGTTTTCCAAGATTTATTTGAGGTCTGGGTATCATCAGATGAGGTTTCGTGTGGAGGATATTCAGTAGACAGCATTTAGAACTCGTTATGGGCATTACTAGTTCGTGGTGATGTCATTCGGGCTCACCAATGCTCCGGCAGCATTCATGAATCTCATGAACCGAGCATGCAGACCTATGTTGGATCGTTCGGTGATCGTGTTCATCGAAGATATTTTGGTTTATTCGAAGTCTAGAGATCAGCATGAGGAGGATTTAAGAGAGGTTCTTGGAGTATTGAGATCGGAGAGGCTTTATGCCAAATTCTCCAAATGTTATTTCTGGTTATGAGAGGTCCAGTTCTTGGGACACCTCGTTAATCAGAATGGGATTTTGGTCAACCCGGCCAAGATTGAGGCGGTTATGAGTTGGGAGGTGTCGAGATCCCCTACCGAGATCAGGAGTTTTCTGGGGTTAGCCGGCTACTATCGGAGGTTTATCAGAGATTTCTCCAAGATTGTTGTTCCTCTCACCAAGTTGACCTGGAAGGGTGTTGCTTTTGTTTGGGGTCCCGATCAGCAGAACTCTTTTGAGACTCTTTGCCAGAGGTTGTCCGAAGCTCCAGTGTTAGCTCTTCGTGAGGGAATGGAGGACTTCGTGGTTTACTGTGATGCATCTATATCAGGGTTAGGTGTAGTGCTTATGCAGAAGGGCACGTGATAGCATATGCATCAAGGCAGCTGAAGCCTCATGAGACGAGGTATCCCACCCATGATTTAGAGTTGGGGGCAGTGGTGTTTGCCCTCAAGATCTGGCGTCATTACTTGTACGGGGTTCGGTGTACCATTTACATGGACCACAAGAGCTTGATGTATCTGATGGATCAACCTAAACTTAATATGCACCAGAGGAGATGGTTGGACATGGTAAAAGATTACGATTGTGAGATTTTATATCACCTCGACAAGGCTAACATGGTAGCTGATGCCCTGAGTTGCAAGGCGGAGAGTGCCTTGATTCAGGATATATGCATGAGGATGACAGTGATGACTCCGGTGTTGGATACCATACGAGAGGCTCAGGCGTAGGCCGTGAGACCACATAACCGCAAGAAGGAGAGGGTGATCAGCCAGGTATCTGAGTTTGTGATGGACAACCGGGGACTTATGACCTTTCGAGGTCGGATTTGGGTGCCTTATACGGGCGGAGCTCATAGCATTTTGATGGAGGAGGTGCATAGATTGAGATTTTCGATCCATCCCGGGGCCACTAAGATGTATTTGGATCTGAAGAGAGACTATTGGTGGCCCTGTATGAAGAGGGATGTAGCATGGGTAGTAGAGAGTTGCCTGACCTGCCGCTGGGTCAAGGCTGAGCACCAGCGTCCTCATGGTCCATTGCAGCCTTTGGAGATTCCCCAATGGAAGTGGGAGCAGATCTCGATAGACTTTATCACCAAATTGCCGAGGACGGCGCATGGAGTTCATGCGATCTGGGTGATCGTGGATCGGTTGACGAAGAGTGCTCACTTCCTTTGCTATTAGTGAGAGCTCTTCTGCTGAGAGGTTGGCATAGATTTATGTGCGAGAGGTGGTAGCTCGACATGGATTGCTGACGTCCGTAGTTTCGGATCAGGATGTGCATTTTACTTCCAAATTCTGGAAGAAGTTCCATGAGGAGTTGGGAACGCGATTGCATTTTAGTACCGCCTACCACCCACAGACAGACAGATAGAGTGAGTGGACGATTCAGACGCTCGAGGACATGCTTCAGGCATGCATTATGGATTTCGGTGGGAGTTGGGACTCATACCTACCTTTGGCTGAGTTTTCCTATAACAAAAGCCATCACTCGAGCATCAGTATGCCCCCTTTTCAGCTTCTTTATGGGAGGAGGTTTCGTACTCCCATTTGCTGGGGAGAGGTAGGGCAGAGAGTTATGGACGACACGAAGATTGTGCCAAAGACAACTGAGCAGATTCAGCAGGTCAGACAGAGGTTGCAAACAAATCAGAGTCGTCAAAAGAGTTACGCAGACAGACAACGATCCGAGCTTGAGTTCCAGGTTGGAGACTTTGTGCTTCTGAAAGTTTCCCCATGGAAAGGAGTGATCCGGTTTAGGAAGCGGGGCAAGTTGGGGCCTCGATATATTGGACCTTTCAGGGTGATTGCCAGGGTTGGCAAGGTAGCATATCAGCTGGAGCTAGCTGATGAGTTTAGCCAGATCCATAGCACCTTCCACATGTCCCAGTTGCGGAAGTGTGTGGCTGATGAGACGGCGGTAGTACCATTAGAGGACATTCAGGTGGATGCGAGCCTGAATTACATCGAGAGACCGATCGCGATCCTAGATCGGAAGGTGAAGGTTCTGAGGAACAAGGAAGTGCCTCTGGTTCAGGTCCAATGGCAACACCGGAGGGGGTCTGATTTGACTTGGGAACCAGTGCCGGAGAGGCGGGAGTAGTACCCCGAGTTATTTGCGGAGCAAGACTTCGAGAGCGAAGTCTGATTCTAGTGGGGGAGAATTGTAACATCCCGGAATTTAGTTATATTCCTTTGATCCTTTTCTTTCCCCAAGTTGTCAAAATTAGTCCTTGAAAGAAAAGTGTGGCTTTTGAGTACGCTGGGCGTAACGGAGAGTACGTTGCGTGTACTCGTGAGCGTGTTCTTGACGCGGAGTCTAACCAGTACGTTGGGCGTACCATAGTGTACGATGGGTGTACTAGGTCCAGATGGAAACCCTAATTGTGTAGGTAAGCCCTATATAAGAAAAGTTTTGGCCTCACTTTTATTCACCATATCCAGAGTGCAAAACCCTAAGTGTGTCAAACCCTCGTTCTAGACCTTGTGTGTGTGTGTGTTTGAGCTTGATAATGTTCTTGTGTGCCTTTGAAGGGAACAAAGCGTCATTGAAGAAGCCAGAGTTGGTGTACAAGCCTTGGATCTCAACTTTTCAGAAGTTGGAGCATCAGTTGGAGGTAAAAAGCTCAAAGCTTTCTCAATCTTTTTGATTTGTGCATTACGGGTCATTTCTAGGGTTTTTGTCCCAAAGGTGGAGACTTTATGATCAAAGGGAGCTCCATATACCTTGATCTTTCCTTATTTAGTGCATTAAGTGTTATAGATCCATAAAAATCCGATCTTGGACGTTAGGAGTGAGCCATGCATGAGATATGAGCTCTTTAGTGAAGAAAGTGGTGTGTTTTGGTTGATGATGACCTTTACAGCCATGAAAAGGCCTAAAGTCCTCGACTTTATGGATTAGGAGGCTGTAGGGGGTCTAGATCTGTATTTTGAGCCAAGGTCTTAACTGATTAAGACCATAAATGAGTTAATAGTGAAACTGGGACGTACGCTGAACGTAAATCCTAGTACGCGGGGCGTAGGGTTAAATCAGTCTGTTATCTATATAGTGGTCGAGTACACCCAACGTAGGGATCGAGTACGCGCCGCGTACTCCTTAGTGTTGACTTTCGCTGACTTTTAGGGTTTAGTCAACAAGTGGATCTTTGGACCATTGGAGGGGTAGAATGGTCTTTTACCCTTCTGAGTGAATATAGGAAGGGATTAGTCCAGCCTTTGAGAGCTGTTTATAATTAGAAGTGAATTTTGTATGTGTTTAGGCAGAGCCTAGATCAGTGTTTCAAGTTCTAGATCGTCCGAGTTTACCTAAGGTGAGTCTTCTCACTATACATTACCTAGGGTGGTATCTATGTTTGGATTGGAAGGTCATGCGTGTTTGCTTGAGATTGTGTGTTTTTGTGATTATGTATGCTATGTACTATTCTGAACGGACCAGAGGGTCCAACGATTTACGAGGCTAGAGGGTCCAACGAGCTAGACCGGACCAGAGGGTTTAACGAGCTACGGTACTAGAGGGTCCCGCTGAGACACATTGACCAGAGGGTCGTACTGAGTATAGCCTCGAGTGGCAAATTGTTGTATGTGGTATTTTGGGGAAGTCACTAAGCATTCGTGCTTTCCGTTTTATGTGTTATATGTTTCAGGTACCTCAGATGATCGCGGGAAGGCACCGACGTGATTGTACACACACTTTTGATTTGGAGTTGTATTTGTGGATCCTGGAATTGAACAATTGTTTTGAAAACTTGTTAATTGGTTTTTGGAGATTTAATGATGAGACATATGTTTTATTAATAGTTAAAAATGAAAAATTTTGGTTTGAAAAATTATGTTGTTACAATGTACAAGTTACACAATTGTGTGTACAAATAGTTGTTACAGAGATTAAAGTTCTACACAAAAGAATGAAACAAAAATCGTTATGATTAATCCATATTAATCACAAAAGATTTTAATATGATGCATGTTGAGATGTTTACCTTGATAAATTATAGGGTTGAGGAGTGCCAAAAGGTTACACCAAAGGTAAGTAACTATCTTTACTATTAATCCATAAGGTGGTCATTTAATACTTTTAATATACTAAAATGGAATAAATGCTTATTGTTATTTTTCATTTAATACTATTAATATATTGAATAAATGGTTATTGTTATTTTTGGAGTATGTTATACTTGTTGTCAAAAATGATTTAAATATGTTATATGGTGTGGGCTGATCATCAGTTATGACTATTGTCTATTGAAGTCGTTTAATATGAATTATGAGACAAAATCAAGTTGTATATGGGAAGCAAGTTGTATATGGGAAACCAAATGATACATAAAGAATAAAAATGCCTCTTTGGGACACTTATTTGCTACTATGGAAGTAAGTTGGTTAACCATAAAGTGTTAACTTATTGAATTACTTATAAATTTCAATAAAAGTTCAAGAACAAAAGGCAAGAGGCCACTATAACATCTATCAAAGTGTTGACTAATGCAATGAAAATCTTTTGATTTATTTTGTTCAAGCACATCATCATAACTTTTATGACCTTGCTATGCAAGTCCCTTTGGGACTACAATACTAAACTAAATATCTTAGCAAGGTTGTGATATGTCATGTAAATATGTAATATATGCTTTTGGATACTTTGTTGTAAATATGGATAAGATAGGGACAACGTAAATGTGTGCTTAATAATACATATATTTATTAATATTATAATCAATTTGTTTTTACACAGTCGACTTGGACTCTTGGATGAGCCGACGCAGAACCCCACACGTGCCACGTAACACGCATTCACTACGCCCGCATCCGCGCTTTTTATTTGCGTATGATCCCCCCCCCCCCCCCCCCCCCCCCCCCCCCCCCGCTGACCCACATGAAAAAAAACGCTGCTATGTCTCTTTCATCCTCCGTATATCAACCGTGCATCCATCTCATTTCACCACCAACAACACTGCTTTATCTACTACTTCCTCCTTTCCTTCCCTCCATCTATATATACAACTTCATCTGCCTCTTAATCTTTCATATCTTCATCACTCTCTGATCTTCTCTTCTATTGCTTTTTCTGCCTTTTGTTCATTTGATTCGTGGGTGTTGAATTTGAAGAGATAATTATCGAAATGGAATTCAAAAATTTGGTGTCAATGGTTTCTCGCAGCGGTAGACAGTTGCAGCGTTACAATAAAGGCCAACGCCAAGTTGTTGGGTCAGTTCTTGCTCTTTAATTTGATCGATCTTTTCGTATTGGGTTTCCGGTTTTTTTCCCCAAATTCGGAATCCTTTCTTCCGTTTTCCCAGTTTTTTGAATTGGGGATAATCGTTAAAAATTTAACTTTTCAAATCTGGGAAATTAGAGGGTAATATCCAACACCCAGATGTTGAAAGTTGAAACAATTCAATCAAATAGCAACAATTTGAACGAAACTCGTTCTTTATTAAATTTGAAATTAGGGTTCTTCATTCTACCTTCGGTTTGATCTTCAGATTTGAAGGAACCCCTCGAATTTTCGATTTGTTTTTCATTGATTGAACTTTTGGGGATACTGAATGCAGAAAATCATAACATTTTGTTTAAGTTTATGAAATTTTTATGAAGAATTTGCTTGTTTACTAATAAATCGTCTTTCCAATTTGATATACAGATGCATACCTTACAGATTAAAAGGTAACAACATGGGATCCGATAAGAACTTAGAGGATGCATTAGAAGTTCTTGTGATTAGCGCACAAAGAAAAGGCAAAGGAATGTTGTTCCCGAAGGGTGGTTGGGAATCCGATGAATCAATCAAAGAAGCTGCTTTAAGAGAATCATTAGAAGAAGCTGGAGTATTTGGAACTGTTGAGGTGGGTTCTCGTTCTTCATTCTCGCAACACAAATTTGACATTTTTTTTGTTCTTCATAATCATGATAATTTTCCGCGTAAAAAGAATCTTTCTAAAAAATCCCAATTTCAGAATAAGCGAAAAGTCAAATCGGGCAACTTTTATTATTATTCTTCATCATTCACACAGTGTAGTTTGTTAACATATCTTTCTTGAATTTTATAGGGTCAATTGGGTAAATGGTCCTTCAAGAGCAAAGGCAACGATGGATATTATGAAGGTCACATGTTTCCATTACTTGTGAAAGAGCAACTTGATTTCTGGCCAGAGAAAGATATTCGCCAAAGAGTTTGGGTAAGTTTTTAAGGGCAAAATGGTCATTTACAAAGAAATAATAGTTGATTTCGAGAGACTAATGTGTCATGATTACTTGTTTCAGGTGAGTGTACCAAAAGCTAAAGAAGTTTGTCAATATTCTTGGATGAAAGAAGCATTGGATTTGTTAGTAACAAGACTAGAGTCAACTCCTTCAAGCAATTTATAAGCATTCGATAACATGTAAATATGAAGAGATTTTACAAATTACAAGACAAAGAAACAAAAAGGAAATAGAAGAGAGATTGATTATTTAGGGATCATTGTTAACAATAATTTTATTTTCGTTTGGGAATTCATACTTCTAGAGACAGGTTAGGAAGTGGTCGATAGTTTAGTCTTCTCTTTTAAATGTTTCTAGATTTGTACAATTTTGATCAATACAATGAAACTTTCTTTCTTTCCAATGGAATTTGTTATGGTGTTTTTTTTTCTTGATTTTACAAGTTTTTCTTGTATTTAAAGTATTTGAAATTGTTCGTGGCATAATCGAATGTGCAAAATTAAATATCGCATTTTTATTATTAATGAAGTCATGTGTACATGTTTTAGTATCTATATATATGTATGCATTTTTATTATTAATGAATTCATGCTTTAGTATGTATATATTTATACATTTTCTCTAATAAATAAAGTTTTTTTTTTTTATTTATTTTATTTATTTTATTTTTTTTTATCACATTTTCATTCAATTTATCAAATATCATTTTGTGGTTATTTTGAATTATTTTTTTTTATTTTATGAGTTTTTATATTTTATTAAGTTCAATTTTAATGTAATAATTTTTAATTTCAAAATTAAAGGTCATTAGATTTTTTTATTTATTTAAATTATTTTTTAAATTTAAAAGATAAAAAATATTTCTATTATAATAAAAGAAATATATGTAACCTCTTTAAAAAGTTAACCAATATAATATACGGGTCTTACAAATAGTATATATATATATATATATATATATATATATATATATATATATATATATATATATTCTAATCAATAAAAGTTTTTTTTGTCATTGGTAAAACTCTCATTTAATTTGTCAAATGTAATTTTGCCATACATGATCTTACAACCCGTATAAAAATAAGTACATGGGTCCTACAACTAATATAAAAATAGAAAACATATATACAAATTCTAGTATAAAATCATAAATTAAATAAGTTTTGCTTCCTCTTTCTAACCAAACATTTCTAAATTTCTCTTAATTACCGCAATATATAATATATATCATTATTTCTTAAAAGAAAATTTTCCAAGGTTCTAAAAAATTTGCCATGGCTCAGCCATAGCGCGTCACGACTCCAAGGCTTGCACCTGCCGCCAAGCTTTGACAAAACTCTGTCTTAACTCATATATATGTATAAAAATGAATAATATTTGAAAATACATATAAAAATATTAATTATATATAAAATTGCCGCCTTAAGTTACGCTTTACAAACGCCGTGACTCGCTGAGACTCGGAAAAACTTGAGGCTTGATATTGCCGTTAAACCACGTCTTACGTTATTTAGAACCTTAAAATTTTTCACATTAACCCTTTGTAGAATCTAATAATATTTAATATATAATATAATAAAGACTATTTGTCTACATCTAAAATTTTAGGATTTGAGTTTTTAAAAGTGTGGTTTTTAAGATTTGAATTTTTAAAAAGTCGGAGAAGATGGTGGAACTGGAAAAGTAGGTAGTCTGTGAAATACAAAAGGAAGACGGAAAAAGAAAACTGAAAAATTAAAATATTTTCGGAACATGCTCTTTTAAAAAGATTCAGATACAACTATTTCTCTTAAAAATTAAGAACCTACTCAACAATCAACATATAAAAATTAGAAATCTAATCAATCGTTCTGAATCTGAAAAGTTAAAAATATGTCTTCTAATTGAAAAATTAATAGGCCATCAAACAGCCCTAAACATAGCTAAAAAAAAAACATGACGTTAGTACAGATGTATGGCAAATGCAAGAAAAGATGCTTGAACTTCTAACATACATGACTTCAGTAATGATGTATGACTAAGCTCTCGTTTAACCAAACACATGGACAACCACTTGCCAAGTGTGGCTCAAAATCAAGATCATCTAAAGCCCATATCTTAGTTTCCAAAAAATTCAAAGATTTTTGTCTCTTTTAATTTTGTTTTTATCAAATCACGTGAAATAAACGTTACAAGAGTTCTAGAAATACTTGGTTCGAGATGGTCGGCCACAAATTAAATAAGGGTTGAAACGGTCATTTTGGCCCAGAATAAATCTGTGGTTTGTATATACTCTTGACTTGGTTTTATGAAATATAACTCCATCGAATTCTTGAATGCATGCATCATACTATTAAAATCCTTTTGAAAGATAACTATGGTTGACGTGAATAATTCTAGCTACAACAAATATCAAAGATGTGTGCGTTTTGTTTACGGTTCATGCAAACGTATATACAGTAAGTTGTAATACTTCCCGATTGATAAAATTTGAAAGCAAGGTGGAGAGACCAAATCTGTTGGCCTCTCTTTGACTCTGTTGCTATATACCAAAACGTATATATTATTGGTGTATATTCAATACGGTATACGGATTAATTCAAACCGAAATAACAATACAGTCAAGTATCAAAACTTTGAAAACCATCATCTTTTTGCATCGTAGTTAGTGCAAAATATATCGTAGACAAAACTAAAAATGGATCGTATGATTTGTATTTTCATCAAGTTTGTTTGTGGTTTTGGTCTCCATCTAAACTAAAAAAAAAAAAAAAAAAAAGAATCATTATACCATTTTTCTTATTTTTAAGAATTTTTTAATATTTAATATATATTAAAAAGAAACGGGCCACATCTCTCTCTCTCTCTCTCTCTCTCTCAAGGAAACCCAATGATCCCATTAGTTTTTTCGATGAGTCTTGGCGAGATCATCATTTTAGTAACAACCAAATCGTTTCAGTACTCCGTTCCAGAAGAAAACGAGGGTGAGATGATCTTTAGCATAGGGGAATCAATATTGATCTTATCACAAGTCCAAAATGAACAACAAATGTGTTGAGTACTCCTTTGTTTTTCTTTTGTTCCGTCACAAACCCCAGACACTCTATCGACCAACCTCCTTCCTTATTTCTTCTTTCGTATGAATGCTAACCCACCCAACCATCACTCTCTTATTCTTTCTTCTACTCCCAACGATGCTTCCACTTCTATCAATGACCTCCATCGCCCTTCCACCGACGACCTCCGCCTTCCTTTCATTGAGTGCTTCTGATAACATGTTTCTTTTTTGTACTTGTTTCAATTGTAAGCCTCTGTATCTCATGTTGAATCTTGGAACAATAGGTTTCTTTTTTAACAAGTTTCTTTGTATAACAGTCAGTTATCTCAGGTAAATTTCCTTCTTCATTTAAAACCTCTAATTTTCTAAGTTTGCTCCTACATGGGGCGTATGGTAGCCTCTTACGCAACACGTAGGAAGGAATCTATCATTGGGGACTTAATGATTTACGCCCTACGTAGATACACAACGCGTAGCGACCCGTAACCAAAACCCTAATTTTTGGGTTTTGAGCCCTATTTAAAGGCTCTTATACCCTTGAGGCCTCTCCTTCACCAGTCTCCATCCTCTCAAACATTCTCTTTGAAACCCTAATTCCTTTTTTGGTTTACTTTTGTGAGTGAGAGTTTTTTGTGTGCATTTTGAAGTAAGAAGAAGGTGGTGGAGTTGCTTGGGAGCTTGAATCAACTTTGGATCCAGAAGTTCCTTTCCCTCATCTATCTCTAGGAGGTATAAAGTCTCCACCTTGATAAGCTTTTATGATAGATTTAGATTTGCTTTAAGTTATCATGCTTTTGTCCCCATAACCATGGTGTATATCAGTAAGAGCTACTCCAAACCATTGAAGTGTCATTTCTAGTCGATTTTAGGGTTGTTTAGCCATAAAAATGAGAGCTCGAGCACTCTTATCCATACATGCATGAGTTTTTGAGCTTTGAGTGACTTATTGGACATAGTGTAACACTCTAAAATTCTTAAATAAAATTTTCATTTTTAAAACCATACAAAACACAGTTTCACATTTCTCAAACTCCAGTTTATAATTTGTTCAAAACACAAGACACTAAAATGCTTGACAGTATCCCAGAATCCTCAAAACATAATCTCGGGCTGGTGTATATAATCATGCCAGTGCCTTCCCGTGATCCTAAGAAGTACCTAAAACATATTTCACACAACATTGTAAGCTTAGTGAGTTCCCCAAAATACCACACACAAATAATTAGCCTCTCATGGCTATACTCGATAAGGACCCTCCGGTCATGTGTCTCAGTGAAGACCTTCCAGTCTCACACTTGGATTGGACCCTCCAGTCCGGTATCTCAGTGAAGACCCTCCGGTCTCACAACTCGGTTTGGACTCTAACTCAATAAAGCACAAAATAAGATACAACATAAATCACATAGACAAAATGCATAATATCACATAACTCAGTGTAAGAACATAAGACCCTCCGATCAATAACTCAGATATTACCCTCCGATTAATAACTCAGATAAGACCCTCCAGTCACACAATATTACCACTCAGGTAAGTATAATGAGACGACTCACTTCGTAAGTAAGCAAGTAGGTGTAACAGCCCGGAATCTCAGGTATTGTTAAATTATGTTTTTGGGGTGATTTAAGAGGGGACTCGGCGAGTTGGAGCCTAGACTCGCCGAGTAGGATCGCAGACTTGGTCGCGGGTTCGCGACTGGACTCGACGAGTCCAGATATGGACTCGGCGAGTCTACAATGTTCAGCGAAAACCCTAACCGTTCAGGTTTGGGACGTATAAAAGGGACTTATTGGCCGTCATTGTTCATTTTAGCCTTCTGAGAAGAACCCTAAATCGATTGTGTGCATCTGGAGCAAGGATTATAGGCCATTGTTGATTATAGAAGAGTTGTTGTGCAAGGAAGAGAAGGGATTGGCTAAAGGAACAGCAAGGGAGTCACATTCTGAGGATTGGGGACACAGAGAATACATCATCCAGGTAAGAATTCGAGTATACTCTGCTATGTTGATGTGATTATGGAATTAGGGTTTATGGAACCCTTTTGTGAATAGATTGAATGTTACCCTATTCCCCTAATCGATTGTAACCCTGTATTGGGACCTTTGGAGGTCCAGAATGTCCCATGTCTGTGCATTTCGGGAATTGATGAAGGTTTTGGATTGGAATCCTTATGCCTTAGGTCAAAATGTAAATTATGAATCATAGGGTGTATCATGAGCACTGAAATGAGGACTTTACGTGATGGATCAGCCTAGGAAGGCCAGACCTAGGAATGGTCGGAGCAGTTCTGACCTTAGGATGCAGTTTGAGTGGTTGCATGGCATGGACTCGCCGAGTTTGATGAACATACTCGGCGAGTAGCTTGAAGATTAACTGGGACTCGTCGAGTTGTTCTTCAGACTCGACAAGTTGAGTCGGGGTGGCCCCGCGATTCTTCCAGGAGTAACTCGTCGGGTCAAGGAGGATACTCGACGAGTAGAAAGGGAATCTCAGAGAATTGGAGGACGTCTAGACTCGCCGAGTCGCCATGGCACTCGCCGAGTCCGGTCGAGTTGACCGTTGACCGTTGACCGTTGACCAGAGTTGACCTAAGTCTGACTTCTTAGGGATAGTCACACTTAGAAGATATAAGTGTTAATGAGAGATATGTGATGTTATAGGAAGGTTGTAGCTCGACGGATTGTGCACGAGTGATTTCAGGATTTGCTAGCTTTCAGCATTCACGAGGTGAGCCTTCTCACTATACTGTACCCGGAAGGGTTTGACTGTGTGACCGGATGGTCAGATATGATATGTGATATGTATGCTATATGTGGTAAGTTATTTGTTATATGTGCTATGTATGTTATGTAGGCCGGAAGGCAATATGTTATGGGTCGGAAGGCGATTATGTTATGGGCCGGAAGGCGTTGTGTTGAGGACCGGAAGGTCAGGGCTTGGAAAGGCGTATTTATGTAATTTGTATATTGGGGAACTCACTAAGCATTTATGCTTACAGTTGTTATGTATGTGTTTCAGGTACTAGCGAGGACCGTCGGAAGGCGCCGGCGTGATCGGTACACACTGAAGGATGTTTTTATGATCTTGGGATTTAGACAATTTGTATTTGACATGACACCTACATTATTTATGCCTTGTTTGAATGGAAATACTTTATTTTTTAAAAATGAAAAATTTGTTTGAAAATTTGCGTTGTTACAATTGGTATCAGAGCCTTGGTTTGAGGGATTCGGGTGCACCTTCGGGAGTAACTGAACTCAAACCGAGGATTTGAGAAAATTTTTTTTTTAAATAAAGGCGTAGACTCTTGTAAATGGTTTTGTGGTAAGCAAGAAAGAAGCAGTGTGTACGATCAGTCAGCGCCCGAACGGTAAAAATCCCCAAAATACCTTACAATATTATATGATATGAATGGTTATGCATGCTAGAAGACTAGGTATTCATGATAGGACTAGAGTGGCCTGATTTGTGATGCCTTAGTCTAGGGAAGTTTGCCGATATGAGATGATTTGCTAGTGTGTGGGTAGATAGTGCATAACAGAAGTAGAGTACTCACTATCCGGGGTTTGGGGAGGAAGACTTGGGATGAATGCTGATGCGGTGTGGTCGGTAGTATTGGGCCCGTACTACCGAAGACACCGGGTCAGTGGGAGACCCAAGTAAGAATCCCTGGATATCGGAGACTGAGTAGGGTTGCGTTATCGAGTGCGATTATACTCGATGGAGTCTCTGATAGTTTTATGTTGTATTTCAGAGACATCATGGTTAGACCACGCCACGGAGCGAGTTCGAGCGGTGTGAGTGACGAGGAGATTCGTCAGATGATTCACGAGGAGGTAGCTGCGGCGATCCGGGCTGAGATCCCGGAGATGTTTGGGTCTATTAAGACCACCCTGATGGAGACGTTTGAGGAGCGGTACGCCGCATTGACTGAAGCTGCAGCCGTTGCAGCTACCGCAGCTGTGGGCACTGCCAGGCACAAGGGGGTGACTCGTTGCTGTTCCGAGAGTTCAGCAACACGAAGCCACCTGAGTTCGATGGGACGCAGGATCCGATTGCTGCGATGAGGTGGATCGCGGATATAGAGGGGCGCTTCTACACTTGTTCATGCCCGGAGCACCTGAGGGTACGGTTCGCTTTGAACCAGCTCCGTCTGGGAGCGAAGGATTGGTGGAAGTTCGTGACGGCGAACTTCACTTTGGCAGAGATTACAACAGTGACATGGGAGGGGTTTACTGCTATGTTCAGCGACGAGTACGTTCCCCCGGTGGAGAGGGAACGATTGGTTCAGGAGTTCTTAACCCTCAAGCAGGGTACTGATTCGGTTGCGACGATCACGCGGAAGTTTCATGAGAGGGCGATGTTCTGCCCCGAGCTGGTGTCCACAAAGCAGGCTCGGATGAGCCGGTACTTGGGTGTTTTGAGGAGGGATATCCGGGAGTTTGTGTCGAACTCCACCTATCATACTTTTACTGAGCTTCAGGCGAATGCCAGGAAGCGTGAGATCGAGTTGGAGACCCAGGCCAGGGAGGAGGCCGAGTCTCAGCAGGTGGACCGGCGGCCGGCTCAATCTCAGCCGGCAGCCAAGCGGACCAAGTCCGCCGATTCGAGGACGGGAGGTCCGAAGGGCCGCACTTGCGGAAAGTGCGGCAAGGGTCACGATGGGGCGTGTCGAGCTGGTGCTTGCTACAAGTGCGGCAAGGAGGGGCACATTGCTAGGGAGTGCCCCAAGGGGTTTATGGTTTGCTTTCATTGCAACCAGACCGGCCATCGGAAGGCCGAGTGCCCTCAGCTTCGTCAGGGATCTGCACCTACTGCCAGGACTACTGAGACTCGACCGGTGAAGGTCGAGGCCCCGAGGGCTCGTGGGAGAGCCTTTCAGCTGACTGCGGAGGAGGTCCGCGCTGCGCCTGATGTTGTGGCACGTATGCTGTAATTCATGTATTTATTTTTAAGTTGAGATGTTATGCTTATGTTATTATATGCGTAGGTACTTTCCTTGTGAACTCTGTGCCTGCCTTAGTGTTATTTGACTCGGGTGCGAGTAGGTCCTTTGTGTCCTTAGCCTTTAGTCAGCATATCAGCGTTAGTCGTGAGTTGTTGAGTCGACCTTTGAGAGTTTCTATAGCTGACGAGAGAGTGATTTGTGCCACGGAGGTTCTTCGGGGATGCGTGCTAGAGATTTTCGGGGTTGAGTTCCCGATTGACCTGATCCCTATTGCGATGGGTGACGTTTGTGTCATCGTGGGCATGGACTGGTTGAGCCGATTCGGCGCTGTCATCGACTGTGAGCATCAGCTGGTGACTATACGAGACCATAGTGGGGGAGTCCTTTCGGTGTACGGCGAGGGTACCCGTTCGGGATCAGCTTTTTTTTCGGCCGCTAGGGCGAGGCAATGTCTACAGCAGGGCTGTAAGGGTTTTGTGGCGTATGTGATGGATACGCGGGAGGTTTCCGAGAGACCGAGGTCAGTTGAGGAGGTCCCAGTGGTGCGTGAGTTTCCAGATGTTTTCCCCGAGGAGCTGCCGGGAGTACCTCCTGTGAGGCAAGTAGAGTTTGGTATCGATCTGGTTCCGGGGGCCGCGCCTATTGCTAAGGTGCCTTATGGTCTTGCACCTCCAGAGATGCAAGAGTTGTCCTCACAGCTGCAGGAGTTGCTGGGGAAGGGATTCATTCAGCCGAGCAGCTCGCCGTGGGGAGCACCTATTCTGTTCGTCAAGAAGAAGGATGATTCACACCGGATGTGCATTGATTACCGGGAGTTGAACAAGTTGACGGTCCAGAACCGTTACCCGTTACCGAGGATCGATGATTTATTCGATCAGTTGCAGGGAGCATCTTGGTTCTCCAAGATCGATCTGAGGTCAGGATACCATCAGGTGAGAGTGCGGGATGAGGACGTCCAGAAGACAGCGTTTAGGACGCGATATGGGCATTATGAGTTTGTGGTGATGCCTTTCGGGCTCACCAATGCCCCGGCTGTGTTCATGGATCTCATGAACAGGGTATGTAGACCGATGTTGGATCGGTCAGTGATTGTATTTATCGACGACATTCTAGTGTATTCGAGATCTAGGGAGCAGCATGAGGAGCATTTGAGGGAGGTCCTTGAGGTATTGAGGTCGGAGAAGCTTTATGCAAAATTCTCCAAATGTGACTTCTGGTTGCGGGAGGTCCAATTTCTAGGAGACGTTGTTAATCAGGAAGGGATATTGGTCGATCCGGCCAAGGTTGAGGCGGTGATGAGTTGGGAGGTGCCGAAGTCACCCTCTGAGATCAGGAGTTTCCTTGGGTTGGCAGGGTACTATCGGAGATTTATTAAGGATTTCTCCAAGATCGCAGTGCCGCTCACCAGATTGACCCGAAAGGGTGTTGCATTCTCATGGGGACCCGAGCAGCAGACCTCCTTTCAGACACTTCGCCAGAGGTTGTGCGAAGCCCCGGTATTAGCTCTCCTGGAAGGGATGGAAGATTTTGTAGTATATTGTGATGCATTGATTTCGGGACTGGGTGCAGTATTGATGCAGAGGGGTCATGTGATAGCTTATGCGTCGAGGCAGCTGAAGCCTCATGAGGCGAGATATCCCACGCATGATTTAGAGTTGGGGGCAGTAGTGTTCGCTCTCAAGATTTGGCGGCACTACCTGTATGGGGTTCGATGTACGATATACACGGACCATAAGAGCTTGAAGTATTTGATGGATCAGCCCAACTTAAATATGCGTCAGAGGAGGTGGTTGGATGTGGTCAAGGATTATGATTGTGAGATCCTGTACCACCCAGGCAAGGCTAATGTGGTAGCCGATGCATTGAGCCGCAGGGCGGAGAGCACTCCATTGCGAGATGTATGTTTGAGATTGACTGTGATGACTCCAGTATTGGATGCTATTCGTGGGGCACAGGCCGAGGCTGTGCGACCAGAGATGCAGAAGAAAGAGCGGGTCGTTGGGTTAATTTCAGAGTTCGTTAAGGAGGGATGGGGGCTTCTGACGTTTCAGGGTCGGATCTGGGTACCATCCGTGGGCGGTACACGTATTACTTTGATGGAAGAGGCTCATAGATCGAAATTCTCGATCCATCCCGGTGCTACGAAGATGTATTTGGATTTGAGGAAGGAGTATTGGTGGCCCTGTATGAAGAGGGACGTCGCATGGTTCGTTGAGAGGTGCTTGACTTGCCGTAGGGTTAAGGCCGAGCACCAGAGGCCGCATGGCAAGTTGCAGCCATTGGAGATTCCCGAGTGGAAGTGGGAACAGATCACTATGGATTTCATCACCAAATTGCAAAGGACTGCCAGGGGAGTCGATGCAATTTGGGTGATTGTGGATAGGTTGACGAAGAGTGCACACTTCCTTGCCATCAGCGAGAGTTCTTCAGCGGAGAAGTTGGCGGAGATATATGTGAGAGAAGTGGTATCTCGGCATGGGGTGCCGATCTCGATTGTTTCAGACCGTGATGTACGCTTCACTTCCAGGTTCTGGAAGAAATTCCATGAGGAGCTGGGTACTAAATTGCATTTTAGTACCGCATATCATCCCCAGACAGACGGCTAGAGCGAGCGGACGATTTAGACGCTGGAGGACATGCTTCGAGCGTGTGTGTTGGACTTCGGGGGTAGTTGGGATGCATATTTACCATTGGCAGAGTTTTCCTACAACAACAACCATCATTCGAGCATTGGTATGCCACCTTTTGAGCTGTTGTATGGTAGGAGATGTCGGACCCCCATTTGCTGGGGAGAGGTGGGACAGAGGGTGATGGGCAGCACAGAGATCGTGCTTCAGACGATAGAGCAGATTCAGCAAGTTAGACAGAGGTTATTGACCGCCCAGAGCCGACAGAAGAGTTATGCAGACAGGTGCCGATCCGAGCTTGAGTTTCAAGTCGGCGACTTCGTTCTCCTGAAGGTCTCTCCTTGGAAATGAGTGATTCGATTCAGGAAGAGGGGCAAGTTGGGGCCCCGGTATATTGGGCCATTTCGTGTGATTGCAAGGATAGGCCGGGTAGCCTATCGGTTGGAGTTGCCAGCGGAGTTGGGACAGATCCACGACACTTTTCATGTGTTGCAATTGAGGAAGTGCATAGCCGATGAGTCGGCAGTGGTTCCATTGGAGGATATTCAGGTGGATGCGAGCCTGAATTATGCTGAGAGACCAGTGGCCATCAGGGATCGGAAGATCAAGGTTCTGAGGAACAAGGAGGTACCTCTGGTGTTGGTCCAGTGGCAACACCGGAAGGGATCGGAAATGACTTGGGAGCCGGAACGTGAGATGCGGGAGCAGCATCCGGAGCTATTTTCAGAGTGAGACTTCGAGGGCGAAGTCTAATTCTAGTGGGGGAGAGTTGTAACAGCCCGGAATCTCAGGTATTGTTAAATTATGTTTTTGGGGTGATTTAAGAGGGGACTCGGCGAGTTGGAGCCTAGACTCGCCGAGTAGGATCGCAGACTTGGTCGCGGGTTCGCGACTGGACTCGACGAGTCTAGATATGGACTCGGCGAGTCTACGCTGTTTAGCGAAAACCCTAACCGTTCAGGTTTGGGACGTATAAAAGGGACTTATTAGCCATCATTGTTCATTTTAGCCTTCTGAGAAGAACCCTAAATCGATTGTGTGCAACTGGAGCAAGGATTATAGGCCATTGTTGATTATAGAAGAGTTGTTGTGCAAGGAAGAGAAAGGATTGGCTAAAGGAACAGCAAGGGAGTCACATTCTGAGGATTGGGGACACAGAGAATACATCATCCAGGTAAGAATTCGAGTATACTCTGCTATGTTGATGTGATTATGGAATTAGGGTTTATGGAACCCTTTTGTGAATAGATTGAATGTTACCCTAGTCCCCTAATCGATTGTAACCCTGTATTGGGACCTTTGGAGGTCCAGAATGTCCCATGTCTGTGCATTTCGGGAATTGATGAAGGTTTTGGATTGGAATCCTTATGCCTTAGGTCAAAATGTAAATTATGAATCATAGGGTGTATCATGAGCACTGAAATGAGGACTTTACGTGATGGATCAGCCTAGGAAGGCCAGACCTAGGAATGGTCGGAGCAGTTCTGACCTTAGGATGAAGTTTGAGCGGTTGCATGGCATGGACTCGCTGAGTTTGATGAACAGACTCGGCGAGTAGCTTGAAGATTAACTGGGACTCGTCGAGTTGTTCTTCAGACTCGGCAAGTTGAGTCGGGGTGGCCCCGCGATTCTTCCAGGAGTAACTCGTCGGGTCAAGGAGGATACTCGACGAGTAGAAAGGGAATCTCAGAGAATTGGAGGACGTCTAGACTCGCCGAGTCGCCATGGCACTCGCCGAGTCCGGTCGAGTTGACCGTTGACCGTTGATCGTTGACCAGAGTTGACCTAAGTCTAACTTCTTAGGGATAGTCACACTTAGAAGATATAAGTGTTAATTAGAGATATGTGAGGTTATAGGGAGGTTGTAGCTCGACGGATTGTGCACGAGTGATTTCAGGATTTGCTAGCTTTCAGCATTCACGAGGTGAGTCTTCTCACTATACTGTACCCGGAAGGGTTTGACTGTGTGACCGGAAGGTCAGATATGATATGTGATATGTATGCTATATGTGGTAAGTTATTTGTTATATGTGCTATGTATGTTATGTGGGCCGGAAGGCAATATGTGATGGGCCGGAAGGCGATTATGTTATGGGCCGGAAGGCGTTGTGTTGAGGACCGGAAGGTCAGGGCCTGGAAAGGCGTATTTGCGTAAGTTGTATATTGGGGAACTCACTAAGCATTTATGGTTACAGTTGTTGTGTATGTGTTTCAGGTACTAGCGAGAACCGTGGGAAGGCGCCGGCGTGATCGGTACACACTGAAGGATGTTTTTATGATCTTGGGATTTAGACAATTTGTATTTGACATGACACCTACATTATTTATGCCTTGTTTGAATGGAAATACTTTATTTTTTAAAAATTTGCGTTGTTACAGTAGGTTTCGTACTCAACGATCGTCTAAACTCCGCCTACATATCATAATCATCTCTAATTAACACTTTATAACAACAACTCTAAGGACGTTAAGCTAACTCCTTTACTAACTCTCAAAAAGGGTGAAAGACCATCTTACCCCTCCATGGTATCCAACATCCACATCTTGACCAAACCCTAAAAGTCACGGAAGTCAACGCTCAAGTCAACAGTCCATGTTGACCTAACTCGGCATGTGTATCTATACGATTCGTTGAGTTCCTTCTGTTTTCAAAAAACTCAGGAAAATCCAACTCAACTCACCAAGTTGTCTCACAAACTCGTCGAGTTTTCACAATCTCCAGAATAACGGGGAAACCCTAACCAACTCGTCGAATTAGCTCACCAACTCATCGAGTTCTCTAAAGCCATTCTCTCATTCAGATGTTTTTAAGCAAGACTAAGGTCCCAAACTCTAGATCTATCCTTCTAAGGCTTAAGTGTCACGTAAAGCAACAAGCTTTACGTCCATGCATGGCATCTAGGGCTAAATATGCCAAAAACCAAGCTCCACAAGGGTTTAAGGCATGGAGGTTGGCCAAAGCTTGATAAAGCTTAAATGTTTAGGCCTAAGGGACCTAGTATTGTCCAGATCTGAAGTCTCAGCTTCAGGATAAGCTCAAAGCCAATAAGGACCCAAAGGAAAAGCTAAAATGGCTATAAACTCCCTAATGAAGAGATCTAACAATCAAGTGATCAAGATAGTGCCTTTTTACCTCTAACTGACTGATAACACTTAATGAATGCCGGATCCACAGACTCCTTCTCAGTCCAAGACTTTTGTTCCTCAATATCCTTCAAAGAATGCACGAAAATACACTCTCTTAGCCTCTCTCTCTTTCTCTCTCTTACAGATGATAACATCTTGTTTAAGGTTCCTCTCAGGGTGCTAAGGTGACAAAAGAGGTGGAATGAAGGGCATAAATTCCTTTAAATAGGGTACAAACCCTGAAAATTAGGGTTTTCACACTCAACTCCTATTCATCGAGCTGGGGTCCTCCAACTCGTCGAGTTGATTCTAAAATTCACACGTCCATCTCAATCTCTACTCGACGAGTTGTGACCTCCAAATCGTCGAGTTGCCCTGTTAAAATGATTAAAAACATTTTATATTCATACCTGGGAGTTGGGATGTTACAATTCTCCCTTAGTAGAATCACACTTCGCCCTTGAAGTTATTCTCAGGAAATAGCCCTGGGTACTGCTCATGCATATCGGACTTCAGGTCCCAAGTCCATTCGGATCCCCTCCGATGTTGCCACTGAACATTTAGCAAGGGCACCTCCTTATTCCTCAAGACCTTCATCTTTTTATCCAAAATCACCACTGGCTTCTCAATGTAGTTCATGCTATCATCAACCTGAATGTCCTCTAACAGTACCACTACCGTCTCGTCGGCTACACACTTCCTCAATTGGAATACGTGGAAGGTGTTATGGATCTGGCTCAACTCTGCAGGCAGCTCTAACCGATAAGCTACCTTACCCACTCGAGTAATCACTCTAAAAGGTCCAATGTATCTAGGCCCTAGCTTGCCCCTCTTCCTGAATCGGATCACCCCTTTCCATGGAGACACTTTCAGGAGGACAAAATCATCGACCTGAAACTCTAGCTCGGAACGTCTCCGGTCTGCGTAACTCTTCTGATGGCTCTGGGTCGTCAACAATCTCTGTCTAACCTCCTGGATTTTCTCTATCATCTTGAGCACTATCTTAGTGCTCCCCACACTCTCTACCCTACCTCTCCCCAACAGATGGGAGTCTAACATCTCCTCCCATACAAAAGCTCAAAGGGAGGCTTACCGATACTGGAGTGATGGATATTGTTGTACGAAAACTTAGCCAAGGGTAGGTAGGTGTCCCAACTCCTGCCAAAATCCATAACATATGCACGCAGGATGTCCTCGAGTGTCTGAATCATCTGCTCGCTCTGCCCGTCTGTCTATGGTTGGTATGCGGTGCTGAAATGCAGCCGGGTACCCAACTTCTCATGAAATTTCTTCCAGAACCTAGAAGTAAAACACACTTCACGATCTGACACTATCGATGTTGGCACCCCATGTCGTGTCACCACCTCTCGAACGTAGACCTCGGTCAGTTTCTTCGTAGAAGAGCCTTCACTTATAGCCAGGAAGTGAGCACTCTTCGTCAATCGATTTACAATTACCCATATCACATCAACACCTCGAGCAGTCCTCGGTAACTTGGTAATAAAATCCATAGAGATCTATTCCACTTCCACATGGGAATCTCCAAAGGCTGCAAGTGGCCATGGGGATGCTGCTGCTCTACCTTGACCTGACGACAGATCAAGCATCTCTCAACTACCCATGCCATGCCTCTCTTCATATAGGGCCACCAATAATCCCTTATCAAGTCCAAATACATCTTGGTGGCCCCTGTATGGATCGAGGATCTCAACCTATGGGCCTCCTTCATCAAAATACGTCGAGCTCCACCCATATATGGTACCCATATTTGCCCACGAAAGGTCATAATTGTTGGGTTTTGAGCATTCTAACACTCGTAAGTGTACATGCAACCCTAAATACCTTGGATCTATGTTTTCTCTATTATACATGCAATTATGAACATCCAAGGTATTATCCTAATCTAGTATACAAACTAATGGATAAAACAAGATAGAATACATACCTCTTTGATGTAGAATGTCTTCATGAAGCTTGAGTGCCTAGTGCCTCAAGTGTGACACCTTAAATGGTTCACACAACACCAAATACACTTGGAATAACTTGAGAGAAACTTAGAACCCCTTGAAATCGGTGTCACACCCCAAAACCGGAACGGCAGAAACGTTCTGGGGTGGATGACGTCATGTCAAGTATCACAACATATGCAGTATAGTAATCAAAGTACAACAACCATTCCATTAATAGTAATAGTTTTACATGGTTTACATTACATAGATACATCAAAGTAATACAAGTAGTAATACAGGTGCAGCTTGGTACTAAACTGTCTTCACCAAAAGCTCCTGGAATGTACCTGTCTATTGCTGACCTGAGAATACAAGTTATTTGAAAGCGAGTATCAGCATTTTTATAAATGCTGGTGAGTTCATAAGTATATAGTGTCATTTTATTCAATTAACTTTATAAAGAGTAGTAGTTTAGAATCAACGGTGTATTAGAGTCCCTTTCCAGAAAATCCTATGTTTTCTAAATAAAAGCAGTCTTCTACCAAGACCCGACAATGTTATGTTTTAAATAGAATTTCCCTAAAATATTATCATTACCAAAATACGGTATTTGACTTTAAAGAAGGTAGAAGGATATCACAAGTAAAAGCATTAGGGAAAGTAACATAGGCCTCAGCAGGAAATACAACTGACAAAGGCAAAAGAAATCATAGAATTCAGGAGAGTATCGAATGAACAACACGCCTGACTCAGTCTAATGAAAGGAGACATAGACCCCAGACAGTATCAAATGAATGATACGTCTAGCAAGGTCTAAAAATAGTGAATACAGACCCCAGAAAGTATCAAATGAATAATACGTCTAGTAAGGTCTAAAAATAGTGAATACAGACCCCAGACAGTATCAAATGAATGATACATCTAGCAAGGTCTAAAAACAGTGAACATAGACCCCAGACAGTATCAAATGAATGATACGTCTAGCAAGGTCTAAAAAGAGTGAATACAGTGTTAATTCTCGTTACCTTAAGGCCATGAATTATAAGGTAACCCCGAGATACTCGTAACCATACTGATAGACACTAGAGAACTTAATGCCCTGCAAGAGTCAGAAAAAATGTGACATTTGTCACCCCTTGGCTTGGTAGGCCGTGGACTGTAGCTAGCAGTCAGGGTGTGGGGGTGTCAATCCCGTATAGATCTATACACACAATTCCCTCTCTCCCTACAGGAGACTCTGGTTACCAAGTAGACAACGGAGAAGGCTGTGTCCTGAAGATGCATCTCGTATAGTGAGTTTTGATGTAAATATTGGACTAACGATAGAGACTCACAATAAACTGACCGATGTAAACCTTCATGTCTATACATGTATACATGATATATAATTAATGATTAAACGACTTTCGGACGGATATCCGATCCCACCAGACCACATCCAAACGAGGAAAAGGAAATAGGGCGAGCTAGCCTTCCTAAGTCCTCTCAACATTATTTATATAACTATACGAGTACAGGCATACATCTAACGGCGTAGAAGCATTTAACTAAGTAGAAATGCTAACAAAGTAGAAGTGTTTCTCGAAGTAGAAGCATTAATAAAGTAGAAGCGTTTACGAAGTAGTAGCATTAATAAAGTAGAAGCGTTTACGATGTAGTAGCATTAATGAAGTAGGAGCGTTTCATGATGTAGAAGCGTATCACGAAGTAGAAGCGTTAACCAGTAGAAGCGTATCACTAAGCAGAAGCATTAACAAAGTAGTAGCATTTAACTAAGTAGGAGCATTAACTAAGTAGAAGTATAATGAAGCAGTAGTATCTAACGAAGTAGGAGTATAAACACATGGAAGAAAACTTTGATGAAAACTTTGGAAAACCTTTACATTTAAGGAAATCACGACTTGGTATTCTTTTGTAAAATAAGCGTGAAAGCCTTTAGAAATCCTTTGAAAATTTTTCATAAACAAGTTTTAAATGAAACTTTGATAAAACAATATAAGTAAGGAAAACATTTGTTTAAAATGCTGCTGTAACTGAATTTGAAATAAAACATACAACGCGAGAGTCAATTTGAGAAAAGATTTGAACAAGTAAAGACGTTTTAGAAAACCATTTACAGTATCATACTTGGTAAAACAGTTAACAGTGTAATAAATCCTTGTGCATGCGAGTTATCAGGGGTATGAACTCAACTGTTGTAAATGGATCAGGCAGAGGTGTCTGTTGGGTGCTCGGTGTCAAGTAAAGACTTGAACACGCTTAGTGCCCTATTAACATATGATGACACATGTTTACATACAATTAGTAAATATAATACTAATTAAACACGTATATGCATCCTAAAATGCGGAAAACACTTTGGTCAAGTGCTAGGAGTTTCCCGGGTAACATCTAAGGGTGTGTATGGCCTAGATAGGGAGTTTACACTTCAAGAGTGAACTCTTTATAGAGTTTACGGCCCTAAGAACTTATTCCCATGAGTTTACGGCCGTAAACTCATGGATGGTGTGTTCTTTGATGCATTAAGGTCTTATAACACTTGTGGAATTAGGCTAGGTTCAATTCTAGGGCTTATGAAGGGTTTAAGGCTTCAAAATGGGCCATTTAAGGAGTTTACGGCCTAAGACTACTCCTTGATGAGTTTATGACCGTAAACACATGATTTTGCGGTAGTAAACTCATGTTGGTCCATTTCTTTTGTTGTTTGGTGGTTCTAACTCATGCATGTAAGGTTCTAGTCACTTTTAGGAGCTTAGGAAGGTGTTCAGGGCACTTAAACACCTTGGAAAGGTGTTTACGGTCTAAGAAGATGTTCTTGGGGATTTTACTACCTTAAACTCATGAGTTTACGGTAGTAAACTCATTTTGTCCATGAATCCTATGTTTTGGTGGTTGTAGGTTAAGCATACGAAGTTCTAGGTCCAATTCCAAGCCATACAAAGTGTTAAGGACACTTTAACCCCCTTTGGGGGTGTTTATGTTCTAAGAATGGGTGTTTACGGTCCAAGAACCTTCTTGGGCCGTAAACTCAAGTGTGACACATATTTGTATGCTTTGGTGCATATAATGAATGAAAATAAGGTTCTATGCACTCTAGGAAGTTCATGGAAGCCCTTGGAGTTGTTTGAGGGGTAGTTTAACACTTAAACAAGTGTTTATGGTCCATGAAGATGGGTTTACGGTCTAAGAACATCCTTAGACTGTAAATTCATGTTTAATCCCCCTTTGGTCCAATTTTGGTGTTCTAAGTCCTTTCGGGTAGCCTCTAAGCCATTGCTAAGCTTGAGAAGTGTTTGGGAGGGTTTTTGGGCATCAAACCCACTTCCAAAGGGGTCTACGGTTTTGGGAGGCTCCCAAGACCGTAAAATCATGTTCTTGAGGTTTTTGGATGATTAATTCACGAATTTTCAAGCTAGGTAAGTTAGATAACAAGCTAGGAAGGTTTACTTACCGATTTGAGGCTCGGAGGGGCGATTTTTGACCAAAACCCGTTTGTAGATAGAGAAAGTAGAGAGAGAGAGAGAGTCTAAGGTGGGAAAAGGCTTCTAAGGAGTGACCACCCACCCTTATATAGGGCTTGGGTGTTGTACCCGGTATACAACTACCCGATACTTATGTTTAACGAGGTTTTAATTTTTCCCGGTTAAATGGCCGTAAATAAAATAAACTTTTTCCAAATAAATGGAAATATAATTTATGCGTTTTTATTTTCTCTTGACGAATATTTGTTAAAATATTCCAACGGGTTTATATCCGGTCAAAAATATTTTCGGGATAAATTTGGCTAATTTTTGACGTAATTAATTTCGACGTTAAAACTAACGGAAATTTTTGGGTTGTCAGATCATCCCCCCGTTAGAGGGAATTTCGTCCCGAAATTCAGGTTTAGGCAAGGAAGTAGGTATGAATGGCCGAGTAATGAAATGATTGTACTTCCTATTTGGTTGGTCCTCGCACTCCCAAGTGAACTCTGGCCTTTTCTTGGTGTTCTAACAAACCTTCACTGACAGGATGTGGATTCCGTCTCGTGCCGTTAGCGATTCCTACCGGTTCGTCTATGAAGTTAGGGTTCCCAATGGTTTCTATCAAGATGAGTGGAATACAAAGAGTGACGTAGGGCAAACACTTATTAAGTCTAAGAAGTGGCTCGATCTGGGGTGGAACTTATGGAATTTCCGAAAGTAGTAGTGGTCTGACGAGGGTTGGACCAATCTCCGTAAAGAATCTCAGATGGTCCTAAGCTCTCGGAAGGGTAGAGCTTTTCAGTACTTAGAACATAGTGTACTTATATGGCGAGATCATCACTGGCGTGATCGCCATTCCGAAGTTCCAACCATTCTCTCATACTGGGAGTGTAGTCCTTCTGGTTGGTTCTTAGAAAGCTCGGGTTGTCCTTGGATTTGTGTTCTTGTTGATTGGCTCTCCGAGGTTTTCTAGATCATCGGATGGATTGCGTGTCTACGGGTATCTGTTTGTTGCAGAGTGTCTATCTCAATCTTGTGCAAAATGAACCTGCACTTCTGATTCTTGAGATATTTCTAACGGAAACCCTCAGGGTCGGGGAGATAGGGTTTCACCAGACGAGTGTTGGACTGTCTCGGGAGGTGGTTCTACTATTTCTGTGCGAGATAGTATTCGTGGAACACCTAGTAGTCCAATGAATCTCTATGACATGTCCTATTCTCCAATGCGTTGGTTTATTTTAGTGCAGAAAGCGCGTGGTCTTGTATAACCCATCGACTAACACCTAGACTGGTGTCAAGTCTATAATCTCTTCGGGATCCGAGTTATAAGGCTTAATGCAACCTACTCTCGCACTTTATTCAAGTATTCTTGGCTACGGAGGTTACCCTGTAGTTTTCGATATTCTAGTGTTCACTTCGGAGAATGCAGTCTATCGTTTACAGGGTGATGGTGATTTCCTCCAGGTGAGAGGGAAGAGGGTCCTAGGCACTACTTGTCGGTAACGGGGTGGACGAAGTGCCTGGGTAGTGCGAACATCTTCTGCAACTACTCTCCCGAAGTTTCTGAGTTTTCTTGGTCTAGGTAAAATCTAGTGAGTATAGGGTTCCATCACTCGGAACTTTAATCTCCTCATCCATTCTTCTCAGAGTTTAACTTATCGCAACTTCTGGATTTCTGGGATATCCGCTGATATGCTTAATTCGTGGGATTAAGCGAGAATGGATGGTCGTAGTCAATGTCCTTGACTCTTACGACTCAGATTTCTTTACCAACAGAGGGTGTTAGCTACTATGTTGGCTTAATCGGGATGACAACAAGCTTCGGGTTTGTGGTCATTATAGTAGCTCAACTCGCAGGTGTTCTCTTGACTCTAGCTCCCATTCCGTGGGATAGGATGAAGGGTTTTACTATGAGGTTTGTCGTAGAGCTCATACTTGGCTTAACCACTAATACTTAGTGTATGCAAGCCGTATATAATTGAGGTCTGCAGGACGTTCAGTTGTGCGACTCCACCCCAGACCCACAACCCAACGATGAATAGGGAGTAGGGAGGAAGCACACATCTTAAATCTTTTTGATCTCAATTATATACCACCCTTATGCATACACTCAGTTATAGTGGTCAGTACCATGAGTTCTATCTTCTTGATTTACGAACCTGATTGAGAGGTGCGAAGGGTCTTTCTGGGTTTCTACGGTGTCTGCTTCGGGTGGTTATCGTCTTCTGGAACGTCTGCAACGCCTTTCGCTTCAGTTTCTATCTGTCTAAGGAGGGTTGGTTAACAGCACGCAGTACCCTTCTCCTGGGTAGTTCGAAAGGTTTGAAATATGTGTGACGACTGAAGGATCGCATTAGTCTTTATTATTTTATTTTGTTTAGGTTCGGAAGAACCTTCATTTGCCGAAATGGCTATGGAGAAAGTTCATTTTACACATCACTAAGGATTTACACATGGTTGCACGAAGTTGAACCATGATTAATAGAGGCGTCGAAGTTGGCATACTTCGACCTGATATAGAATGAGAGTCGATAGAGTCATGTGCCGAACGGGTACACCAGGTTTAGGCATCTCGTGTTTCATCCCGTGTATCACTGTCGCGGATACTTGGACCGATAGAGTCGACGCGGAACTGTAGAGAGTCCTGAGTGTTTCTGAGTAGAGTACCTTTTCATGAATGGATTCTCACAAGGAATTTCGATAATCGCCAAACATATACTAGTCATGTATAATTAAGGTGTGGAGGACTGTTGACTGAGCGACCCTGCCCTAAATCCACAACCAAACAAGGAACAGGAAATGAGGCGACATTCGCTCACTCTAGGTCTATCCATCTCAATTATACATGGTCGTAACGTATATGTCTAGCCATTATAGTTTTACCTGATGAAATTTTAAATTTTATAACAGTGCTGCGACTTTCGCCTTAACGGGGAAGTAATTACATTTCGAATTAGCCTTTTAATGTTTTCGGTTAGTTATCTGATATTGAGAGACGTACCAAAAATCTACCGGGTTCCTTGATGCTTCTCCCTAAGTAGTAGAGTCAGACTCCTCCTGTGTCCTTGTTGTTTCCTTCGGTTGGGCAATCCCTTTTGAAGTGCCCAATCTTACCACATAGACAGCAAATTGTATTGGCCGCCACATTGGTGGTTGATGTAATAAACTCAATCGGGGTTCTGCAGACGCGAACAGTATGCCCCTACATGTTGCACCTAGCACAAAAGAGTTCCCGACATATACCATGATGGTGGTAACTCCACTTGCTGCAGTGGGGAAGGTTTCCTAGGTATGGTCTCCTTGAAGTCGGGATGGAAGGGCTGCAGGGGTAGTGACTGCCTCAGCTCGTTGCCCTTTGGAAGGTCCTTGAGCCGAGGTACTTCCCTCCTCGATCTTGAGTTTCCTCTTCAGTGGATTTAGTTGAGGTTCTTGGGTGGCTGGGTATACAGAGGTTGGCTGCTGCTGTCCATTACCAGGATCGGAATTCCCGATAGGGCTCTTGCTAACACTGGCGTTGTTAGCATTCAGTTGAGCCATGATAGCTGCAACGGCTGCCGAGACTGCAGCCTAGAAAGTAGCTTCGTCGAATAGGGGAGTCGGTTTCTTGCCAGTGGATGGGTTACGCTTCCTCGGAGGCATGGTTTTCCCTACACGGAAAGGAACACAAGCTGATGAAAGACGATGGTTAACCCTAGACGTATCAATCCTTACTATATTAGGCATGAATTTTTCCTGTGCTTCGGATACTGGTTGTCTGAGTGTCAACCTACATCCCTATGATGTAGTCCGGGTATTCAAGGTAAGAGTATGAGTGTAAGAAAAAAAATCCATAAGATGGGAGTCGTTCCTACTAAGTTACCTTTATACTGGGAAAGGTTCACTCTCCGGCTTGGAAAGATTTGAGAACAGTTCGGAATGAAGACCGCGGGAATAAAGGCTCATGAAGACTTATGGCTAAACATCCTCAATAGAGGTGCGGGGTCCGCTCTAATCGTATTACTTGCAACGGGAAAAGGCGGTTTACCTAACACATAGCGTGAGTAGTGTAATCACTAACTCACTAAATTTGTATTATTTTATGGGTGCATTAGCATGACGAACATGAGGAAAAGACACTTCTCAGGTTCCATGTACTGGCTCCCTCTGTCTACCTCGTATCTTTGACTGGGACCGGCGTTGGTTTCCTTCGGGTTGTTACCTAGGGTTCTCTTCTCCAATAGACATATTGAATTTCTGCCCCGTATTACTTCCGATTCCGACTCTGGGTGTCACCACTTCATGATGGACAACTGGGAATCTTGGTAGTTTAGGCGAATTTCCCACTGGTGTCCCTAAAAGATATAGGCACTTGGTGGTTTCAATAGTCTCGACCTAGTTCATTTATTTCCGAACTGGAAATCTTCTCAATGAACCTCTTCTGGGTCTGAATTACCTCTTCTGCCGAGTACTAAAGTGGATAGGATTTTCTACAGGGTTTGTGCGAGAATGTAAATGTCTAAAGAATCCTAAGAGATTATTAACATTTCACTGGCTATCCATATCGAGTCCTGCTACGATTACATAGGGTATACAAATCATATATAACTTAGATCCGATAGGCCTTCGAATATGTGATACTACTCTATATCCACATCCCGACGAGGAAAAGGAAGTAGAGCGAAACCACACATTCTTAGGCTATAGGATCCTTATTGTATATAACCTTGGAAGTATACCCTCTGTAATTGTAGGTATCAATAACGATCTTTTTAGTTCTTCACACAAGGTTATTTATGGATCCTAAAATACCCCTATGGTATTTCAATTTCATGTTTGTTTCTTATCTTCTGAATATGATTCTGAGATTAATGCGAGTCTTTTAGTATTCCAAAATACTCCTATAGTATTTTAAACTTTATGTTTGGCTCTAGCATTCCTAGTTGGTAAGTTTCAGACCTGTTGCAACACCACTATCACTCCCAAGCACACGTTCATCACATCTCGAATAAATGTAGTTGATCAGGTTACATTTATTCCAGCTTACGATTACATAACTGCCCAGGTTTGACGGTAATGCTCAACATCTGAAGACTTTTATTCTTGTTCTTTTGGTGATACTTGTGCTCGAGTGTTTAGATTCTGGATGTTCTTATACTTTGGTATAATATGGTTATATTTTAAAGTATAATTCTTGGTCAGAGTGTTTTATCCCGAAGTATTTATAGGCTGTATATCTTTTATGAATTGATATACTTAGCTCACTATAAACAATGCTCTGATACCAATCTGTCACACCCCAAACCCAGAACGGCGGAAATGTTCTGGGGTGGATGACGTCATGTCAAGTATCACAACGTATGCAGTATAGTAATCAAAGTACAACAACCATTGCATTAATAGTAATAGTTTTACATGGTTTACATTACATAGAAACATCAAAGTAATACAAGTAGTAATATAGGTGCAGCTTGGTACTAAACTGTCTTCACCAAAAGCTCCTGGAATGTACCTGTCTATTGCTGACCTGAGAATACAAGTTATTTGAAAGCGAATATCAGCATTTTTATAAATGCTGGTGAGTTCATAAGTATTTAGTGTCATTTTATTCAAATAACTTTATAAAGAGTAGTAGTTTAGAATCAACGGTGTATTAGAGTCCCTTTCCAGAAAATCCTATGTTTTCTAAATAAAAGCAGTTCTCTACCAAGACCCGACAGTGTTATGTTTTAAATAGAATTTCCCTAAAATATTATCATTACCAAAATACGATATTTGACTTTAAAGAAGGTAGAAGGATATCACAAGTAAAAGCATTAGGGAAAATTACATAGGCCTCAGCAGGAAATACTGCTGACTAAGGCAAAAGAAATCATAGAATCCAGGAGAGTATCGAATGAACGACACACCTAGCTCAGTCTAATGAAAGGAGAAACAGACCCCAGACAGTATCAAATGAATGATACGTCTAGAAAAGTCTAAAAACAGTGAATACAGACCCCAGACAGTATCAAATGAATGATATGTCTAGCAAGGTCTAAAAATAGTGAATACAGACCCGAGACAATATCAAATGAATGATACGTCTAGCAAGGTCTAAAAACAGTGAACACAAACCCCAAACAGTATCAAATGAATGATACGTCTAGCAAGGTTTAAAAATAGTGAATACAGTGTTAATTCCCGTTACCTTAAGGCCATGAATTATAAGGTAACCCCGAGATACTCATAACCATACTGATAAACACTAGAGAACTTGATGCCCTGCAAGCGTCGGAAAGATTGTGACATTTGTCACCCCTTGGCTTGGTAGGCCGTGGACTGTAGCTAGCAGTCAGGGTGTGGGGGTGTCAATCCCGTATAGATGTATACACACAATGCCCTCTCTCCCTACAGGAGACTCTGGTTACCAACTAGACAACGGAGAAGGCCGTGTCCTGAAGATGCATCTCGTCTAGTGAGTTCTGATGTAAATATTGGACTAACGATAGAGACTCACAACAAACTGACCGATGTAAACCTTCATGTCTATACATGTATAGATGATATATAATTAATGATTAAACGACTTTCGGATGGATATCCGATCTCACCAGACCACATCCAAACGAGGAAAAGGAAATAGGGCGAGCTAGCCTTCCTAAGTCCTTTCAGCATTTAACTAAGTAGAAATGTTAACATAGTAGAAGTGTTTCTCGAAGTAGAAGTGTTAATAAAGTAGAAGCGTTTACGAAGTAGTAGCATTAATAAAGTAGAAGCGTTTACGATGTAGTAACATTAATGAAGTAGGAGCGTTTCATGATGTAGAAGCGTATCACAAAGTTGAAGCGTTAACAAGTAGAAGCGTATCACTAAGTAGAAGCGTTAACAAAGTAGTAGCATTTAACTAAGTAGGAGCATTAACTAAGTAGAAGTATAATGAAGCAGTAGTATCTAACGAAGTAGGAGTATAAACACATGGAAGAAAACTTTGATGAAAACTTTGGAAAACCTTTACATTTAAGGAAATCACGACTTGGTATTCTTTTGTAAAATAAGTTTGAAAGCCTTTAGAAATCCTTTGAAAATCTTTCATAAACAAGTTTTAAATGAAACTTTGATAAAACAATATAAGTAAAGAAAAGCATTGTTTAAAATGCTATTGTAAATGAATTTGAAATAAAACATATAGCATGAGAGTCAATTTGAGAAAAGCTTTAAACAAGTAAAGACGTTTTAGAAAACCATTTACAGTATCATACTTGGTAAAATAGTTAACAGTGTAATAATTCCTTGTGCATGCGGGTTATCAATCACATGTGACAGATATGATGACTGACATGTTTTAACTTGTATCCCCACCCATAAAAGCATGTAAAAACATTTAAAAGGTTAATTCAGGGGTATGAACTCACCTGTTGTAAGTGGATCAGGCGGAGGTGTCAGTTGGGTGCTCGGTGTCTAGTAAAGACTTGAACACGCTTAGTGACCTATTAACATATGATGACATATGTTTACATACAATTAGTAAATATAATACTAATTAAACACGTATACGCATCCTAAAATGCGGAAAACACTTTGGTAAAGTGCTAGGAGTTTCCCGGGTAACATCTAAGGGTGTGTATGGCCTAGATAGGGAGTTTAATCTTCAAGAGTGAACTCTTTATAGAGTTTACAGCCCTAAGACCTTATCCCCATGAGTTTACGGCCGTAAACTCATGGATGGTGAGTTCTTTGATGCATTAAGGTCTTATAACACTTGTGGAATTAGGCTAGGTTCAATTCTAGGGCTTATGAAGGGTTTAAGGCTTCAAAATGGGCCATTTAAGGAGTTTACGGCCTAAGACTACTCCTTAAGGAGTTTACGACCATAAACACATGAGTTTAAAGTAGTAAACTCATGTTGGTCCATATCTTTTGTTGTTTGGTGGTTCTAACTCATGCATGTAAGGTTTTAGTCACTTTTAGGAGCTTAGGAAGGTGTTCAAGGCACTTAAACACCATGGAAAGGTGTTTACGGTCTAAGGAGATGTTATTGGGGAGTTTACTACCTTAAACTCATGCGTTTACGGTAGTAAACTCATTTTGTCCATGAATCCTATGTTTTGGTGGTTGTAGGTTAAGCATACGAAGTTCTTGGTCCAATTCCAAGCCATATAAAGTGTTAAGGGCACTTTAACACCCTTTGGGGGTGTTTATGGTCTAAGAATGGGCGTTTACGGTCCAAGAACCTTCTTGGGCCGTAAACTCAAGTGTGACACATATTTTTATGCTTTGGTGCGTATAATGAAGGAAAATAAGGTTCTGTGCACTCTAGGAAGTTCATGGAAGCCCTTGAAGTTGTTTGAGGGGTAGTTTAACACTTAAACAAGTGTTTATGGTCCATAAAGATGGTTTTACGGTCTAAGAACATCCTTAGACTGTAAACTCATGTTTACTCCCCCTTTGGTCCAGTTTTGGTGTTCTAAGTCCTTTCGGGTAAGCCTCTAAGCCATTGCTAAGCTTGAGAAGTGTTTGGGAGGGTTTTGGGCAATTAACCCACTTCCAAAGGGTTTTACGGTTTTGGGAGGCTCCCAATACCGTAAACTCATGTTCTTGAGGTTTTTGGATGATAAAGACACGAATTTTCAAGCTAGGTAAGTTAGATAAAAGGCTAGGAAGGTTTACTTACCGATTTGAGGCTCGAAGGGGCGATTTTTGACCAAAACTTGTTTATAGATAGAGAAAGTAGAGAGAGAGAGAGAGTCTAAGGTGGGAAAAGGCTTCTAAGGAGTGTCCACCCACCCTTATATAGGGCTTGGGTGTTGTACCCAGTATACGACTACCCGATACTTATGTTTAACGAGGTTTAAAATTTTACCCGGTTAGATGGCCTTAAATAAAATAAACTTTTTCCAAATAAATGGAAAGATAATATACATGTTTTTATTTTCGCTTGACGAATATTAATTGAAATATTCCAACGGGTTTATATCCGGTCAAAAATATTTTCGGGATAAATTTGGCTAATTTTTGACGTAATTAATTTCGACGTTAAAACTAACGGAAATTTTTGGGTTGTAACAATCGGCTAGCCCTTCTCTAGAATAATACTAGTGCCGATTTTTGTCAAGAATAAGATGCATATATAGTTAGGGTTACACCATGTAAACCCTAATTGACATGGCCTTTCATTTCCATGATCCATGGGTACAAAAACACCATGAAGCATCATATGGGTTTTAGCCCAACTAGATAATCCATGGAGCAATAGCCCACTATATAAGTATGGATGATTTACACAATCAACCCATATATTTAATTAGTCTTCTTTTGATCACTTAATTAATCCTAGATTAATTCTTGATCAATACTAATTAAATAATCTTATTAATATATTAGAACTTATAATATATTAACCAACCTTAAGTGTTATTTCTCTCATTATAGTCTATCCAAATGCATGATGCCATGCAACCCAAATGGACCATGTCGGGTCGGTTCAAGTCTTACCAATTATAGTTATGGACTTAGTCATTAATCCAACAGTCTCCCACTTGGATAAGTCTAAAACTATTATTGCGAATGACTTCAAGAACTGACTGGAAATCGTAGCTCTCAAAAGCTTCTGTTGAACTATGACTTTGTCGATGAACTCTGACCTTTGTCAATGACATGTCCATTAGATAAGGGATCATATATTCCTCCATTCTAGATATCATATGGACTGAGACATGGATTATAATCATTCTCTCTGTCCATTTGTTGTTTCCCGATTTCCGATTTATGACGACTGACTAATTGACAAATCAAATCAGTCCTGGACCGGCCGAGCACTTCCATTTGTCATCATCAAATCATCGAGGGGCCCACAGATATCTCGTTTATCCCGAAGGTAAAAGGAATGGATAAACTTCGACTCATATGGCTTGTTCTACTACTTGTTGAATCATACACAAAGGCACGTTTTATAACACCGAGTTACCGAATGCGTTTTCATGCAATCAATGTACAACCAACTCATAGTAACAACTCATATCTCTACGTTTGAAGAATATAAGATATTATCGTCTCATGATCACCCGTGATAAAATCCATGAAGTGATTCCAATGAGCGCGGCTTGAATCCAATACTCAGAACTTATAAGAACTCATGAGTGTTGTAGCCCTTTGTCCAATATCTTAGACCTCTACAAGCCAACCCACGACAGTCTAAATTCATATCTACTTCCAACATATGACCGACTGTGGATGGTTTGAATAACTTAGTCAATCAAGAAGAACGACCTAGTTATTCTAGAAGTCAAAACATGAAAAATGAAACACAATAATAATCGAATCCAATATGGTCTCAGAACTTATGAATATAAATAAAACACCTTTTATTTATCACCATATGATTACACATTATTCATTGTATATTGTTTCAGCTATCAACTTTATTCTCGAACTAAAACAATAGTTGTCCCATGCTCCAAGCATGTACACTATGTTTTCTAAACACTAGTCATGCCACACACCAAGTATGCGTACTATGTTTGTCTATGATCTTTACTTTGTGACATAGATCAATTGAACATAACTCCAATGATTCTCATTCACAGTCCCAAATCCTTACTGCAAATGCAAGAATTCCAAATTCTTGTCATTTACTATAATCTGTTAGATTCTAAACTTATATGCATTGATCCTCTTGTAATGATTATGCACAAAGTCAGAAAGACTTGACAACAACCATTACAGAGCATTCCAAAGGAGATCAGATCCTTGGAATCATCCTTCTTTTATTAAGTTTCCTAATCTTACACAGATTGAATAATTTTTTAACTTTGAAACATTTCCAGATTCCATTTTGACTATCGCTTCTGAACAAGAGTTGCTTCCTTACAGATTATGTCAATATTGTCCTTCCAGAATTATCACTATACTTCCAACTGTCCTTGAGCAGCATATGGGACACGATTCATGATGTCTCACATAAAGACTAAACTAGTCTTTTGCTATACCATTTCCATTTCCATTTCTATAATTAACATTGCTAACTTGCAATACTTATCATAATTATCAAGCTCCCACTAACATGATGATTATTAGCATAACACTTATGCTCCCACTAGATTTGACATGTACTCAGAAATTAGCTGACTTGCTTACCAAAGTTCAGATTTTTGATACTAGATTGTTTTGATAAAACTTTATCAAAATCATACACCTCTTTTAGATAGCTCACATGTGTGTCTAAACAATTTTAGAACTATGAAAAGAGATGCCGTAATCATACTCTCAATTGTTTAGACCATTTTGCCACTTCTCACAAGTCCATGTTCGTGTGCCGGTAAACCACACATGCTCCACTAATGACTTTGAGAATGCAAATATCACAATTGCTATCTAGCTAAATTCTACTTAGTGAAAGTGTTTCCTCACCATCATTTTCATGAATCGGAGAGAAACCTTATGAACCTTAGATTTAATGGTGTATGTGTTCTTATCCATGTGAATTGTCAAAACCATAGTCACAAGACATGGATAATGACAAATCCAAACTCATATGGACTGAACTCAATCTTAATTTCTTGCCACCTGGCAGCTCAAGGGCTTGCCATTGCTTCCAAGTTGGTGTGAAACCAATTGAGAACTCTAAGAACTCATATGCAAAGCCAACGTTAACTGGAATGGACATAGAATATGTCAACACGATAGGTTATAAACCTCAAGTCGTGTGCTAGTGAAGAATTTCAGGTTCTATTCTTAATTAGTTCTTGAGACTTTCAAGACCTTTAAGACTCCCACTGTCCTCTTGACATATAAGACTTTCTTATCATATATTCAAGAGGTAGTGTGGATTCTAATCAAGACAAACACTTTCACAAAATTGTCCTAAGTTGGTCTTTGTTTTATCCAAAACATCACAACTTACCAATTTCAAATGTACAAGAGTAGGAAACTTTTACTCTTACATTTGACAAGTGTTTTAAACCTTCTTTAAGACATGTCACTCAAGTTACGATCTTAGAGTATAACTCTAAGAATTGTTTTTGGAACGAAGTATGAATCATCTACTTGATTTAACCCCTTCAACAATTCATAACTCCTCTTCTTAACTATCAGAATGCACTTAGAGGATGAATTGTGATAAGGTCTCAAAATCATTAAGATGGTCTTAAAACATGATACTAAAGTACTCTCCCATCTTTTCAGATTTGAGAAACTTTTATCTTTCTGCCTAAATCGATTCTTCTTATTCGCTATGTCATACATTTGAACCTTTTCCAATGTCTCAAAATTACACTTAAGCTTGTAAGTGTAACCATATTTACTGAGCTTTAGTAAATTATGATGAATAATCGTATCAATCTTTTGTGGTGGACTTGACCAATGCACAAGAATTTGTACTCGATCCCTTAGTCCTTCACTTGACTCACATATACATGTGAACAAGGAACTAGTCTTAATTTTCCAAAGCTGAAAGTTCTCATTCATCATACTGTACAACTTGTATGATTCCAAGTTTCGGTCCAATTGAAACTTGGGTGGTGAGAATTTTTCCTTATTTGGTAAATTTAGACATTACCGCAAATGAAAGAATCAATTTCATATTTCCACTCTTGCTATTAATGGAATCTTATAAGCAACAAAATTTTTCACATATGCCATTGTAAGGATATTTTAAAATAAATAAAATCAGAAATTTTCCTTTTATTTTAAAAACTTTGCGGAAAATTATCCTTACAGTGCAAAAGTAGATGAAAACTTTGTTGTTATCTATTCCTAAGCAATATATCATAACTCCTAAGAAGTAGCTCAAGAATCCGATCTTAAAACTATGCTATAGAAATCCTTCTACGCGATTAGATTCAGCATATTCTTTCTTTAAGTTTCTTCACTTTTCTTTGATTTTTAAAACATCAACATATGACCCAGTCACATCATGTATCAAGCATCTTAGAATAGAAACTAAGCAGAGTTAGATAGTGGACTTTACCTGAAGTAGAGTCAACCTTTATTGACTTTAACACCCTTAGGTAAATTGGCAGCTTCGCAACCAATGCCCTTTCCTTTGGCAATTCAACATATGGATGCTTTGGTAATGGAACATGGGACTATCACAGACTGAGCATTTCTCTTTACCATTTGGTCAACCGGGTTGACTATGGCTGATCCCTTTCCATTGAGAAGAGAGAGCTTTACTGGATATCCAATGTCATTATTGTCAATGTCCACAAGTTTTATGAAGTTGATCTTAGCTAATAGATAAGATCATTAAGGGTCTTGTCATAGTCTGTTTCATAGGTGTCCTAAGGGAACTCACTATTTGACTTAAAAAGTGATTGAGCCACCAACTTTCTCAAGACTTTGACACCCAACTCTCCCAACTTGTCAATATGTGACTACATCTCCAAGATGTGACCACACATAGACCTTTACTTGCTAATAGGGCTTGAGTGACCTTAAACTTTTAGGAACTTGTGGGTTAGGGAGAATAATTGGAGGAGGTGAAAGATGTATTATTTCCATGGGACATCATCTTTATTTAGGAAAGCTTGTTTCAAGAAATTTGGGAAGATCATAAATGTCTAAACCAGACATGTTTTTGGGAGGTATTCAAGATAGTTGATTTAAAGTCCTTAATATAACACCCAATATGAAATACTAAGGCTAGGACCCAACACAGTACTTTTATAACTTGGAAGAGGGATGCCCTAATCCAAGCTATAAAATATTTGAAGGTAGGTGAATGACGATTCACCAATTTCCACCAAGAGAAACGAAATGTATACTTAGGTTTTAATTGGTTTTTGAAACTCCTAGATCTTTTGAGATTCATTGAACTGTTCAATGGCATGTTTCAATCTCGAGTGTGCCCTTCAGGTTTTTAGACTGGGATGCCGAGAATCACAAAACAAGGTGTGAAGTGACCATCCAAATTACTTGGTACCCTTAATTGTTTACCCCTCAATCAATGTGCCGGTTAACCACACACGCTCCATCGATACTATGATAAACATTAAGTTACCCTTTGCCTACCTTGTTAAATATGAGTTAGTGTGCCGGTTAACCACACACGCTCCACTAACCGACTTAAACAAAGTGCAAAGTGTAATTTCATGGATTAGCACCTTATTCACATTTTCCTAAGTAACTAAGATTGGGTATTTATAAATGGTTTAGTTACTTAGTATTTATCATTAATATTTTTAATGAAAGGAGAATTCTAGTCCTTGTCCTACCCGTTCGGCTAACGACCCTCCACCGGTCAAGGAAGCGGTGGGTGAGAGTGGACACCCATTAAACTGCCATTTTATAGGCAGTAAACTTATACTACCCCTTATAGACCGGCTTCGTGAATGAAGCCTACTAACGATAAGACTGACTTTACTCTTATACACACACACACACACACACACACACACACATATATATATATATATATATATATATATATATATATATATTATTAACTTACAATATTATAAAGTATAAGGGTTGAATTTTAACTTTTAAAATTCTAAGGGCTAATATATATATATACATATACATATATATATATATATATATATATATATATATATAATTAACTTACAATATTATAAAGTATAAGGGTTGAATTTTAACTTTTAAAATTCTAAGGGCTAACTTGGAATTAAAGTATTCATAAGTGAAAACTTTTCAAATTCCAATACTTGAGGGCAAGTTTTGAAACTATTCAAAACTAATTAATTCCATATCCTATGTGTTTAAAGTAGTTTTAATCCAAAAACTCTTCAAGTTCCATAACTTGAGGGCAAGTTATGGAAGACTTTAAACTAATAAAAGAATTAACTTTTCTTTATTTTATAACTTATGGAATTAATTAAGGTTACACATTTTATTACTTAATGAAGTGACTCTTGAACTTCCATTACTTAAGGACAAGTTATGGAGTCATAAGAGGATTCAATGAGACAAGACTCTTCATTTTGTAACCTTTGCCAACTTTTATGAGTTTTATGAAAATTGAATGTGACTTTTCATATAACTTGAGGACAAGTTACAAAAACACATTTTAGAATCAACTCTTAGATTAATTTGGATTGAAAACAACAATTTCACATAACTTCCTATTAATCTAAGCAACTCATAAGAACAAGATAATTCAAATCAAACTTTTCCATGTAATTAATCTAAACTTTAAACTATTACAAAACATGAATCTATTGACAATTATCTTTGAAATTGGATTAGCATGAACATTACCACATTAAAAACAAGTTTATAAGTCCAAAAACATCTTAGGGTAATGTTCCTCGTCCAATTCTAGCCAAAAAAGTAGAATATATGCTGTCTGGGGGTCCAAATCGTCGACTGCATGAACAAACTTGGCGAGTTGGATGCATTTTGCCTTGGACTCGGCGAGTCTGCTGTGCAGACAACATCAAAACTCGATTTTTCAGCTACTTTTGCAAGTATAACAAGAAAACAAGCCTAGGCTCTGATACCACTGTTGGGTTTTAAGCATTCTAACACTCCTAAGTGTACATGCAACCCTAAATACCTTGGATCTATGTTTTCTCTATTATACATGCAATTACGAACATCCAAGGTATTATCCTAATCTAGCATACAAACTAATGGATATAACAAGATAGAATACATACCTCTTTGATGTAGAATGTCTTCATGAAGCTTGAGTGCCTTGTGCCTCTAGTGTGACACCTCAAATGGTCCACACAACACCAAATACACTTGGAATAACTTGAGAGAAACTTAGAACCCCTTGAAATCGGCTAGCCCTTCTCTAGAATAATACTAGTGCCGATTTTAGTCAAGAATAAGGTGCATATATAGTTAGGGTTACACCATGTAAACCCTAATTGACATGGCCTTTCATTTCCATGATCCATGGGTACAAAAACACCATGGAGCATCCATGAAGCATCATATGGGTTTTAGCCCAACTAGATAATCCATGGAGCAATAGCCCACTATATAAGTATGGATGATTTACACAATCAACCCATATATTTAATTAGTCTTCTTTTGATCACTTAATTAATCCTAGATTAATTCTTGATCAATACTAATTAAATAATCTTATTAATATATTAGAACTTATAATATATTAACCAACCTTAAGTGTTATTTCTCTCATTATAGTCTATCCAAATGCATGATGCCATGCAACCTAAATGGACCATGTCGGGTCGATTCAAGTCTTACCAATTATAGTTATGGACTTAGACATTAATCCAACAATAATCCGCAGACTATCTGTCTCAAAATTAGAAATCTGCCTAATCACCCACTCTCTTTTACGGTTCTCTGGTCTCATGGCCACCGCTTGGGCCTCTCGGATGGTATCTAAGACAGGAGTCATCACAATCATCCTCATACACACATCTCAAATTTGAGCACCTGCTACTCTACGAATCAGGGCATCGGCTACCACATTAGCCTTGCTAAGGTGATATAAAATCTCAGTGTCATAGTCTTTCACTACATCCAACCACCTTCTCTGTCTCATATTCAGGTTGGGATGATCCATAAGGTTTTTCAAGTTCTTATGGTCCGTGTAAATGGTACACTGGACACCGTAAAGATAGTGGTGCCAAATCTTGAGGGCGAATACCACCACCCCTAGCTCCAATTTGTGGGTGGGATACCTTGTCTCGTGAGGCTTCAGCTGTCTCAATACATATGCTATCACGTGCCCTCTCTGCATCAACACAGAACCCATTCCTAATATGGATGCATCACAGTAGACTACGAAGTCCTCTACGCCCTCCAGTAGGGCTAGCACCGATGCCTCGCACAATCTCTGGCGAAGAGTCTTGAATGAAGCCTGCTGCTCAGGCCCCCAAACAAAACTAACACACTTCCTAGTCAATCTTGTGAGAGAAACAACAAATTTGGATAAATCTTTGATAAACCACCGATAGTAACCCGCCAAACCCAGAAAACTCCTGATCTCGGATGGAGATCTCGACACCTCCCATCGCATAACTGCCTCAATCTTGACCGGGTCGACCAAAATCTCATTCTTATTAATGACATGTCGAAAAAACCTGTACCTCTCATAACCAAATATCACACTTGCAGAATTTGGTGTAAAGCCTCTCCATCCTTAATACCCCAAGAATCTCCCGAAGATGCTCCTCGTGCTGTTACCTAGTCCTCGAGTACACCAAAATGTCATCGATGAACACGATCACCGACCGATCCAACATGGGCCTACAAAACCGGTTCATGAGGTCCATGAACGCTGTCGGTGCATTGGTGAGTCTTTAGCATCACCACAAACTCGTAATGCCCATAACGAGTACGATAGGCTGTCTTCTGGATATCCTCCTTGCAAACTCTCATCTGATGATACGCAGATCTCAAATCGATCTTGGAAAACCAAGATGCCCCATGCAACTGATCGAACAAATCGTCGATCCTCAGTAGTGGATAAAGGCTCTTGACCGCCAACTTGTTCAACTCCCGGTAGTCGATGCACATCCGGTGCGAACCATCCTTTTTCTTGACAAAATGGACCAGTGCTCCCCACAGCGAGCTACTCAGTCTAATGAAACCCTTACCTAACAGATCCTGGAGCTGTGAGGATAACTCTTGCATCTCGGGAGGCACAAAGCGATAAGGTCCCTTGGCAATAGGCGCTGCCCCTGGAATCAGATCGATCCGGAACTCCACCTATCTCTCAGGAGGCGCACCCGGAAATTCCTTGGGGGAAATGTCCTGGAACTCACATACTACTAGAACATCAGAAATAGAACTCAACCTCTCAGTGACAACCCGCATATCCATCACATATGCTAAAAACCCCATGCATCCCTGCAGTAGACTCTTCCTCGCCCTGGCGGAAGAGCAGAAAGCTGATCCCGATCTAGTTCCCTATCCATAAACAGTAAGTAATCCACCACTAGGGTCTTGTATGGTCACCATCTAATGCTCACAGTCAATCATAGCTCCAAAATGACTCAACCAATCCATGCTCACTACAACACAAACATCTCCCATCGCTATCAGCACTAGATCTATTAGAAACTCAACACGAAAAATATCTAAAACACATCCCCGGAATACATCAGTGGCAAAAACCGAATGTTCATTGGCTATACAAACCCTCAGCGGTCGACTCAATGCCTTGCGTCTAACACTAATGTGACTACTAAAGGATAAAGATATGAAAGATCAAATCACACCCGAGTCAAATAACACCAAGGCAGGCACAAAATTCACAAGAAAAGTACCTATATGAAACACAATACAAGCATACACAATTATCAAAATAACATAGGTAAGGAGATACGTACCAGCAACAACGTTAGGTGCTACGCACACCTCCTCCGCAGTCAACTGGAAAGCTCTCCCACAAGCTCTCAGAGCCTCAACCTTGCCCGATCGGCCATCAGTAATGCGCAAAGCAGCAGGAGCAGAAGCCTGGGCCGATCCCTGAGTGAGATGAGGATACTCGGACTTTCGGTGGTCAGTCGGGTAGCAATGAAAGCATACCGAAAATCCCTTGGGGCAGTCCTTCGGCATATTCCCCTCCTTGCCATATTTGTAGCAAATCCCTACTCGACAAGATCCTTCATGGCTCTTGCCTCACTAGCCATAAGTGCGGACCTTCTGGCTTCCTGCTCTCGAATAAGCAGGCTTAGCCTGGTTCGTCACCGGCTGCAACTGCACTGGTCTCCTGTCTCTCTCCTAAGACTCTCCTTCCTCTCTGGTCTGAGTCTCCAGCTCAATCTCCCTCCTCCTGGCATTGGTCAGTAACTTAGCCAATGTACGATATGATGAGTTCACCACGAACTCCCAAATATCCCTTCTCAAAATGCTTAAGTATCGGCTCACATGTGTCTGCTCAGTAGACACATACTCAGGGCAGAACAACGCCCTCTCATGAAACATCCTCGTAATCTCTATCACTATTTCTGTCTTCTTCTTGAGAGACAGAAACTCATGTGTCAATTGTTCCCTCTCCACTTGGGGAACATACTCGTCTATGAACAATTGGGTAAACCTCTCCCAATTCACTATAGCACGATCTACAGGAGTAAAATCAGTCGTCACGAACTTCCAACAATCCTTTGCTCCTAAGTGAAGTTGGTTCAATGCAAACCGAACTATCAAATGCTCCTGGCATGAACACGTATAGAAACGCCCCTCAATGTCACAGATCCATCTCATGGTAGAAATCAGGTCCTGGGTCCTGTCAAACTCTGGTGGCTTCGTGTTTCTGAACTCTCGAAACAACAATGAGTCACCCCCTATGGCCTTGCAACAGCTAGGGTTGCGGTGGCTACGGCAGTATTAACCTCAGTGACAACAATGTATCGCTCATCAAAAGTCTCAATCAGCTTGGTCTTAATAGATCCAAACATCTCTGCTATGGTCTCTCTGATAGCTACGACCACCTCCTCCGCAATGATCTTGTAGACCTCCTCGTCACTAGTACCACCACCCTCGGGGCTGTTGCAGATAATCACCATAGTCTCTCTGAAACACAAACATAACTTCATTAGGAAATAACTATAGCTCATACTCAATTACCCACCCTTACATGCTCCATAGTATCCTAGTCACCCCAAGTGCTCCTCCTAGGGTCCTAATTCACAAGTGCTCTATCCCTCACGGATATCAAACTACTCTCTCCATAGATTCCTCAAATGCTCGTCTAGGCATCTCTCCTAGATTACTCTTTGACTCAAAACTCTCTCAAAATGGTTCCTGTTATGTACTCCTACTTAGCACACACAGAGCAAATAGCAAATAATATCAATCAATAGCATCCCCCTAGGCTAAGGCATCATGAAGCAGGCAACTCTAGCTCTAAATTCCTTAAATACCTAGCCTATCATCTCGCATGCAGCTCTAATATCTCATAAATATCTCATCTCATAATATAAACAAGTAAGGGTATTTTGGGAAAATCATCGTTTGGGCTCTGGCTGATTGTACACACTGCTTCATCTCCTTTCCTCTTAAAACTTGTACTCAGTAAGAAAATCATTTGTTTTTAGAAAAAATTCTCAAATCCTCAGTTTGAGTCTAGACATACCCAATAGTACATCTGAATCCCTCAAACCAAGGCTTTGATACTAACTTTTAACACTCTAAAATTCTCAAATAAAATTTTCATTTTAAAACCATACAGAACACAGTTTCACATTTCTCAAACCCAAGTTAATAATTTGTTCAAAACAGAAGACACTAAAATGTTTGACAATATCCCAGAATCCTGAAAACATAATCTCTAGCTGGTGTGTACAGTCATGCCGACGCCTTCCTGCGATCCTGAGGTACCTAAAACACATTTCACACAACACTGTAAGCACGAAGCTTAGTGAGTTCCATAAAATACCACACACAAATAATTAGCCTCTCATGGCTATACTCAATGAGGACCCTCTAGTCAAGTGTCTCAGTAAAGACCCCCCGATATCATACTCGGGTTGGACCCTCCAGTCCGATATCTTAGTGAAGACCCTCCGGTCTCCCAACTTGGTTTGGACCCTTTGGTTCTAACTTAACAAAGCACAGAAGAATATACAGCATAAATCACAAAAAGAAAATGCATAATATCACAAAACTCAATATAAGCACATAAGACCCTACAATCAATAACTCAGATAAGACCCTCCGGTTAATAACTCAGATAAGACCCTCCGGTCACACAGTATTACCACTTAGGTAAGTATAGTGAGAAGACTCACCTCGTAAGTAAGCAAGTAGGTCTCGTACTCAACGATTGTCTAAACTCCACCTACATATTATAATCATCTCTAACAAACTTTATAACAACAACTCCAAGTACGTTAAGCTAAGTCCTTTACTAACTCTCAGAAGGGATGAAAGACCATTTTACCCCTCCATGGTCTCCAAAGTCCAAATGTGACCAAACCCTAAAAGTCAATAGAATTCAACGCTCAAGTCAATAGTCCATGTTGACCCAACTCGTCGAGTGCATCTATGCAACTCGTTGAGTTCCTTCTAATCTCATAAAACTCGGGAGAATCCAACTCAACTCACCGAGTTGTCTCACCAACTCGTTGAGTTTTCATAGTGTGAAGAATAATAGGGAAAACCCTAACTAACTTGTCGAGTTGGCTCACCAACTCGTTGAGTTCCCTCAAGCCATTCTCTAATTCAGATGTTTTTAAGCAAGACTAAGGTCCCAAAATCTAGTTCTGGCCATCTTAGGCTGAAGTATCATGTAATGCTGCAAGCTTTACGTCCATGTGTGCCATCTAGGGCTATGTATGCCAAAGACCAAGCTCCATAAGGGTTTAAGGTATGGAGGTTGGCCAAAGCTTGATAAAGCTTGAACCTTTAGGCCTAAGGGACCTTGTACTGTCCAGATCTAAAGTCTTAGCTTCAGGATAAGCTCAAAGCCAATAAGGATCCAAGGGAAAAGCTAAAATGGCCATAAACTCCTTAATGGAGAGATCTAACAATTAAGTGATTAAGATAGTGCCTTTTTACCTTCCATTGGCTGATAACATTTAATAAATGTTGGATCCACAGACTCCTTCTCGTTCCAAGGCTTTTGCTCCTCAATATCCTTCAAAGAACGCACCAAAATACACTCTCTTAGCCTCTCTTTCTCTTACAAATGATAACACCTCGTTTAGGGTTTCTCTCAGGGTGCTAAGGTGATGAGGGAAGTAGAATGAAGGGATTAAAGTCCTTTAAATAAGGTACAAACCCTTAAAATTAGGGTTTTCACACTCAGCTCTTACTCATCGATTTGGGTTCCTCCAACTTGTCGAGTTGATTCTAAAGTTCACGCGGCCATCCCAATCTCTACTCGACGAGTTGTGATCTCCAAATTGTCGAGTTTCCCTGTTAAAATGAATAAAAACAATTTAAATTTATACTTAGGAGTCAGGATGCGACACATAGGTTATTGTAACATCCATTCCTAGTATGACTTTAATTTTAAAATGTGAAATGTCATTCTAGGTGGCCATAGCATGGCGGAGCCTCACCATGGCATGGAAGTATTTTATGGCTCATAGGCTTTTAATAGACCACCACGACATGGTTGTAGGTGCCACAACGTTGCAGCCATAGTGGGTGAAACCATAATTTTTAGGTTTTGAGCCCTATTTAAGAATCATTAAATCTAAGACCTTTTCCATCACCAACCTCTGTTAGGTGCATTTTGTGCACCTTTTTGCACACCTTTTAGTCCCATTTATGCATCAGCATAGTTGTTATTCATTTTCTTTCATTTCATCCACTTCATACTAGTGTATAGAACAACCTTATTTGCATGCTTTCATGCTTTTTTCATGTTAACTGGAGGTTAGAACATACTTTGGGAGGTGTCGGAAAGCATTGGTGAAGATTTCAGGATGATCGGGGGAAGAACGGAAAAGTTGGAAAAGTCAAGTTTGGATTCGGAGTCAGAGGAGTACACGGGTCGTGTTGGATTTACACTGAAAAGTGGGCACAAGGTGTGTTTGACGAAGAAGAAGCTGTTGACCATGTTGAACATGACCCGCGTCAGTTTAGCCTATTTTAACACGGGCCATGTTGACCATGCTGAACACGACCTGTGTCAGACACATGATATCAGAGCATTATTGGTGAGCGGATTTCGAAGGTTTTTGCAAGGATTTCATTACTTATCATTCATAAACATTATTTCTCTTATTTTTAAGTTTTAATTTCATACTATTTCCATCTTTTGACTTGTGATTTTGTTCTAGCCATGTGTGGCTAGAACCCTAGTTTCCCCAACCTCATGTTTTGACTTCTTGGTTGTGATTTCAATCATGACCTGATTTTTTCTTTTAATTTCTAACTAGTGAATGCGATTTTTCTTTAATCAAATGTTTGATTCTAACTGTGATTCTTATTGACCATTAGAATTAAGGTTAGGTCATTCAAATTATCTAATTGCAAAATACGTAATTGTTTTGTGAATTGGACTAAGTAACAACCACTAAATTGATTTCCATTTAATGAATTTAGTATAAATCTTATTCACACACTCTTACACTCCCGAGATTGTGAGTATTGGGTGTTGTTGGGAACATTCACATAAAGTTTAATGCAATCTTTTGATCTAATTCTAAGATCTTGTTTAGATTAGGTTAGTAAGGTTAGGATTAATCAAAGAGCTTGTTTTGGTTAATTAATGTGGTGAATGGAAAGTGTTAGATCTTGTTAACACTTTCAAGTACCAACTTATATAGAATTAAACAAATATCTTGTGATCTTTGAATCACATTGCTAAGTTGTCATACATAGAGTAGGAGTCCTTACAATTTCTGAAATTAATTTATTCTTTTACCTGATTACTTGTGTCATTAATTGTTTGTTTAAATCTTTGCATTCATAACCCCCCTGTTACTTTTGGTTACTAAAGTACCTTGTGCAAAGAGGTATAAACTAATTGTCCAGTGTCTCTATGGATCGACCCTTCTTTCCTTGTACTACTCTTTTAGTGCAATATAGTAGTGTTCTTTTGGAGTATATTGTACCCCGTTACTTGTTGGGTTTGACACGCCTAACAAATTTTCACTGTTACCAAGGATACGGTGTTACTAATTGTTTATGCCTAGATCTTTCCATACAGGTACACCACTACCAATTGACTCAAAGATAGGGACGACTGCAAAGATGTTAAGGAAGCAAGCCAAGCTTCGTAAGAAGCATCCAGGCTCTGGGACTTCTTCATCATATAACCCTCTGGTAATCAACATTTAGGAGGATATACCCATATCAAGTGTATCCGTATATGAAACAGAAAGCCTATCACTCTCACCTCAACCATCCTCACCCAAAAGTACCTCCCCACCTTCTTCAACTACTTATAATATCCCAAACACTACATCCACGGAAACTTCAACTACTACTCAAACAATGGGAGAAAACCATGGAGAGAATCCACCTCCAAATCCACCACCTGAGCAAACCCTTAGCCAATGGGCGAGATAAGAGGTTACTCATCAACCTCTTTGCATCACATATCTGGCAGCCATCAACTTAGAACTAAAATCCGGGCTCATTCACTTACTCCCAACCTTTAGAGGCCTAGAAAATGAAGATCCTCACAAGTTCCTCACTGAGTTCGATGTTGTGTGTGTTTATGAAACCACACAATGACCTCCCACTGGGGACGGTTATTACTTAGGTAGATCTTACACGCCTCTTTTTGGACAAATACTTTCCCGAAATGAAAGCTTCAGCCCTACGAGAGAAATAATTTGAATCAAGCAACCTAAAAGAGAGGCTTTTCACATATATTTGGAGAGATGCAAGAAACTTTGTGCCTGTTGTCCAAAAGACGGAACCACCGAATACCAACTTCTGAAATATTTCATTGAAGGAATGACCCCAATGGAAATAAGGCTTCTTAATGCTTCGAGTGGCGGATCTTTACCCGAAAAAACTCCAACTGACATCCGCAACCTAAGCAAGAACATTTTTGAAGATTCGATGCATTCAAGCCATGATTAAGAATAGTACATGGATGCACCTCAAGGTATAAAAGATGTCCAAAATCCTCAAAATGAAGCTCAATTGTACGAGCTTACAAAAGTGGTTATGATTTTAGCTAAAGACAAACGTGTGTAGCCGACACCCGACCCTTGTGGTATTTTCACTCAAGTGGGGCATCCAACCGACATGTGCCCTCAACTTCAAGGGGTAGATTATGAAGAAGCAAATGCCTTCGGAGGGTGTTCTGGGTCAAATCAAAGAGGATATGAGTAGCCACGGGGTGGTCAAAGATGGAATAACAATCAAGGTTGGGGAGCAAATCAATAGGGAAGTTATTAAGCAAGTCAACCACATCAATACCAACAAATACCACCTTTTCCACCACAGAACTTTCAACCAAGGCAGCTACAACACTCTCCTCAACAAGCGGGTTCATCAAGTATGTCCTTAGAGGACATAGTGAAGAGTTTGGCCACTAGCACCCAAACCTTCCAACAAGAGACATAAGCAAGCATAAAGAACATAGAGCAACAAGTTTCATAGCTTGCTACTTCCGTAACAAACTAGAATCTCAAGGAAAGTTGCTCGCCCAAAATGAAACGAACCCAGGGCACAACGTGTGTGCCATCACATTGAGAGGCGGAAGGAGTTACAATGGTCAAAAAGTGTTGGTTGGTCAAGAGGGAGAAGAAATAGTGGTCAAAGAGGCAACCAAAGAAGAGAAGAAGGAAGATAAAACAACTAGAAAGAAGCCCTTTGTTAGTGAATCTAAAGCCACACCTACTCCATTTCCTGAAAGATTAAAGAGCACGAAGAAAGAACGGGAGGAGAGTGAGATCATGCAAATGTTCAAAAAGGTTCAAATCAACATCCCACTCCTCGAGGCCATCAAGCAGGTACCTAGATATGCAAGGTTCCTTAAGGATCTTTGTGTATCTAAATAGAAAATAAAAGGAAAACAAACTATAACAGTCGGGGAAAATGTATCCGCAGTTTTGCAAAAGAGGATGCCCCCGAAGAGCAGGGATCCCAGAGTCTTTATCGTGCATTGCAAATTGGGAAATCTTTATGTACCTCGAGCCATGCTCAATCTAGATGCGTCCATAAATGTCCTACCATATTCTATTTTTAAATCAAATGGTGTACGACCATTAAGCAAAACTGGTGTGATCATCCAACTTGCTAGCCATTCAAAAATATGCCCAAAAGGTGTACTAGAAGACATGATAGTGCAAGTCAATGAATTTGTTTTCCCGATTGGTTTTTATGTTCTAGATATGGGAGATGATGACTCTCCAAGTTCAAGTTCCATACTTTTGGGTAGACCTTTTCTTAAAACTTCTAAAATAAAAATTGATGTCTACAACGGAACTTTAACTATGGAATTTGATGGTGAAGTTGTCAACATCAATATTAATGTAGCAAAAAAGGTTCCTTCTGTTGTTCAATCTGTAACAACGCAAATTTTCAAACAAATTTTTTTCATTTTAAAAATAAAGTATTTCCATTCAAAACAAGGCATAAATAATTTAGGTGTCATGTCAAATACAAATTGTCTAAATCCCAAGATCATAAGAACATCCTTCAGTGTGTATCGATCACGCTGGCGCCTTCCCACGGTCCTCGCTAGTACCTGAAACACATACATAACAACTGTAAGCATAAATGCTTAGTGAGTTCCCCAATATACAACTTACGCACATACGCCTTTCCAGGCCCTGACCTTCCGGTCCATGTGTCTCAGGGGACTTCCGTCCCTGCTGGGTAAACCTTCCGGTCCTACCCACGCCGACCTTCCGGTCCATCACACAACATATCGCCTTCCAGCCCATAACATATTGCCTTCCGGCCCATAATATAATCGCCTTCCGGCCCATGACATACATAGCACACATATAACAAATAACTTACCACATATATCATACATATCACATATAATATCCGACCTTCCGGTCACACAGTCAAACCCTTCCGGGTACAGTATAGTGAGAAGACTCACCTCGTGAATGCTGAAAGCTAGCAAATCCTAAAATCACTCGTGCACAATCCGACGAGCTACAACCTCCCTATATAATCATCACATATCCCTCATTAACACTTATATCTTATAAGTGTGACTATCCCTAAGAAGTCAGACTTAGGTCAACTCTGGTCAACGGTCAACGGTCAACTCGACCGGACTCTGCGAGTGCCATGGCGACTCGGCGAGTGTAGACGTCCTCCCCAACTTCCCCTGATGTTCCCTTTCTACTCGTCGAGTATCCCTCTTGGCTCGACGAGATCCTCATGGAAGAATCGCGGGGCCACCCCGACTCCACTCGCCGAGTCTGAAGAACAGCTCGACGAGTTCCAGTCAATCTCCAAGCTACTCGCCGAGTCTGTTCATCGGACTCGGCGAGTCCATGCCATGCAGTCGATCAAACTGCTTCCTGAGATAAGTTTTGTCCCGAATACACAAGCATGGGACCTTCTGGACCTCTAAAGGTCCTAATATAGGGTTATAGTCGTTTGGGTAACAATGTACTAATTCATCTAATCACCAAATGGGTTCCATAAACCCTAAATCCATGCACACATCAACAATACAGAAAGAATCCGAAATATTACCTGAATAACGCACTCTCTGTGTCCCCAAACCGCAGAACTTGAATCCCTTGCTGTTCCTTTAGCCAAAACTCTTCTCCTCCTTGCACAACAATTTCTTCAAAGCCCTAATACCCTTCAATCTTGCTCTAGATGCCCCAGCCGTTTAGGGTTCTTCTCAGTCGACTAAAGACGGACAATGACGGCCTATAAGTGCCTTATATACGTTCCAAAACCAGACGGCTAGGGTTTCCGCTGAACAGCGTCGACTCGCCGAGTCCATATCTGGACTCGTCGAGTCCAGTCGCGATCCCGCGACCAAGTCTGCGATCCTACTCGGCGAGTCTAGGCTCCAACTCGCCGAGTCCCCTCTTAAATCACCCCAAAAACATAATTTAATAATACCTGAGATTTCGGGCTGTTACAACTCTCCCCCACTAGGATTAGACTTCGCCCTCGAAGTCTCATTCTGAAAATAGTTCCGGATGCTGCTCCCGCATCTCACGTTCCGGCTCCCAAGTCATTTCCGATCCCTTATGGTGTTGCCACTGAACCAACACCAGAGGTACCTCCTTGTTCCTCAGAACCTTGATCTTCCGATCCCTGATGGCCACTGGTCTCTCAGCATAATTCAGGCTCGCATCCACCTGAATATCCTCTAATGGAACCACTGCCGACTCATCGGCTATGCACTTCCTCAATTGCGATACATGGAAGGTGTCGTGGATCTGTCCCAACTCCGCTGGCAACTCCAACCGATAGGCTACCCGGCCTATCCTGGCAATCACACGAAATGGCCCAATATATCGGGGCCCCAACTTGCCCCTCTTCCTGAATCGAATCACTCCTTTCCAAGGAGAGACCTTCAGGAGAACGAAGTCGCCGACTTGAAACTCAAGCTCGGATCGGCGCCTGTCTGCATAACTCTTTTGTCGGCTCTGGGCAGTCAATAACCTCTGCCTAACTTGCTGAATCTACTCTGTCGTTTGAAGCACGATCTCCGTGCTGCCCATCACTCTCTGTCCCACCTCTCCCCAGCAAATGGGGGTCCGACATCTCCTACCATACAACAGCTCAAAAGGTGGCATACCAATGCTCGAATGATGGCTGTTGTTGTAGGAAAACTCTGCTAAGGGTAGATATGCATCCCAGCTACCCCCGAAGTCTAACACACACGCTCGAAGCATGTCCTCCAGCGTCTGAATCGTCCGTTCGCTCTGTCCGTCTGTCTGGGGATGGTATGCGGTACTAAAATGCAATTTAGTACCCAGCTCCTCATGAAATTTCTTCCAGAACCTGGAAGTGAAACGCACATCACGTTCTGAAACAATCGAGATCGGTACCCCATGCCGAGATACCACCTCTCTCACATATATCTCCGCCAACTTCTCCGCTGAAGAACTCTCACTGATGGCAAGGAAGTGTGCACTCTTCGTCAACCTATCCACAATCACCCAAATTGCATCAACTCCCCTGGCAGTCCTCGGCAATTTGGTGATGAAATCCATAGTGATCTGTTCCCACTTCCACTCGGGAATCTCCAATGGCTGTAACTTGCCATGCGGTCTCTGGTGCTCGGCCTTAACCCTACGGCAGGTCAAGCACCTCTCAACGAACCATGCGACGTCCCTCTTCATACAGGGCCACCAATACTCCTTCCTCAAATCCAAATACATCTTCGTAGCACCGGGATGGATCGAGAATTTCGATCTATGAGCCTCTTCCATCAAAGTAATACGTGTACCGCCCACGAATGGTACCCAAATCCGACCCTGAAACGTCATAAGCCCTCGACTATCCTTAACGAACTCTGAAATTAACCCCACAACCCGCTCTTTCTTCTGCATTTCTGGTCGCACAGCCTCGGCCTGTGCCCCACGAATAGCATCCAATACTGGAGTCATCACAGTCAGTCTCAAGCATACATCTCGCAATGGAGTGCTCTCCGCCCTGCGGCTCAACGCGTCGGCTACCACATTAGCCTTGCCTGGGTGGTACAGGATCTCACAATCATAATCCTTGACCACATCCAACCACCTCCTCTGATGCATATTTAGGTTGGGCTGATCCATCAAATACTTCAAGCTCTTATGGTCCGTGTATATCGTACATCGAACCCCGTACAAGTAGTGACGCCAAATCTTGAGAGTGAACACTATTGCTCCCAACTCTAAATCATGCGTGGGATATCTCGCCTCATGAGGCTTCAGCTGCCTCAATGCATATGCTATCACATGGCCCCTCTGCATCAACACTGCACCCAATCCCGAAATCGATGCGTCACAATATACTACAAAATCTTCCATCCCTTCCGGGAGGGCTAATACCGGGGCTTCGCACAACCTCTGGCGAAGTGTCTCAAAGGAGGTCTGCTGCTCGGGCCCCCATGAGAATGCCACTCCCTTCCGGGTCAATCTGGTGAGTGGCACTGCGATCTTGGAGAAATCCTTAATGAATCTCCGATAATACCCCGCCAACCCAAGGAAACTCCTGATCTCAGAGGGTGACTTCGGCACCTCCCAACTCATCACCGCCTCAACCTTGGCCGGATCGACCAATATCCCTTTCTGATTAACAACATGTCCTAGAAATTGGACCTCCCGCAACCAGAAGTCACATTTGGAGAACTTTGCATAAAGCTTCTCCGACCTCAATACCTCAAGGACTTCCCTCAAATGTTCCTCATGCTTCTCTCTAGATCTCGAATACACCAGAATGTCGTCGATAAATACAATCACTGACCGATCCAACATCGGCCTGCATACCCTGTTCATGAGATCCATGAACACAGCCGGGGCATTGGTGAGCCCGAAAGGCATCACCACAAACTCATAATGCCCATAACGCGTCCTAAACGCTGTCTTCTGGACATCCTCATCCCGCACTCTCACCTGATGATACCCTGACCTCAGATCGATCTTGGAAAACCAAGATGCTCCCTGCAACTGATCGAATAAATCATCGATCCTCGGTAACGGGTAACGGTTCTTGACCGTCAACTTGTTCAACTCCCGGTAATCAATGCACATCCGGTGTGAACCATCCTTCTTCTTGACGAACAGAATAGGTGCTCCCCATGGCGAGCTGCTCGGCCGAATGAATCCCTTCCCCAGCAACTCCTGGAGCTGCGAGGACAACTCTTGCATCTCTGGAGGTGCAAGACGATAAGGCACCTTAGCAATAGGCGCGGCCCCCGGAACCAGGTCAATACCAAACTCTACTTGTCTCACAGGAGGTACTCCCGGCAGTTCCTCGGGGAAAACATATGGCAACTCCCGCACCACTGGGACCTCCTCCACTGACTTCGGTCTCTCGGAAACTTCCCGCGTATCCATCACATACGCCACAAAACCCTTACAGCCCTGCTGTAGACACTGCCTCGCCCTAGCGGCCGAACAAAAAGCAGATCCCGAACGGGTACCCTCGCCGTACACCGAAAGAACTCCCCCACTATGGTCTCGTATAGTCACCAACTGACGCTCACAGTCGATGACAGCGCCGAATCGGCTCAACCAGTCCATGCCCACGATGACACAGACGTCGCCCATCGCAATAGGAATCAGGTCTATCGGAAATTCAACCCCGAAAATCTCTAGCACGCATCCCCGAAGGACCTCCGTGGCATAAATCACTTTCTCGTCAGCTATAGAAACTCTCAAAGGTCGACTCAACGACTCACGACTAACGCTGATATGCTGACTAAAGGCTAAAGATACAAAGGACCTACTCGCACCCGAGTCAAATAACACTAAGGCAGGCATAGAGTTCACAAGGAAAGTACCTACGCATATAATAACATAAGCATAACATCTCAACATTAAAAATAAATACATGAATTACAGCATACCTGCCACAACATCGGCCGCAGCGCGGACCTCCTCCGCAGTCAGCTGAAAGGCTCTCCCCCGAGCCCTCGGGGCCTCGGCCTTCACCGGTCGAGTCGCAGTAGCTCCGACAGCAGGTGCAGATCCCTGAAGAAGCTGAGGGCACTCGGCCTTCCTATGGCCTGTCTGGTTGCAATGAAAGCAAACCGTAAATCCCTTGGGACACTCCCTAGCAATGTGCCCCTCCTTGCCACACTTGTAGCAAGCACCAGATCGACACGCCCGCTCATGACCCTTGCCGCACTTTCCGCAAGTGCGGCCCTTCGAACCTCCTTTGCTCGCATCGGCGGACCTTATCTGCTTGGCTGCCGGCTGGAACTGAGCCGGTCGCCGGTCTACCCGCTGGGACTCGGCCTCCTCCCTGGCCTGGGTCTCCAACTCCATCTCGCGCTTCCTGGCATTCGCCTGAAGCTCAGCAAAAGTATGGTAAGTGGAGTTTGACACAAACTCCCGGATATCCCTCCTCAACACTCCCAAGTACCGGCTCATCCGAGCCTGATCAGTGGACACCAGCTCGGGGCAGAACATCGCCCTCTCATGAAACTTCCGCGTGATCACCGCAACAGAATCAGTACCCTGCTTGAGGGTTAAGAACTCCTGAACCAATCGTTCCCTCTCCACCGGGGGAACGTACTCGTCCTTGAACATAGCAGTAAACCCCTCCCATGTCACTGCTGTAATCTCTGCCAAAGTGAAGTTCGCCGTTACGAACTTCCACCAGTCCTTCGCTCCCAGACGGAGCTGGTTCAAAGCGAACCATACTCTCAGGTGCTCCGGGCATGAGCAAGTGTAGAAGCACCCCTCTATATCCGCGATCCACCTCATCACAGCAATCGGATCCTGCGTCCCATCGAACTCAGGTGGCTTCGTGTTGCTGAACTCCCGGAACAGCAGCGAGTCACCCCCCTGTGGCCTGGCAGCGGCCACAGCTGCGGTAGCTGCAGCGGCTGCAGCTTCAGTCAATGCGGCGTACCGCTCCTCAAACGTCTCCATCAGGGTGGTCTTAATAGACCCAAACATCTTCGGGATCTCAGCCCGGATCGCCGCAGCTACTTCCTCGTGAATCATCTGACGAATCTCCTCGTCACTCACACCGCTCGTACTCGCTCCGTGGCGTGGTCTAACCATGATGTCTCTGAAATACAACATAAAACTATCAGAGACTCCATCGAGCGTAATCGCACTCGATAATGAAACCCTACTCAGTCTCCGATATCCAGGGATTCTTACTTGGGCCTCCCACTGACCCGGTGTCTTCGGTAGTACGGGCCCAATACTACCGACCACACCGCATCAGCAGTCATCCCAAATCTTCCTCCCCAAACCCTGGATAGTGAGTACTCTACTTCTGTTATGCACTATCTACTCGCACACTAACAAAGCATCTCATATCGGCAAACTTCCCTAGACTAAGGCATCACAAATCAGGCCACTCTAGTCCTATCATGAATACCTAGTCTTCTAGCATGCATAACAATTCATATCATATAATATTGTAAGGTATTTTGGGGATCTTTACCGTTCGGGCGTTGACTGATCGTACACACTGCTTCTTTCTTCCTTACCACAAAACCATTTACAAAAGTTTATGCCTTTATTTAAAAAGTTTCCTCAAATCCTCGGTTTGAGTTCAGTTACCCCCGAAGGTGCACCCGAATCCCTCAAACCAAGGCTCTGATACCAATTGTAACAACGCAAATTTTCAAACAAATTTTTTTCATTTTAAAAATAAAGTATTTCCATTCAAAACAAGGCATAAATAATTTAGGTGTCATGTCAAATACAAATTGTCTAAATCCCAAGATCATAAAAACATCCTTCAGTGTGTATCGATCACGCCGGCGCCTTCCCACGGTCCTCGCTAGTACCTGAAACACATACATAACAACTGTAAGCATAAATGCTTAGTGAGTTCCCCAATATACAACTTACGCACATACGCCTTTCCAGGCCCTGACCTTCCGGTCCATGTGTCTCAGGGGACTTCCGTCCCTGCTGGGTAAACCTTCCGGTCCTACCCACGCCGACCTTCCGATCCATCACACAACATATCGCCTTCCGGTCCATAACATATTGCCTTCCGGCGCATAATATAATCGCCTTCCGGCCCATGACATACATAGCACACATATAACAAATAACTTACCACATATAGCATACATATCACATATCATATCCGACCTTCCGGTCACACAGTCAAACCCTTCCGAGTACAGTATAGTGAGAAGACTCACCTCGTGAATGCTGAAAGCTAGCAAATCCTGAAATCACTCGTGCACAATCCGACGAGCTACAACCTCCCTATATAATCATCACATATCCCTCATTAACACTTATATCTTATAAGTGTGACTATCCCTAAGAAGTCAGACTTAGGTCAACTCTGGTCAACGGTCAACTCGACTGGACTCGGCGAGTGCCATGGCGACTCGGCGAGTCTAGACGTCCTCCCCAACTTCCCCTGATGTTCCCTTTCTACTCGTCGAGTATCCCTCTTGGCTCGACGAGATCCTCATGGAAGAATCGCGGGGCCACCCCGGCTCCACTCGCCGAGTCTGAAGAACAGCTCGACGAGTTCCAGTCAATCTCCAAGCTACTCGCCGAGTCTGTTCATCGGACTCGGCGAGTCCATGCCATGCAGTCGATCAATCTGCTTCCTGAGATAAGTTTTGTCCCGAATACACAAGCATGGGACCTTCTGGACCTCTAAAGGTCCTAATATAGGGTTATAGTCGTTTGGGTAACAATGTACTAATTCATCTAATCACCAAATGGGTTCCATAAACCCTAAATCCATGCACACATCAACAATACAGAAAGAATCCAAAATATTACCTGAATAACGCACTCTCTGTGTCCCCAAACCGCAGAACTTGAATCCCTTGCTGTTCCTTTAGCCAAAACTCTTCTCCTCCTTGCACAACAATTTCTTCAAAGCCCTAATACCCTTCAATCTTGCTCTAGATGCCCCAGCCGTTTAGGGTTCTTCTCAGTCGACTAAAGACGGACAATGACGGCCTATAAGTGCCTTATATACATTCCAAAACCAGACGGCTAGGGTTTCCGCTGAACAGCGTCGACTCGCCGAGTCCATATCTGGACTCGTCGAGTCCAGTCGCGATCCCGCGACCAAGTCTGCGATCCTACTCGGCGAGTCTAGGCTCCAACTCGCCGAGTCCCCTCTTAAATCACCCCAAAAACATAATTTAATAATACCTGAGATTCCGGGCTGTTACACAATCTGTCAATCTTGTGAATATGATCCAACCCTTAACAAAGAAAGGTTGAAACTTGTCTAACAATGAATTTTTAGAGTTAGTTTTGTCACACAAAACTAGACAGGAACGAAGCCAAAGAACATGCAAAGGAGTTTCATATAAGTAACGAGGTGCTAGAGATTTTGGAGTTTATTGATGACAAGAAGCAAATGAGGATTGATGAAATGAAATCCAAGCCACCTACAACTAAAGCCAAACTCCTTCCACCAGTGGAACAAGCACAAGATTTGGGATAAAAAACACCACTGGACCCTTTAAATAATATACATATAGAGAAGGGGAGCACCCAACCGGTCATCAACTCAAATAAACTATCGTTATGAAGAAAAGGAGTTGATAACCCTGCTGAATAAATACGAAAAAATGGCTGAGTGGACAATATCCGATATTACGGGTTTAAGTCCTTTCTGGTTTGTGTGTAAAAAGAAATCCAAAGGAAGGTTGAATGTTCCATTGAAGGAGGTGGCGAGAAGGTTGATGTGTTGGAGAGGCCCACATACTTAGAATGAAGCATACTAAATGGCCATGTCGAGCCAAAGACTTAAAACAAGGGGGGCCAACCGAGAGGGTACCCCAGGGTATTTTTTGTCTTTTCCTTCAAAACTTTTTCATTTCTTTGAAGTTTTTAGTTTTTAATGTTCGAAATGTTTCACAACATATTTTTAAATCTTCAAAATGAATCTTGGCGTTGAAAAATCATTTTTCCGGACGATTTGGGATTTCGGGAGTTCAAAATTTGGCATTTGCATGTAGAGGCGAACACTAGTGGTGCCCATTTTGGCTTGAAATCAACACGAGTCGTGTTAAAAGTCCAATGCCATTTACAGCCATTTTTGCTGAACACAAGCCATGTTCACTCAGTAAAAAAAGATTGAGTTTAGTGTCAAATACGGTTTTTATCACCGCATTCACCCATAACTCACTCCCAAAACAATTTCTCTCTTCCATTAATCCCTAGGTAGGAAACTTTCACAATTTGTTTTGTGATTTTGGGCTTGATACTTCATGTATGCAAGCCTAGGGAGGTTGAAGAGGAGGTTCTCACCACCAACTACAAGGCTCCAAGAACGATTTGGTAAATTCTTTCCATATCTTTAATCGTCTATATTTTGCTTAAAAATTCAATTTGTGTGCACTTGTGACTGTTTTGGACTCTTAACTAACCGGGTACCACCCTCCTCATCCTCCTCCTCCTCCTCCGCAATTGGTTGCATACGAGATGATGACACTCTTTACATACGATAGCTCCATGAAGTGGGAAAATGAGAAATCAAAATGAAAAAAATTCGAGCGACTGGATAGTTACTGGAAGTGTAGAATCAGCTATCAATGACTAGGGGACCCAAACACCGTAATTTGAGACCCCAACCTTAGATAATAAAAAATGGCATACTTAAACATTGTTTTGGTCTGTAATAATTGCTTTAGGATGATTTGCTTCTGAATGTTTAAAAAGAATCTTTATCGACAACTCTGGATCCACATAACACTGACCTATTTGTTGACACGCGTTACCCTCGCGGTAACAGAGAGCTTAAGTATCAGATCCACACTGTCAAGAAAGAAGAACGGGTACAACTGTCATATCCAGTACCTAAATCAGAATTTCAAGTACACAAACGAAGAAATTTTCGGAAATGCAAAAGTGATTGAAGAACTCAAGCTCAAAACGAAGATAAAAATTCAAGTTTAATCAAAATCAAAAGCCATCTCAAAATCAAATTTGGTGAATAAAGAACTGTGTGATATGATACTTGTGGCTCTCAAAAAAGTGAAAGCATAGGAGCTGGGCACCTTCGGGTGGGCTCACTATCTCAGCGAAAATTGATTCGCTGTGATGGGTTCTTAAGGATGCATGGATTCTGATTCTTAACCATCTAGTCTTAAATGAGATCCCGAACTATGTTATTATCTCTCAAAAAATCTAATTAAGGTATGAAGTTTAAATAGAACTATGGTTGGATTATTGGGTTGCACTGTTTCGTGGTCTTCCTCACTTTGGGATTCTGTGATATGTGGAAGGTAGCAGGATGGTCGCCTAGGTATTAATGATTGGAGCCCCCATTGATGTAAAGTCTGATTGTATTTATATATATTTATAAAAAAAAATTATTTTTGGTCTTAAATTTCTCTTCGGTTCACTTTGTTATTTAAGTATCTTTTGTACATGTATTTCTTTTTCATGGTTTTCATTGCATGCATTAATTCTTAACTTTTAGGATCCTTCTGTCCCCTTTTTGCTCTATGTTTCTTTTTGCTATCTAGAAGTCATCCTATTTCATCTAGTTCTTGTTCTTTCTTGAGGTCAATAAAGGTCTCAGCTTGGGGAGATTTGTTAGGTGCATTTTTTGCACCTTTTTGCACACCTTTTAGTCCCCATTATGCATCTATTTAGCATACTTATTTATTTTTCTTGCATTTCATCCAATTCAAACTAGTCTCTAGAACAACCTTATTTGCACGCTTTCATGCCCTTTTTAGGTAAACTGGAGGTTAGAACACGCTTTAGGAGGTGTCGTGAAGCATTGGTGAAGATTTCGGGATGATTGGGCAAAGAACGGAAAAGTTGGAAAAATCAAGTTTTGATTCGGAATTAGAGGAGTACACGGGTCTTCTTGGATTTACACTGAAAAGTGCGAGCAGGGCGTGTTTAACCAAGAAGAAGCTATTGACCATGCTGAACACGACCTGTGTCAGTTTATCCTATTTTAACATGGGCCGTGTTGACCATGCTGAACACGACCAGTGTCAGTTTAGCCTATTTTGACACGGGATGTGTTCGACCCAAAAACTGCCTTTTGACAATTTTTCCTATGTTTCAAATTATGGGATGAAGGTCATTTTTAGACACTCACTTGATATCAGAGCATTATTGGTGAGAGGATTTCGAAGGTTTTTGCAAGAATTTCATCATTTATCATTTGGAAACATTACTTCTCTTATTTGTAAGTTGTAATTGCATACTATTCCCATCTTTTTACTTGTGATTTTGCTCTAGCCATGTGTGGCTAGAACCCTAGTTTCTCCAACTTCATGTTTTGACTTTTTGGTTGTGATTTCAATCATATGACCTGAATTTTGCTTTTAATTTCTATCTAGTGAATTCGATTTTGCTTTAATCAAATGTTTGATTCTAATTATTATTCTTATTGGCCATTTGGATTAGGGTTAGGTCATTCAAGTTATCTAATTGCAAAATCCATAGTTTTTTTTTGTGAATTGGACTAAGTAACAAGCACTAAATTGATTTCCATTGAATGAATTTAGTGTAAATTTTATTCACACACTCTTACACTACCAAGCTTGTGAGGAGTATTAGGTGTTGTTAGGAATATTCACATAAAGTTTAATGCAATCTTTTAATCTAATTCTAAGAGCTTGTTTAGATTTGGTTAGTAAGGTTAGGATTAATCAAAGAGCTTGTTTTGGTTAATTAATGTGGTGAATGGGAAGTTAACACTTTCAAGTACCAACTTAGATAAAATTGAACAAATATATTGTCCTATTTGAATTACATTGCTAACTTGTCATACATAGACTTGGAGTCCTTACAATTTCTAAAATTAATTTACTCTTTTAGCTGATTATTTGTGTCTTTAATTATTTGTTTTAATTTTTGCATTTAAAACTCTCCCTCTTACTTTGGGTGACTAAAGTACCTGCCGCAAAGAGGTATAAACTAATTGTCCAGTGTCTCTGTGGATCGACCCTGATTCACATGTACTACTCTTTTAGTGAAATATAGTGGTGTTCTTTTTGAGTATATCATACCCCTTTATTTATTGGGCTTGACACGCCTAACAGCTTCCATTGCCCACTTCGTCGCTTACACACCCTAATCTCTATTTGTGGTGTGTTGAGCTTTTTCTGGTGATTGGTGTCCACTTTTCAAAGAAGGAAGCCATTGGGAAGCAAGGAAGGAGCTCCGAGTTTTGTAGATCTAATTTTTACAATTCTTGAACAATCAATAGAAGTATAAAGTTCTAAACTTGAAGATTATCTCTCTAAATCATGCTAGTTTTGGAAGTTATGTGCTTATAGTCCCATATTCTTGGTCTAGGTGATTTGTACTACTCTAAACCAAGTGAGTTGCCATTTTGGATGTTTTAGGACGTTTAGAGTCATAAAAATGGGATCTTGACCCTTCAATTTCTTCCATTTATGTATTATGTGGCTTAGAACATTGTGATATGTTAGGGTTTAAGATTTGGGCACTTTATAGCCATCCAAAGTCATAAGTTGGAAACTTTATGACTTAGAATGTTATTTGGGACTAGAACTAAATTTTGGACAAAAGGAATTTAGGAATTACGAGCTTAATGTTTAAGTCATGGCAAGCTTTTGCTTTTTTCGACTTAGAATCGAGATTTTTGATCATTGGAGGGTATTAGGGATAAAGTTGGAAACTTTATCCCATAGACCCTAGAATGAACCAGATCTAGGCTTTAGAGCCCTTAGGATCGGAGAAATCAGCTTATTCTATTAAGTTGTTCAGGGAACGGTGACCACGACGTGGCTTGGAATGCCACAACATGGCGACTAGGATAAGGACCGTCTGTTTTGGTGATTTGTGGCCACGACATGGTGAAGGAAGGCCACGACGTGGCAGTCAGCTAAAGGTTGACTTTTAACTTTTACCAAGCTTAACCTAGTGGCATTTTAGATATTTTGAACAGTAGTTAAGACTAAATCATTGTTTGTTGTATAGATGATCGGTAGGGTTGGCATTTGGAGCAGTGTTCTTTCTGAAATTATATCAGACTGTGAGGTGACTTTTCCTCACTGTACTTGTGGGTTGAAGGCACCATGGTCAGCCTACTAGATTTTGTATCCTAGTATATTGGATTTTTGTTATGTTGAGTATGTTCTATTTTGGTAGGTCTGTATTATTACCTGTATTGTTGGTTGTTGATATTTATTATATATGTCGACATGTTATAGTTTGTTGGGTTGCAGCAGTCCTGCTTTGTGCTAAAGGCCAAGACACTCAGGGTGGTTTGGATAGACTAAAGGCCTATGAGGCGGTCTAGCTAGGTGGAAGGCACGGAGAGTGACCAAAATAGGTTGTAGGCCCTGTGAGGCAGTCTAGTCAGGCTAAAAGCTCGTATATGCAGGTCGTTATCTATTTTGGTTGTGTATGGTACTTTGGAGGAACTCACTAAGCTTTGTCTTACAATTTATGTTTTATGTTTCAGGTACTTCAGATGATCGTGGGAAAGTAAAGGTGTGATCGTGTACATCCTTCTGGTTTTATGATATTGGATTTTGGGATACTCTAATTTATGACTATTACCTTTGAGGACAATGTTTTGTAAAAAATTATGTTTTTTGGTTGAAATTTAAAAACAAAATTTTACCTTGATTTTTGGGATGTTAGAGTTGCAGGTTGGTATTAGAGCCATGGTTTGAGAGAATTAGATAAACATTCGTGTGAATCCAGACTCAAACTATGGATCTGTAAAAGTTTCAAAATAAACTTCAACGATGTTTCCAAAATTATTTTTTAAAATTGTTTTCAAATTATTTTCAAGTATGACTAAGAAGGATGAGATGTATGCGGCCAGTTGGAGCAAGAAAGTGTACCCCAAGATACCTACACTGTTATTTGTTATGATATTATGATAGAACTGCATGCTAGTGGTAGGCTAGGGATCTTCAAGAATTGCATGATAGAATTGCCTGATGTATGATGCCAAATAGCCTAGGAGGACTTTTTGTATGCAAGATGAAATTAACATCATTACTGTAGTTTCTTAGTGTGTGCATTATAGTTATACAAAACTAGGATTTTGTTGCCTAAGAATGGTTGGTTTAGTCTTATTTCATGTTCCTTGTTTGATTTTAGACTTAGGGTAGAATCAAGTATTAGACTGTTTATGGGATCCAACGTTATGTATTATTAGCATGCACAAGCAGCTATCGGGTTGGTGGAAGTTTCATGAGACAGTATGTGAGCATCCGGCCAGATGAGAAATGATTAGCCACTCTCGAGAGAGTGAGTATAGGATGTATGTGTGTCCTAGTTGTGGGTTTTTTTCGTGGTAGTTTGTGATGATCCATTAAGACAAATATTGGTATGTGTGGAAGGTAGTATGGGCCACTACTACATAGGACCCATATGTGTAACAAGAAAGTCAGAAACCCCAAGGGTTTAGCCTCTCTATGATGATTATATAATATGAATTATTGCATTTATGATATATATATATATATATATATATATATATATATATATATATATAGGTTTATTATCAGTATGGTGTTCACAAGTGGATCTGGTTCCAGAGCTGGTGGTCAGGATAGGCTGGGATTGACAGATGACGACATCTATAACTTGATCGTTACTGAGGTAGTTGTTGTTGTTCGGAGTTCCATCCCCAAGGTTTTTGGATCTATCAAGACTGTTATGATCGAGTTGTTTGATGAACGGTATGCCTCTGTGACTGAGGTTGATGCTGCTACAACTACCGCGATTGTTGTTGTTTTGAGGATTCGGGGGGGGGGGGGGGGAGGGAGATCATTCTAGTATCATGACTTTAGCAACACAAAGCCCCCAGATTTTAACAGGTCAAGGACTCGATTGTAGCAATGAGGTGATTGTCTGATGTGGAGGGCTGTTTCTTCACAAGTTCATGCTCGGATGACCAGAAGGTCAAGTGTGTCGTGAACCTTCTTCGACTATGCGTGAAGGATTGCTGGAACATGGTGACCATTTCCTACACTACTAAGCAGAGGATTGCCGTGACTAGGGAGTAGTTCTTAGAGATGTTTCGCACGAGGTATGTTCCCGTATTAGAGATGGAGAGGTTGGGTTAGGAGTACTTAGACTTGAGGCAGACTACTGAGATGGTGACAGAGCTCACCAAGATGTTCACAAAGAGGGCTGTTTTCTGCCCTGAGTTTGCTGGTACGAAGCATGCCCAGATAACTTGGTGCTTGATCATGATCAAGACGGATATTTGACAATTTTTATCTACCCAGCGATACAGTACCCTTTCTGAGTTTCAGGATGCTTCTAGGAGGAGAGTGATTGACATAAAGACCTAAACAAGAGGGCAGTGTCAAACTCTGGCTCAGTCCCAGCCTGCAGCAAAGCATTCCAAGCCTGCTGATTCATGATCAGGAGGTCAGAGGGGTCACACTTGTGGCAAGTGCGGCAAGGTTCATGAGGTTGTTTGTCGATCTTCTTATTTTAGATGCCATAAATGTGGCAAGTAGGGGCACTATGCGAGGGATTTTCGCCAGCAAGCCCTAGTACCGAGCAATAGGATTTGTTTTCACTGTGCTCAGGTAGACCATGTGAAGGCCTAGTGTCCCTTGCCTATTGCCAGGCCGATGCAGGCTCTAGCCCCAGCTACTTTTAGGATCACAGATGGATGCTACGGGCAGGGAGGATCCCCCAAGTGATCGAGGTCGTGCTTTCCAGGTTACGGCGAAGGTGGTCAAGGTAGCGCTGAACGTCATTACCGGTATTTTTCATTTATTATTCTGTCAATTATTTTATGGTATGCAATTGTTTATGATTCTGCTAGGTAACTTCGTAGTGAACTCTCTTCCTACTCTTGTGCTTTTAGACTCAGGTGTGAGTCAGTATTTTGTATCTCAGTCTTTTAGTAGGCGTTTTGATATGACTCTTGGAAAGTTTGAGTGTCCTTTGTGAGTTTCTATCACCAACAAACACAGGGTTTCGACATCGAGTGTTTATCGGGGTTGTGTTTTGAAGATTTTTGGGGCCTCTTACCCGATTAACATGATCCGTATCCCCATGGGGGATGTGTGCATGCTAGTAAGGATGTACTGGTTGAGTGACTTTGGTGCAATGATTGATTATGAGGGTCAGTGGGTAGTAGTTCGAACCCTAAATTGGGGAGAACTGATTATTTATGGAGTGAGTACCAGAGTTGGATAAACCTTTTGTTTTGCAGTCAGGGATTGACAGTATTTACAACATGGGTGTATGGGTTACCTCGTATATGTCGTTGATACTTGGTTCAGGAAATAGGTTTAGGTTTCGGATGTGCCCATTGTAAGGAAGTTCCCTGATGCTTTTCCAGAGGAGTTACCAGGTGTGCCTCCTGAGAGGCAGGTTGAGTTCTGGATTGACTTGGTGCCCGGTGTAGTCCCGATTATTAAGGCATCGTACGGATTAGCACCACCAGAGATGTAAGAGTTGTCCTATCAGCTTCAGGATCTGTTGGCAAAGAAGTTTATCAGACCTAGAAGTTCACCTTGGGGACCAACAATTCTATTTGTGAAGATAAAGGATGGTTCACAATGTATTTGTATTGATTATCGAGAGTTAAACAACTTGACAGTGAAGAACTCTTATCCACTTCCATGTATTCATGATCTTTTCGATCAGCTACAGCATGCATCTTGGTTCTACAAGATTTATTTGAGGTCTAGGTATCATCAGATAAGGGTTAGAGAGGAGGATCTAGAGATGACTGCATTTCAGACTCGTTATGGCCATTACGAGTTTGTGGTGATGCTGTTTGGGCTCACCAATACGCCTGCAACATTTATGGATTTGATGAATCGCATATGCAGGACGATGCTCGGTCGATCATTCATTGTTTTTATTAATGATATCCTGGTCTATTCCAAGACTAAGGAGCAGCATGAGGAGAACCTTAGAAAGCTTCTAGGATTTTTGAGGCAGGAATGGATGTATGTTGAGTTCTCGAAGTGTGAGTTTTGGTTACGGGAGGTCTAGTTCTTAGGGCACCTCATTAACCATGATGGGATTTTGGTTGACACGGCCAAGATTGAGGCCGTTATGCAATGAGAGTTCCTGAAGTCTCTCTTGGAGATGAGGAGTTTTTTTTTTGGGTTTAGCCAGGTATTATCATAGATTTATTCATGATTTCTCTAAGGTTATTGTACCCTTAACTTATCTGATGAGGAAGGGTATGGATTTTTGCTGGGGGCCTGAGCAGCAGGTTGCATTAGAGACGGTTAGACAGAAGTTATGTGAGGCCCCAATGTTGACTCTCCCTAAGGGTGTTGAGGATTTTGTTGTATATTGTGATGCGTCCATCATCGGTTTAGGGGTAGTACTCATGCATAGAGGGAGAATGATTGCTTATGCTTCCAGGCTGTTGAAGTCGCATGAGGTTTGGTATCAGAAGCATGATCTGGAGTTGGGGGTGGTGGTGTTTGCCCTCAAGATTTGGCAGCACTATCTATATGGGCTCCGGTGTAAAAGGTACACTAGTCACAAGAGTCTGAGATATCTCATGGATTAGCCGAATCTGATCATGAAACAACGTTAGTGGCTTAACATGGTCAAGGATTATTAATTCTAGATTTTGCACCCCGCGAAAGCGAATGTGGTCGTTGATGCTTTGAGCCGCAATTCAGCTAGTTCTTTTGTTGTGATCTTATCTATAAGGATATCTATCGATTCACCGCTTCTGGATCTGCTCAGAGAGGCCCAGGATGAGGGAGTCAAGAAGGAGAATTGAAAAAAGGAGCGAATCAGGGGTGCAATTGACAGGTATTCTATCGATAGCCTTAGGTTATTGACTCGATGTGGTTGGGTTTGGGTTCCAGCTTTTGGTGGGATTAGACAGCTATGTTTGAGGAGGCACACAAGACATTTTTGATACACCCTCAAGCCACAAAGATGTATTTGGAATTGTCACTTAGTTAATGGTGCTCTTGTATGAAGAGGTAGATAGACTGTTATGTTGAGAGGTGCTTGTCCTTTTGGATGGTCAACGCTGAGCACCAGAGGCTTCATGGCAAGCTTCAGCCTTTGGAGGTTCCCATGTGGAAATGGGAACATATCACCATGGATTTTATCAGTAAGTTACCTCAGACGGCTAAGGGTTTTGATATGATTTGGGTTATAGTGGATTGTATGACTAATAGTGCCCACTTTCTAGCTATTCGGGAGAGCTCCTCGGCCGAGAAATTTTCCAATGTTTATGTACGTGAGATTGTTGCTCAGCATGGTGTTGTAGTTTCTATTGTATCTGATCGAGATGTTCGATTAAATTTTCAATTTTGGGGGAGGTTCCATAAGGAACTAGGTACGCGATTACATTTTAGCACTACTTATTATCCGCAGACCGATGGCCAAAGCGAGAGGACCATTCAGACACTTGAGGGTATATTAAGATCATGTGTCATAGATTTGAGTCAAGGACGAAGTCTGATTTAAGTGGGGGAGAATTGTGACACCCGTTCCAGGTATGAATTTAATTTTCAAATGTTAAATGTTATTCTGGGCGGCCACAACATTTTGGAGTCTCACCATGGCGTGAGATATTTTATGGGTCACGGGCTTTTAATGGACCACCACAGCATAGGTATAGGTGCTATGACATGGCAACCGATGTGGCTGAAAACCCTTATTATTTGGGTTTGAGCCCTATTTAAGCATCATTAACTCTTAAGACCTTTTCCCTCATCAGCCTCCATTCCGTACTTAGTCTCTTACAAACCCTAATCTCCATTTGTGGTGACTTGAGCCCATTTTGGTGTTTTGTGTCTACTTTTGAAAGGAGGAAGCCATTGGGAAACAAGGAAGGAGCTCCATGATTTGTAGATCTGAGTTTTACACTTCTTGAACACCCCGAAGAGGTATAAAGTCCTGAACTCGATGATTATCTCTCTAGATCTTGCTAGTTTTGGAAGCTATGTGCTTCTAGTCCCATATTCTTGATCTAGGCGAGTTGGGCTATACTAGACCAAATGAGTTGCCTTTTAGAAATTTTGGGATGTTTAGAATAAAATAAATGAGACCTTAACCATTCACTTTCTTCCATGCATGTATTATGTGGCTTAGAACATTGCGAAATATTAGGGCTTATGATTTTGGGCAGTTTATAGCTATGAAAAGTCATAAAGTTGGAATTTTTTAACTTAGAATGTTATTTAGGACTAGAAATGAAATTTGGATGAAAGGACTTTAGGGATTAAGAGCTTATTGTTTAAGCCATGGCGAGCTTCTACTTTTTTGGACTTAGAAAGGAAATGTTTGCCCATTGCAAGGTCTTAAGGGATAAAGTTGGAAAATTATCCATTTAGACCCTAGAATGGACCAGATATGGGCTTTGGAGCCTTTAGGATAGAAGAAATCGACTTAATCCATTAAGTTGTTCATGGAATTGTGTCCATGACGTAGCTTGGACTGCCATGGCGTGATGACTGGGCTAAGGCTCATCTCTTTTGGCGATTTATGGCCATGACGTGGCCAAGGAAGGCCATGACGTGGCAGTCAACTATAGGTTGACTTTTAAGTTTGATTTTTGACTTTGAAAAAGGTTGACCTAGGGGCATTTTGGGTATTTGTAGTAGTATCTGAGACTAGATCATTGTTTGTTGTATAGGTGATCGATAGAGTTGGCATTTGGAGCAACGTCGTTTCTGCTTTCATATCATACTGTGAGGTGAGCTTTCTTCACTGTACTTGTGGGTCGAAAGCACCAAGTCCGACCCACTAGATTTTGTATCCTCGTATATTAGATTGTTGTTGTGCTAACTATATGATTAGTTGTGCTGTTAAGTATGCGTTAGACTGCTAGATCTATATGATTACTTGTATTGTTCGTTATTGATTGTTATTGTATATGTCTAGATGTTCTGGTTTGTTGGGTTGAGGAGGTCCTGATTGATGAAAAAGGTCAAGACACTCAGGGTGGTCCGATTAGAATGAAGGCATGCGAGGTGGTCCAGTTAGGCCAAAGTCCCAGAGAGTGGCCCATATAGGCTGTAGGCCCTGCGAGGCGATCCATTTAGGTTGAAGGCTCATATTGAATGTGTTATTTCTTTTGGTTTTGTATGGTACTTTGGGGGAACTCACTAAGCTATGCTTTACAGTTTAAGTTTTGTGTTTCAGGTACTCCAGATGATTATGGGAAAGCAAAGGTGTGATCATGCGCATCCTTCTAGTTATATGATATTGGATTTTGGGATACTCTTATTTGTGATGATTACCTTTGGGGACAATATTTTGTAAACAATTATAGTTTTTTTTTTGAAATTTAAAATAAAAATTTTACCTTGATTTTTGGGATTTTATAATTATGGGTTTGTGCCCTTGGTATGCATGAAACTGGAGAAAGTCTGAGACTTTATCCATTAAGATGTTTATCTAGTGTAGATATGGAAGTTGGTGGTTGAACCTTATGTATCAAGGGCTTAATGATTATGTTGGGACTGAACTTATTAGATGGGGCATAATTTTCATTACATGGCATGTAGCCTCATATTTACTTGATTTTGCCACCTTGGGCTCTATGCATGGTATAATCTGGCTGAATGTTGACTTTTGACTTTTTAACTATTTATCGTTGACTTTGACCAAGTTTGACTTTAGGTCAAATGGAGTAAATTGAGTAGTAGATTGATTTTGGCTCCTTGTTTGTGGTATAGGTGACCTATAGAGCCGATATTTAGATCAGTGTTTATATCAACATCTTCTAGACTTTGAGGTGAGTTTTCCTTACTGTACTCGTGGGTCTAAGGCACCAATTTCGGCCCACTAGAGTTTTTTATATCTATGTGTATAGGACGTTTCTACGCTATAGTGATATATTAGATTGGTAAATTTTTATGTTTTCCTGTGCTAGTTGGTTATTTGTTTATATGCATATGTGAACATATTATGGTTGGTTTGAGACGGTTCTGCTTTGTGCTGAAGGCCAAAATACTTGGGTGGTCCAATTGATACTGTAGGCCAAGGTGTGGTCCAATTGATATTGTATACCTAAGGGAGTGGTCCAGCCTATGTTATAGGCGCGGGAGCGCTCCGACTTATAGCTGAAGGTTCGAGGGTGGTCCAGCCTTGTGTTATAGGCCTTGTTTGCGTGCCTTGTATGTATTTTGCTGTGTGGAGTATTTTGGGCGAAATCAATAAACTTTATCTTACAATTGTTGATTTCATGGTTTCAGGTATATCAAATGATCGGGGAAAGGTGAATGTGATGGATTTTGATACATAAAATATAGAGTTTTTCATAAAAACTGGAAATGGAAGCTTTAAATTTTTTTAGTAAATTTCAAGTATATAACAAAACCAAAACCATCAAGGATACTTTTAAAGAGGTTAGAATGATATAAAACAAGAATATGATGTTTAAGAATAATAACCTTTGATGCCTTTGGACCCTCTTGGATTTGGGGTATTGAAGTAGATGGAAAGAACAAGAAGCTTGATCTTCTTTACAAGTAATCCAACAACAAGAATAAGGTACCAAAAATGATAGTTTTCTTCTTGTATCAATATGTTTCTTTAAGCCTTTAAGTGCTTAAGTAATAAGCACTAAAAGAAGACGCAAAGGAAACACCAAATATTTATACTTGAACTTCAAAAAATGAGAAGAAGAGTAGCAAGAGAGGATACAATTTTTGTGCTCTTTAGAGATAAATTTTGACTTAAAACAACTATCTCATTTCTCATGCATAAGTGTCTCTTTTATATTCCTATATAAAGTAAATCCTTTTCATTATAATACTCTAATGTATTATAAAGCATAAAGCTAAGGTAGACAAGGCACGGAAGCAAGTCATGGAGGTTAAACAACAATATCCATGTCTCGTATAAACTTTCCGCCATATATGTCAAAAGAAGAAGACAAAAAATCATGCCTAGTTGTTTTTAACCAAAGATGAATTAACTAACTAACCATCGTAAATTAAAGTGTCCAAAACTTTTTACATAACTTATAATATTATACCATATCATATCGACTAGTTTGTAGTTTCTTTTATTATTATTTTCATAAAATAATAATTATTCTCTAATTAAATACAAGAGTTGAATTTATTTATTAATATCAAATACTTAATAAATATTCAATAAGTACCAACTTAATTAAGGTGTGACCCTATAGGATCAATTCCATTATCAATATCACTCAATAATGATTCTTGGGCATATGGATCCAATAATCTCTCACTTGCATAAGATTCATTAAAGAATGACATAAACATTAGTTGGTATCTAGAAACTCGCTACTGGCCCTAAAAACACACCAAGGGGTTCCATCAATCAACATCCAATTCCAAGAGCTCATGAGCTATATTTGAAGTATTAGGTAAGTGTATCCATATTCTCTTTCTTTTTCATACATGATGTTGTATATGAGAAATGGAACAAAATTATTCTCAATTGACATCTAACTTTAAGAAGGTGCCTTAGATGTCTTACTGTTAACACATAAGAGAAACAAATCCATCTTGACTACATACACAGTCTCATATAGTTCATGTTATGCCCAACGAAAGCTTTTATGACTGTACAATTATGAATAATGTTTAACAATGTCAATGTATAACAATATCAACACTTAAGTTCTCCAATATGTATCCTAAGTTGAAAGACATAAAGATATTTACATATGTTCAAGATTTACTTATGATAATGATCCATAAATCGACTCTTGATGCGAGTCATATCTAATAGTTTTTCTTTAACAAGTGCATATGAATTTGGATGAAACACTTTGCTACTTCACCACTTGAAATCAACCTAGCCGATTCATATTAGTCTTAATTCATAGTTGCTCCCACAATAGTGACTGACTATGGACAATTTGAATAATTACATTATTTAAGGATCAAATGACATGCTAACATAGAACACAATAATATTTAACACAAAAAGGATATTACATATATTAAAAGAGATTATATATCATTGCTACATAGTTAGGAATATCCAAATATTAGTTAAGTACAAATTTAAAACCAATCACTAGCAAATCGAATATTGATTCCTTTGCATGACTCTTAAATTTGTTTTGTGGAAGAGCCTTTGTGGATGGATCTGCTAGATTATCATCTGTATGAACTTTCTTAATCAGTATATTTCCTAATTCCAACTCTTGATGAATGAAATTGAATTTTCATTTAATGTATGTAGTCTTGTTTGTAATCATCAAGTCTATTGTGATAACGATAGCACCAGTGTTGTCACAAAGCATCTTAATGGCCTTTTTGATGCTTGGAACTACATCTGGATCACCGATGAATTTTCTCATCCAATCAACTTCTTGAGCTACCTCATATGCAACTATATACTCCGATTCTATTGTATAAAGTGTGATTACTTCTTGATTTGAAATTTTCCAAGCAATGGATCCTCCATTAAGTGTGAACACATATCCGACTGTGATTGTGAGTTATGTTGATTAGTATTAAAACCAACATTAGTTTAACTTCTTACAATAATCCCTTCTTTAACTCCTCCCTAAAGCAGAAACATGTCTTCAGTCCTTGTTAAGTACTTAAGTATGTTCTTAACCACCAACCAATGTTTCTCTCCAGGATTAGCTTGATACAAACTAGTTAGACTAATAACATAAGATACACTTGGCCTTGTACATGTCATAGCATACATAATTGTACCTACCGCTGAAGCATACTATATGTGACTCATTATTTTGATCGCATCTTCACTACTAGGGTTATCAGCCTTAGAGAGAATGTTGTTAGGCAGTATGGGTACAATTCCTCATTTTGAGTTATCCATTGAAAAGTGTTTTAAGTCGTTGTCAATGTATGTGCTCTGACTCAAGCCAATGAGTCTTTGGGATCTATCCCTATAGTTCCTAATACTAAGTAAGTATGCAACATCCCCTAGATATTTCATTTGAAAGGACTTGCTATGGTAGGCGTTAGTCTCCTTTAATGTTGGGATATATTTCCCCATCAGTAATATGTTATCAAAATATAGAATTAGAAAAACAGTATGGCTCCCACTTTCTTTAATCTGTACACGTGGTTCATCAGGACTTTTTGAGAAACAAAACCTTTTTATGTTCTCATCAAACCGATGATACCAAGCCATAGATGCTTGTTTCAATCAATAAATAGACTTATTTAGTTTACACACCTTCTTTAAGTTATCTGGCTTGACAAAACCTTCAGTTTGTTCTATATAGACATCTTCCTCAAGATATCCATTAAGGAAAGCAGTTTTGACATCCATTTTCCATATCTCATAGTAATAATATGCAACTATGGCCATAATAATCCTAATATATTTGATCTTAACAACTGGAGATAAGGTATCTTCATAGTCAACACCTTGAATTTGAGTATACCCTTTTAAGACAAGTTGTACTTTGAAAATTTATACATTTTCGTCCATGTCAATCTTCTTCTTGAAGATCCATTTGTTTTCAACAACCCTACTATTAGGACTTAGGAGGTAAGTCAACCAAGTCCTATACTTAATTGTCATTCGTTGACTAAATTTCAGCTTTCTTGGCTTCAATCCATTTATTAGACTCTGCTTCTGCAGTATCTGCCTTGTAATTGATGGGCTCATATTGATCCATCAAAAACACTTCATATTCAGGAATGACAAATCCAAATCTGTCTAGTTCTTAACGAGGTCCACTGGAGCGTCGTACAGTTGGTGTGGTTTCCGGCATCTTAACGATTATTTCAGGTTCAATAATTCTTTGTTGATTATCATTCTTAACTAAAGGTTGTGTTTCACGAATTTCTTCGAGATCTATGGGGCTCCCACTTGATTTATGAAAGATAAATTCAGTTTCAAGAAACACTGCTTTTCAGGCTATGAACACTCGGTTCTTTTCTTTTTAGAAGAAGTAATAGCCCATAGTTTCCTTTGGGTATCCCATAAAGATACACTTTTGAGATCTGGGGTCAAGCTTGTCAGAAGTCACTATTTTAACATATGCTTCACAACCCCATATCTTTAAGTAAGACATTGATGAAACTCTTCCATGTCGTAACTCGTAAGGAGTCGTACTAACCTTTTTAGTTGGGACCATGTTTTCAATTCAGGCTATGGTTTCGACAGAATAACCCCAAATCGAATGAGAAAGGGAAGTATGACTCATCATTGAACGTACCATATCAAGTAGAGTAAAATTCACCTTTCTGAGACACCATTATGCTGAGGTCTTCTTGGTGGAGTGAGTTATGACACTATGCCACAATTCTTAACATGTTCATCAAACCTCGTAGCTAAGATATTAACCACCACGATCTGATTTTATGGTTTGATCTTTTTACCAAGTTGATTTTGTACTTCATTTTGGAATACCTTGAAGACATCGAATGTTTCATGTTTGTTTTTCATGAGATACACATATCCAAATCTATTGAAGTCGTTAGTAAATGTAATGAAGTATCTTTCACTAATTCTGGTCATTATTCTAAAAGGTCCACATTCATTAGTATGTATAAGCCTTAATAGATCTGAATCTCTTTCACCAACACCGGTAAAAGGAGTTTGGTCATCTTTCTACATAGACATGATTCGCTTAAATAAAAAGACTCTAAGCTTGTTGATTCTAAGATTCCATTCTTTTGAAGATTAGCAATGCGAGAACGGCGGAAACTTTGTTTTAATTAAGTCTAACTTTGTTTTCTTATTTGTTAAGTTTTACATTTGTCACACCCCAAAACCGAGAATGGCGGAAACGTTCTGGGGCGGAGGACGTCATGTAATGTATCACAACAAATGTAAAGTAGTAAACAAGCAACAACATCGTCTATTGCATTAATAGTAATAGTTTAATACATGTGTGTTATTTCATAGTAATAAGATATTACAACAAGTAATCAAAAATAAAAGACGAGTCTTGACTGCTCCGTCTTAGCAAAACCTGGTCATTGTACCTGTCTACCGGTGACCTGAGAATACAAGTTATTTTGAAAGTGTAGGTCAGCATTTCAGCTGGTGAGTTCATAAGTATTTAATGTCATTGTTCGTATAAGTTTGATGATAACATTTGAAATCGTTCAATGTAATTGTTTTTATATGTTTTGAAAACTCCTAGAAAATCCCATATTTTTTACTAGTATAAAAAGTCGTCTTCTACCAAGACCTAATGTTTTGAAAGTAGTCTTTAACCAAAACCTGACTGTTTTGAAAGTAGTGTTTAACCAAAACCTAATTGTTTTGAAAGTAGTCTTTAACCAAAACTTGTATGTTGTGCTGTAACAAAAATGATTTTCCCCTTTATGACTACTATTAACGATATGCATAGTCTACTTCATCGTTTACGTGAATGTATCACAAAATAAAAGTAATAGGATAAACACGACATCGCGACTGCCTAAACGTTCTCACCGTGAATATCCGTAGATGTTCATTTTCCTCTGTAGCTACCAGCAGGTGGAAGGAATGGTTAGTTCCTTAACTGTCTTCCTAGTATAAGTATTAATCGTAGACATCCGTAGATGTCCATTTACCTCTTTTGCTAACAACCGGGTTTAGGAATGGTTAGTCCCTTATTGTTTCTTACCACATAGTATCTATGTAAAAGTATCCCTATAAGTGTATCCATGTAAGAGGAATCTTTGTAAGAGTATCCATATAAATGTATCCATGTAAGAGGAATCTCTGTAAGAGTATCCCTTCATATAGCATGTAGTCTAGACTCATGAATGAACTGACTCTGGTGTAATTTCTTGTAATAGGGATAATGTTTTGTATCCCCTAAACTATTCCTATAATAGTTTACTAGAATGTAATTGATGAGTGTCCAAGTAGGTTTATACACCCTTGCTACCCAAGAGTGTCGGAACTGAATTAACTGATGGATCATTTATGACTATATATGTACACATGATATATAACTAATATTTAAACGACCTTCGGAAGAGTACCCGATATCCCACCAGACCACATCCAAATCAAGGAAAAGGAAACAGGGTGGATAGCCTTCCTAAGTATTTTAAACATTTCTTATATAACTATACATATAGAGGCATGCAATTTAAAATATAAAAGCATAAAATAAGTTTTCTAAAACCTTTGAGAAGTTTGGAAATATAAGAATTTATGACTTGATGTCAGTTTATAAATCGGTTCGAAATACCGTTTGACAAGACAGTTTAAGTGTGAGAAAACCTTTGTTTGAAGCACAACTATAATAGATTCAAAAAGGAAACTTACAGTTTGTAAGACAGTTTCTACAAGTGTTTTCAACATGTAAAAACGTTTGTGAAAACTATTTGAAGTACATATGAAAATGTTCGTTTGTTCTTGTATATGAATGTATCTCCTTGAAATAGTATTCTAGTATATAAAAGTTCGTGATGTTTTCGTAAAACTATATCTATTATAGTTTTCTAAAAGTGTGTCTCGTTTGTATAGTAATCCCTAGTGAAATGCTCACTTGTTATGAAAAGTATAATTTTTGTAGTGCCTAAGATGGACACATATACATACAGTATAAGCAAAGTTTTTGATTTATACATATATAACAACACCTTTCATTTCAAAAGATATGATGTTATCGTGATACATTTTGCATATGAAAGTTTCTTTATAATAGTTATAAATCACATATGATTTTGTTCATAAAAAGTGTATAATGAAACTTTATATAACACACGATAGTTATCGTGTGTTTTACTTGTATTCCCCCCCTTAAAAGCATATAAAAACATTTATAAAACATTTAAAAGTGTGGATTATAGGGGTATGAACTCACTTGATAGATTGAAGAAAAGCGAGACGAAAACCGAGCAGAACTTCTACTCAAGCAAGCGGATTCCTCGGGATTCTCGGGAATCTCGGGAGCGTAAAACTTCCTTCCCAACTTGGATATGAAAATCGGGCCTTTGGGATGACTCCGAGGGTTGAAACGCAGAGCTTCGGCGCGAGAAAGTAAGGAATGGAGCAAAAATGGCTGGCACCCTCGCATCCCTTTGATAGTGGCTGGAGGACCTCGGTACGCTGGGCGTACGAGAGTATGCGGGGCATACTCATGCGTCATGCATGAGCGCATCCTCGGTCGAAGCATCGGAGTGACGTGGACGAATTGAGGCCGAGCATCCGAGTACGTTGGGCGTACGAGGGTACGCTGGGCGTAACCTGGATTGGTCCGATGACTCGTCCTTCGGATAATACCGGATTTTAAATTTAATTTATAATTTAATTATTTAGTAAACTTCAAAAATTCATATCTTTCTCATACGAACTCCGTTTTCGACGTTCTTTATATCCACGCGAAGGTGAGACTACGATCTACAACTTTCGTTTAGACTCCATCGACAAATCTTGACTTTATTTTTAATATTATAATTTAATAGGTCGGAACAAGAAAAATCCGTTAAAGTTCCATAACTTCTTCATACGACGTCCGTTTTCGTCAGACTTTTTACCGATGCGCTTCTATTGTTGAGACCTTCGATTCTCATTTAGTTTGTGTCGGCTAAAAGTCTCTCGATCTCTATCTCGTGTGTTTAGCTGTCTACTGCTATATTTGTAAGTTTGAAAAATCATAACTTCCTCATACGAAGTCAGATTTGGACGTTCTTTTCATGTACGTTTATGATTTAATGATATCTAAAACTTTCATTTAGATACCTAAGGCTAAAAATTATTGTATTGAAACTTCGCGTTTTACGTCTATCAGTGTTGCCGGTTTTGCCGAGAATCTTCGGTTGGTCATAACTTCTTCGTTACAACTCGGATTTTAGGGTTCTTTATATGTATGAAAACCTTGAAACGATTCCTACCACTTTATTTATCCTAAATAAGATTTTAGGAAAGTTAAATTTTTACCTATATTAGACTGGTGTTACATTTCATTGTCTCGAAATATCGGGTTGTCACAACATTGAATTATTCTTTTGGTATGAACCATTTAAATCGATTTCATATATTCCATTATTGGGACTAGTCTCAAAATAGAACACTTTATCTTTAAACACATATATGTTTTAAGAATCAAAGTTAAACTTATAATGAAAACCTTTTTCATATAAACGAAAAGTAGAGATAATATTCCTAGTTATACTAGGTGCATAACAACAATTGTTGAAAATAAGATTAAAACCAGTTGAAAGCAAAAGATGATATTGTCTCAGAGTTCTCTAACATTCTTTAGTCCCTTCAAATCATTGCACATGTTAGTACCACTTCCAATATTGAATACTCAAGAATTAGTATGAAATGCATAAAATTCAATCACATATATACCTGAGGTGCCAACCTGGTTAGATTTGTTCTTATTAAGTTCATCTAGGTACCTGGGACTATTGCTTTTCTAGTGTCCCCTTTCATTGCATTGAAATCAATCAGAGTCAGCAGTAGGCATGGGTTTAGGAATTGGTTTGATAGCAAGAGGCTTCCCTTGACCCTTTCCATTGCCCTTACCTTTCTTGATAGCTTTTCCTTTCCCCTTACCAGTATTATTACTGATTTTCTTCTTGGATATTTGATCCTCGCGGATCATCAATACTTGATTGTTCCTAGATTTACTGGTCTTTGCCTCGACATTCTTGGGCATGTTATGAGGCTCATTGATGCTCCTCTCTCAGTTATTCATCATGATGTTCATCCCAAATTGGTTGAATGAATTAGGCATTGAGGCTAGGATCACATTGGTCACTATCTCATCCTCATATAGGAATCGGATGTGAGCAAGTTGCTCAACATAAGCTTTCATTTTGAGTACATTTGCACTCACAGAAGATCCCTTAGCCATCTTGCAACCAATAAAAGCTTTAAAGGTCTCAAACCTTTCGTGCTTTTCCTAAACATGAAACATGAATCCAGGTTGCTCAATCATTTAAAAAGCTTCATGCAACTCAAAAGTTTTCTAAAGTTGAGGAGTTATAGTTGCAAGCATGATGTAAGCCACTTCAGTCGAATCATTTACATGTTTCTTCTGAGTATCTTTCAATGCGTTGGCAGCATTGGCCTGGAGATTTTCCGAGATAGGTATGGGTTATTAGGGTTACAACTACAATTCCGTAAGCGGAAAACATTTAATTAATTCAAATGATTAGGGCACATGCAACCTAATAGGATCTATGTCTTTCACATATAGGCAACATACTATGAATTATTATCCTATAAAACTTTCCTACGAAAAACTAATTCATAAGAATAAGAAACTTACCTTGAAGATTGTTTTTCCATTGCAAACAATTTTGAATTCCTTTTTGAAAAACACTTGGAAGCAAGCACAACAAGTGTCATGCCTTTAATGATTCACACCCCAATCCTAGCAACAAAGGAGCTTGAAGAGAGAGAGGAGAAGAGTACAAATTTTGGCCTTATGAACCTCTAGGAGTCATGGACGAAATTCAAAGCCCTTAGGGGTTTATATAGGAATCTAGGAAGGTATTGGATAAGACAAGTATCTCTAAGATAACTCCAATCCTTTAACTTCCTCCTTAAGGCATCCAAGGCACTCTAATGCTCAAGGAAACCCTAGATAGCATTTTCGAACTCGTCCCCCCTATGTGAGGTTCTAGAATTTGTCAATGTTTAATATTGAACATTATCACCTTTAGCCCTCCTACTTTTAATTAATCAAATTAATGCCTAGATTAATTCCAATTAATTTCTTATTAGTTATTAATTAAATAATACTATTTGCAATTAATATATTATTCACATAATATATTAACAAGTTATTTATTTTGATTTCTAATTAATTTATTAACCATATAATAAATTAATAAATCAGTCTCTCTCTCTCTTTAAAAGTTATCATATTCAATTGTCAGGTTTGAGGGCAACCCAAAAGGACTATGATATTATCAATTCAATTTTATACCAATTATAGTTATGAGTTTAGAGACTGAATCCAATAGTCTCCCACTTTGATAAGGCTGTAACTGTAATCGCCAGTATAACTACCGAATTGATCAACAAATTATAAGTTCCAAAAGCTGCTGTCAAACTCTAACCCAGTCAGTAACGTGTCCTAAGACAAGTGATCAAATATTCCTCTATTCTACAAGATATCGTACAATCATAAGACATGGAGTATAATCAATATCATTGTCCAAGACTTTGTTTCCTAATTTCTGATTTGTGATGACGACATAAGACTTCTAATCGAACACATCAGTTTAGTTTTGGCTAGGCCGAGCACTTATAACTCAACACCAAGTAACCGAGGGGCCCAAAGATATCGCTTTTCCTGTTAGGGAAAAAGGAATGAATAAAATTTGACTTATATTCTTGCACTATTTACTCATGAAATCATGCACATCAATACATTTTATAACATCACTTTACTGATGCATTTACGTATTATAAATGCATAACTGACTTCTAAAAAACAACTCATATATCTCCGTTTAAAAAATATAAGATATTATCGTCTCAAAATTACACGTGATCAAATCCATGAAGTAATTCTCTGAGCTTGGGTTTATCCAATACTTAAAATCCCCATTACTAAGTAATCATGAACATTGCAACAAACTATTGCTATGTCTAATCTCCATAGACAATCTACAATTCAATTTGTGATAGTCATAATTCACTATTTACTTCCAAAAGTATGTGGAACTATGGAATTTTAAATAATCACATTATTAAGGAAGTAAACCATGCAAAGTGAAGCACAATAATAACGTATTTAACTATGGTCTCAAAACTATTGAATATAAATAAAAACCCTTATTATTTAATCACCATATTAATTAAGACTGTCATTGTATAATGTTTTGATTAATCAATTAAACCCTTGAATTAAACATCCGTCATACCATGTTATGAACATGCATATTGTGTTTCTTTATAGTCCTTCCTTTGTGAACAGATTGACCATAAACTATTCCAATGATGCTCATTTCACAATTCCAAATTCTTGTCACTACTAAATGTGTCAAAATTCCAACCTTACATGCATTGATCTTTTGTGATGTCGAGGCTTCAAAGTCACAGAAACTCAACCAACGATATTACAAAATGTTTCATTAGAACTTTATTAATAAAAACAATTTCATGGTAATGAAGTCTCAAACTCAAGACACACTACTTGAATACCTTCCTTACATTAAAGTTTCCAACTCATATGTAGATTTAATAATCGACTCCCACTATGGAAACATTTACATATACCCATATGACCATCAATTCTAATCAAGAATCATCTTAATCTAAAACATGTCACTATGGTCCGTCCAAACAAAACTATACTTCCAACTATCCACAAGCAACCAATCTTTTGGCAGCCCTTCAGAATGTTCTTGACAGGTGTCCAAGAATTTTAGTCACACAAAGTTCTATTCCTTTTTCCCTTCTCAATTCCCAAGGCATTAGAAAAAAAACAAAAAGAGTGAATATTATAGCATACGTAATCGATCCTATATTCGAAGCATACGGGACTCGATTCATTATGTATTACATAAGGATCTTGTATATTTTGCTATAATATTTCAACATATTGAATTTTATATGTTGAATCATTTCAACATGATATTCGTATATGTCCAAGACTAATTTCTATTAAACCCTTCAATCTAAACTTTTAGATTTGAAATGAAGTATGAGTGCCCTCTCCTTTAAGTCTATCATAGAGAAACAATTCCCAAACTTTGCAACTTACAAATTAAAAACTTTGTTTCCTATGAATAATAAAACCAAATTGTAATACTAACATAATAATTATACTCCCTCTAGCATAACAATTATGCTCCTACTAGCTTTGTCATGTACCCGGAAATTAGCTGGACTTTCTTACTAATGTACAAATTTATGATACGTGATGTTTTGATTAGTCTCCAAATTAGACTTCTCAATCTTATAGACCTTCATTAGATAGCATATATGTGTGTTTAGGCCTCTTTTAGAACTTATAACCATATGTCCTGAAAGTTTAAACAATTCCTTGCCATTTCTCATAATTTGAAATATGAAAAGGGATGTTGTAATCATATTCAAATTTGAGAATGCAATTAACACAACCACTAACGATAATGATACTTATCAGTTCTTTAAAATCTATTAGCAAAAGTGTTTCCTCATAATTATTCTCATAAATTACAATGAAACCTTTTGCCACCTACATTTTATGGTGTATTCGTTCTCATCCATGTAAGGCTATCATTTTCAACCTGCAATCATAAAGACAAGGTTTAGGACAAAACCAAACTCAAATTTAGCTTTCCTTTCATGGACTAAACTTTGCTTATTCTTAATTCCTTGCCCTCTGGTAGCACAAGGGTCTACCAGTGCTTCCATGTTGGTAAGAAGCTCACCCATATTAATCAATGTATTTTCACTGACCAACATGCTCAACCTTTTGCAGTCAAACGAGAACCATAGAACTCATAAGTATTGCCAACTCAACTGGAAAGTGGACAAAAATTAGAATCTGGTGACTTAACACAATAGGTTATCAACCTTAGGTCGTGCACTAGTGATAACTAAAAGTTTTATTTTTCAATTGACTCCTGAAACTCTCAAGATCAGTAAGACTCTCACTGACTTCTTGACATATAAATTGTTCTCTCAAGGCACATTTCATGACGAGCTAAAATAATTATTCAAAAGCTAGTGTGGATTCTCGACAAGAAACACTTCATGGAATTGGTATTAGTATATCCTTTGTTATAACCAAAACATCACAAATTCCAATTCCAAGTGTGCTAGAGTAAGAAAACATTATTACTCCTTAATTCATGAGGTGTTATGAACCTACTTAGTATAAAATAAGTGTCTAGATACGATATGTAGTAACTAGAGCATGACTCTTAAACTTGATTAGAAACGAAGTATGACTCATCTCTTGATTGAACCATTTCAACAATATCTGCTTCCTATTCTTAGTCATATAATTGCACTAGCATGTTCTTTAAGGATCAATTATGATATAGTCAAGATGATTATAAGGCATGATGTTAAAGTACTCTCCTTTCCTTTAGAATGGAGAAACTTTTATCTTCCTGCCTAATAGATTCTTCATATTTGTCAGGCTACTCTTTGAAACTTTTCAAAGTATCATAATTATATTTAATCTTATAAACACAACCAAGTTTACTAAAGCATCAGTAAAGCATGTTGAATATATTTATCATCCTTTGTGGCGGATCTGAATAGTGATCTATTAGTCCTTCCCTTGACTCACATAAACATGTGATAAATGAATTAGTCATAATATCACAACAACCAAGATTCTCGTACATCATGCATTTCAAATTCCATGACTCCAAGTTTCAATCCAATTTAAACTTGGGTGTTGTGAAATCTTTATCACGTAGTTAATTATGACATTACCAAAAGAGATATAACAAGAATCAAATCCACATTTAATGTTGCTAATAATATAAATGTAATTAACACCTCCATAAATGCCATTATAAGGAAATATAAAGTAAACTAACTAGATAAACCAAAATTTCACTTTTATTAATAATAAAAGAAAATTTTGGAACTTATCCTTACAATGCATAACAATGGAAACTATGTTTCTAGATATTTCCTAAGCAATTTATTAAACTATCATAACTCCTAAGCAATAACTTCCAAATTCTGATCATTCAACCATGTGACCGAACTCCATTTCTCATGATCATAATAACCTCATTCTTCTTAAGCTTACATCTTTCTCTTAGATCCTGCAATACCATCAAAATGTGATCACCACATAATGTATTAAGATTCTACAAATAGGAACTTGTTCAAATAATGGATGTACCTGAAGTAGAGTCACACGGCTTGAATTTACTATCTCTAAGATCTTTCAGGTAGTCTGGACAGCTTCATAACCAATGTCCCTTCAATTGGCAATAGAAAAATATGTGTTTTTTAGGATTAGCACATGGAGCTGTCTCAGAACTAGCCTTTCTGTTTACCAAACAATCAATATTTTTGACCTTGGCCAATCCCTTTCCATTGGGAAAAGAAATTGTTTTTGGAACACCATCGTTACCATCGTCAATGTCCATGGAAATTTTGGAATTAGATCCTTCAAAACCTTTTGCTTCACCTGTGCTCTTAAGCATTTCTACTTCAGCAACAATCAACATATGTTTCTGATCAATTAGGGTCACATCGAGGTCGCTCATATAAAAGTTCTCAATAAAGTGACTATATGACTTAGGAAGCGAAAATAGAACCAAATCAGTGGCCTGCTCCCTTGGGAAAATGACACCTAACTTATCCAACTTGTCAATGTAGGATTTCATTTCTAGAACATGCGTACACACAAAATTTTCATCTCGGTGCTTATATGCTAATAAGGCTTAAATAGTTTCGTATCTTTCAACTCAAGGAAAATATAACGTGGGGAGAGTCAATAGAAGATGAGCAGGAGGGAGAGTTAGAGAAGGATGATATCTATTTCCACCATTTCTCGAAGAAGGGAACATACTTTCACCTTAATTAGAATATGGAAGGTCATCTTCATAAGGAAGAGGAAAAACATTTGCAAAAGCATGAAAAAGATCATTATTTTCTCAACCTGATATCTATAAAAAGAGAATAGGGAATTCAAGTTATTTGATTTTAATCCTTAATTATTAACCCATAAATTTAAATTAAGGCTAGGATCCATATTTTTGATTCGAACTTTGAAGATGGATGTCGTAATGAAATTTGAATCTATCTCAGGTAGGTAAAGCTTTTACCATTTTCAATCTTATGAAACTCCTAGAACTTTTGAGATTCTTTGAATCTAACTAGAGGCATGTTTAATCATAGATGATGCTCTCACTTGTGTGACTAGGATGTCGAGGACCACAAAAGAAATGTCAATAACCATGCAAATTAGCTTGGCACTCTCGATGTTATTTATCATCTTGTTTTAATGTGTCGATAGCCACCCGTGCTCCATTAATCAAACATAATTTTCCAGACACCCATTACCACTCTTTATTAGTCCCCCTATTAGTCTGTTGGTTAACCACACATGCTCCACTAATGACTTATAAAGTTTAATGTGCAATTTCATGGATTAGCATACAAATTCACATTTTTCCTAAAGGAATTAATAGTGAGATTTAAGAAATTGTTTAGTTACTTTATGCCATTATGCTTATTAATGAGATTATGTCCCATCAAATCCGTTCGGCTAATGACCCTCCGCCACAAAGGAGAGCGGTTTGTGAGAGTGGACACCCATTCAATGACCATTTTGGAGGCTGCTTCCTTGTACCCTCTTTATAGCATGGTTTCGTAAATGAGGCGTACTAGCAATTTGATTGACTTTTCTTATACGTATAATATATATTAAAATTTTAATTATATATATAGTAAGCTGTAATTTATGTTTAGAAAACTTCGCCTGTTCCTCCAGAAAATCCTATATTTCCTACTTTGATGAAAGATAAGTAAAAATGACTCTACAATCCTTTCTATGAATACTACATGGATACAAGTCATACAAAACTCAGAGTAAACAAGCAATCAATTGTGTGTATCTTCCCTAAGCCCAGAACCAAACAAGGAACAGGGAATGAGGCGGATGACACACATCCCATTATTTGTTAGATTCTTGTTGTATATAACCTTGGTGTATTCCCTTGGTACTCACGAAGTTAACTGTAATAGTTCCTTTATAATTTATGAAAAGATTCTTTAAGAAAACCCTTATTTCTTATAATAATATAGTAACCACAATGGTTCCTTCTATAATCCCTTAGTTTATACTTGCTATATATAATCTAATATCGAACAGATAGTTAATTGTGTGAATCTGCCCTAAGCCCACAACCAAACAAGGAACAGGGAATGAGGCGGAAGGCACACATCCAACTACCTATTGGATATTAATTATATATAACCTTCAATGTATAAACTAAGGTATTATAGAGTTAACTACCTAAGGTCCTTGAAAATGATGGTTTAATAAAATGGATTAAACCCTTTTCTGGTAAGTTTCTAGTTTTGTATATCCAAAGTTCTGATTTGAAAAGTATGTTTTGTACTAGAAAAATGTGCATTGAATTAGTGTTCTAAGACCTGACCCATACCTGGTACCCCTTATGATGACTTAATGTATGCAGAACATATATAACTAATATTGAATGGATAATAGGCTGGGTGAATCCGCTCTAAGCCCACAACCAAACAAGGAACAAGAAATGAAGCATAAAGCACACATCCTATTACCTATCATATATTATTAATATATATCTATTGATGTATACATTAAGGAATCATAAGGTTAGAATTATGGTCCCTTTCTACTGAATGTACTAGACCCAACTATTATGTTTGTCGTTTGAAAGATGTAAGTTTTTCCCTAGTTTATAACTATCTTGACTCGAAAATAGCTTGCATTAACTTTCAAGTGGAACTTTCACTTTATGAAAGTAATGGGAAAATATATGTACTCAGTTGTCTTATGAATTCACAAACCTGACCTACTAGTTACGTTAAAACGTGTTTGTTTTATTAAGGTCATAATGTGAAGGCTAGTTCCCATACTATACGCTCTCCCTGTCAAAAGATTCTGGGAAACAAACACGACTTCAGCAAACTAGTTGCTTGGCCGTGTAACTTCACACTAAGGTTATGTGATCATGTATACCCAATATAACTATCACCTTTTGTTTAGAACAATGCGTTAGTGATTCATTGGTATAATTAGATCTTGTAGTTGTCCCATGCTATAGCACGTTATCATGTTTGTTCTGTTATAGTATCTGAGTATGTTCTTTCTGTTATCATGTATTGTATCTTCCTCCCTATTTTTCTTTATTGTGTGTTCTCTTATGTTATCGTGTATTGTATCTAGTATGAACTAAACCTCTAAACTATACCTATTATAGTTTACTAGTGATTTACTTGAACTGTTATTGAAAATACTCATTTTTCTACTAAGTTATGCTTGTACTTTAAAAATGGAGTTTTAATAAACTAAAAAGTAACATAACTATAAAAGAGTTTTTGAAATGTTTTGATTACGTATAAAAGACATAAGTAATCCTTATGTTTAACAACAATTACAAAATTATAAATTGTGTTCAACTTGTATCCCCCCCCCCCCTCTTAAAAGCATTTAAAACAATTTAAAAGATTCATTACGGGGTATGAACTCACCTGGTGTGGGTGAATCAAACGAATACACGTGTAAGGATGAGAAGCTCCACGAATGATGTCCTGAGACTTAACAAGTCCTAAATGACATATATTGACATAAATATAGGGTTTAGAGGTAACCAAAGGCAATGAAACACCTCACGGGACTAGGAAACACTTGGAATGAAGTGTTGAATCACATGTGATTGACCTAAAGGGTGTGGAATGGCACTACCAAGAGTTTACTACCATGGGTTTATGGACAAAGGGAGTTTATGGCCGTAAACTCATGGTTAAGCATGCATAAGTGTTGGTTTGAAGTCTAGGGAAGCTTGAGGGACTTTTGCTCTACACACGGATGAGAAAGACCGAACCAATGGAGGCTTTTGATGAGTTTACGGCCAAGAAAGGAGCTTATGGCCATAAACTCATGCACATTATGAATTAAGTGTTGTTTAAGGTCCCTAACACATTAAGGAATGGTTCTAGATCAAAGGCTTGCTTGTTTGGAAGAGTTTAAGGCCCAAATATGCCAAAACATAGAGTTTACGGCCTATGAAGATCTTGGGCTGTAAAATCATGATCTTCAAGGTAAAAGGCATGTTTCAAGGTTGTAATTCAAGGCCATCTACTAGATATGAAGTGTAGGAAAGAGTATTTACAATATAGAGGCTTGAAATGGTTGATTTTTGCCAAGAACACTAGTGTGTGTTCTTGGTGAAACTTGAAGATCTAAGAAAACATGATTTTCATGGATGAAATCATGAGATGATGCTAGTTAAGAAGCATTAACAACAAACTAGAGAAAGGACACTTACGATTTTTGAAGATAAAGGATGAAGATTTGGATGATAGTTGAGAGGATTTGGAAGTGTTCTTGAGTTGGGAATGAAACAATGAAAGAAAGTTAAAGAATATGAGGTTATATAGGGGAGTTCACGGCCAGGGTTGAGTTTACTACCGTAAACTCCATGTTTACGGCCGTAAACTCCACATGTTGGAGTTTAGGTCTTGAATCTTGTACTGTGGCTTTAGCAGATAGATCCTAACACTTATTACTTAAGTGTACTAGGCTCAGAACACTCTAATAGACTCTAAATTGTGCTAAATGATAGTTTGTTGCCAACCAGATCTAGAGACCTTATGTGTTTAGGATTCTAAGCGTATGGTTACGATATTAGAACTAGCATGTAAACCTTTCGGAGTAATATGGAAGATTTTAATATCTATCATGGCTGAGGATCTAATTTCACCTTATTTGGTGTATAGCTAAAAAATGGTAAGAACCAGAAGTGGCGTTGGAAACGCAGATGAAAAGAGGAATCAACCGCCTGTGATAGAGCGAGTACCTGTTGTAGTAGCAACACTAGAGACAGTGACAATGGCTGGGGTGCAAGCCATGATTCGGGCTTTGTTATCTGAACAAAGGGAAGAAATGCAACAGATGTTGCATGATAATAGGGACGAACCTATCATGCCCATTGAGGAACCTGAATTGATTCCCGAGCAACTGGAGGAAGGGAAAAATAGTCGCATTGTGAGTCAAGTTCGGACTCAAGGAGAACGAAGGAAAGATTCGGAAAGGGGAAACAACAAGGATGGGCGAATGTATAAGAATTTCTTGGGCGCCAAGCTGCCAAGTCTTTCTGGAAGCCCAAAGCATGTTGAGATTATGGATTAGATCTCTGAAATGGAGATGGTGTTTGAAAGTTGCGACTGTCTTTGCAGTTAGACAACTGAAGACCGGAGTCTTGAGGTGGTGGAAGTTCTTGGCAGAGACTATGTTATGAGGAGAATCCCTGAAAATGTCATGGGAGGAGTTCTTGGAACAATTAAGGGTGGAATATTGTTCAGAGATAGATCTGATTGATCAAAACAATGAGTTCCAAAACTAAAAGAAGGGGAGAATAAGCATAGATGACTATGCTACTGCATTCACTCAGAAAATGAAGTTATTTCTGTACCTAGTACCAATGGAACTCTCCAAGATTGAGTGGTTCAATAATGGAATGCCTGTCGACTTTGGCCCGACAGTCAAGATGGCAACCACTTTGAAAAAAGTTGTTCGAGCAGCTAAGAATGTGGAGGCCCAGCAGAAGGAAAAGGGTCTGGAAAGGATAGAGGTTGGTGAAAAGAGGAAGTTCGATGAACCTTCGGGGTCCAACAAGAAAAACAACTTCTCGAAGTCTAGTTCGAGAGGAGGAGGAGGCGAAGCGAAAAGGTGCAACGAATGTAAGAAGAAGCATCATGGAAAATGTGAGGTAGTGGCCACATGTTTTAAATATGGAAAGCCAGGGCACTATGCCAATGAATGCACCCTCACCATGAAAGTTTGCTAAGGTTGCGGTGAGGAGGGTCACGTCTCGAGGGATTATCCGAAAAGAAGGAGGCAACAAGACCCAACATTCCGCAAAAGTCGAAGGCGAGAGCATTCCAGATGACACTGGAAGTTGCTAAAGATGAAGTTAATGTCGCTTCAGGTACCTTTCTTGTAAACAAATTGACTGCCCAAATTTTATTTGATTCTGGAGCAACTACTCCTTTATTTCGCATGAATTTGGTAGAAAACTAGCTTTGCCTGTCGATAGACTAGATAATGCTTTATTAGTCGAAGTTGCTAGCGGAAAGTTTGTACATGTTATCCATCGTATGAAAAACATCTTAATTGACTTGAATGGGAATAAGTTGCACGAGGAATTATTGCTTATCAAACTAAACGGTTTCGACATCGTGCTTGGAATGGATTGGCTTAGCGCCATTAACGCTGAGATATTGTGCAAGAAGAAGATTGTAAAAGTTAACCTGCCAGAGGAAGAGTCATTTATGGTGTATAGGGACAAACGCAGAGTAAATTCTGGAATCATTTTGCTAATGAAATCCAGAAAGTGTTTGGATAAAGGATGTACATCGTATCTAGCATTCGTAATTGATGCTAAGAAAGAGAAGAAGGAGGTGCAGAGCAGTCTGGTGGTGTGTGATTATATGGAAGTGTTTCCTGAAGATCTTCCTGGATTATCGCCTGACTGGCAAGTAGAATTTCATATTGACTTGTTACACGAAACGACGCCAATTGCAAAGCACCTTATCGATTACCATCGACGGAGACGAAAGAGCTTATGATGCAACCGCAGGAGTTATTGGACAAAGGTTTCATTAGACCTAGTTCATCGCCCTGGGGAGCTCCGGTGTTATTTGTAAAGAAAAAGGACGGGAGCATGAGAATGGGCATCGATTATAGAGAGCTGAATAAGACAACAATAAAGAGTAGATATCTGCTGCCAAGGTTTGATGACCTTTTTGATCAGTTGCAAGGCTCAAGTTGTTTTGTTTTTCAAAGATCGATATGAGGTTAGGATATCATCAGCTGAAGGTGAAAGAGCAGGATATAGAGAAGACTGCATTCAGAACGCGATATGGACACTACGATTTTTTGGTTATGTCGTTTGGACTAACCAATGCTCCAGCAGCCTTCATGGATTTAATGAACAGAGTTTGTAATTCGTTCCTTGATAAATCTGTGATAGTGTTCATAGATGACATTCTGATTTATTCGAAGCACCAAGAAGAGCACGACAGACACTTGCGAGAAGTGCTTGAAATCTTGAAAAAGGAGAAGTTGTATGCTAAGTTCTCCCAATGTGATTTTTGGATTAGAGAAGTCCAATTCTTGGGTCACGTGGTCAACCAAGAAGGTATAATGGTTGATCCAGCAAAGATTGAGGTTGTGAAGAAGTGGGAGCAACCGAAGAGTACCATAGAGATCCGAAGTTTTTTGGGATTAGCCGGGTATTACCGAAGGTTTATCCAAGGCTTTTCTTCAATCGCTACTCCATTAACAGCTTTGACTCACAAAGGAGTCGTTTATGCATGGAGTGATAAGCTCAAAGAAGCGTTTGAATTGCTAAAGAAGAAGCTATGTGAGGCACCGATTTTATCTCTACCCGATGGAGTTGAAGACTTCGCTATTTATAGCGATGCGTCTAGTGTTGAGTTGGGTTGTGTTTTGAGCCAAAGAGAAAAGGTGATAGCATATGCGTCTCGATAGTTAAAAGAGCATGAATAGAACTGCCCGACTCATGACTTGGAGTTGGCGGCGGTAGTTTTTTCTCTAAAGATATGGAGGCATTACCTCTATGCCACGAAGTGCAAACTTTTCACTGATCATAAGAGTTTTCAATATCTCTTTAATGAGATATTTTACCACCCCGTTAAAGCAAATGTTGTTGCTGATGCTCTCAGTCGAAAAGTCAATCTTGAGAGAAAAAGGCCAAGAGCATTGAGAATACAAGTTGTCTCGACAATTGTGGAGAGTATAATGAAAGCTCAGGAAGAAGCTTTAGAGAAGAACGACCAAAAGGAGGAACGTTTGGGTAAACCGTTAGTGTTCGGTACAAATAGTCATGGACTGAAGGTATTCCAAGATCGGATTTGGGTACCTAAGACAGGAGGAGTAAGAGATCTTTTGATGGAAGAAGCTCATAAGACCATGTATTCGATTCATCCTTGTAGCTTTAACTTATTTGGTGGCTGACGATGAATCTCGACATTGCAAAGTATGTGGTGAAGTGTGTGACATGTGCGAGAGTCCATAACTTATTTGGTATATATTTGACCCGACCCGGCATGGTCCATTTGGGTTGCACTTCACCCGAACTATTTATATGGATAATAATATGAGAATAGTATATTTGCGGTCTATTAATATATTGTAAGTTATACTATATTAATATGAAATTGTTTTATTTAATTAGTATTGATCTTAAATTAATTATGAATTAATATAGTGGTCAAAAGGTGACTAATTAAATAATGGGCTATTATATTTATATGGTGTGGGCTAACACTAATTAAGAAATGGACTATGCTTAGATGGGAGTCCATGGATGATCCATGGAGCTTTTAACCCATGGATCCTTGGAATAGGAAAGGACATGGGTTATTAGGGTTTGCATAGTTCATAACCCTAATCATCTACACTATATAAAGAGACTTATGGTGCTTGAAAAGTGACTATGTGTATGTCCATAAGGGTGGCCGATTTCTAGAGTTGTCGTATACTCTCTCATAAGTTTTCCAAGTTTGTGGTGATTTGTGATTTCCACTTGAGGCGTTCACATTATTGGTGCTTGGCTCTCAAACTCCTAAGGAATCAACTCACTAACAAAGGTATGTAATTCTTCTAGTATCTTTTATGTTTAAAAGTACCCCATGTATGCTAGATAGGTTATGGACCTTGGAAAATTATTTTGCATGTATTTTAGAAAAACATAGATCCAAGGTTTCTAGGGTTGCATGAACACCTTAGGAGTGTTAGTTTGCTCAAAATTCAACAGTAGTATTAGAGCCTAGGCTTATTTGTTTGATAGTTAATGCAAAATAGTGAAAAAAGTCGATTTTCTTGTTGTCTGCATGATGAACTCGTTGAGTCCATGACTAAATTCATGCTACTCATCGAGTAGGTTCATGCACTCGACGAGTAGAATCCTCAAAATGCAGATTTTCAACTTTTGATGCTGGAAATGGACTAGAAACATTAGCCTAAACTCTTTTGGTGTTTTAAAACCTGTTTTAGATGGTGTAATGTTTATGCTAATCCATTTTCAATGGCTTATATCAAAATCACATGATTATATGTGTTCATATGTTCTTGGAATTTTGATATGATTTTCATGTTCTTATGAATTATTGTTAGATCATAGGAATTCTTTGCTAAATTGTTTATTGATAATTCTTGATCATTTATGTGTTTTAATGGAGTCCATAATTTGCCCTGAAGTTATGGATTTCTAAAGGTCACTTTCTTTTATGCACATTTAAAACACATAAGTTACATGAAAATGAAGAGTCTTCATTTTATGACCCTTTAATTCATAAGTTATGAAATAAAAGTTTTGAATAGTTTCAAAACTTGTCCTCAAGTTTTGGAATTTGTAAAGTTACACACACTTTAATATACTTTAATTCCAAACCCTTAGAGTTTTAAAAGTTAAAATTCAACCTTTATACTATTTATGACATTAATGGTTAATTATTATATATGTATAAGATTAAGTCGTTTTACCGTTAGTAGGCCTCATTCACGAAGCCGGTCTATAAGAGGGTATAAGGTTGTTGCCTATAAAATGGCAGCTTAATAGGTGTCCATTCTCACCCACCACTTCCTTGATCGGTGGATGGTCGTTAGCCGAACGGGTAGAACAATGACTTTAAATTCTCATTAAAAGTATAATTTATATTATAGAGTAACTAAACCTTTTATAAATTCTGAATCTTAGTTACTTTAGGAAAGTGTGAATATGGTGTTAACCCATGAAATTCACACTTTGTACCTTACCAAGTCGTTGGTGGAGCGTGTGTGGTTAACCGACACACTAACTTGGACTAGTAAGGATCACAAAGGGTAACTTAATGTTTATCATAGATTGGCGGAGCGTGTGTGGTTAACCAACACATTGATTAGGTGATAATATTAAGGGTACCAAGTGACTTTGCATAGTTATTCACACCTTGTTTTGTGATCCTCAGCATCCCAGTCACAAAAATTGAAGGGGACAATCGAGATTGAAACATGCCATTGAAAAGTTCAATGAATCTAAAAAGAATCTAGGAATTTCAAAACCAATTAAACTTAATAATTCATTTCGCTTTCTTGGTGGAAATTGGTGAATCGTCATTCACCTACCATAAAATATGTTATAGATTAGATTACGGCATCCCTCTTCTAAGTTATAATATATTGTGTTGGATTCTAGCCTTAATATTACATTTGGGTGTATTATTAAGGATTCGATATATCTAATCTAAACTTGTTTTTCTCCTTTTCAGATGTCTTCCAACAACAATGCTTCGGGCTCTAACCCTGCTGGCTCTTTTTCTCTCATGAACCTTTTGTGGGAGGGTCATCTTTAATGGTTCCAACTTCATGGATTGGATCCGGAACATCAAGATGGTCACTCGTTACGAGGACAAGGAATATGTCCTCGATAAGGAGCTAAAGGAGCTTGATGAGTCCACTGCTACTCCTGAGGAGGTCGCTGAGTATCAGGCACATGAGAGAGATGCCACCAAGGTGGTATGCATCATGATGGCCACCATGACAGCTGAACTACAAAAGTCCTATGAGGACTATTACCCTTTTGAAATGCATCAGGATCTGATGGAAAAGTACTATCAGAGTGCTCGTCAAGAGCGGTAAGAAACAATCTCCTCCATGATCCCTACCCGTATGAAGGATAGCGAACCAATCACAGGCCACATGTAGAAAATGCAAAGGTATGTGGACCGTCTAATGAAACTGAATGTGAAATTCTCTGAGGAGTTGGAAATTGATATCATTTTGCACTCCTTGCCCTCGTGTTATGATCAATTTTGCATGACATACCACATGAACAAGGAGGAAGTCACACTCAGTAAGCTTCAAGGACTTCTAAAGACCGCCGAAAGTGGTCTTAGAAGTAAGTTGGTTTCTACTCCTACTCCTACTACTACCCTTGTTTTGGCTATGGGGCATGGCAAAGGGAAGAAGATGAAGCACCCTTCGAAGGGTACCAAGGGAAAGTCTCTTGAAGGCTCCTCATCTGGAACCAAATGTTGTTCTATCACTCCTTTTGCCATCCCTAAGGATGTTGATTGCTTCTACTGTCAGAATAAGGGGCATTGGAAGCGAAACTGCCCAAAGTACTTGCAGGATGTCAAGGATGGAAAAGTGAAACCATCCCATTCAGGTATTTACACTATATTGTCTAATAACTAACCATATTCTAATTCTTGGGTTCTTGATACAGGTTGTGGTATTCACATTTGTTGTGACTTGCAGGGCCTAAGAAGTAGCGAGGATGTGGAGCATGGAAAGATAAAGTTAATCATGGGGAACAAGAAGGTTACACCTGTAACAAAGATTGGAGTTTATACTTTGTTGTTATATAGTGGGTTAAAGTTAAGGGTGAGGGTTTGTTGGACCTCGTACATACTGATGTGTGTGGACCCTTTAGAACCGCCACAAGGGATGCTAAGCGCTTCTATGTGAATTTTACTGATGATTATAGTATATATGGATATGTCTACTTAATCAAGCATAAGTCAGAAACCTTTGAAAAGTTCAAGGAGTTTAAACAGGAAGTGGAGAATCAGTTGGACGGGAACATGAAGATGCTTCGATTCGATCGAGGTGGCGAGTATCTTAGTACAGAGTTCCTTTACTATCTTAAGGAATGTGGGATTGTGTTACAACTGACACCTCCCAAGACACAAGAGCTTAATGGTGTGGCTGAGAGGCGTAATCGAACCTTGTTGGATATCGTTCGTTCCATGATGAGTCAAGCTTCGCTACCAATCTTATTTTGGGGGTATGCCTTAGAGACTGCCGCCCATATCCTTAATCTAGTCCCTACTAAAAAGGTTGCCAAAACACCTCACGAGATGTGGACTGGTAAAGTTCCCAATTTGGATCACATCAAGATTTTGGGGTTGTGAGGCATTCGTGAGGCGCGAGACTCATGAACAGCTCGAACCTCAAAGTGAAAGGTATATTTCATCGGCTACCCAAAAAAATCTTTGGGTTACCTCTTCTACAGACCAGCGAGAATGTGGTCTTTGTGGCAAGGAAAGGGGTCTTTTGAGAGAGAGAATTTATATGCCAAGGAGACAGTGGGAGGCAATTTGACCTTGAAGAAATTCAAGAGTCAAATGGTGAAGGAACCTCATACACTAGCAATGAACATGAGGAGGAAACTCCTATTGATCCAGCTGACGAGTCTGTACCTCCGAGGCGTTCCACAAGGTTTAGGAAAACACCTGAGTTTTATGATGGATTTCATATTACTACGGAAGTTGATACATTTATCAGTGATAATACACTGGTAAATCTGGATGAACCTAGAAGTGTTAAGGAAGCCATGACAGGCCCGGAGTCTGCTAAATAGAAGGACGCTATGGACAGCAAGATACAGTCCATGTATGACAATTAATTTTGGAACTTGGTTGACAATGTACCAAGCTGTAAGACAGTCGGGTGAAAATGGATCTTCAAGAAGAAGACCGACATGGATGGAAAGGTACACGCTTATAAAGCGCGATTGGTCTCGAAGGGTTTTACTCAGACTCAGGGAATTGATTATGATGAAACTTTTTCACTAGTGACGAAGATTAAGTCTATCAGGGTTATGCTAGCCATTTCTGCATTTCATGATTATGAAATATGGCAAATGGATGTCAAAACCGCTTTCCTTAACGGAAAATTGACTGAGGATGTTTACATGAATTAACCAGAGGGTTTTGTCAGTGCAGAGCACCCTGATAGAGTGTGCAATCCTGAGAAATCCATTTATGGATTGAAACAAGTATCTCGCATCTGGAACCTTTGTTTTGATGAGAAGGTCAAAGAGTTTGGCTTTTCGAGAAGCGAAGATGAATCTTGTGTGTATGTCAGAGCAAGTGGGAGTATAGTTAACTTTTTGGTACTGTATGTGGATGACATACTACTCATGGGAAATGATATCCCAACTTTGCAGAAGGTTAAGTCCTGGCTTGGGAAGTGTTTCATTATGAAGGACCTTGGAGAAGTTGCCTATATCCTAGGGATAAGGATATTGAGAGAAAGGAGTAAAAGACTAATTGGAATTAGTCAAAGCACCTATGTGGACAAAGTGTTAAAAAGGTTCAACATGCAGAATTCCAATAAAAGTGACTTACCGATCCAGCATAATGCAAAACTGAGCAAGGCTCAAAGCCCGAGTACAAAGGATGAGATAGCTAAGATGAGTCCATTACCATATGCTTCCGGTATTGGCTCGATCATGTATGATATAACTGTTGTAATAGTGTCTAAGGCTGAAACTATATTAGGCAAGTATTTTACCCGGTTGTGCATGGTCCTTTTGGGTTGCCTTCACCATAGCAACTTGATAGGATGATTTATTAAGAGAGAGTAAATATTATTAGTATATTATGAGAATAATATAAAGAATAATATATTTTTATTTGATTAATATAAGTCATAAATTAATTAGAATTAATTTGGTGACTTAAAGAGATTAATTAAATAAGAGGGTATAAACTGTCAATTGTTTGATAGTTAAACTTTAGACTGTAAATCCATATAGATATGGATTGGACGGAGTCTAGAAGCTAAGGATTGCTTCAAATCGTCCAAAGAGTTATCTAAGGAATGGATTTGGATAGCCTTAAGAGAAGATTATCCAATTAGGGTTTAGGTTGTAACCCTTAAGGAGTCTACAAGTATAAATAGACCCTATGGCATAAGGAAATCGACACTTCATCTAAAGTAAGAGAACCCTGGCCAATTTCCTCCCCTCTCCTCTCTCCCAAATTATTCTCCTTACTATTTGGTGTTTGTAAGCCATTAGAGGAGTGACAATTGTGACTCTAGAAGCTCCAAGACAACAAGATCAACAAGGAATTCAAAGGTATGATTGTAGATCTGTTTTCACATTGTTCTTATTCCTAAATAGTCATTAGAAGTCTTGGATTCAAAGCATGTTTAATTAGAAAGCCTAGATCCAAGCATTAGGGTTTTGCATGCGCACATAGGAAAGTTCTTATGGCTAAAACCCATCAGTGGTATCAGAGCCTAGCTTGGTTTTCATTAAATTGTTTCTTAATTGTCTGAAACTAAACTGCAAAATTCGATTTTTGTGTTTCTGAGTCATGGACTCGGCGAGTTGGCCTGACTCGGCGAGTCCCTTGGTGCACTCGGCGAGTCCAAGCATCAGGAATGGCCAGATTCGAGATTTCTTCATGTTTATCTTATTGAAACTTACCTTAATCATATTAGATCAACCCTAATCCGACTTTTTGATATATATGACTATTATCTTGATCTAATTAAAGATATTTATCAACTAATAAAATATTTAATTTCCTTATATGATAATTAATTAATTATTTTGATTATTTTGGTAATTATCTTGAAAGAAATCTTGAATAAATCAAATATAGATAATTAGGAAATTAATTGTTAATTAAAATTATTTGTTATTTGATCCTCCATGTTTTGAATGTTTAAAACTTGTCCTCAAGTTTTGAAATTTATATTTTGTGATTAAAAGTTTTAATTTGGACAATTTAAATTTCAAACCCTAGATTTTAAAAGGTTTAAAATACAACCCTATACTAATATAATATTACAAGATTAATATATATATATATATATATATATATATATATATATATATATATATATGTATGTATAACTAAAATGCTAGTCTTACCGTTAGTAAGCCTCATTCACGAAGCCGATCTATAAGGTGGGTATAAGGTTGCAGCCTATAAAATGGCGCTTAATGGGTGTATACTCACACCCACCGCTTGCTTAATTGGTGGAGGGTCGTTAGCTGAACGGGTAGGATAGGGCAACCTCATCCTCTCATTAAAAGTATAATAGGAAATACAAAGTAACTACACATATTTTTAAAATTTCCCAATCATAGTTACTTTAGGAAAAGTGAATTGATGCAATCCCATGAAATTACACTTTGCACCCTTGCTAAGAAGTTAGTGGAGCGTGTGTGGTTTACCGGCACACTAATTGGTTCTAAGCAAAGGTGGCAAAGGGTGATTCATTGTTTATCGTAGTTCGATGGAGCGTGTGTGGTTTACCGGCACATCGAATAGGTGATCGTTACAATGAAGGCACCATGTGAATTTGCATGGTAATTCACACCCGCTTTGTGATCCTCGGTATCCCAGTCACAAACAAGAGGGGCATATCGAGATTTAAACATGCCATTGAATAGTTTCAATGAATCTCATCCGACCCTAGGAATTCTTAATACATTTAGGACTAATAGTTAGGTTTTATGGTGGAGAATTAGTGAATCGTCATTCACTTACCTTCAATTTATTTTCATGTTAGATTCCGGCATCCCTTTTCTAATATGTAAATGTTGTTGTTGGATCCTAGCCCTAATTTTTCTTATTGGGTGATAATTAGGGATTCATATTCTAATCTATCTTTGTCCTTTCTATTTGTAGATGTCGAACGCCAACAACGTTGCTGCTAGTTCTTTCACGTTGATGAGCCTTTGCCAAAAGGTCACCTTCGATGGAACGAACTTTAGCGAATGGATAAGATACATTCGCACCATTGCTCGCTATGAGGACAAGGAGTATGTCCTCGATGAGAAGCTCGAGAAAATCAACCCTAAAATTGCTACTCCGGCTGAAATTACCGCTTTTGAAACTCATGAGCGAGATGCAACGAAGGTACATTGCATCATGATAGCCACCATGAACTCCGAATTCCAAAAGTCCTACGAGGACATGTACCCGTACGAGATGCATCAAGACTTATTGGAGAGATACCACCAAAATGCGAGACAAGAGCAGTATGAGATTTTCAGTAACATGATTTCCGCTAAGATGGGTCATGGAGAATCTCTTACCGTGCACCTGCAAAAGATGCAAAGGCATGTCGACCGCCTTCGCAAGTTAAATGTTGACTTTGGGGAAGACTTGGCGATCGACATGGTGCTTCACTCTTTGCCTCCGATGTACAATCAATTTAGGAAGACCTACTGTCACACCCCCAAACCTGAACGGCGGAAACGTTCGGGGGCGGATGACTTCATGTGGTAACGTAACAAATGAATACATAGTAAAGAAAGCAATACAACCATCATATATATAATTGAAAGTTTACATTTGTCAAAAGTTACATGTTCAAAACCAATTACAATATGATGTCAAAATACGAGATTAAACTGGCGCCGCAGCATCCCTTCATCAAAAGCGTAATGAATACCTGAAATTACTGATTTCCTGGGACATACAAGTAATTTTGAAAGAGTAGATCAGCATTTAAGCTGGTGAGTTTCATAAGTATTTAAGTGACAATGTTTGTATGAAATGAAATGTTTTGTCTTTGTTTGTTTGTGTTTAAAAAATCCTATATTTTCTACTAGTGTAAAAGTAGCCTTCACTCAAGACCATTGTTTGTTTCTAGAATGTACGTAAGTGTAAAATAATCAATGTGTTTGAAAACCTCGTAAATCAATGCATTTTTAATACCCCATGTGAGTTTTATAACCATACTATTAACTCGGAATGCCTATACACAACGTTCTTCAGGCGTTGGAATGTTATGACGTTTGTCACCCCAAATGGTGGACTGTAGCTAACAGTCAGGGCGCGGGTTGTCAAGCCCGTATAGATCTATACACAAACACCATGCTCCCCCTCCAAGGGATTCTGGTATATAATATAGGACTTGAAATGTGTACTCGAACGTACATGAAGTTAGTGTCTCACAAAACCGTGGTATAAAAACAGATCTACTTGTTAAAATGTTACGTTTGTTCTTGTATACGAAAGTAAACTTCTTGAAATTCATGTTTCTAGTATATAAGAGTTAGAAATTTGTTCGTAAAACTATACCTATTATAGTTTTCTAAAAGTGTGTCTTGTTTGTTTAGAAAGACCTAGAAAAAGGAAATCACTTGTTTATGAATGCATAGATTTTTGGTGTAGAGTCTAAGATAGACAAGAATAATCTAAGAAAAGTTTAGTTTATACATGCATTACAACAAATTTATATTTCAAAAGATAGAATGCTATTTTAACATATGTTATATATATGAAAGTTCCTTAAAGGTTTATAAATCGCATGTGATTTGGATATATAACAGCATATAAAAGAGTTTCTTTATGTAACACACGATAATACTCGTGTGTTTTACTTGCAATCCCCCCCTTGAAAGCATATAAAAGAATTTATAAAATATTTAAAAGGTAAATTAAGGGGTATGAACTCACTTGAAAGTTTGAAGATAGCGAGATGGAAAACTGGGTAGAGTTTCGTCTCGGGAAACGAATTTTTCTCGGGATTCTCGGGAATCTCGGGAGTAAAATCGACCCTCGGGACTTGAGCAAAAAGACCAGAGCTTCGGGTTTGAACGGGCACGGAAAACGAGGCAAGATTGTGAGAGAGAGGAGAGAAATGAGCCCTTTTCTCGGAAGCCCTCGCATCCTATTTATAGGAAGGCTGAACTGCCTCGGTACACGGGGCGTACGCTCGTACGCAGCACGTATGCGTACGTCATGCATGACCGAACCCTCGACTGCCTCGGCTTCGGATGGGACGGGTTGCTGGGGAGGCGGGTCGGACGGGTCGGACGGGTCGGACGCTTCGGACGGGTCGGACGGGTCGGATAGGGCAACGTGGACGATCAGAGGCCAAGTCTCTCGGGTACGCAGGGCGTACAGGGGTACGCAGCGCGTACCTCGGATGAGGACACTGACTCCTCTTCGGATAAGGTCCGAATTTTGAATTAAATAAATATATAATTTATTTAATAAACTTCAAAAACTCATATCTTCTTCATACGAACTCCGTTTTCGATGGTCTTTATATCCACGCGTAGGTGAGACTACGCTCTGCAACTTTCGTTTAGACTCCGACGGCAAATTCCAAAATTATTTTTTTATTTATTTTAAACTCATCGTGTTTAAGGAATTTCTTTGAAAATGCATAACTTCTTTATCTGATGTCGGTTTTTGCCAGACTTTTTACCGCTGGAATACCATTGTCGAGACCTTCGATTCTCGTTTAGGTCATTCCGGCCAAAAGTCGCTCGATATCCGATTCAAGTTTTTAGCCGTCTGTTGCTAAGCCGAACTTGGAAAAATCATAACTTCGCTATATGAAGTCGGATTTGGGCGTTCTTTTCACGTACGATCATGGTTCAAAGACATTTAAACATAGAAGGAAATTAAATAGAACTATTTGTACATTTTATTATGAAAGTAAATTTTATTACTCAAAAGTGGTTACAATACTTGACCCTTTTTGGTCATTACAAAGAGTTGAAATATCGAGTTGTCACATCATCCCCCCGTTAGAGAGAATTTCGTCCCGAAATTTAAAGTAGTAAAGATACTAGTGAACATGAAAGAGATGAGGGTACTTTTGTTTCATCTGATCTTCGCGTTCCCATGTGAATTCAGGTCCCCGCTTGGCGTTCCAGCGAACCTTCACGATGGGTATGCGACTTTGTTTTGTTTGTTTGACCTCTCGGTCCATGATTTCTACTGGTTCGTCCACAAAGTTGAGGCTCTCGTTGATCTCGATCTCGTCGAGTGGAATAACAAGAGTCTCGTCGGACAGACAGTTTTTCAAGTTTGAGACGTGGAAGGTTGGGTGGATGTTACTAAGTTCGCGCGGTAGGTTAAGCTTGTAAGCCACAGGGCCGATTCTGGCAAGGATCTCGAAAGGCCCTATGTATCTTGGATTTAGTTTCCCACACTTTCCAAATCGTATTAAACCCTTCCACGGTGAGACCTTTAATAAGACGTGGTCTCCTACCTGGAATTCCAAAGGTTTCCTCCTTTGGTCAGCGTAGCTTTTCTGTCGGTCTCTCGAGGCTTTCAATCATTCACGAATCTGAACGATCTTCTCCGTCGTTTCTCGTATGATTTACGGACCGGTGAGAGTGCTTTCAGGAACTCTTCCTCTAGCTAACTGGGTATCGCCAACTTCAGTCCAGCACAGAGGGGATCTGCACTTTCGACCATAGAGGGCTTCAAACGGAGCAGCCTTTATGCTTGTATGATAACTATTGTTGTATGAAAATTCGACAAGGGGTAAATGAATATCACATGCCTTTCCAAAGTCAATCACACAGGCTCTCAGCATATCTTCTAAAGTTTGTATTGTTCTCTCACTTTGTCCATCTGTTTGTGGATGGTAGGCTGTACTCATGTCTAGCCTAGTTCCCAGGGAACTTTGTAGTGACTACCAGAATCTTGAAGTGAATCTACTATCTCGATCGGAGATAATGGATATCGGAACACCATGCAGTCGCACTACTTCCCTTAAGTAAGTTCTTGTAAGCTTCTCCATTTTGTCAGTCTCCTTGATGGGTAGGAAATGCGCGGATTTGGTCAATCTGTCGACAATGACCCATATGGTATCGAGTCCACTTGTCGTCTTGGGTAACTTGGTTATGAAGTCCATAGTAATCCGCTCCCATTTCCATTCTGGTATCTCTGGTTGTTGTAGTAATCCTGACGGTTTCTGATACTCGACCTTAACCTTAGCGCAAGTAAGACATTTACTCACGAAGGTAGCAATTTCTGCTTTCATGTTAGGCCACCAGTACAGCTTCTTAAGATCCAGATACATTTTATCTGAACCCGGGTGAACGGAATATCTTGAATTGTGAGCCTCGGTCATGACTATGTTTCTGAAACCACCATGTTTCGGGGTCTAGATTCGGTCCATGAGATAGTAGGCTCCGCCACCCTTGACTTCTAGATTCTTCTCCATTCCTCGCAGGGATTCACCTGCCACATTTTCAGGTTGCAAAGTTTCCATTTGTGCCTCCTTAATTTGTGTGGATAAGTGGGAATGGATAGACATGGTCAGAGATTTGACCCTCCGACCAGTGTATTCCTTTCGACTGAGGGCGTCAGCTACTATGTTGGCCTTGCCAGGATGATAACGAATTTCGCATTCGTAGTCATTCAGTAACTCAACCCATCGTCGTTGTCGCATGTTGAGTTCCTTTTGATCGAAAATGTGTTGAAGGCTCTTGTGATCGGTGAAAATAGTACTCTTTGTTCCGTATAAGTAGTGCCTCCAGATCTTCAGAGCAAATACCACTGCTCCTAACTCGAGATCGTGTGTCGTATAGTTCACTTCGTGTGTCTTAAGCTGTCGGGAGGCATAAGCGATACCCTTCCCTCTCTGCATAAGAACACAACCAAGTCCTTGATTTGACGCATCGCAATACACCACGAAGTCTTCTATCCCTTCGGGGAGGGATAGTATCGGTGCGGTGCACAAGGCCTGCTTTAGTGTCTGGAATGCCTTCTCTTGTTTCGCTTCCCAGTCAAAGGCCACACCCTTCTGGGTTAATGTAGTAAGAGGTTTCGCAATGCTCGAAAAGTTGTTTATGAATCTGCGATAGTATCCAGCTAGACCTAGAAATTGATGAATTTCTGTAGGTGTCTTTGGTGCCGACCAGTTCTCAATAGCCTTAATTTTGGAGGGGTCCACGTGTATACCTTTCTCGCTAACAACGTGGCCTAAAAATTCGACTCTTCGAATCCAAAATTCGCATTTAGAGAACTTCCCATAGAGTTTCTCCGTTCACAGTGTTTCTAGGACTTTTCGTAGGTGCTGACTATGCTCTTCCTCACTTCGAGAGTAGATAAGTATATCATCTATAAAGACGATGACGAACTGATCCAAGTAAGGGCGGCATACCCTATTCATTAGGTCCATAAATACTGCTGGTGCATTGGTTAATCCGAACGGCATCACTACAAATTCGTAGTGTCCATAACGAGTTCGGAAAGCTGTCTTTGGAATGTCCCCCTCTAGAACTCGTAATTGGTGGTATCCGGATCGTAGGTCTATCTTTGAGAAGTAGTTCGCTCCTTGAAGTTGATCGAATAGGTCGTCAATGCGGGGTAGAGGATAGCGGTTCTTGACAGTAAGTTTGTTCAGCTCCCTGTAGTCGATGCACATATGGAACGATCCGTCTTTCTTCTTTACAAACAAGACCGGTGCTCCCCAAGGTGAGAAACTTGGTCTTATGAATCCTTTTTGAAGGAGTTCATTAAGTTGACTGGAAAGTTCCTGCATCTCTGCTGGTGCGAGACGGTAAGGCGACATCGCTACTGGGGTAGCTCCTGGAACTAAGTCGATTCTGAACTCGACTTGGCGTTGCGGTGGTAATCCTGGTAGTTCTTCTGGAAAGATATCGGGAAAGTCACATACTACCGAGATGCTCTTGATGTCCTTCAGTTCTTGACTTGTATCAACGATGTGCGCTAGGAATGCTTGACAATCCTTCCGCAAGCACTTTCGAGCTTGGATGCACGAAATGATGCGAAGGTTTGTACTAGATTTGTCGCCGTAGATAACTAAGGTTTCGTTGTTAGGGAGATTAAGATGGACTGCTTTCTCAAAGCACATGATGTCGACGCGAAGAAGACTCAACCAATCCATGCCGACTATGACGTCGAAACTTTTAATTTGGACCGGCATGAGATTGATTGGGAAAGAATGGCCGTCTAAAGTTAACGTACAGCCCATGTATATGAAATTAGTGTTTTTGGTTTTTCCATTGGCCATCTCTACAGTGAATGATTTTTCTAACTTGCTAGGTTTAGGTTTAAGTAAATGAATAAAGTTTTGACTCACGAAGCTTCTCTCCGCTCCACTATCGAATAATATGCATGCGTATGAATTATCGAGAAGGAACGTACCAGCAACAATAGTTGGGTCAGCTACAGCTTCGTCGTGGCCTATTGCCAAAACTCGTCCCACACCTCCGGTGCCTGCTGCCTTAGGACAGTTCCTCTTATAGTGGCCCACCTCGCCACAATCGTAGCAAGTTTGCCCTACACCCGCACCGGGAACTTGAGTGATAGGTTTTGCAGGGTCCTTGCAGAAATGGGCTGTGTGTCCCTTCCTGTTGCAGTTGGCGCACTGCATTTCCCGACAAGGTCCATGGTGGTGGAAATTGCATTTGGTGCACTTTGGGAGGTTACCTATATAAGGCTTTATTGGGTAGGTATTTGTAGGAGCTGTAGTAGGTACAGTGGCAGCATTCACTGAAGCCAGTTGTTTCTTTGCGGATTCTTGGGAAGACCCACCCTTCCCTTTATTCCACACTCTCTTTCTGCCATTGTTGTTGTTGTTGTTGTTGTTGTTGTTGTTTCCTTTCTGTGGTGCTGGTGCAGAAGTGGTTGAGTTCTGATGACCTCCGTAGTCAATCAGAGATTGTGCCAGTTCCTTAGCACTTTCAAAGGTGTCAGGTTTAGAAGCTAACACGCTTGATCGCATTTGGGGCGTCAGTCCCCAGATGTACCTTTCTATTTTCTTGCTCTCGGGAGCAATCATATATGGACAAAGGATTGCCAGCTCGCAGAATCTATTGGTATAAGTAGCGATGTCGGTACCAACCATTCCGAGAGTCCATAGCTCATGTTCAAGCTTTTGAATCTCTCCCCGTGGGCAGTATTCTCTCATCATCATGGCTTTCAGGCTCTCCCAGCTTATGGAGTTTTCCACGATTAGGGTAAGTACTTTAACGTGGCCATTCCACCAAGTTAAAGCTTTATCAAGAAGGGTGAAAGTTGCAAATTTGACTTTGCTGTGCTCGGGACAGGAGCAGATTTCAAAGACTGCCTCCGTCCTTTCAATCCACTGCCTCAGGGCCATCACACCACCAGTTCCATAAAACATCCGAGGCTTGGCATTAGTGAAGTCCTTATAGGTGCATTCTCAAGGTGGTCCATGACTCTCGCCATGGTTGGATAGGTGTGTGCCAGATCCCGAGCCATTAGTACTCGACTTATTGATCTGTGACATGGCAGCTGCCACCGCTGCGGTGACTGCTGCATGAAACATAACAGCATCAAATTGAGGTGTAGGAGGTGGTGGTACAGGTGCTTCCTCACCGTTGTTTCGCCTTGGATTCCTACGCGGAGGCATCCTTCAATTATAGGTTGAAAAGACAAGGATAAGAATTTCATAGAATAGAAAATGTATGTGTCTCATGAACTAAATCGCTATAGTTCAACAACAGATGATAGTATGAGTCTTAAAATAGAAGGATGAAAGTTATTTGTAAGACTGAAGGTATGAAACAAGTATTTGGTTTCCCAAAGACCATTCAAGGTTTGAACGAAATACTCAACATAGTAGTAATAGTGTCACTTATATTAATATAAAAGTTGTTACAACGATCATGAAAATTTGACCCCTATAAGGGTCTCCGATTACAAAGTTCGAGAAATTTAAAGACTTTTAGCCGAGGTCCTAAGCTATAACAAAATTTGAGTCCTTGACAAGCACTACTTGCGTCGAAGGTTGCGCTTGGAGCTTGACTCCGCATCTGATTGCTTTGACTCCATTAGACGCCTATCAAAAGTGGCTTGTTGTTCCCTCAGTTCAGCGAGGGCTGCAATCATTTGCGCTTGAAATGCTTCGGTTTGGAGTTGAGCATTGTCTTATATCTTGTCCAGCCTATGGATGTCAGAAGTGTGAACCTGCACTTCCACGTTGACATCCCGGAGTCAACTAGCTTGAACTCCAGACTGATAGGACTGATTGGCTAACTTACCCACCATTACCGGGAGTGCTCGATCAGCTGAACCTCCGCCACGGACATCATAGAAGTCCCGGCACATGCCGTAGGGAGGGCGTAGGTTTTGCTATTGGCTCCAATGGTGGAGGTGACTTCCCCAGACGGGAGTCGGTCCTTGAAAGTTTCTTACGAAGACGGGAGGTTGAATGGGTGGTGGATCGATAACTTTCGGCTCTGAGTCGGTACCGGAGTCATCACCCACTTCTATGGGTTCCTCGTCCTCTTCGGGATCATCTTCGATCCATCCTCCGTTGCCTTGGTTGGGAAAGTAGGGGTCGCCAGGGTGGTGAAATCCAGCCATTTGACTGTACGAGAAATAGGGTTATAAGAATGGAATAAAGTTGAAACATGCAAAACATGTAAGTTAAACTAGTTTAGATCGCAAATACTCCTATAGTATTTTAATTCTTGTGTTTGATTCTTGTAATGGTTTGGTAAGGTTTGACTTGTTGCTTACTACGATCATTCCTCGATATACGTTGGTCCAATCTCGGGCAAATATAGTTGATCACGCTATATTTGTCCAAAATCTGATTACATGTATCAAGTCTCAATCGTAGTGTCAACTTGTCTAAATACTTGTATAGTTGAATAACATGAAAATAATTTGTGGTATGCTTGTAATTGTACTTAAATGAACTATCAATTTAAGTTGAACGCAATGCTGCTTAAGCGTAAAAAGAAAATTCGTTTTGTCAAAGAGTATTAGTCCCTTAAGCATTTATAGTTTGTATATCTTATGTGGTTCGTATACTTAGTTCACTATAAACATTGCTCTGATACCAATCTGTCACATCCCCAAACCTGAACGGCGGAAACGTTTGGGGGCGGATGACTTCATGTGGTAACGTAACAAATGAATACATAGTAAAGAAAGCAATACAACGATCATATATATAATTGAAAGTTTACATTTGTCAAAAGTTACATGTTCAAAACCAATTACAATATGATGTCAAAATACGAGATTAAACTGGCGCCGCAGCATCCCTTCATCAAAAGCGTAATGAATACCTGAAATTACTGATTTCCTGGGACATACAAGTAATTTTGAAAGAGTAGATCAGCATTTAAGCTGGTGAGTTTCATAAGTATTTAAGTGACAATGTTTGTATGAAATGAAATGTTTTGTCTTTGTTTGTTTGTGTTTAGAAAATCCTATATTTTCTACTAGTATAAAAGTAGCCTTCACTCAAGACCATTGTTTGTTTCTAGAATGTACGTAAGTGTAAAATAATCAATGTGTTTGAAAACCTCGTAAATCAATGCATTTTTAATACCCCATGTGAGTTTTATAACCATACTATTGACTCGGAATGCCTATACACAACGTTCTTCAGGCGTTGGAATGTTATGACGTTTGTCACCCCAAATGGTGGACTGTAGCTAACAGTCAGGGTGCGGGTTGTCAAGCCCGTATAGATCTATACACAAACACCATGCTCCCCCTCCAAGGGATTCTGGTATATAATATAGGACTTGAAATGTGTCCTCGAACGTACATGAAGTTAGTGTCTCACAAAACCGTGGTATAAAAACAGATCTACTTGTTAAAATGTTACGTTTGTTCTTGTATACGAAAGTAAACTTCTTGAAATTCATGTTTCTAGTATATAAGAGTTAGAAATTTGTTCGTAAAACTATACCTATTATAGTTTTCTAAAAGTGTGTCTTGTTTGTTTAGAAAGACCTAGAAAAAGGAAATCACTTGTTTATGAAAGCATAGATTTTTGGTGTAGAGTCTAAGATAGACAAGAATAATCTAAGAAAAGTTTAGTTTATACATGCATTACAACAAATTTATATTTCAAAAGATAGAATGTTATTTTAACATATGTTATATATATGAAAGTTCCTTAAAGGTTTATAAATCGCATGTGATTTGGATATATAACAACATATAAAAGAGTTTCTTTATGTAACACACGATAATACTCGTGTGTTTTACTTGCAATCCCCCCCTTGAAAGCATATAAAAGAATTTATAAAATATTTAAAAGGTAAATTAAGGGGTATGAACTCACTTGAAAGTTTGAAGATAGCGAGATGGAAAACCGGGCAGAGTTTCGTCTCGGGAAACGAATTTTTCTCGGGATTCTCGGGAATCTCGGGAGTAAAATCGACCCTCAGGACTTGAGCAAAAAGACCAGAGCTTCGGGTTTGAACGGGCACGGAAAACGAGGCAAGATTGTGAGAGAGAGGAGAGAAATGAGCCCTTTTCTCGGAAGCCCTCGCATCCTATTTATAGGAAGGCTGAACTGCCTCGGTACGCGGGGCGTACGCTCGTACGCAGCGCGTACGCGTACGTCATGCATGACCGAAGCCTCGACTGCCTCGGCTTCGGATGGGACGGGTTGCTGGGGAGGCGGGTTGGACGGGACAGCGGGTCGGACGGGTCGGACGCTTCGGACGGGTCTCTCGGGTACGCAGGGCATACAGGGGTACGCTGCGCGTACCTCGGATGAGGACGCTGACTCCTCTTCGGATAAGGTCCGAATTTTGAATTAAATAAATATATAATTTATTTAATAAACTTCAAAAATTCATATCTTCTTCATACGAACTCCGTTTTCGATGGTCTTTATATCCATGCGTAGGTGAGACTACGCTCTATAACTTTCGTTTAGACTCCGACGGCAAATTCCGAAATTATTTTTTTTTTATTTATTTTAAACTCATCGTGTTTAAGGAATTTCTTTGAAAATTCATAACTTCTTTATCTGATGTCAGTTTTTGCCAGACTTTTTACCGCTGGAATACCATTGTCGAGACCTTCGATTCTCGTTTAGGTCATTCCGGCCAAAAGTCGCTCGATCTCCGATTCGAGTTTTTAGCCGTCTGTTGCTAAGCCGAACTTGGAAAAATCATAACTTCGCTATATGAAGTCGGATTTGGGCGTTCTTTTCACGTACGATCATGGTTCAAAGACATTTAAACATAGAAGGAAATTAAATAGAACTATTTGTACATTTTATTATGAAAGTAAATTTTCTTACTCAAAAGTGGTTACAATACTTGACCCTTTTTGGTCATTACAAAGAGTTGAAATATCGGGTTGTCACACCTACCACATGAACAAACAGGAGGTCACCCTAAGCAAACTCCAAGATCTCTTGAGGGTCGCTGAGAGCAACTTCAAAGACAAGTTTGTTGCACCAACTCCCAATCCACCCGCTGCTCCTATCTTGGCTATTGGTCAAGGAAAGGGAAAGAAGAGGAAGGCTTCGTCTAAGAACTATTGTAAGGTTAAAGTCCGGGATGGTGCCTCTTCTAGTGGGACCAAAGTTAATCCCGCTAAGCCCTGCCCTAACCCAAAGGAGGCAGAGTGCCACCACTGCCACAAGATAGGACATTGGAAGAGAAGCTGCCCGGAATACCTGCAAGCCATCAAAGAAGGAAAGATCAAGCCATCTTTCGCAGGTATATATACAATTAAATCTAACGATTCTAATCATGCTATTTCTTGGGTTCTTGATGCCGGTTGTGGTTACCACATTTTTTCTAATGTGCAGGGACTAAAAAGAAGTAGGGATGTGGAGCAAGGAAGAATCAATCTAATCATGGGGAACAGAAGATCGTCGCCTGTGACCAAGATTGGAGTGTATTCTTTAGTGCTTAGGAATAATTTATGTTTAGATTTGAACAATTGTTGCTATTCGCCAGAAATGGCTAGAAACATCATTTCATTTCATGGTTTATATAGACAAGGTTTTAGATTTTCTTTTAATAATGAGAATGGTTCTATTTTGGCTTATCTAAATGGTGTCTTTTACTTTGATGCTATACCATGTAATGGAATTTATGAAACTATTATGATTGTTGATAACTTAGGAAATGATGTTTTGAACATAGATTCTTCCACTAGTATGGATAAAGCATCCTTGTGGCATTGTCGTCTTGGACATGTCAACAAGAAATGCATAGCCCAACTCCAAAAGGATGGAGTGTTGGAGTCATTCGACCTTAGGGAAGATGACACATGCGAGTCTTGTTTACTTGGAAAGATGACTAAATCACCCTTCACAAGTACGTGTGAAAGGGGTGAGGGCCTATTGGACCTAATACATACCAATGTATGTGGACCATTTAGCTCAACCACGAAGGATGGGAACCGCTTCTACATGACTTTTACCGATGATTATAGTAGATATGGGTATATCTATTTAATCAAGCAAAAGTCAGAAACCTTTGAAATGTTCAAAGAGTTCAAGAATGAAGTGGAGAATCAATTGGGCAGGAAAATCAAGATGCTTCGATCCGATCGAGGAGGAGAGTACCTAAGTCTTGAATTCCACAATTATCTCAAGGAGTGTGGAATAGTTTCGCACTTGACGCCTCCTAGGACACTGCAGTTGAATGGTGTGGCAGAAAGGCGTAATCGAACCTTATTGGATATGGTTCGCTCTATGATGAGTCTTGCTTCAATACCTATGTCTTTTTGGGGGTATGCCTTAGAGACTGCCGCCCATATCCTTAACCGAGTCCCTACTAAGAAGGCTACCAAAACACCTCACGAGATGTGGACAGGGAAAGCTCCCTCGTTGGCATATATCAAGGTTTGGGGTTGCGAGGCTTTCGTAAGACGAGATACTCACGACAAGCTCGAACCTCGAAGTGAGCGATGTATTTTCATCGGCTACCCGCAAACATCCTTTGGATATCTCTTCTATAGACCGAAGGACAATGTTGTCTTCGTTGCAAGGAGAGGAGTTTTCCGAGAGTGAGAACTCATAAGCCAAGGAGATAGTGGGAGACAAATTGAGCTTGAAGAGATTCAAGAGTCGATAGATGAAGGAACCTCTACCGCTGGCACTCAACCTGAGGAGGAAACTCCGGTTGAACCGATTGACGAGTCCTTACCTCTTAGACGTTCCGATAGAGTTAGAGTTCTACCCCAGTTTTATGGTTTTCATATTACTACCGAAGGGGACACGTATATTAGTGATGGCACACTAATAAATCTTGATGAACCTAATAGCTATAAGAAAGCCATGGCAGGCCCGGAGTCTGCGAAATGGAAAAAGGCAATGGATAGCGAGATCCAATCCATGTATGATAACCAAGTTTGGAATTTGGTTGATTATGTGCCCGGACGTAAGACCGTTGGGTGCAAATGGATCTTCAAGAAGAAGACTGACGTGGATGGAAACGTACACACATATAAAGCGCGATTGGTTGCGAAGGGCTTTACTCAAACTCCCGGAGTTGACTATGATGAGACCTTCTCACCATTTGCGAAGATAAAATCTATTAGAGTAATGCTAGCGATTGCCGCATTTCATGATTATGAGATTTGGCAAATGGATGTTAAGACCGCTTTCCTTAATGGAAAGTTGGCTGAGGATGTTTACATGGCTCAGCCAGATGGGGTTTGTGGATCCAAAGCATCCGAATAGAGTGTGTAAGCTTGAGAAGTCAATTTATGGACTTAAGCAAGTGTCTCGCAGATGGAATCTTTTCTTCGATGAGAAAGTCAAAGAGTTTGGATTTGTACGAAGCAAAGATGAGTCTTGTGTATATGTCAAAGCCAGTGGGAGTATAGTAAGCTTCCTCGTTCTATATGTCGATGACATATTACTCATAGGAAACGACATCCCAACTCTACAGGAGGTTAAGTCCTGGCTCGGGAAGTGCTTCGCTATGAAGGACCTCGGAGAGGCTTCTTACATTTTGGGAATAAGGATAGTAAGAGAAATAAGTAAGAGAGTAATTGGACTTAGTCAGAACACTTACTTGGAGAAGGTACTAAAACGTTTTAGTATGGAAAACTCGAAGAAGAGAGAGTTACCGATTCAAAGTAATGCCAAGTTGAGTAAGACTCATAGTCCGAGTACCGAAGCTGAAATAGCAGAAATGAGCCGAGTACCATACGCTTCCGCAGTTGGCTCAATCATGTACGCTATGAGTTGTACTCGCCCTGATGTAGCCTTCGCTTTGAGCATGGTTAGCAGATATCAAGGGAATCCTAGTAGAGCACATTGGATTACGGTGAAGAATATCCTTAAGTACCTTCGGAGGACAAAGGAATGGTTCTTAGTCCTCGGAGGGAGTGATGACTTGAAGGTGCGAGGGTATAGTGACATTGGCATTCAGACCGACAGGGACAACTACCGTTCGCAGTCGGGCTGGGTCTTTACCCTAAATGGAGGAGCAGTGACATGGAAAAGTTCCAAGCAGAAAACCGTAGCCGATTCAACGTGCGAATCAGAGTACATTGCAGCGAGCGAAGCGTCGAAGGAGGCAATATGGCTAAAGAACTTCATCGATGATCTTGTAGTTGTACCTGCCATAAAGGAGCCCATGGAGATTTTCTGTGATAACGAAGGAGCGGTTGCCTTGACCAAGGAACCGAGGGATCATGGTAGATCACGACATATTGTGACAACCCAAAATTTCCATTTTGTACGAACACTAACTATTCAATAGAAGCTAGTCCAGTTTCAATGAACTTCAGACTTTTCCGAATAGGTTTGTGTACATTAGGGTTTACATTTAAGGAGATATCAGGAGAGTGGATGCTCATGGGTTTGTGAAACTTGAGCATTTCAACACTTCATCATGTTAGAGTCCAATTCCAGAATAAAATATTTTCTGCCAAAATATTTCAGGACTATAAATAGAATTTTGAACTAAATTATTCATTATTCACATTTCCAACTAGAGAAAAGCCATTTTCTCTCTCATGGATCTTCGAGTTTTCATCCCAAATTGTGAGTCTACTTTCCTAGTTGTGTTTTAATGTTTGTTACATGCTTAATAACATTGTTTGCATGTCAAATATGTAAGATCCGGGAGTTTACCGCCCAAGAACGTTCTTGGGGAGTAAACTCCAAAACGAAGCCTAAGAGCTACCTAGTCCCATTTCCTTGTTAGGTAACTAGTTAAGGACATTATGTACGATCTTTTAAGGCTACACACAATCAAGAACACTTAGCTTTTGGAGTTTACGGCCAAGAGTTTCTTGGACCGTAAACACCATTTTTCAAGGGCTTAAAGTGCCCTAAACACCCCTTAAGGCTTTAGACAATAACCCTCTATTACTTGTAGCTTGAATGGGGAGTAAATCACATCAAAATCATCCCTAAAGGGGAGTTTACGGCCAAGAAATACTCTTGGGCCGTAAACTCCAAGTAAAGGCACCAAAGTGTGCCTAAAGTCCCCTTTAGCCTTAAACAAAAGTCTAGAATTTATCCTTTGTGTGCAAGAGGCTTAAATGAATTAAAACACTCACCCCATAGGATTTTACGGCCGTAAACTCTAGGGGATATGGTCTTTAGGCCGTAAACTCCTCAAAGGAGCATTCTAAGGCCCTAAACTACCTAAAGGATTAAACCACCAATGCTAGGCTTATTCTAGAATTCATTTAACACTTTAAAACACCCAAAACCACCAAGTCAATAGTTCACGGTCATAAACTCAAGAGTTTACGACCGTAAACTCCAAAGGTGGGGTTTTTTGGGTGGTAAGCTCATATACAAGGTCATTTGGTACATTAAACCCCTTTAGCCTTGTCCCGTAGCAACTTAGATGCAACCATTAGGACATATAACACTTATACAAAGTGTTTACATGTTCCTAAGTGTCCCAACTTATTTCATTAAGTCATTATTTGGCTAATTAGTTATATATATGCTTATTATATGATAACTAGGCTCGTTCATGTGAACCAGTCTCCGTTTGCCACCTAGCACGGTATCCGACACTACAATCCAAACCACTTACCACAAGTGAGTTCATACCCCTTTAATTAACCTTTGAAATGCTTTTAAATGTTTTAAATACTTTATGGGGGAGAATACAAGTTCAATGCTTATAGTTATTGAAATCAATCACATGTGATTGCATTAATCACATGTGATTAATAACTAGAAAACCAATGATTTTATCACTGTTCAAACTGTTTATCAAACTGCTTTACTTTGAAATGTTTTACAAACTCTTTTACTTATCAAATACTTTTATTTAAACTTTGTTATACTTCTTATAAATTGCATGCCCATATATGTATAGATATATAAGCAATGTTTAAAGGGCTTAGGAAGGCCATCCGCCCTATTTCCTTTTTCTCGATTTGGATGTGGTCTGGTGGGATTTCGGGTGACCATCCGAAGGTCGTTTCAATATTAGCTATATATCAATTATAAATATATAGACATAAAAGTACTTCCGTATTCATGCGTACTATACACATTACTAGTAAGTTACCGTCGGGGTAACACAGGATCATACTACTACAACTGTTAGATCAATGAGTCAGTTCATTCATGAGTCTATACATTACATTACTATGAGAACATATACAACTATACTAGGATGAGAACATATACAACTATACTAGAAAGAGAACATATACAACTATACTAGGAGGAGAACATATACAACTATACTAGGAGGAGAACATATACAACTATACTAGAACGAGAAACATTACATATACAAGAATACGATAACAATTGTGATCCACTGGATCAGAGCATGCCTTAAATGTCATGGCCCGAGTTGTAGCCATAATTCTCTTGGAAGGAGAGTGTGAGTTTGCGTATAGATCTATACTGGATTGATTATCCTACACCTTGCTGCTAGCTACAGCCGGACCTGCAGGTCTGCGGGTGCCAAACGTCATTCCGTTATTACGACCATTCGTATGTCGTTGTTACCCGTCGATAGTATGGTGCAATTATCACATTATACCTTAATGTAAATCCGGTTTAAGGTAGTTAGTACAGCAGTAGTTCCTATAATACAAAACTACAGTACTACAATGATTTACCCATTACATATTTTTAGTGATAACCTCACTTAAACATTAATGTACAAACCCATTAGTTCCTATAATACAAAACTACAGCCGTTCTTGGTTTTGGGGTGTGACAGATTGGTATCAGAGCATTGTTTATAGAGAATCAAGTATATCAACCCATAAAAGATATACTAAACTATAAACCCATTAGGGATTAAAGCACTCTGACCAAGAGTCTATACTTTAAATATTAAAATATTTAATTAAGTATACTAGTCTGCATTCATACGAAAATCAGTGTCACAACGACAAGAACAAAAGTATTACGATTGTTAAAAATCACAAGTGAGCTCGGGGATGTATGGTCAGTCCTGGGAATGGCATAGCCTGATCAACTATGCTGGTCCTAGGAGTGATTAGTATATGCCCTAGAATGGTTGTGATGTGTTAACAAGTCTAAAAACTTACCAATAATACCACAAGAAGATCATTAGAACTTAAACTTAAAAATACTATAACTGTATTTTGTACTACTAGTTACATGTATACTATATTCTTATACCTCTCTTCTCGCGTAGATTTAAATGGCTGGATTCCATCACGGCGACCCGTACTTTCCAAATGAAGGCAATGCCGGGTGGATCGAAGAAGAGCCCGAAGATGAGCATCCAATCCCGTTGGATGATCACCTCGCAGAAGGCTTTTCTGATGGATCCGACTCCGAGCCTGAAGTCAACAACCTACCGTTAGTAGGTGAAGCCCTGAACAACAACCCCTGACTAGCTTTTCCAAGTCCTACTCCCTTGTGGGCATCCAACTTAAATCGCTGGAGTGATGAACAGGGTCAACCCTTACCATACTTTGGGGACCGAAGTTTTTACAACGTCGGTGAAGGTGGCTCTGATGACCGAGCTCTGCCTGTCATTATTCGCAGAATAACTCGTAATGTTGAGCAAGGTCGAGCAGCCATTGATCGGGTCATGGAGATTGATGCCAACTCAGGTGTCAACACAGTCCACATCCGCTGTCTTGAAGAAGACATGGAACGGACCCGGAGAACCAATGAAACCCTACAGCAACAGCTGGCTGCCTTACGAGCTGAAGTCTTGGAACTTCAAGCCCGTCAGAGGGCTCAGGAGCGACACCTTCAAGAGGTGTTTTGTCAAGTGTCAGACCTCAGGACTCGCCCGAGGATTTCCCATCGCCATTAGATGATGTCTAGTACATCTCTGTCTTTTGGTTAAGGAATAGCCTTTAACATCTGTGCTCTATGTAGCACTTGTCTGTAAAATATTCCTAACTTTCAGTACTCTAATTAGGAATCTAAGAACTGTCAAACTTATCTGTATGGTATGATGTAAGACCTACTGTTAGGTCGATTTTTCCTTGAACTTATTACATCAGTAATACCAGTATTATTGAAATCTATCTAATCTGTGGGAAAAATCTGTACATTTGTGTTTCCTACTAATATTATTTGTTGCGATTTCGAACACTCATTCAACTGTTGGGCTATGGTTACTTAGTCCATGTGTCACTTTCACGTTGCTTACAAATTGGTTCTTACCATCTTTCTTATCTTTATAAACTTATAGCTGAAAGATGCCTCCTCACAAATCTCCCAGGAATAACCCTGCACCTCCACCGCCTCCTCCGCCTCCGGTCATCGATACTGCAGCCCTGAATGCTGCCGTAGCTGCAGCAGTGGCAACTGCCATGGCTCAGTATCACTCATCTGATGCCAGTAGAGGTGGAAACCCTATTGAATCAACCCCGGTTGAAACCCCTGTGCGCTCTAGAGAGTGCTCCTACAAGGATTTCAAGAATTGCAAGCCGAAGCCTTTCTATGGCACCGACACAGTCATTGCCCTCTCGCAATGGTTCGAGAAGACTGAATCAGTCTTCGAAATCTGTTCATGCCATGCGGCGATTAAATTCAAGTATGCCGCATGCACCTTTGAAGGAAAGGCCCTGACATGGTGGAACGGCCATGTTAAGGCACTAACCCTCGTCGTAGACAACGACATAGGCTGGGAAACAATGAAAGACCTCATGATTGAGGAATACTGCCCGAGGGGAGAAGTCCAGAAACTGGAGCAGGAACTTTGGAACCTGACTATGAAGGGCACCAACGTGGTCGCTTATACTGCCCGTTTCACCGAGCTGGTGGCCCTCTGCCCTAATATGGTTCCCACTGAAGGAAAAAAGATCGAAAGGTACATATGGGGGCTAGTGCCTCCTTATCAGGGGAATGTTCTAGCATCAAACCCCGCTACCTTCGACAGTGCCAAGCGACTGGCACAGCGACTCATTGACCATGGAGTCAAAACCCCTGCAACCACAACCACCCTAGCCATCCCGAAACCCTCCCAACCCGCTGACACTAAGCGGAAATTCTGGGATGAAAAGAAGAAGCAACGGGCTGCCAAAAAGCAGCAAATTGTGGCAATGCATGCCGCAATAACCCCTGCTGCTGCTGCTACTACTGCTCCGGTGGGTCAGTATGCTGGAAGTTTGCCCAAGTGCAACAAATGCAACTACCACCACAACGGCCCCTTTCGTGAGATGCAGTGCTCTAACTGCAACAAGAAAGGACACACAGTTCGTTTAAGTAAGTTCCCGGCATAACCGATCACCCAGGTCCCTGGCTCTAACGCGAGCCCGACCTGCTATGGATGTGGCGAAACAGGCCACTTTAAGAGGGACTACCCCAAAGCAAAGAATGCTGGTGGAGCAGGGAGGGTACTAGCTATAGGCCACGAGGAAGCAGTTGCTGACCCGACAGTGGTGACTGGTACGTTCCTCCTCGATAACTCCTATGCATGCATTCTGTTCGATAGTGGAGCGGAGCGAAGCTTCGTAAACCATAAATTTTCTCGCATGCTTAAACAACCACCACACGCACTCAAAGAACTATTCACAGTAGAAATGGCTAATGGAAAAACTGAAAGTACGAATAGCATATACTTAGGTTGTACCCTAACTCTAGATAACCATTCATTCCCAATCGACCTCATGCCGGTCTCAATAAAAAAGCTTCGACGTTATCATTGGCATGGATTGGTTAAGTCTCCATCGCGCCGACATCATGTGCTTCGAGAAACCAGTCCGTCTAAACCTTTCGTCTAATGAAACTCTTATAGTATACAGCAACAAACCTGGTGCGAGTCTTCGTATAATATCTAGTATTCAAGCACAGAAGTATCTGCGCAAAGAATACCATGCATTCCTTTCTCACGTCGTCGACACAAGCCTCGAAACGAAAGAACTAAGGAACATCCCAGTAGTGAGCGACTTCCCCGACATTTTCCCAGAAGAACTACCTGGGTTACCTCCGCAACGACAGGTCGAGTTTAGAATCGACTTAATCCCAGGAGCTACCCCAGTAGCCAAGTCGCCCTACCGCTTAACACCAGCTGAGATGCAGGAACTCTCTGGTCAACTTAACGAACTGCTCAGTAAGGGCTTTATAAGACCAAGTTTCTCACCTTGGGGAGCACCGGTCTTCTTTGTTAAGAAGAAAGACAGATCATTTCGTATGTGTATTGACTACAGAGAACTTAACAAACTGACGGTCAAAAATCGTTACCCTCTGCCTCGCATAGATGATCTATTTGACCAACTGCAAGGGGCGAACTATTTTTCCAAAATTGATCTGAGATCCAGATATCACCAGTTACGAGTACTAGAGGAGGATGTGCCGAAGACAACCTTCCGAACTCGTTATGGACATTACGAGTTCGTGGTGATGCCATTCGGATTGACCAATGCGCCTGCAGTTTTCATGGATCTGATGAATAGAGTATGCCGACCTTACTTGGATCAGTTCGTCATCGTTTTCATTGACGACATCCTGATCTACTCCCGAAGTAAAGAAGAGCATGGAGATCACCTGCAACAAGTCCTAGGGACATTACGAAAGGAGAAACTTTATGCCAAGTTCTCGAAATGTGAATTTTGGATCCGAAGAGTCGAATTCTTAGGACACGTGGTAAGCGAAGGGGGAATCCACGTGGACCCGTCCAAAATTAAAGCCATTGAGAACTGGTCAGCACCGAATACGCCTACAGAAATTCGTCAATTTCTGGGTCTCGCTGGCTACTACCGCAGATTCATTCAGAACTTCTCCTGAATAGCGAAACCCCTTACAACCCTGACCCAGAAAGGCGTGGCCTATGACTGGGAAGAGAAACAAGAGAGAGCATTCCAAACGCTCAAACGAGCCTTGTGCACTGCGCCAATACTATCCCTCCCCGAAGGGATAGAAAACTTCGTAGTCTATTGCGATGCATCGAATCAAGGGCTCGGGTGTGTTCTGATGCAGCGAGGTAAGGTCATCGCCTACGCCTCGAGACAGTTGAAGACACACGAGGTTAACTACACGACCCACGATCTTGAACTAGGAGCATTGGTGTTTGCTCTGAAGATCTGGAGACATTACTTGTATGGAACGAAAAGCACTATCTTTACCGACCACAAGAGTTTACAACACATTTTCGATCAGAAGGAGCTCAACATGAGACAACGACGGTGGGTCGAGCTACTCAGTGACTACGAATGTGATATTCGTTATCATCCGGGTAAAGCCAACGTAGTAGCAGACGCCCTAAGTCGGAAGGAATATTCTGGTCGCAAAGTCAAGTCATTGTCAATAACCATCCATTCACACTTGTCTAAGCAAATTCAGGCAGCCCAACTTGAAGCCATGAAAGTTGAAAATGTGACGGGTGAATCCATTAGAGGAATGGACAAGAATTTAGAAGCCAAGGGTGACGGAGCCTTATATTTCATGAACCGAATCTGGACACCGAAACACGGTGGTTTCCGAGACTTGGTCATGACCGAGGCGCACAACACTCGGTATTCCGTCCACCCAGGTTCAGATAAGATGTATCTGGATCTTAAAAAGCTATATTGGTGGCCTAATATGAAAGCAGAGATTGCTACCTTCGTAAGTAAATGCCTTACTTGCGCAAAGGTTAAGGTCGAGTACCAGAAGCCCTCTGGTTTATTGCAACAACCAGAGATTCCAGAATGGAAGTGGGAGCGCATCACTATGGATTTCATAACCAAGTTGCCCAAGACAATGGGTGGACTTGATACCATATGGGTCATCGTCGATAGATTGACCAAGTCTGCGCACTTCCTGACTATCAAAGAAACTGACAAGATGGAGAAACTTACGAGAACATACATTAGGGAAATCGTACGATTACATGGTGTACCTATGTCCATTATCTCCGATAGAGATAGTAGGTTCACCTCAAGATTCTGGCAATCACTACGACATTCCTTAGGAACAAGGCTGGACATGAGCACAGCCTACCATCCACAGACCGACGGACAGAGTGAGAGGACCATCCAAACAATGGAAGATATGTTGCGAGCCTGCGTGATTGACTTTGGGAAGGCATGGGATACTCATTTACCCCTTGTTGAGTTTTCCTATAATAACAGTTATCACACGAGCATCAAGGCTGCTCCATTTGAAGCTCTCTACGGCCAAAAGTGCAGATCTCCTCTGTGCTGGGCTGAGGTGGGTGATACCCAATTAGCCAGGCGGCAAGCTTCCGACAGTACTCTCACAGGTCCGGAGATCATTCGGGAAACGATAGAGAAAATCGTTCAGATCCGTGAACGATTAAAAGCCTCTAGAGACCGACAGAAGAGCTACGCTGATAAACGAAGAAAACCTTTGGAATTTCAGGTGGGAGACCGAGTCCTTCTCAAAGTCTCACCTTGGAAGGGCTTGATACGCTTCGGCAAGCGTGGGAAGCTTAATCCGAGGTACATAGGGCCTTTCGAGATTCTTGCAAGAGTCGGCCCCGTAGCTTACAAACTCGACCTACCCGACGCACTTCGTAACGTACATTCTACATTCCACGTATCTAACTTGAAAAAGTGCCTATCCGACGAGACTCTTGTAATCCCACTCGACGAGATCGAGATCAACGAGAGCCTCAACTTCGTGGAAGAACCTGTAGAGATCATGGACCGTGAGGTCAAGAAGACAAAGCAAAGTCGTATCCCTATCGTGAAGGTTCGCTGGTACGCTAAGCGAGGACCGGAATTCACTTGGGAACGCGAGGATCAGATGAAACTGAAATACCCTCATCTTTTCGCTTAATTGTTTGTAACTTCTTGTTTGCTTAAATTCTAATTTCAGGACGAAATTCCTTCTAACGGGGGGATGATGTGACAACCTGAAATTTCCATTTTGTACGAACACTAACTATTCAATAGAAGCTAGTCCAGTTTCAATGAACTTCAGACTTTTCCGAATAGGTTTGTGTACATTAGGGTTTACATTTAAGGAGATATCAGGAGAGTGGATGCTCATGGGTTTGTGAAACTTGAGCATTTCAACACTTCATCATGTTAGAGTCCAATTCCAGAATACAATATTTTCTGCCAAAATATTTCAGGACTATAAATAGAATTTTGAACTAAATTATTCATTATTCACATTTCCAACTAGAGAAAAGCCATTTTCTCTATCACGGATCTTCGGGTTTTCATCCCAAATTGTGAGTCTACTTTCCTAGTTGTGTTTTAATGTTTGTTACATGCTTAATAACATTGTTTGCATGTCAAATATGTAAGATCCGGGAGTTTACCGCCCAAGAACGTTCTTGGGGAGTAAACTCCAAAACGAAGCCTAAGAGCTACCTAGTCCCATTTCCTTGTTAGGTAACTACTTAAGGACATTATGTATGATCTTTTAAGGCTAGAACACAATCAAGAACACTTAGCTTTTGGAGTTTACGGCCAAGAGTTTCTTGGACCGTAAACACCATTTTTCAAGGGCTTAAAGTGCCCTAAACACCCCTTAAGGCTTTAGACAATAACCCTCTATTACTTGTAGCTTGAATGGGGAGTAAATCACATCAAACTCATCCCTAAAGGGGAGTTTACAGCCAAGAAATATTCTTGGGCCATAAACTCCAAGTAAAGGCACCAAAGTGTGCCTAAAGTCCCCTTTAGCCTTAAACAAAAGTCTAGAATTTATCCTTTGTGTGCAAGAGGCTTAAATGAATTAAAACACTCACCCCATAGGATTTTACGGCCGTAAACTCTAGGGGATATGGTCTTTAGGCCGTAAACTACTCAAAGGAGCATTCTAAGGCCCTAAACTACCTAAAGGATTAAACCACCAATGCTAGGCTTATTCTAGAATTCATTTAACACTTTAAAACACCCAAAACCACCAAGTCAAGAGTTCACGGCCGTAAACTCAAGAGTTTACGACCGTAAACTCCAAAGGTGGGGTTTTTTGGGTGGTAAGCTCATATACAAGGTCATTTGGTACATTAAACCCCTTTAGCCTTGTCCCGTAGCAACTTAGATGCAACCATTAGGACCTATAACACTTATACAAAGTGTTTACATGTTCCTAAGTGTCCCAACTTATTTCATTAAGTCATTATTTGGCTAATTAGTTATATATATGCTTATTATATGATAACTAGGCTCGTTCATGTGAACCAGTCTCCGTTTGCCACCTAGCACGGTATCCGACACTACAATCCAAACCACTTACCACAAGTGAGTTCATACCCCTTTAATTAACCTTTGAAATGCTTTTAAATGTTTTAAATACTTTATGGGGGAGAATACAAGTTCAATGCTTATAGTTATTGAAATCAATCACATGTGATTGCATTAATCACATGTGATTAATAACTAGAAAACCAATGATTTTATCACTGTTCAAACTGTTTATCAAACTGCTTTACTTTGAAATGTTTTACAAACTCTTTTACTTATCAAATACTTTTATTTAAACTTTGTTATACTGCTTATAAATTGCATGCCCATATATGTATAGATATATAAGCAATGTTTAAAGGGCTTAGGAAGGCCATCCACCCTATTTCCTTTTTCTCGATTTGGATGTGGTCTGGTGGGATTTCGGGTGACCATCCGAAGGTCGTTTCAATATTAGCTATATATCAATTATATATATATATATATATATATATATATATATATATATATATAGACATAAAAGTACTTTCGTATTCATGCGTACTATACACATTACTAGTAAGTTACCATCGGGGTAACACAGGATCATACTACTACAACTGTTAGATCAATGAGTCAGTTCATTCATGAGTCTATACATTACATTACTATGAGAACATATACAACTATACTAGGATGAGAACATATACAACTATACTAGAAAGAGAACATATACAACTATACTAGGAGGAGAACATATACAACTATACTAGGAGGAGAACATATACAACTATACTAGAACGAGAAACATTACATATACAAGAATAAGATAACAATTGTGATCCACTGGATCAGAGCATGCCTTAAATGTCATGGACTGAGTTGTAGCCAGAATTCTCTTGGAGGGAGAGCGTGAGTTTGCGTATAGATCTATACTTGATTGACTATCGTACACCTTGCTGCTAGCTACAGCCGGACCTGCAGGTCTGCGGGTGCCAAACGTCATTCCGTTATTACGACCATTTGTATGTCGTTGTTACCAGTCGATAGTATGGTGCAATTATCACATTATACCTTAATGTAAATCCGGTTTAAGGTAGTTAGTACAGAAGTAGTTCCTATAATACAAAACTACAGTACTACAATGATTTACCCATTACATATTTTTAGTGATAACCTCACTTAAACGTTAATGTACAAACTATATTTGTTAAATGATAGTTACACTTGGGAATTTACACACTTCTACAACAAACGAGCATACAAAACAGTTAAGCCTTGGTAGAAGGCTACTTTAATAGAAAATATAGGTTTTTCTGAGAGATTCAAGCTTTTACAAACACTTACATACATTTTACAAACTTATACTTGAGACATGTTCAAACGTTTTGATAACAAACATCGACACTAAAATATTTATGAACTCACCAGCTTAATGCTAATAAACTCTTTCAAAATAACTTGTATTCTCAGGTCATCAGTAGACAGGTACCGATGCCAGCTTTTGAGAAGATGGAGCGCCTTCAAGACTCATCATATTATTTTGATTTACATTATATTTTTGGTGTCTAAAACTGTACAGAACACGCTTGTATTAAAATTATATATTTAATGCAATGGATGATGTTGTTTGCTTATTTACATTTACTGTGTTGTGATACTGTACATGACGTCCTCCGCCCCAGAACGTTTACGCCGTTCTTGGTTTTGGGGTGTGACACATATCGACAGAAAATATCACTTCATTAGACATTGTGTAGAAGAAGGACAACTCGTAGTGAAGAGGATATCATTAGAAGATAACCCAGTAGATCCGCTTACGAAGGGACTGAGTAGGGTTAAGCACTTGCAGCATGCTAGGAGTATTGGGCTGAAGGATGATATTAGCATAGATTAGATAGTATTAGAAACATGTAATAGATAAATGTAATTAACATTTGATGATTAAATAAAGGAGTTTTATTTATGAGTAATGTTACTATCTTATGTTAATTGTTTAGCTATTGTTTCACTTTGCATGTTTTGACTTCCAGAATAATTGAGTTTATTAGGAATAATCGAATTGTTCAAATTGTCCACAATCGTTCATATGTTGGGAGTAGATATGAATGAAGATTGTCATGAATCGGTGTGTAGATTGTCTAAATGGTATTAGACATAGCAAAGGGTTGCTGCGACATTCATGAGTGCTTATGAACTGGTTTTGAGCATTGGAACAAACCCGCGCTTGCTGGAATCACCTTATGGAATATGATATAAAAGGGTGATTGCGAGACGATAATATCATATAGTCTTAAAACCTAGATATATGGTTTGTTATTTGCTAATTGATTGTACATTGATAATGCGAAAACGCATTGGTAACTCAATGTTATAAAACGCATTGTTGTGTATAGTTGATTATTAAATAAGTAAATGCATATAAGTCAAAGTTTATATGTAACTTTTATCTTAGAAGGTAAAATCGATATCTCGGCTGCTCGATGATTTGATTTGACTTATGTGTCGGGCCCGGTCAGAACTAAATTGATGTGTTCGATTAAGTTCTATGTCGAATAAATCAAAGATCGAGAAACCTAAATGCTTGACTAACCATTCCATAGGATTGTCAGCATGATATCTAACAGAGGACTGTACGATCCCTTATCTAAAGGACAAGATTGATTAGATCAGAGTTTGACAGCGACTTTGAGAGCTACGATTGCAAACCGAATTGTACTTGTGCATATAGTTACTAGACTTATCCAAGTGGGAGACTGTTGGAATAGTGTCTAAGGCTGCAACTATATTTAGGCAAGTATTTGACCCGGTTGTGCATGGTCCTTTTGGGTAGCCTTCACCATAGCAACTTGATAGGATGATTTATTAAGAGAGAGTAAATATTATTAGTATATTATGAGAATAATATAAAGAATAATATATTGTTATTTGATTAATATAAGTCATAAATTAATTAGAATTAATTCGGTGACTTAAAGAGATTAATTAAATAAGAGGGTATAAACTGTCAATTGTTTGATAGTTAAGCTTTAGATTGTAAATCCATATAGATATGGATTGGACGGATTCTAGAAGCTAAGGATTGCTTCAAATCGTCCAAAGAGTTATCTAAGGAATGGATTTGGATAGCCTTAAGAGAAGATTATCCAATTAGGGTTTAGGTTGTAACCCTTAAGGAGTCTAAAAGTATAAATAGACCCCATGGCATAAAGAAATCGACACTTCATCTAAAGTAAGAGAACCCTAGCCGATTTCCTCCCCTCTCCTCTCTCCCAAATCATTCTCCTTGCTATTTGGTGTTTGTAAGCCATTAGAGGAGTGACAATTGTGACTCTAGAAGCTCCAAGACAACAAGCTCAACAAGGAATTCAAAGGTATGTTCTAGATCTGTTTTAACATTGTTCTTACTCCTAAATAGTCATTAGAAGTCTTGGATTCAAAGCATGCTTAATTAGAAAGCCTAGATCCAAGCATTAGGGTTTTGCATGCGCACATAGGAAAGTTCTTATGGCTAAAACCCATCAATAACTTGTACTCGCCCTATTGTGGCCTTTGCTTTGAGCCTAGTCAACAGATATCAGGGGAATCCTGGCAAGGCTCAGTGGACTGTGGTAAAGAACATTCTCAAGTACCTGCAAAGGACTAAGGATTGGATTCTTACTCTTGGTGGGAGTGATGACTTGAGAGTTGTGGGGTATAGTGACGCTAGCTTTCAGACTGATAGGGATAATTTCCGCTCTCAATTGGTTAGGGTTTTTACCATGAATGGAGGAGTAGTTACTTGGAAAAGTTCCAAACAGGTTACATTAGCTGATTCGACCTGTGAATCAAAGTATATAGTAGTGAGTGAAGCGGCGAAGGAGGTGATATGGCTGAGGAACTTCATCGGAGACCTTGGAGTTGTACCAGCTATAAAGGAGCCTATGGATATTTTCTGTGATAGCAATAGTGCGGTTGCCTTAGCCAAGGAACTGAGAGATCATGGCAGATCCAGACACACTGACAGAAAATATCACTTCATAAGACACAAGATAGAAGAAGGTCTCCTCGTAGCAAAGAGGATATCATCAGAGGGGAACGTAGCAGATCCCCTCACGAAGGGACTGACTAGGGTTAGGCATTTGCAGCATTGGAGGTGCATCGGGCTAAAGGACGATATTATTTTTACATATTAGATAGTTTTTTGAAATTTGTAAAGTGTAATTGACATTTGATGATGAATAAAAGTTGTTTATTTATGATTAAAGTGTTGCTATCTTCTGTCAATCGTTTATTATCATTTCATTTTTGCATGTTTTGACTTCTTAGAATAATTACGTTATGGTATTTCGTATTATTCAAATTCTCCACAGTCGATCATATGTTGGAGGTAGATATGAATCAAGATTGTCATGAGTTGTATTGTAGATGTCTAAGATGTTGGACATACCAAGAGTTGCTACAACACTCATGAGTTCTCATAAGTTCTGAGTATTGGTTTCAACCCACGCTCACTTGTATCACTTCATGGAATTTATCTCGAGTGATCGTGAGATGGTAATATCATATAAGTCTTCAAACCTAGATATATGAGTTGTTGCCTATGAGTTGGTTATGCATTGATTGTACAAAAACGCATTAGTAACTTGATTTAATAAAACGTAACTTTGTGTATAATTCAACAACTAGTAGAACAAGCGTATGAGTCGAAGTTTATGTGTTCCTTCTTGGATTAGAAGCAATATCTGGGCCCTAGATGATTTTATTTTGACCTATGTACCGGGCCCGGTCAGAACTAAATTGATGTGTTCGATTAAGTTCTATGTCAAACAAATCGAAAATCGAGAAACAAACTACTAGACAATAAGTATGACATTTTTCAATGTATTTGTTCATCTGATATCTAGAACAAAGGATTATATGATCCCTTATCTAAAATGGCACTTCATAGTTCAACAGAGTTTTAAGAGCTACGATTGTCGATCGGTTCCTAAAGTCGTGCTTGTAACTATAGTTATTAGACTTATCCAAGTTTGAGATTGTTGGATAAGGTGTCTAAGTCCATAACTATATTTGAGATGTATTTGACCTGACCCGACATGGTCCATTTGGGCTGCACTTCACCCGAACAATTTATGGATAATCTTTTGAGAATAGTATGCTTATGATTTGTTAATATATTATAAGTTCTAATATATTAATATAAAATCATATTATTTAATTAGTATTGATCTAGAATTAATTTAATTAATTTGGTGATCAAAAGGTCACTAATTAAATATGGGCTCTTGTATTTATATAGTATGGCTATTGCTTATTTAGAATGGGCTAGCCTTGCATGGAAAGTCCATGGATAGTCCATGGAGCTTTAACCCGTGGATCTCATGGCAATGAAAGGTCATGGGTATTAGGGTTTACATGAATGTAACCCTAATCCACCAGACTTTATAAAGGGATCCTTAGCACTTGAAATGGCACTAGTTTGTGTGAGAACTAAAGGGTGGCCGATTTCTAGAAGTGCGCTACTATTCTCTCAAGCTTCCAAAGTTTGAGGCATCCACATTATTGGTACTAGGCTCTCAAACTCCAGGCAATCAACCCACTACTAAAAGTTATGTAATTCTACTAGTGTTTTATGATGCAAATACCCCATAACATGCTAGTTAGGATGTAAACCTTGGAAAATTATTATTTGCATGTATCTTAGAGAAAACATAGATCCAAAGTTTCTAGGGTTGCATGTACACCATAGGAGTGTTAGAATACTCAAAACCCATCAGTTTATACATAAAAAACATATAAAACATATCATAAAAAACAACTCTTTGTTTTTTCTAAGGCAACTTTTATATAACCTAAATGCATGGAAAAATTGTTATATAAAAAATAAACATTTTTAACAACAAGTTGCGAAAGAAAACAAATATGGACATTTTTTGCAAAAAAGAAATACATGCTTGTTTTACAAAAACCAAAGATTATCATAACATGAAAAACCATTCTATCATTTAAAAGATGGCCATCATACCACTTATGGGTTTTGATACATAACCTAAAGAGTTTTTTATAAAAACTGGCAATGGAAGCTTTACAATATTGTAGTAAATTTCAAATATATAACAAAACCAAAATCATAAAGGATCCTTATAAAGAGCTTAGAATGGTATAAAACAACCATAGCGTGTTTAAGAATGACAACCTTTGAAGCCTTTGGGCCCTCTCAGATTTGGGGTGTTGAAGTAGATGGGAAGAACAAGAACCTTGATCTTCTATACAAGTAATCCGCCAACAAGAATAAGGTACCAAAAATTCTAGTTTTCTTCTTTCATCACTTTGTTCGCTAAGATTTTAAGTACTTAAGGAATAAGCACTAAAGGAAGACACAAAGCAAGTACCAAATCTTCACACTTAAAAAAGATGAGAAGGAGAGAAGCAAGTGAGGCTATGCCTTTTGGACTCTTTAGATAGAAAATATGTCTTAAAACAACTAGCTCATATCTCATGAACAAGTGTCTCTTTTATAGTCCAATGCAAAGTAAGGCCTTTTGATTATAATACACTAAAGTATTATAAAGCATAAAGGTAATGTAGACAAGGAATGGAAGCAAGTGATGGAGGTTGACAAGCAACCTCCATGTCTCCTATAAACTTTCGGCCATATAGGTCAAAATAATGAGACAAAAAAATCATGACAACTTATTTTAACCAAAGATGAATTAACTAACTAACCCTGGTAAACCAAGGTGTCCAAAAGTTTTACATGACTTATTATATGATATCATTTCATATAATGACTAGTTTGTAGTTTCTTTTATTATTATTTTCATAAAACAATAATTATTCTATAATTAAATACAAGAGTTGAATTTATTTATTAATATCATATACTTAGTAAATATTTAATAAGTACTAGATTGATTAAGGTGTGACCCTATAGGATCATATTTCATTAGCAATATTGTGACAACCCTATATTTTCCAAAAGCATTGTAACACTCGAAAGCCAAATACAACGGAATTAACCTCGAAAATAAAGTGTTCAAGTATCTAAGTTGGGATGCCTCAAATATTTGATATCATGCCAAGGTTTCCAAAAACATAAAGAACGCTCAAAACCGGATTATATTGAAGAAAGTATAACCACTCGTATATTTACGACACGACGTTAAAATATTATTTGACGTAAAAAGTAAAATCTCAATAAAATACATTCTTTCCTTAAGTATCTAAACAAAAGTAGTAGATCTCGTTGAAAGGTGAGCGTGCATAATAAGATCGCCCAAATTGGACCTCGTATGAAGAAGTTACGAATTTTCAAAGTTTCATAACAGTAGTAGAGGGCTAAAAACTCGGAATGAAGATCGAGTGTTATTTAGCTATCGCCACCTAAATGGGAGTTGAAGATCTCCTCAGTGGTAATAAAACGATTAAAAGACAAACAAAAACCGACGTCGAATAAAGAACCTATGAATTTTCTTACGAACTTTAGGAGGCCCGGCCTATTAAAAATATATCATTAAAAATGAAGTCAAAACTAGCCGACGGAGTCTAAATGAAAGTTGTAGAGAATAATCTTACCTACGCATGGATATAAAGAACACGAAAAACGGAGCTGGTACGCGAAAGTTACGGAATTTAGAAGAGGACAGTCCGGATTACGCCCCGCGTTCTCTGGGAGTACACCCCGCGTACTAGACCCAGAGTCGAGTCCCATCGGCCCGCCCCCTCTACGCTTAGCTAGCCAGGAGTCGTAAGCCATGACGCCATATTACGCCCAGCGTAACGACGTACGCGCCGCGTACGTGAGTACGCCCAGCGTACTCCAAAATTACGCCCCGCGTACTCACTCTCCCAGCACTATAAATAGATGGCATCAGCTGCGAGTTTAGGCACACTTTCTCAAATCTCCAGTTACTCTCACACACTTCCAAGCACAAGAAGCTGTCTCGACGACCTCGGCTTCCGCACTCGAGCCCCCGACGAAAGATTTACGCTGCAGAGATCCCCGAAGAGCCCAACGACGCAACCATCCGCGGTCGAAGTTCTGCTCAACCCTAGCCTCTGTCTTCAAACTTAACTAGTGAGTTCATACCCCTACTTTTCAATTCTTTTCACGCTTTAGGGGGGGGGGAATACAAGTACATTACAAGTCAAAGTATCATTTCATAAACATAATTATAATATCGTTCTCATAGGGTTTTGATACAAAAATAACGTTATGTTTAAAGGGCTGATATATCACCAAGTTGTTCATACTAAATGGAAACATACTTTTGAGAAACTATAATGAGTGTAGTATTCAAGTGATTCATACATTTCACATATACATCTCGACAAATGAAAAGCTTTCAAAAGAAGTAAAGTCTTTATTATCGTAAATTTGTTTATACCAAGAAATGTGAGACATTTAAACTTCAACGTACTCGTATGTATGCATTTCAAGTCCTATATTATATACCATAATCTCTTGGAGAGAGAGCGTGATACTTGTGTATAGATCTATACGGGATTGACAACCCCGCACCTAAACTATTAGTTATAGTTAGACCGGCAGGTCTGGGGTGACAAATGTCATAACACTACAACACCTGAAGAATGTTGTTACAGGCCGTCAGTGTCAATAGTATGGTTATAAAACTCACATAAAAGTATAAAAACAAGTTTGATTTACGAGATTCATCTATGCATATCAGTTTTCCATTTTATTGTTAACACAAATTTTATCACTATTATTCAAGTATGGAAAACACTAACGCACTCCAACACGGGAAACTTTTCAAATCATTTATAGAAAATATTGGATTTTCTGAAAACCTCGTTCATCGATTTACTATCAAAAAGGACACACTTTTCAAAGCAAAACTCTTATGAACTCACCAACTTAATTGTTGACACTTTTTCGAAACCACTTGTATTTCTCAGGGAATCAGTAATACAGGTAACCACACACTTTTGGAGAAGGGAACACTAAGGATGTTTTATTATTGAACATTTGTCATCTTATTGTAATATTCTTTTGCTAATATGTATAACGCAACAACATACGTTTTCATTATATATGTGATGGTTGTGTTACTTTCTTTACAATATTCATTGGTTGTGATACTACGTGAAGTCATCCACCCCCGAATGTTTCCGCCATTCTGGTTTGGGGGTGTGACAAATATCACCCAATAATGATTCGTAGGCATATAAATCCAATAGAAGGAGTGATTGTACACATCATCTTGAGATTTATGTTGAGAGATGTTATTTTGGAAACTCTGATTTTTATGACTATGTTTGGAAATAATGTTTTGTATGACATATGGTTTATGAAAATGGTTTCTGAAAAATAAATTTATTTATCATGATTTTTGGGACATTACAAGTTGGTATAAGATCCCTGGTTTGATAGAATTGGATGAACACTCGTGTGATTCCAGACTCAAACTGGAATTTCAAAATTGAACTCTAAAATGATCAATAAAGAGGATGTGATGTGTGCAATCAGCTGGAGCCAAGGAAAGTATTCCCCAAGATACCCACACTTGTTTTGTCTGTTGATGATGTGATATAATAGCATTCTAGTTGGTAGGCTAGGGATCTTCAAGGATTTCATGATAGAATTACCTGATTTATGATACCTAATAGTATATGAGAATTTCATGATATGCTATATGGAACTAACATTATTATTGTGGTTTCTCAGTGTATGCATCATAGTTATACATAAATAAGATTTTATAGTATGCGGGTGTTTGATTTACCCTTATATCATGCTCCTCATCTGGTTGTAAGAATAGGGTAGAATCAATTATTCAATTGTCTATCAAATCTAGTGTTAAGTATGAATAGCTTACACGAGCGGCTGCTGAGTTAGTGGGAGTTTCATGAGTGTGTGTCGTATGTTCAAAGCCAACATAAGGAATGATTAGCCTGTCTTTAGGGCGTGAGTATAGGATGTATGAATATCCTAGTATTTTCGGCTTGGTGGTCGGGTGGTCTGTAACGATCATTTGAGAAAAATATATGTAGGTGTGAAAGGTAGTATAGGCATGATCATTTGAGAAAAATATAGGTATGTGTGAAAAATACAGGACCCATATGCATATCAAAGAAGTCATGAACCCCGTGGATTTAGTGATTTCATAATGTTGTAGTATCATGAACTGTCGCTTTTCTGATGTATTTCTGTTTGTTATCAGTATGATAATTACTAGAGGTTCGAGATCTAAAGTTTATAACCTAGAGAGGCTAGGATTGACTGATGATGAAATTCATGAGGTGATCACCACCCAAGTGACCATGGCGGTTAGGGAGGTGATCCTAATGATATTTAGGTCTATCAAGACCGCTATAATCGAGTTGTTTGACGAGTTTTATGATGCTGTCACTAAGGCTACTATTGTTGTATCCATTATCGTCGTTGCTACTACAGAAGTTCAGGGGAGAAATATGGTGTAGTACCGGTATTTCAACAACATAAAGCCCCTAGAGTTCGATGGGTTCTAGCACCCAATTGTTTCCACGATGTGTCTATATGATGTGGAGGTTTGTTTTTGCGCTTTCTCATGCCAAGAGGACCAGAAGGTCAAGTTTGCCTTGAACCTTCTTCATTTGGGGGCGAAGGACTAGTGGAAGTTGATGAGCAGTGCTTACTCTCCACCGGAGAAGGCCGTAATAACATGGTACTAGTTCACAAAGATGTTCGACACTAAGTACATTCCATTGGTTGAGAGGGGGAAGTTAGCTCAGGAATATCTATCATTGAATCAGACGACAAACTCGTTGATGGAGATCATCAAGATGTTTACTGAGAGAGCCCATTTTTGCCCCGAGTATGTTGCCTCGGACCAGGATTAGATTTCCTGTCACTTGAGCATGCTCAAGATGGAGATCCACGAGTTTGTATCAACTCAAATATATATATATATATATATACATATATATGAGCTATAGTCTTTCGCCTAGAGGAGAGAGATTGAGATTAAGAACCGAACCAAATAGAAGAGGCAGGCTTAGGTTTAGATACATCCAGCAACCAAGCATTTCACACCCACCTATTTGCAATCTAGAGGCCAGAGAGGCTGCACTTATGGAAAGTGCTGGAAGATGCATGAGAGAGCATGTTGATCAGCAACGGGTGCCATAAATGTGGCAAGGAGGGTCAATTCATGAGGGAGTGTCATTAGCAGGCACCGCTATTGAGTACCAGGATCTATTATCATTGTGCTCAATTAGGCCATGTAAAGGTAAATTTCACTTTGCTCACCACCAGACCAGTGCAAGCAGTAGCCTTGACTACCTTGAGGATTACGGATAAACACAAGGGGAGGGCCTAAGCCTCGAAGACCAGGGTTTGTGCTATATAGCTCACTGTAGAGGAGGCTAAGGCGGAACCTGATGTCATTACTGGTATGTTATCATTAATTATTATGTCAAATTATTTCATGTATGCTTATGATTGTATTTCTGCTAGGTACCTTCTTACTGAAGTCCTTGCTTGCTCTCATGCTTTTTCAATCGGGTATGAGTCGGTCCTTTGTATCTCAGTCCTTCGGTAGGGCTTTTGATATGAATCTTAGGGACTTAGAGTGTCCATTGCGAGTTTATCTCGCCAATGAAGAAAGGGTTTCTACTTAGAGTGTTTTTCAGGATTGTACTTTGCATATATTAGGGGTATCTTACTGTATTGACTTGATTCCCATACCTAGAGGGGATGTGTGCATGAATATATGGATGAACTGATTGAAAAGATTTGGATCCATGATCGACTGTGAGAGACAATTGGAGGTAGTTCAAGCCCCAAGTGGAAGAGAACTAGCCATTTATGGAGAGGGTACCAGGATTTGTTCACCTTTTTGTTCAACTGCCAAGGCTCGATAGTATCTTCATCATGTGTGTTTAGGTTATCTCGCTTATGTGGTTGACACTTCGGATGAGGGGAGAGTTTTGGTATCAGATGTGCCAGTGGTCAGAGAGTCTCTAGATGTATTTTTGAAGGATTTACCTAGTATGCCTATCATGAGGAAGATGGAGTTTAGGATCGATCTAACCCTCAATACGACCCCAATTGCTAAGGCATCATATCGTCTTGCACGACTAGAGGTGCAGGAGTTGACCTCTTAGCTTCAGGATTTGTTAGCCAAGTAGTTTATTAGACCGAGCAGTTCACCCTATGGAGCACCAATTCTAGTTGTGAAGAAGAATAATGGGTCTCATCATATGTGTATAGATTATCGAGAGTCGAACAAGTTGACGGTGAAGAACCGTTACATACTTCCCAGGATCGATGATCTTTTCGATTGGTTGTAGTGCGTATCTTATTTCTCCATGATTTATTTGAGGTCAATATATCATAAAATGAGAGTTAGGGAGGAGGACATGGAGAAGACAATGTTTCAACCTTGTTATAGCCATTAAGAGTTCATGGTAATGTTGTTTGTTCTTATAAATGTACCAACAACGTTCATGGATTTGATGAACGGTGTATGTAGGCCAACGCTCAACCATTTGTTTATCGTTTTCATTGACGATACTCTGGTCTACTCCATGACTAGGGAGCAGCATGAAGAGCATCTTTAGGAGTTACTTGGAGTACTAAGACAGGAGAGGTTTTATGCCGAATTCTCCAAGTTTGAGTTATGGATATGAGAGGCCCAGTTTCTTGGATACCTTATCAATCAAAATAGGATTCTAGTCAATCCAGCCAAGATTAAGGCAGTGATGCAGTGGGAGATCCCGAAGTCCCTATATGAGATTAGGATTTTTCTGGCATTGGTTGGTTGCTATTGAAGATTCATTCGGGATTTGTCCAGGATTTTTGTCCATCTGAACCGACTTACGAAGAAGTTTGTGGATTTTTGTTGGGGGCCTGAGCAGCAGGCTGCGTTTGAGACCCTGAGGAGGAAGTTATGTGAGGCCCAGAAATTAACCCTTCCTGAGGTTGTTGAAGATTTTGTAGTATTTTTTGATGCATAAATCATAAAATTAAGGGTGCTTCTCATGTAGCGATACAAGGTCATTGTGTATGCATCAAACCAGTTATAGCCTTATGAGGGTAGATACCCGCCACATGATTTGGAGTTGGGGAAGTAGTGTTGGCCCTCATGATTTGGAGACATTATCTATAAGGGGTACGATGTACCACTTACACAGATCACAAGAGTCTGAGAGATCTTATGGATCAGTCAAATCTAAGCATGAGGTGGTATAGATGGCTAGACATGGTCAAGTATTTTTGATTATGAGATTCTCTATCTTCCGGGGAAGGTCAATGTGGTCGCCAATGCCATGAGTCGCAAGGCAGCTAGTGCACCCGTGCGTGAGCTTTTTTTGAGGATAACCATCGACTCACCACTTCTAGATTTGATTAGGGAGGCTCAAGCCAAGGGTATCAGGACGGAGAATCAGAAGAAAGAGAAGATTTAGGGCCAGATTAGTACATTTTCCATCCATATATGTGGGCTTTTGACCCAGTTTCTTCAGGTTTGGGTCCAAGTTTCTGGTGGGGTCAGTTAGACAGTGACGGAGGAGGCACACAAGTACAGGTTCTCGAGCTGTCCCTAAGCCATAAAGATGTATCAGGACTTGAGGCTTACTTATTGGGGACCCTACATGAATCAATAGATACCATGGTACATAGAGAGATGCTTGACCAACCAGATAGTTAAGGCAGAGCACTAGAGGCCACATGGTAAGCTTCATCCTTTGGAGGTGCCCATGTGGAAATGGGATCAGATCATTATGGATTTTATCACCAAGTTATCGAGGACGACCAGCGAATTTGATGTGATTTGGGTTATCATCGACCGTCTAACCAAGAGTGAACATTTTCTTGCCATTCAGGAGAGTTCTTCAGCCGAGAAATTAGCCGATGTGTATGTCCATGATATTGTCGCTTTCCACAGTGCACCGGTCTCTATTGTATTTAATCATGATGTTCGGTTTACTTCTTGGTTTTTGGTAAAAGTTTCATGAGGAGTTGGGTATGAGGCTACATTTCAACATGACTTATCAGCCTTAGACTGGTGGTCAGAGTGAGGGGACTATTCAGATGCTCGAGGATATGAGTAGTGCTTGTGTCATTGATTTTGGTGGGAGTTGGGATTCTTACCTTCCCCTAGTTGAGTTTTAACACAACAATAGCTATCACTCTAGTATTCGTGCACCGCTGTTCGAGCTTCTATATGGAAGGAAGTGTCGTACACCAGTTTGCTGGGGAGAGGTCGGCCACAAGGCTATGGGGAGGAATGAGGTGGTTCTTCAAATGACAAAGCTTATCCAACAGATCTAAAAAAGGCTACTAACAGCTTAGATCTGACAAAGGAGTTATGTTGGTAGACGATGGTCCGAGTTAGAGTTCCAAGTCAGAAATATAGTTTTACTGAAGGTATCACCCTGTAAGGGTGTTATAATCGTCAGGAGAGGGCAAGTTAGGTCCCTGATTTATTGGACCCTTTCGAGTAGTGGTCATGGTAGGCAAGGTGGTCTACTGATTGGACCTTCCAGGGAAGCTTAGTCAGATTCATAGCTACTTCTATGTTTCTCAGCTCCAAAAGTGTGTGGTTGATGATTTTGTGGTGGTCCATTTGTATGAAATTCAAGTCGATGAGTGCTTGAATTACGTGGAGAGAAGGGTGGCTACTCTGTATAGGAAGATGAAGGCCTTGCACAACAAGTGGTTCCTTTGGTCAAGGTTTAGTGGCAGCATAGGAAGGGTTCCGAGTGGACCTGGGAGCCCAAGTCAGAGAAGCATGGTCACTATCCGGATCTATTTGCAGCTGAGGATTTTGAAGACAAAATCTAGTTCAAGTGGGGAAAAATTGTAACACTTGATTATCTCAGATAAATTTCCTTATTAATTTAAAACCTTGAATTTGCTAAGTTTGCTCCTACATGGGGCGTAGGGTAGCCTCTTAAGTAGTGCCTAAGAGGGAATCTATCACCGGGGACTTAATGATGTATACCCTACGTAGATCATGTTACGTAGCGTGTAGTGGCCCATAACCAAAACCCTAATTTCGGGGTTTTGAGCCCAATTTAAAGGCTCTTATACCCTTGAGGCCTTTCCTTGATTAGCCTCCATCTTTCCAAACATTCCCTTTGAAGCCCTAATTCCATTTTTGGTGTATTTTTGAGCTTGAGGATGTTTTGTGTGCATTTTGAAGTAAGAAGAACAAGGTGGAGTTGCATGGGAGCTTAAATCAGCTTTGGATCCAAAACATCCTTTCCCTCATCCATCTCCATGAGGTATAAAGTCTCGACCTTGATGCACATTTATGATAGATTTAGATTTGCTTTAGGTTCTCATGGTTTTGTCCCCATAACCATGTTGTATATGAGTAAGAGCTACACCAGATAATTCAAGTGTCATTTCTAGTCGTTTTTAGGGTTGTTAATCCATAAAAATGAGAGCTTGATCACTCTTATCCATCCATGCATGAGTTTTTGAGCTTTGAGTGACTTATTGGACTTAGGTTATGGGTTTGTGCCCTTGGTATGCATGCAAATGGATAAAGTTTAATACTTCCATTAAGATGTTCATCAAGTGTAGATCTGGAAGTTTGGTGGTTAAACCTTCTATATTAAGGTCTTAATGAATAAGTTGGGACTCAACTTATTACATGGGGAGTAATTTTGGCTATGCAGCACGTAGCCTTATTTTTCATGATTTTGCCACCATGGGGGCTATGCAAGGAGTAGAGCAGTTACGAATGGCGTAATCTGGCTGAAAGTTGATTTTTTTACTTTTTGACCGTAGATTGTTGACCGTTGACTTTGATTAAGTTTTTCTTTAGATCAAATGGAGTAATTTGAGTAGTCTATTGAGGATTGGCCCCTATTTGTGGTATAGGTGACCTGTTGAGCAGGTATTTAGAGCAGTGACCAGTTCAACTATCTTCTAGACTTTGAGGTGAGTTTTCCTCATTGTACTGGTGGTTCGAAGGCAACAATGTTGGCCTACTAGATTGTGTTATGTATCCTTATATATAGGATGTTGGTATACTATGGTGATCTACTATATTGGTAGATTTGTATGATTTCCTATGCTAGTTAGTTATTTTTTTATATGCATATGTTGACATATTATGGTTGGGTTGTGGTAGTCCTACTTTGTACTAAAGGCCATGATACCCAGGGTGGCCCATTTGATATCGTAGGCCCAAGGGAGCGGTCTGTTTGATCTCTAGGCCCAATGGTGTAGTCAAGCTTATGTTGTAGGCTCGAGAGTTGTACAACTTATAGTTGAAGGGTCAGAGTGGTCTAGCCTTATGTTGTAGGCCTAGTTGGTGTGCATTATATGTATTTTGTTGTTTGGGGTATTTTAGGAGAACTCACTAAGATATGGCTTACAGTTTTTGATTTCATGGTTTCAGATACATCAGATGATTAGGGAAGGCAAAGGCGTGATTGTACATATCTTGAGATTTACGTTGAGAGATCTTTTTTTTATACTCTGATTTTTATGACTATGTTTGGAGAAAATTATTTGGATGACGTATGGTTTGTGAAAATGGTTTCTAGAAAAAAATTATCACGATTTTTTGGGGTTTGTTTAACATGTGGGAGATCATTGGTTTGTTTAACAGGTTTAAATGGAAATCATTTCACGTTTTCTAGTTTGAATAGAAATTGTATTAAATTTTCTCGAAACCATCGGTTCGTTTAACCGGAGATGTGGAAGGAACTCACATCATGATATCGTCCCATGATGTTGTTTTTCATCGATGATTTCATATAGTGATTCAAGCACAGACACAGGTGAATCTTGAACTAGCGATCTTTTTACATCTGAGATCTTCAAAAGTGTGGGTTATTATGTATTTATATGGATGAGAGTGTAACATCCAATTTCCCGATGTGTATTCTTAAATTGAATTTAAGTTATTTGGCCATTTTTGATCGAGAAGCTAAATTTTGATTTGGGTCTGTTTGGACTAATAAGAGCGCAACTATATGAATCGTAGCGGGATTCGAGCCTACGGGCTTGTCTGAGATTTAGGAGTTTGGAGGGTTGCTTATGGACCTTTACCCTAGGGATTGATCATTCTCAACCTCCATCAACCCTAATTCATCCTTTGTATGAAACCTTAGTCTTTTTTAGTATTGCGAGCTACCCTTTCTCCTCTCATCCTTGTGTGTGTGTTTTTGTTTCATAAAGTGAAGAAATCATCCAAAGGTTGGCCATTGGTGTTGTTGCAACTGAAGATTCAGCCATCCTTATAATCCTGGACCTTTGTAAGTCCTAAAGTTCATTGATTTATTCATTTCCATCTAAGGATATAGGAATAACTGGTGTTTATGTCCATATTTATGATGTTTTTGTCCCTCCTTGGATTGATCTATGGAGTTAAGAAACTCCTTGATCCCAACTCAATAGATCTTAGGATCATTTAAGACTTCACATTCGAGTTCTTAGTTGGAGCTATTAGTGGATGCGTGCTCTCTTGTGCTCGATGCATGTATAAAAATAATGCAAACTTGGACTTTTATAAGATTAAGGTTCTAGATCTAGTTGTCTTGGGGCTTAGTATTAGATAAAGTTGGAAACTCTATCCATTAAGACATCAATTAAGTTAAGATCTAAGAATTGGAAGCTTAGGCTTAATTCGCTATGTCATTTCTCAATAGCTGAGTTGGCATTGTCATGAGATAATTTCTAAGGGTGCGATACATTTTTAGTAAATTACTTCGTGACTATTTTCGACCCAATGACCTGACTGTTTTCTCCTTTTGTGGGCACGAGGTGCCCAGAAGGAGGAGTGGTGCGCCTATTTGACCAATATATTGACTTCTTGACTTATTGACTAAGTTTGACCTTGGGTCAAACTATAGTGTTTTAGGTTATAGGTTATATTTTGACCTTTTGATTAATGTTAGGTGGTTTGTAGTACCAGCCTTCTCGCTTCCTATGAGTTGTGGTGATTGTAGTAACTAGGTGTTCACGGTAAGCTAGATTGTCTTTGTCACTTTTGCATGAAAGACTGTGTTTGGCACGTATCACTTGTATGAAATAATATATTTATCACATATCACTTATATGAAAGAATACGTTTTGGAACATAGCAGGAAAGATCATGTTTGGCCCATGGTAGCAAGTGATTTTAAGACTATAATTTGGCCCATAGCATTCACAAGGGCTGAAACAGACCCATTATGGTTTTGTAATGTTGTATTGTGGCATGTGGTATTTTAGGTAAATCATTAAGTTTCATTCTTATGCTTTTATGTTTAAATGTTTTAGGTACTTCTGGTAGTGTAGGTAAGAACCAAGCTTGATTACATTGCTTCCATTGAAGATTTCCACCCTATCTGTTTTTATGATTTTACTCTTCATCTTTGATTGGAACTTAAAACTTATACTTTGATTATCTTTTGAAGGGGATTATACTTGAACGGTTTTTATTATATTAAAATGAAAATTTCACTCTATATTTTAGGACATTTCAAGTTGGTATCAGAGCCTTGGTTCGAGGGATTCGGGATAGCACAGGGTAAGCCTGGTCTCAAACTGAGGATTAATAAAATCTTTTTACATGAAAATGTTTTTTTCTAAAAAGGTTCTATAAAGAAAGGGTATAATGCCTCCAAATAGTCGAAGCTCAAGTAAGTAATTCCCAGAATACCCATACATGAATGTTATGATAAGTATGTTATGTTATGAGTTACATGATAGAAATAAGATAGGGATCTGCTCAGGATTGCATGTTTAGGAAACATGCCTTTTTACGCCTTTTGTGTGTCTACTCTATTCTTGCTAGGGTTTATGCTAGTATTAATGAATTGGTTGATGAATGATATAGGGTGGTACATGATTTTGAAATAATAGCTAAACAATATTTGATTCAACCTTATTGCATGTTCTTGTTTGATGAAGGCCTTAGGGTAGATACATTTATTCAAATTTCTATCTTATCTTGATTATGTACGACTTGCATTCATGAGGTAATTTATTAGAATTCGCGGAGATTTCGGCATGTGAGTAACTTACTATGTGTGAGTACATTGTTATGAAAAAGAGTCTATGTGTGGAAATAAGGAAGCGACACAGGAGTTTTAGGATGATTCTTGAGGAAAGTATGGATAAGTGTGGAAGGTACTATGGGCCCGTACTACTGGAAGCACATGATTTGTACTCAAATATAAAAAAAAAGGCACACAAAGTCTAAGGAGTTGTAATGTGTATGAAACTATGCGTATATTTTGATCTTTTTTTTTACGTTTTTTAGAATGGTGATGACTCACCGTCGGAGTTGGTTTCGGTTTCGATTTCGATTTCCATTTAGGTTTGGGTGCTTGATCAAGTCATCCTGGGTTGCAGGACTTGATCGTTGTAGAGGTTTCGAGGGTCATTTTGTAAGATCTGCCTAGCATGTTTGGCATGATCAAGGAGGAGATGAAAGCAATAATGGATGAGCGTATGCAGGCCCCGTGGACGGAACAGACAGTTGGTTAGTTCAGGTCATGTAATCTCACTTTCTGGGACTTTCGTGTTTGTAAGGCTTTGATTATTTCAAGAATAAGGAGCCCATTTTTAGTATGCAATTGATTGCGGACATCGAGAACTCTTTCTTGACTAGCTTCTGTCTGGATGGGGCAATGGCTAGGTTTGTTACATGTATTCTTCGTAATGGAGCTAGGGACTGTGGTGTGAGGTGGTTCGGGCTATTGGAGCAGAGACCATCAAGACTCTCACTTGTATTGATTTTTTCACCAGATTCAAGGGTGATTTCGTACCTGCTATTGAGGTATAGCAGTTGACTCAAAAGTTTCTGGATCTCAAGCGGACGAAGAAGACAAGAGCGGAGATTGTCGACAAGTTCAGAGAGAGTGTGTTGCTTGTTTTGTAGTGAGGTATCTTGATCTAATTAGGGTGAACATTAGGGAGTTCATCAGTGTTTCAAGCTTCCAGACACTTACATATATGATTGACATACCCCAAGAGTAGGAGATTGAATTGGAGCTTAAGAAGAAGTGGAAGTCGCTGTAAGTTTAGATTGTAGTTGTTTCTGATGGGTTTTGTATACTACAACATCCTATGAAGCACATACAACCCTAAATATCTTGGATCTATGTTTTCACTAATTATACATGCAATGATGTTTCCAAGGTATTAAGCCTATAACTAGCATGCAATTGTCATAAACCATACAAGATACTAGTTAGGTTAACATACCTTATGTGTAGCTTGAAGTCTTAATGTATTTGGCCTTAAGAGCTTATCCCCAATAGTGTGGAAGCCTCAAATGAAGTCACGACACATCATGAACAAAGGTGGAACTTGAGAGAGAACTCCTTCCACACCAAAAAAAAACCCATGAACTCTGAGTCCAAGTCTAGGCGTTTTTAGCTATGAATGGACATATTTATATGTAGGATTCCAAGGTTCACGAGTATAACCCAAATCCATACCCATGGGTGTTATGATCCATGGTTCATGTGGCCCAAATCTTTATGTATCCATACATAAACTTGGTCCAACATGGATCATAAGCCCAACACATATAAATATAACTAATTACCATAATTAGTCCCCATAGATTTAAATTAGTCTCTTTTGATCACTAAATTAATTCCAAATGAATTCTTGATCAATACTAATTACAACATATGATTTCATGTTAATTTATTATAATTTATAATATATTAATAAATCATATATATAACCTTCTCTCAAGAACCCATCCTAACAAATTGTCCTGATGATATGCAACCCAAATGGACCATGCTACTCTCAAGTCAAGTACATACAAATAATAGTTATGGGCTTAGACATCTAATCAAATAGTATCCCACTTGGACAAGTCTAAAACTATTATTGCAAGTATGACTCCAAAACCCGAGTAGTAATCATAGCTCTTAAAAGTCGTTGTCGAACTCTGACCTAGTCAATGACGTGTCCATTAGATAAGGGATCATATATTCCTCCATTCTAGATATCATATTGACAGAGACATGGATTATAATCATTCTATTTTTCCATCTGTTGTTTTCCCGATGTCATATTTATGACGAATGACTAATTGACCAAATCAAATTAGTCTAGGCCTGACCATGCACTTACATTTGTCATCACTAAATCATCGAGGCGCCCACATATATAGCTTTTATCCACATGGGGTAAACGGAACAGATAAACTTCGACTCATATGCTTGTATTAACTACTTGTTGAATCATACATAAAGGCACATTTTATAACATCAAGTTACTGATGCATTTTCGTACAATCAATGTACAACCAACTCATAGTCAACAACTCATATCTCTAGGTTTGAAGACTTATATGATATTACCGTCTCATGAACACTCGAGATAAACTCAGTGAAGTGATACAAGCGAGTGTGGGTTTAATCCAATACACAAAACTTATGAGCACTCATGAATTCTGAAGCAACTTTTGCTATGTCTAAACACTTTAGACATCTACAAGCTAAATTCATGACCGTCTTGATTCATACCTACTTCTAAAGTATGATTGCATGTGGCGAGTTTGAATAACATAGTTATTCTGGAATTCAAAACATGCAAAGTGAAACACAAGAATAATACTAATCCTATATGGCCCCAAACACTTTTGAGAGTAAATAAAACACCTTTTATTTAATCACCATATTGATTACACGTTATTCATTGTATAATGTTTCGAATAATCAACTTTATACTTGAACTAAAACAATAGTCATTCAATGCTCCAAGCACGCACACTATATTTATCTATGGTCTTTTCTTTGTGAAATTGATCAACTGATAACTTTTCAATGATGATCATTTCACAACTCCAAATCCTTATGATAAATATAACAATACCAAATTCTTACCATTTACCAAAATCTGGTAGATTCTAAACTTATATGCATTGATCCTCTTGTAATGACTATGCACAAAAGTCACAAAGACTTGGCAACAAACATTACAATGTATTCCAATAGAGAGTAATTCCATGAAAACGAAGTTTCATATTCAAAGTACATTCCTTTGAACATCCTTCTTACATTAAGTTTTGTAATCTTACACAGATTTAAAAAATAATTTCCACCTATGGAAACATTTCCATATTCCCATTTTGACTATCACTTCTGAACAAGAGTTGCCTCTTTTTTGAATATGTCAATATGTCCATTTCCAAAATTAACACCATACTTCCAATTATCCATGAGAAACCGATCTTTGGTAAACCTCAGATTGTCCTCGACAATTTCTTAATCATTTTAGTCATATCCAATTCTAGTCCTTTTACCATCTTAATGCCCTAGACATTCGGAAAATTTAGAACCGATGAATATTACAGCACATATAACTGATCCAATATCTGAAGCATATGGGACACAATTCATGATGTCTCACATAACGACATTATACTAGACCAGTCTTTTGCAATAATATTTCTATTTCTATGTGCCATGTTCTCATAATTCATATTATGAAAAGGGATGTCGTAATCATAATCGAATTTTAGAATGCAAGTAATGTAATCATGACTAAATTTGATTAAAATTTCACAATCTAAGCTTTCAGAATTGGAATGAAATATAATATCCTCTCCTTTAATTATAGCAAAACAATTTTTTAAAGCCCTGCAACTTCACGAATTTATACTTTTGTTTTCTATAATTAATAATTAACATAATAATCATGCTCTCACTAACATGATAACTATTAGCATAACACTTATGCTCCCACTAGCTTTGACATGTATCCAGAAATCAGATGGACTTCTAGAAATCAATACTTTATTGACTTTCTTTCTAAAGTTCAGATTTCTTATACGATATGCTTTGGTAAGACTTTATCAAAATCATACACTTTCCTTAGATAACAACAAGAGGAGGTTAGTGACAAATCCAAACTCATATGGACTGAACTTGTTCAATCTTAACTTCTTGCCACCTGACTACACAAGGGCCTACCATTGCTTCCAAGTAATTATGCAAACAACTGAGAACTCATAGAACTCACATGTATAGTCAACTTTAACTGCAATGGGCACAGAAACAAGAATATATCAACACGATAGGTAACAAACCTCAGTTGTGTGCCGGTGATAAACAACCTTTTTATTCTTGATTAGTTCTTGAAACTTTTCAAGATCTTTAAGACTCCTACTGACATCTTGACATATAAGATTCTCTTGTTAAGAACCATTCCTGGACAAAGCAAATATTCAAGAGTTAGTGCGGATCCTTATCAAGACAAATACTTCAAAAAATTGGCCTTAGTTGGTCTTTGTTTTATCCAAAACATCACAACTTACCAATTTCAAATGTACAATAGCATGAAAACATTTTTCTCTACATTTGACAAGTGTGATAAACCTTCTAAAGATTATGTCACTCAAGTTACAATCTTGGAATTTGACTCTAAGACTTGTTTTGGAACGAAGTATGACTCATCTTTTTGACTTAACTATTTCAACAATTCACGATTCCTCTTCTTAGCCAAACAAATGTGCCAAGATGTCCTTAGAGGATCAATTGTGATATGGCTTCATAATCAATAAGATAATCATAAAACAAGATACTTAAGTACTCTCCCATCTTTTCAGATTGGATAAACATTTATCTTTCTGCCTAATTTGATTCTTCTTATTCATTCTGCCTTACATTCAAACTTTTCCAATGTTTCATAATTATACTTAAACTTGTAAGCATAACCATATTTACTAAACTTTAGTAAATGATGAAGAATCGCCTTATTGATCTTTGTGGTGGACCTGACCAGCACACAACCAAGTGTACCCGATCTTCTAGTCCTTCACTTGACTCACATATACATGTGAATAATGAATTAGTCTTAATTTCCCAAATATGAAAATTCTCATTCATCACACAATACAAGTTGCATGATTACAAGTTTCTATCCAACTGAAACTTGGGTAATGAGAATATGTGACAACCCGAAAAACTTATCGCGTGCACTCTTTAATTCTTTCCAATATTAGACTTATTTTACTAAATGGTAATACCCTTTAGAGTCTAATGAAGCGTTCTAAATGTGATATAATCAAGGTAGGAGTGTTAAAAAGGGTTAACTCGAAGTGTAGGAATCAAAACCGGGTCAAACACTCCAACACATGGAGTGTGCGGCCATACACTTGAGTGTGCGGCCACACACTCTTGTTTGCGGCCTCACACCTTCCCAACCGCACACTCCACCTATATATGCCACACTTGGATCATTCTTGAACCCTTCCTTCACTTCTTCAAGCATACAACACGAAAATCCTCTCAAGTATCCTCCATTCTCCTTGAAGATCTTCATAAAAGGTACCAAGAACACCAAGAACACCAAGATCTTCATCTGGCCGCACACATGGCAGCACACACCACCTGGCAGCACACATGGGCACACACAGGGCCGCACACATGTGCTGGCAGCACACTAGGCTGCACACCTGGCCGCACACACACATATAGTGTGTATTTTGGCCATACACCCTCTTGTATAGCCTTATAAACCCTCATACAATCGTATATGATTATAACACTTCACTATAAGTGTTTACTAGTCCCTAAGGTGGTCCCAAAATCATCAATTAGTTGTTCATAACACTAATTAAATCCATATATGTGCCAATATATGCTAAATAGGATTCACGCGTGTTCTCAAGTCACCACTTGACACCTAGCACCAAATCCAACATTTTCATCAGAACCACTCACTACAGGTGAGTTCAAACCCCTTTAATTAACCTTTGAAATACTATTAAATGTTGTAAATTCTTTTATGGGGGGATACAAGTTGAATACTTATAGTTATTACATCAATCACATGTGATTAATAACTACAAAACCAATGATTTCATCACTGTTTCAAAATGTTTATCAATCTGTTTTACTTCAAAATGTTTTACAAACTCTTTTACTTATCAAATACTTTTATTTAAACTTTATTATAGTTCTTATAAATTGCGTGTCCATATATGCATAGATATATAAGAAATGTTTAAAAGGCTTAGGAAGGCCATCCGCCCTATTTCTTTTTCCTCGATTTGGATTTGATCTGGTGGGATGTTGGGTAGCCATCCGAGGGTCGTTTCAATATTAATTATATATCATATGTGCATATATAGACATAAAAGTACTTCCATATTCATGCGTATCAGTTACATCATTAGTAAGTTACCATCGGGGTAACACAGGATCATACTACTACAAATTCTAGATCAATGAGTCAGTTCATTCATGAGTCAATACTTTTTAACTATGAGGACATATACATTACATTACTATGAGAACATTTACAACTATACTAGAAATGGAAGATACACAACTATACTAGGAAGAGAATATATACAACGATACTAGAACAAGTAACATTACACTACCTATACATGAATATGTTTACAATTGTGATCCACTGTATCGAAGCTTGCCTTAAATGTCATGGCCCGAGTTGTTACCAGAATTCTCTTGGAGGGGGAGCGTGAGTTTGCGAATAGATCTATACTGGATTGACTATCCTACACCTTGCTGCTAGCTACAGCCGGACCTGCAGGTCTGCGGGTGCCAAAGGTCATACCTTTTTACGACCTACATTTGTCGTTGTTACTCAGTCGATAGTATGGTAGAATTAATCACATAATACCTTAATATAAATCCGGTTTAAGGTAGTTAGTACAGCAATAGTTCCTATAATACAACACTACAGTACTCCATTAATTTACCCATTTCATACATTTAGTGATTATTTCACTTAAACATTAAAGTACAAACTATATTTTGTTAATGATAGTTACACTTGGGAAATTACACACGTTTACAACAAATGAACATACCAAACAGTTAAGACTTGGTAGGAGGCTACTTTAATAGAAAATATAGGTTTTTCTAAGAGATTCAAACTTTTACAAACACTTACAAACATTTACATACATTTTACAAACTTACACTTGAGACATGTTCAAACGTTTTGATAACAAACACCGTCACTAAAATACTTATGAACTCACCAGCTTAATGCTGATAAACTCTTTCAAAATAACTTGTATTCTCAGGTCATCAGTAGACAGGTACCGAGACCAGCTTTTGAGAAGATGGAGCGCATTCAAGACTCATCTTATTATTTTGATTTACAATATATTTTTGGTGTCTAAAACTGTACAGAACATGCTTGTATTAAAGTTACATATTTAATGCAATGGATGATGTTGTTTGCTTGCTTACTACTACTGTGTTGTGATACATTACATGACGTCCTCCGCCCCAGAACGTTTCCGCCGTTCTCGGTTTTGGGGTGTGACAGATTGGTATCAGAGCATTGTTTACAGTGAATTAAGTATATCAACCCATAAAAGATATACTAAACTATAAACCCATTAGGGATTAAAGCACTCTGACAAAGAGTCTATACATTAAATAATAAAATATTTAAATATACTAGGCTTCATTCATACTAAAATCGGTGTCACAACGACAAGAACAAAAGTATTACGATTGTTAAATATCACAGGTGAGCTCGGGGATGTATGGTCAGTCTTGGGAATGGCATAGCCTGATCAACTATGCTGGTCCGAGGAGTGATTAGCATATGCCCTAGAATGGTTGTGATATGTTAACAAGTCTAAAAACTTACCAACAATACCACAAGAAGATCAGTAGAACCTAAACTTAAAATACTATAGGTGTATTTTGTACTACTAGCTACGCATATACTATATTCTCATACCTCTCTTCTCGCATAGATATCATGGCTGGATGCCATCATGGTGACCCGTACTTTCCAGAAGAAGGCAATGCAGGGTGCATCGAAGAAGAAGAGCCCGAAGATGAGCATCCAATCCCTTTGGATGATCACCTCGCAGAAGGCTTTTCTGATTGATCCAACTCCGAGCCTGAAGTCAACAACCTACCGCTAGTAGGTCAAGCCCCAAACAACAATCCCCGACCAGCATTTCCAGGTCCCACTCCCTTGTGGGTAAACAACTTGAATCGTTGGAGCGATGAACAGGGTCAACCCTTACCTTACTTTGGGGACCGAAGCTTTTACAACGTTAACGAAGGTGGTTCTGCGGATAGAGCTCTGCCCGTCATGGTCCGTAGAATTGCTTGAAACGTTGAACAAGGTCGAGCAGCCATCGACCGAGTCATGGAAATTGATGCCAACTCAGGCATTAATACCATCCGCATTCGACATCTGGAAGAAGCACTCGAAAGGACGAGGAGATCCAATGATGCACTGCGACATCAATTGACCACCGAAATCGCAGAACTTCGAGTTTGCGAAAGAGCTCACGAACGACACCTCCGAGAAGTGGTTCGGTAACTGGCAGATATGAGGATTTGCCCTAGGAGTTCCCGTCATCGTTAGAAGATGCCTACTACATCTTTATCTTTTGATTAAGGAATAGCCTTTAGTATCTGGGCTTTTGGTAACGTTTGTCTGTAAAATATTCCTAACTCTCAGTACGCTAACTAGGAATCTAGTAACTGTCAAACTTTTCCGTATGGTATGATGTAAGACCTACTGTTAGGTCAATTTTTCCCTGAACACATTACATCAATAATACCAGTAATATTGACAGCTAACTAACCTGTGAGAAAATCTTTACACTTGCGTTTTCCTACTATTCTTCCCTATTATGACTTCAATTCGTACACTCATTCAACTGTTGGACTATGGCTATTTTGTCCATGTATCGCTCTCAACTTGCTTACAATTGATTCTTACCATTGTACCTGTCTTTATAAGCTTATAGCTGAAAGATGCCTCCTCGTAAGTCAACAAGACGTAACCCTGCACTTCCACCTCCTCCTCCTCCAGTCATAGATACTGCGGCTCTGAACGCTGCAGTAGCTGCGGCAGTGGCAACTGCCATGTCCCAATACCACTCAACTAACAATAGCCAAGGTGGAACCCCTGTTGAATCCACTCATGCTGAGATCCATGTGCGCACGAAAGAATGCTCCTACAAGGATTTCACCAACTGTAAGCTGAAGTCCTTTTATGGAACCGGTGGAGTCATTGCCCTCTCGCAATGGTTCGAGAAGACGGAATCGGTCTTCGAAATTTGTTCATGCCCTGCTGCGAGCAAAGTTAAATATGCCGCATGCACCTTTGAAGGAAAAGCCCTAACATGGTTGAACGGCCACGTTAAAGCTCTAACTCTCGTTGTAGCCAACGACATGGGCTGGGAAACAATGAAAGACCTCATCATTGAGGAGTACTGCCCGAGGGGCGAAATCCAGAAATTGGAGCAAGAACTGTGGGGCCTAACCATGAAGGGCTCCAACATAGTCGCTTATACAGCCAGGTTCAGTGAACTGGTGGCTCTCTGCCCCAATATGGTTCCCACGGAAGGGAAGAAGATCGAGAGGTACATCTGGGGGCTGGTGCCTCCGTATCAAGGAAATGTTCTATCATCAAACCCCGTTACTTTCGATAGTGCCAAGCGGTTGGCACAGCGACTCATCGACCATGGAATTCAATCCCCAACAGCGACAACAACCCTAGCCATCCCCGAACCCTCCAAACCTGCTGACTCTAAGCGGAAGTCCTGGGATGACAAGAAGAAGCAGCGAGCTGCCAAAAAGCAGCAAATTGTGGCTGTACGCTGCGATAACCCCTGCTGCTGCTACTGCCCCAGTGAAGCAGTATGCTGGAAGTTTGCCTATGTGCAACAAATACAACTTCCACCACAACGGCCCCTGCCGTGAAATGCAGTGTTCTAACTGTGACAAGAAAGGACACACTGTCCGTTTCTATAGGTCTCCGGCAAGACCGATCACTCAAGTCCCCGGCTCAGGCACGAGCCCAACCTGCTATGAATGTGGTGAGGCAGGCCACTACAAGAGGGACTGCCCCAAAGCAAAGAGTGCAGGTGGATCGGGGAGAGTACTGGCAATAAGCCATGGGGAAGCAGTTGCTGACCCAACGGTGGTGACTGGTACGTTCCTTCTCGATAACTCCTATGCATGTATTCTGTTCGATAGTGGATCAGAGCGAAGCTTCGTGAACCATAAATTTGCTCACATACTTAAACATCAACCACACGCACTTAAAGAACAATTCACGGTAGAAATGGCAAATGGGAAAACTGAAAGCACCATGAGCATATACTTAGGTTGTACCTTAACTCTAGATAACCATTCATTTCCAATCGACCTCATGCCGGTCTCCATTAAAAGTTTTGACGTTATCATCGGCATGGATTGGTTGAGTCTTCATCATGCCGACATCATGTGCTTCGAGAAAGCAATCCGTCTAAACCTCCCGTCTAACGAAACTCTTATAGTCTAAGGCGATAAACCCAGTACAAGTCTTCTTATTATTTCAAGTATCCAAGCCCAGAAGTACCTACGTAAAGAATACCATGCATTCCTTGCTCACGTTGTCGATACGAGCCTCGAAATGAAAGAATTAAAGAATATTCCAATAGTGAGCGACTTCCCCGACATTTTCCCAGAAGAACTACCACGTTTACCTCCGCAAAGACAGGTCGAGTTCAGAATCGACCTAATTCCAGGAGCTACCCCTGTAGCTAAGTCACCATACCGATTAGCACCAGCTGAGATGCAGGAATTATCTGGTCAACTTAACGAACTGCTCAGCAAGGGCTTCATAATACCAAGCTTCTCGCCTTGGGGAGCACCAGTCTTGTTTGTTAAGAAGAAAGACGGATCATTCCGTATGTGTATCAACTACAGGGAACTCAACAAACTGACGGTCAAAAATCGTTACCCTCTGCCTCGCATAGACGATCTATTTGACCAACTGCAAGGGGCGAGCTATTTCTCCAAAATTGATCTGAGATCCGGATATCACCAGTTACGAGTGCTAGAGGAAGATGTTCCGAAGACAGCCTTCCGGACTCGTTACACACACTACGAGTTCGTGGTGATGCCATTCGGATTGACCAATGCGCCCGCAGTCTTCATGGATCTGATGAATCGAGTATGTCGACCTTACTTGGATCAGTTCGTAATTGTCTTCATCAATGACATTCTGTTCTACTCCCGAAGTAAGGAAGAGCATGGCGATCACCTACGGCAAGTTTTAAGAACTTTACGAACGGAGAAGCTCTATGCGAAGTTCTCGAAATGTGAATTCTGGATCCGAAGAGTCGAATTCTTAGGACACGTGGTAAGCGAAGAGGGAGTCCACGTGGATCCATCCAAAATTAAGGCTATTGAGAACTGGTCAGCACCAAAGACGCCTACAGAAATTCGTCAATTTCTCAATTTCTAGGTCTTTCTGGCTACTACCGCAGATTCATATAGAACTTCTCCAGTATTGTGAAACCTCTTACAACCCTGACCCAGAAGGGCGTGGCCTTTGACTAGGAAGAGAAACAAGAGAGAGCATTTCAGACGCTCAAACGAGCATTGTGCACCGCACCAATACTATCCCTACCCGAAGGGATAGAAGACTTTGTGGTCTATTGCGATGCGTCAAACCAAGGGCACGGTTGTGTCCTAATGCAACGGGGTAAGGTCATCACCTATGCCTCGAGACAGCTGAAGACGCACGAAGTCAACTACACCACACATGATCTTGAACTAGGAGCAGTTGTGTTTGCCCTGAAGATCTGCAGACATTACTTGTACGGAACGAAAAGCACTATCTTTACCGACCACGAGAGTTTACAACACATATTCGATCAGAAGGAGCTCAACATGAGACAACGACGGTGGGTAGAGCTACTCAATGATTACGAATGCGATATTCGTTAACATCCGGGTAAAGCTAACATAGTAGCAGACGCCCTAAGTCGGAAGGAATATTCTGGTCGCGAAGTCAAGTCATTGTCAATAACCATCCATTCGCACTTGTCTAGGCAAATTCAGGCGGCTCAACTTGAAGCTATGAAACCTGAACATGTGGCGAATGAATCCCTCAGAGGAATGGATAAGAACTTAGAAGCCAATGGTGGCGGAGCCCTATATTTTATGAACCGGATCTGGACCCCGAAGCACGGTGGTTTCCTAGACTTGTTCATGACCGAGGCGCACAACACTCGGTATTCCGTCCACCCAGGTTCGGATAAGATGTATCTGGATCTTAAAAAGCTATACTGGTGGCCTAATATGAAAGCAGAGATTGCTACCTTCGCAAGTAAATGCCTTACTTGCGCAAAGGTCAAGGTCGAGTACCAGAAACCCTCTGGATTACTGCAACAACCAGAGATCCCAGAATGGAAGTGGGAGCGGATCACTATGGATTTCATAACCAAGTTGCCCAAGACAACGGGTGGACTTGATACCATATGGGTCATCGTCGATAGATTGACCAAGTCTGCACACTTCCTACCTATCAAGGAAACCAATAAGATGGAGAAACTTACGAGAACATACATTAAGGAAATCGTGTGACTACATGGTATTCCTATATCCATTATCTCCGATAGAGATAGTAGGTTCACCTCAAGATTCTGGCAATCATTACAACATTCCCTGGGAACAAGGTTGGACATGAGCACAGCCTACCATCCACAGACCGACAGACAAAGTGAGAGGACCATCCAAACGTTGGAAGATATGTTGAGAGCCTGTGTGATCGACTTTCGAAAGGCATGGGATACTCATTTACCCCTTGTCGAGTTTTCCTACAACAAAAGTTATCACACGAGCATCAAGGCTGCTCCATTTGAAGCCCTCTACGGCCGAAAGTGCAGATCCCCTCTGTGTTGGGCTGAGGTGGGTGATACCCAATTAGCTAAGGGTCAAGCTTCTGACAGTACTCTCACAGGTCCGGAAATCATTCGGGAAACGACGGAGAAGATCGTTCAGATCCGCGAACGATTGAAAGCCTCCAGAGACCGACAGAAAAGCTACGCCGATAAACGTAGGAAACCGTTGGAATTCCAGGTGCGCGACCGCGTTTTATTGAAGGTCTCACCCTGAAAGGGCTTGATTCGCTTCGGAAAGCATGGAAAGTTAAATCCAAGGTACATTGGGCCTTTCGAGATTCTCGCAAGAATCGGCCCAGTGGCTTACAAACTCAATCTACCGAACGAACTTCGTAACATACATTCTACATTCCACATTTCCAACTTGAAAAAGTGTCTATCCGACGAGACTCTTGTAATCCCACTCGACAAGATTGAGATCAACGAGAGCCTCAACTTCTTGGAAGAACCCGTAGAAGTCATGAACCGTGAGGTCAAGCAGACGAAGCCAAGCCGTATCCCGATTGTGAAAGTTCGTTGGAATGCAAAGCGCGGACCGGAATTCACTTGGGAACGAGAGGATCAGATGAAATTGAAATATCCTCATCTTTTTACTTAGTTATTTGTAATAATCTAGTAACTTAAAATCAAATTTCGGGACGAAATTCCCTTAACAGGGGGATGATGTGACGACCCGAAAAACTTCTCGCGTGCACTCTTCAATTCTTTCCAATATTAGACTTATTTTACTATATGGTAATACCCTTTAGAGTCTAATGATGCGTTCTAAATGTGATATAATCAAGGTAGGAGTGTTAAAAATGGTTAACTCGAAGTGTAGGAATCAAAACCGGGCGAAACACTCCAACACATGGAGTGTGCGGCCATACACTTGAGTGTGCGGCCACACACTCTTGTTTGCGGCCTCACACCTTCCCAACTGCACACTCCACCTATATATGCCACACTTGGATCATTCTTGAACCCTTCCTTCACTTCTTCAAGCATACAACACGAAAATCTTCTCAAGTATCATCCATTCTCCTTGAAGATCTTCATAAAAGGTACCAAGAACACCAAGAACACCAAGATCTTCATCTGGCCGCACACATGGCAGCACACACCACCTGGCAGCACACATGGCCGCACACAGGGCCGCACACATGTGCTGGCAGCACACTAGGCCGCACACCTGGCCGCACACACACATATAGTGTGTATTTTGGCCATACACCCTCTTGTATAGCCTTATAAACCCTCATACAATCATATATGATTATAACACTTCACTATAAGTGTTTACTAGTCCCTAAGGTGGTCCCAAAATCATCAATTAGTTGTTCATAACACTAATTAAATCCATATATGTGCCAATATATGCTAAATAGGATTCACGCGTGTTCTCAAGTCACCACTTGACACCTAGCACCAAATCCAACATTTTCATCAGAACCACTCACTACAGGTGAGTTCATACCCCTTTAATTAACCTTTGAAATACTTTTAAATGTTTTAAATGCTTTTATGGGGGGGATACAAGTTGAATACTTATAGTTATTACATCAATCACATGTGATTAATAACTACAAAACCAATGATTTCATCACTGTTTCAAAATGTTTATCAATTTATTTTACTTCAAAATATTTTACAAACTCTTTTACTTATCAAATACTTTTATTTAAACTTTATTATACTTATTATAAATTGTGTGTCCATATATGCATAGATATATAAGAAATGTTTAAAAGGCTTAGGAAGGCCATCCGCCCTATTTCCTTTTCGTCGATTTGGATGTGGTCTGCTGGGATGTCGGGTAGCCGTCCGAGGGTCGTTTCAATATTAATTGTATATCATATGTGCATATATAGACATAAAAGTACTTCCATATTCATGCATATCAGTTACATCATTAGTAAGTTACCATCGGGGTAACACAGGATCATACTACTACAAATTCTAGATCAATGAGTCAGTTCATTCATGAGTCAATACTTTTTAACTATGAGGACATATACATTACATTACTATGAGAACATTTACAACTATACTAGAAAGGGAACATACAAAACTATACTAGGAAGAGAATATATACAATGATACTAGAACAAGTAACATTACATTACCTATACATGAATACGTTTACAATTGTGATCCACTGTATCGGAGCATGCCTTAAATGTCATGGCCCGAGTTGTTCCCAGAATTCTCTTGGAGGGAGAGCATGAGTTTGCATATAGATCTATACTAGATTGACTATCCTACACCTTGCTGCTAGCTACAGTCGGACCTGCAGGTCTACGGGTGCCAAACGTCATACCGTTTTACGACCTACATTTCTCGTTGTTACTCAGTCGATAGTATGGTACAATTAATCACATAATACCTTAATATAAATCCGGTTTAAGGTAGTTAGTACAGCAGTAGTTCCTATAATACAACACTACAGTACTACATTAATTTACCCATTTCATACATTTAGTGATTATTTCACTTAAACATTAAAGTACAAACTATATTTTGTTAATGATAGTTACACTTGGGAAATTACACACGTTTACAACAAACGAACATACCAAACAGTTAAGCCTTGGTAGGAGGCTACTTTAATAGAAAATATAGATTTTTCTAAGAGATTCAAACTTTTACAAACACTTACAAACATTTAGATACATTTTACAAACTTACACTTGAGACATGTTCAAACGTTTTGATAACAAACACCGTCACTAAAACACTTATGAACTCACCAGCTTAATGCTGATAAACTCTTTCAAAATAACTTGTATTCTCAGGTCATCAGTAGACAGGTACCGAGACCAGCTTTTGAGAAGATGGAGCGCATTCAAGACTCATCTTATTATTTTGATTTACAATATATTTTTGGTGTCTAAAACTGTACAGAACATGCTTGTATTAAAGTTACATATTTAATGCAATGGATCATGTTGTTTTCTTGTTTACTACTACTGTGTTGTGATACATTACATGACGTCCTCCGCCCCAGAACATTTCCGCCGTTCTCGGTTTTGGGGTGTGACAGAATATTTCCTTATTTGGTAAGTTATGACGCTATCGCAAACGAAAGAATCAAACCCATTTTCCAATATTGCTATCAATAGAATCATATAAACAACAATTTTCACAAATGCCATTGTAAAAAATAAAAAAAATTCTTTATAAAATTTGCGGAAAAACTTTTCCTTACAATGCAATGAAAACTATGTTGTTATCTATTCCTAAGCAATCTATCATAACTCTTAAGCAGCTGCTCAAAATTCTGATCATCAAATCATGTGATCGAAATCCATCTTCGCAATTAGATTCAACATACTCTTCTTTTAAGATTCCTCTCTCTTTTTTTGATTCTACAAAACAACAAAATGCGACTTAGACACATCATGTAAAAATAATCTCCAAATAGGAACTCAATAGAGTTAGATAGTAGACGTACCTGAAGTAGAGTCAAACTTTTCAACTTTACCATCCTTATGATCTTTCAGGTAAATTGGGCAGCTTCACAAGCAATGCTCTTTCTTTTGGCAATAGGAACATATGGACTGTTTAGGAATGGTCCACGGGACTATCTCAGAATTAGCCTTTCTCTTTACCATTTGGTCAACTGGGTTGACTATAGCAAATCCCTTTCCATTGGGAAGAGAAGTCTTTTCTAAACTTCCAATGTTTCCATTTTCAATGTCCATGTAAGTTTGGGAAGTAGATCTTCCAATCAAATTTGCTTTACTAGTGCTCCAAATCATTGTTGATTCAGCACCAACAAGCAAATAGGTAAGATCAATAAGGATCATGCCATGATCTGTCATCAGGGAGTGACTAAAGAACCCAGTCAACAGCCAACTTCCTCAAGACTTCGATACCCAACTCTCCCATCTTGTCAATATGTGACTTCATCTCCAAGATGTGAGCACATATAGACATTGCTTGCCAATAGAGATTGAGTGACCTTGAACTTTTCAAGAACTTGTGGGTTAGGGACAATGATTGGAGGAGGTGGGGGAAGTTAAGTATGATTTCCAATCCCATTAATGCATGACAAAGGGATTAATCTTTCACCTTGGTCGCCATGTGGGATATCATCTTCATTAGGAAAGCTTTATCCAAAACGATAAGGAAGACCATAGTTGTTTGAACTAGACATCCATGAGGGAGAAATTAAAGCAAGTTGATTTAATTCCATAATATAACACCTAATATGAAATATTAAGTCTAGGACCCAACACAATATTTTATAACTTGGAAGAGGGATGTGGTAATCCAAGCTACAAAATATTTGAAGATAGGTAAATGAGGATTTACCAATTTCCACCAAGAAAAATGGAAAAAAAAAATTAGGTTTTAAGTAAATTGAAACTCCTAGATCCTTTGAGATTCATTGAACAATTCAATGACATGTTTAAATCTCGAGTGTACCCTTCAAGTTTATGGCTGGGATGTCGAGGATCACAAACAAAGAGTGAATAACCATGAAAACTAGCTAGGTACACCCAACGTTACAACCACCTAATCAATGTGTCGGTTAACCACATACGCTCCATTGATCTATGATTAACATCAAGCTACCCTTTGCCACGCATTCTCAGTCCTAGATTAGTGTGTCGGTTAACCACACACGCTACACTAACAACTTAAAAATGTACAAAGTCCAATTTCATGGGTTAGCACCAAATTCACATTTTCCTAAAGTAACTAAGATTGGGAATTTAATAAAGTTTACTTACTTTATATTTATCATTATACCTTTAATGAATGGAGAATTAGAGTCATATCCTATCAATTCGGCTAATGACCCTCCACTAGTTAAGGAAGCGGTGGGAGAGAGTGGACACTCATTAAATTGACATCCTATAAGCAGTAACCTTATACCCCCTTATAAACCACCATCATGAATGAGGCCTGCTAATGGCAAGACTGACTTACTCTTATATATATATATATATATATATATATATATATATATATATATATATATATAAACCTATAATATTATAATAGTATAAGGGTTAAATTTTAAACTTTTAAAATTCTAAGGGTTGGATTTAAAGTATACATGGGGGTAACTTTATAAATTCCAAAACTTGAGGGAAAGTTTTGAACAATTCAAAAAACTTTTGGTTTCCATAACCTATGATTTTAAAGTAGTTTAATGAAAAACTCTTCAAGTTCCATAACTTGAGGACAAGTTATGGATGACATTAAAAACATTTAAAAAAATTATATTCTTCATTCTCATAACTTATGAAAATTTTTATGAATTTTAAAAGTCATAAATGAGACTTTTCATATATCTTGAGGACAAGTTACCAAAAACACATATTATGAACAACTTTTAGATCAATTTGGATCGAAAACAATTATCACATAATTTTTTCCTATCAATCTAAACTAACTCTTAAGAACAAGATAATTCATATCATCAATCTTCAAGAAATTAGCATATTTATATAAACTAATATAAACTCGAAATTATGACAATTATCTTTTAATTGGAAAAGAATCAACATTACCATAACAACAAAATCAAATTTTATGAACAAAAACATTTTGTGGTAATGATTCTAATCCAAAACAGGCCAAAAAAACTCGAAAATATGTTGTCAGGAGCTCCAACTCGCCAAGTGCAAGAATCAACTCGACGAGTTGGATGAGTGTACACATGGACTCGTCGAGTCACCCGTCCAGACAGAAAAAAAATTTATTTTTTCAGCCTTTTTCAGCAATCAGCATCAAGTATAATTTGAAAACAACTCATGGCTCTGATACCACTGAATAGTTTTGTAAACTACAACATCCTATGGTGCACATACAACCCAAAATACCTTGGATCTATTTTTTCACTAATTATACATGCAACCCGACTAGTAATCATAACTCTTAAAATCCGTTGTCGAACTCTGACCTAGTCAATGACATGTCCATTCGATAAGGGATCATATATTCCTCCATTCTAGATATCATATTGACAGAGCCATGGATTATAATCATTCTCTTTTTCCATCTGTTGTTTCCCGATTCCATATTTATGACGACTGACTAATTGAACAAATCAAATTAGTCTAGGCCCGACCGAGCACTTACATTTGTCATCACTAAATCATCAAGGGGCCCACAGATATCGCTTTTATCCACATGGGGTAAAAGGAACGGATAAACTTCAAATCATATGCTTGTACTAACTACTTGTTGAATCATACATAAAGGCACATTTTATAACATCAAGTTACTGATACATTTTCGTACAATCAATGTACAACCAACTCATAGTCAACAACTCATATCTCTAGGTTTGAAGACTTATATGATATTACCGTCTCACGATCACTCGAGATAAATTCCATGAAGTGATAAAAGTGAGTGTGGGTTTAATCCAATACTCAGAACTTATGAGCACTCATTAATGTTGAAGCAACTTTTTTTATGTCTAAAATCTTTAGACATCTACAAGCTAAATTCATGACCGTCTTGATTCATACCTACTTCCAAAGTATTATTGACTGTGGAGAGTTTGAATAACCTAGTTATTTGGGAATTCAAAACATTCAAAGTGAAACACAAGAATAATAATAATCCTATATGGCCCCAAACACTTTTGAGAGTAAATAAAACACCTTTTATTTAATCAACATATTGATTACACGTTATTCATTGGATAATGTTTTGAATAATCAACTTAATACTTGAACTAAAACAATTGTCATTCCATGCTCCAAGCATGCACACTATATTTATCTATGGTCTTTTCTTTGTGAAATTGATCAATTTATAACTTTTCAATGATGCTCATTTCACAACTCCAAATCCTTATGATAAATATAACAATACCAAATTCTTACCATTTACCAAAAATATGGTAGATTCTAAACTTATATGCATTGATCCTCTTGTAATGACTATGCACAAAAGTCACAAAGACTTGGCAACAAACATTACAATGTATTCCAATAGAGAGTAATTCCATGAAAACGAAGTTTCATATTCAAAGTACATTCCTTTGAACATCCTTCTTACATTAAGTTTTCTAATCTTACACAGATTTAAAAAATAATTTCCACCTATGGAAACATTTCCGTATTCCCATTTTGACTATCACTTCTGAACAAGAGTTGCCTCTTTTTAGAATATGTCAATATGGCCATTTCCAAAATTAACACCATACTTCCAATTATCCATGAGAAACCGATCTTTGGTAAACCTCAGATTGTCCTCGACAATTTCTTAATCATTTTAGTCATATCCAATTCTAGTCCTTTTTCCCTCTTAATGCCCTAGACATTCGGAAAATTTAGAACCGATGAATATTACAGCACATATAACTGATCCTATATCTGAAGCATATGGGACACAATTCATGATGTCTCACATAACGACATTATACTAGACCAGTCTTTTGCAATAATATTTCTATTTCTATGTGCCATGTTCTCATAATTCAGATTATGAAAAGGGATGTCGTAATCATAATCGAATTTTAGAATGCAAGTAATGTAATCATGACTAAATTTGATTAAAATTTCACAATCTAAGCTTTTAGAATTGGAATGAAATATAATATCCTCTCCTTTAATTATAGCAAAACAATTTTTTACAGCCCTGCAACTTCACGAATTGAGACTTTTGTTTTCTATAATTAATACTTAACGTAATAATCATGCTCTCACTAACATGATAACTATTAGCATAACACTTATGCTCCCACTAGCTTTGACATGTATCCAGAAATCAGATGCACTTCTAGAAATCAATACTTTATTGACTTTCTTTCTAAAGTTCATATTTCTTATACGAGATGCTTTGATAAGACATTATCAAAATCATACACTTTCCTTAGATACCTTACATGTGTGTCTAAGCAATTTTTTAGAACTATAAAAAAGGATGTCGTAATCATAGTCTCAATTTTTTAGACCTTTTCCATTTCTCACAAGTCCATGTTAGTGTGCCGGTTAACCACACACGCTCCACTAACGACTTTGAGAATGCAAATATCACAATTACTATCTACTTAAAATCTTTTTAGTGAAAGAATTTCCTCACCGTCATTTTCATGAATCGAAGAGTAACCTTACGACACTTATATCTTATGGTGTATGTGTTCCTATCCATGTGAATTTGTCAAAAACATAACTACAAGAGGAAGTTAGTGACAAATCCAAACTCATATGGACTGAACTTGTTCAATATTAACTTCTTGCCACCTGACTACACAAGGGTCTACCCTTGCTTCCAAGTAGTTATGCAATCAACTGACAACTCATAGAACTCACATGCATAGTCAACTTTAACTGGAATGGGCATAGAAACAAGAATATGTCAACACGATATGTAACAAACCTCAGTTGTGTTCCGATGATAAACAACCCTTTTATTCTTGATTAGTTCTTGAAACTTTTAAAGATCTTTAAGACTCCCATTGACATCTTGACATATAAGATTCTCTTGTTAAGAACCATTCCTTGACAAAGAAAATATTCAAGAGTTAGTGCGGATCCTTATCAAGACAAATACTTCACAAAATTGGCCTTAGTTGGTCTTTGTTTTATCCAAAACATCACAACTCACCAATTTCAAATGTACAAGAGTAAGAAAACATTTTTCTCTACATTTGACAAGTGTGATAAACCTTCTAAAGATTATGTCACTCAAGTTACAATCTTGGAGTATGACTCTAAGACTTGTTTTGGAACGAAGTATTACTCATCTTCTTGACTTAACCATTTCAACAATTCACGATTCCTCTTCTTAGCCAAATAAATGTGCCAAGATGTCCTTAGAGGATCAATTGTGATATGGCTTCATAATCACTAAGATAATCATAAAACAAGATACTTAAGTACTCTCCCATCTTTTCATATTGGAGAAACATTTATCTTTCTGCCTAATTTGATTCTTGTTATTCGTTCTGCCTTACGTTGAAACTTTTCCAATGTTTCATAATTATACTTAAACTTGTAAGCATAACCATATTTACTAAACTTTAGTAAATGATGACGAATAGCCTTATTGATCTTAGTGGTGGACCGGACCAGCACACAACCAAGTATACCCGATCTTCTAGTCCTTCACTTGACTCACATATACATGTGAACAATGAATTAGTCTTAATTTCCCAAATATGAAAATTCCCATTCATCACACAATACAAGTTGCATGATTCCAAGTTTCTATCCAACTAAAACTTGGGTGATGAGAATCTTTCCTTATTTGGTAAATTATGACACTACCACAAACGAAAGAATCAAATCCATTTTCCAATATTGCTATCGATAGAATCATATAAACAACAATTTTCACAAATGCCATTGTAAGGAAACTTAAAATAAAAAAACTTTTCTCTATAAAATTTGCGGAAAAACTTTTCCTTACCATGCAATGAAAACTATGTTGTTATCTATTCCTAGGCAATCTTTCATAACTCTTAAGCAGCTGCTCAAAATTCTAATCATCAAATCATGTGATCGAAATTCATCTTCGCAATCAGATTCAGCATACTCTCTTTTTTCGATTCTACAAAACATCAAAATGCGACCTAGACACATCATGTAAAAAGAATCTCCAAATAGGAACTCATTAGAGTTAGATAGTAGACGTACCTGAAGTAGAGTCAAACTTTTCAACTTTACCATCCTTATGATCTTTCAGGTAAATTGGGCAGCTTCGCAACCAATGCTCTTTCTTTTGGCAACAGAAACATATGAACTGTTTAGGAATCGTACACGGGACTATCTCAGACTTAACATTTCTCTTTACCATTTGGTCAACCAGGTTGACTATAGTCAATCCCTTTCCATTGGGAAGAGAAGTCTTTTCTAAACTTCCAATGTTTCCATTGTCAATGTCCATCTAAGTTTGGGAAGTAGATCTTCAAATCAAATTTGCTTTACTAGTGCTCCAACTTATTTTTGATTCAGCAGCAACAAGAAAATAGGTAAGATCAATAAGGGTCATGTCATGATCTGTCTTCAGGGCGTGACTAAAGAACCCAGTCAACAGCCAACTTCCTCGAGACTTCGACACCCAACTCTCCCAGCTTGTCAATATGTGACTTCATCTCCAAGATGTGAGCACATATAAACATTGCTTGCCAATAAGGATTGACTGACCTTTAACTTCTCAAGAACTTGTGGGTTAGGGACAATGATTGGAGGAGGTGGAGGAAGTTAAGTATGATTTCCAATCCCATTAATGCATGACAAAGGGATTAATCTTTCACCTTGGTCGCCATGTGGGATATCATTTTCATTAGGAAAGCTTTATCCAAAAGGATAAGGAACACCATAGTTGTTTGAACTAGACATCTATGAGGGAGAAATTCAAGCAAGTTGATTTAAGTCCTTAATATAACACCCAATATGAAATATTAAGACTATGACCCAACACAATATTTTATAAATTGGAAGAGGGATGTCGTAATCGAAGCAATAAAATATTTGAAGGTAGGTAAATGACGATTTACCAATTTCCACCACGAAAAATGGAAACAAAAATTAGGTTTTAAGTAAATTGAAACTCCTAGATCCTTTGAGATTCATTGAACTATTCAACGACATGTTTAAATCTCGATTGTGCCCTTCAAGTTTGTGGCTGGGATGCCGAGGATCACAAACAAGGAGTGAATAACCATGCAAACTACCTAGGTACACCCAACGTTACAACTACTTAATCAATGTGTCGGTTAACCACATATGCTCCATTGATCTATGATTAAGATCAAGCTACCCTTTGCCACGCATTCTCAGACCTAGATTAGTGTGTCGGTTAACCACACACGCTCCACTAACAACTTAAAAATGTACAAAGTGCAATTTCATGGGTTAGCACCAAATTCACATTTTCCTAAAGTAACTAAGATTGGGAATTTAATAAACTTTAGTTACTTTATATTTATCATTATACCTTTAATGAATGGAGAATTAGAGTCATATCCTACCAATTCGGCTAACGACCCTCCACCAGTCAAGGAAACCGTGGGTAAGAGTGGACACTAATTAAACTGCCATTTTATAGGCAGTAAACTTATGCCCCCTTATAAACCTCCTTCTTGAATGAGGCATGCTAATGGTAATACTGACTTACTCTTATACATATATATATATATATATATATATATATTAAACCTATAATATTATAATAGTATAAGTGTTGAATTTAAAACTTTTAAAATTCTAAGGTTTGGAATTAAAGTATACATGGGGTAACTTTACAAATTCCAAAACTTGAAGGAAAGTTTTGAACAATTCAAAAAACTTTTTGTTTCAATAACCTATGATTTTAAAGTAGTTTAATGAAAAACTCTTCAAGTTCCATAACTTGAGGACAAGTTATGGATGACTTTAAAAACATTTAAAAAAAATTAGACTCTTCATTTTCATAAATTATGGAAATTTTATGAATTTTAAAAGTCATAATGAGACTTTTCATATAGCTTGGGACAAGTTACAAAAACACATATTATGAACAACTTTTAGATCAATTTGGATCGAAACAATGATCACATAATTTTTTTCCTATCAATCTAAACTAACTCTTAAGAACAAGATAATTCATATCATCAATCTTCAAGAAAGTAGCATATTCATATAAACTAATACAAAACTCGAAATCATGACAACTATCTTTTAATTGGAAGAGAATCAACATTACCATAACAACAAAATCAAATTTTATGAACAAAAACATTTTGTGGTAATGATTCTAATCCAAACCAGGCCAAAAAACTCGAAAATATGTTGTCAGGGCTCCAACTCGCCAAGTGCAAGAACCAACTCGACGATTTGGATGAGTTTACACATGGACTCATCGTGTCCCAGAATGGACTCATCGAGTCAACTATTTTTTCACTAATTATATATGCAATGATGTTTCCAAGGTATTAAGCCTATAACTAACATGCAATTGTCATATACCATACAAGATACTAGTTAGGGTAACATACCTTATGTGTAGCTTGAAGTCTTGATGTATTTGGCCTTAAGAGCTTAGCCCCAGTAGTGTGGAAGCCTCAAATGAAGTCTCGACACATCATGAACAAAGGTGGAACTTGAGAGAGAACTCCTTCCACACCAAAAAAAAACCCCATGAACTCCATGTCCAAGTCTAGGCGTTTTTGGCTATGAATGGACATATTTATATGTAGGATTCCAAGGGTCATGAGTATAACCCAAATCCATAACCATGGGTGTTATGATCCATGGTTCATGTGGCCTAACTCTTTATGTATCCATACATAAACTTGGTCCAACATGGATCATAAGCCCAACACATATAAATATAGCTAATTATCATAATTAGTCCCCATAGATTTAAATTAGTCTCTTTGGATCACTAAATTAATATGGATCAACACTAATTAAAACATATGATTTCATGTTAATTTATTATAATTTATAATATATTAATAAATCATATATATAACCTTCTCTCAAGAATCCATCCTAACAAATTGTCCTGATGATATGCAACCCAAATGGACCATGCTACTCTTGGGTCAAGTACATACCAATAATAGTTATGGGCTTAGGCATCTAATCCAACAGTTTCAAGTAAGAAGTTCAAGACTTTTTATGTGTATTCTAAGGGACAGCATGACAATAATCATTGTGGCAAGTACAAAAAGTTGCATGATGGGGTTTGTCATGCAACAGGGTTGGACTATTACAAATATGGCCAGATGGGACACATTAGCAGGGATTGAAAGTTAGGGTTGGGTTGATGTGTTGCCATTGCAATCATATTGAGAATAAGAAGGCCGATTGTTTGTGTTTATCCAGTACGGCGGTGAGGGAACCCGCTCCATCCACCCTAACAATCACTGATGACCAGCAGGGCAAGGCGGAGGCCCCTGTGATGAAGAGCCATTTTTTCCAGTTGACTACAGAGGAAGTGAGGGCAGTGTCTAATGTTGTTATCAGTGTGTGTGTTTTTGTACTTTATCTATTGTGGTTTTCCTTATTTATTCTTATTATTTTTTTTTTGTGATTAGGAATTTTCCTAGTTAATTGTATGCCTACTCTTATATAGTTTACACCGGGGGCTAGTCGGTCATTTGTATTTCTTGGTTCAGCAAGAAGTTCGATGTTACGATGATAGAATTAGATCACAATATAGTTGTAGAGATTGTCGATGATTTTACCGTGATTGCATCTAAGGTTTACCGGAATTGTATGTTGGAGATGTTCCGAGTGTGCTTTCTGATTGATCTCGTTCATATTCGTTTAGGACAGATAGAGGTGATCATGGGTTGGACTGGCTCAGCCGGTTTGGGATATGATTGATGGTGAGAGTTAGTTGTTGCGAGTTTGAACCCCAAGTAGGGGAGAATTGATTAGTCATGGTGAGGGTGCATGGAGTGGCCCAACCATTTGTTTAGCCATGAGGTCTAGGAGGCACTTAGAACATGAGTGCTCAGGGTTCCTGGCTTATGTGTTGGATACTCAGGTCGAGCAAAACAAGAGCATTGTAGACCTGACTGTTTTATTAGAGTTTCCTGACGTATTCCCTGAGGATTTTTTGGGAGTGCCTCGTGAGAGTTAGGTTGAGTTCATAATTGACGTAGTTCAAAGTGTGGCTTCGATAGCGAAGCCATCTTACCGACTTGCACCTCCAGAGATGCAAGGTTCGTCCATACAACTTCAGGTGCTATTAGACAAGGAGTTTATCAGGCCGAGTGGTTCACCTTGTGGAGCACCTTTTTTTTAAGAAAGAGAAATTACCGGATGTGCATTGATTACAAGGAGTTGAATAATCTTACGGTGAAGAAATGTTAACCAAATTTTTTGATCGACGACTTATTTGACCATTTACAAGGTGCGCCTTGGTTTTTAAAGATTTAAGGTCAGGAAGCCATGAGAAGATGGTCATGGACAAGGATATTCATAGGAGTCTTTCAGGACTTGTTATGGGTATTACGAGTTCGTGTTGAGGCCATTTGGAATCACCAATTCACCTGTAACATTTATGGACCTCATGAGTCAGGTGTGTGCAGGACGATGTTGGATCGATCTATGATTGTATTTATCAATGATATCTTGGTCTATTCTAAGACCCAGGAGTAGCACGAGAAGCGTTTAAGGGAGGCTCTTAAGACTCTATGGATTGAGAGACTTTATGCTAAGTTCTCCAAATGTGGTTTCAGTTGCTTGAGGTGCAGTTCTTAGGACACCTCATCAACCAAAATGTTATCTTAGTCAAATTAGGAAAAGATTGATGCAGTGATGCTATGGAAGGTTCCGATGACTCCATCTGAGATTTGGAGTTTTCTTGGGTTAGCATACTATGACAAGAGATTTATTCAGGATTTCTCAAAGATTTTGGTTCCCTTTATTAGGTTGAAGAACAAGAATACCACTTATCAATGGGGTCCCTAGCAGCAGACTGTGTTTGAGGTTCTGAGAAAGAAGTTGTGTGAGGCATCGGTATTGACTCTTCCCGATGGTGTGGATGATTTTTTGGTTTACTATGATACATCAATTTTGGTTTTGGGTGTTGTGCTTATGTAGAGGGGTCATGTGATCGTGTATGTTTCTAGGCAGTTGAAGCCTCATGGGGAGAATTATCCTGTTTATGATGGGGGAAATGGTTTTCCCCCTAAATATGTGGTGTCATAATTTGTATGGAGTTTGGTATACCATCTACACCAACCATGAGAGCTTGAGATATTTGATGGATTGCATGGATCTGAATATGAGGCAGCGTAGGTGACTCGACATGGTCAAGGATTATGACCGGGTGTAAGATCCCATGAATGATGATGAATGTGAAAATGTAATGATTATGTGAATCAAACAATATCAATAATACGAGAAGTAAATAAAACAGTTTAAGCTCTCATTATTCTACAAAGTTATTACAAAGCGGGTCATGCAATATTTCTCTCACTAGACTAATCGCTCATGTTGTTAGATAAATGGGAGCATCTAACGACCCAAAAATCCAGGGTTAAAATTTTCATTTTTCATTATAGTCAAACACAATTTCTACTTAATCCAACCATTCAAAAACATTGCTAAATTAAAACATGTATCAGAGTTATATCCCAAAATCACATAATGTAGAAAACACGGGTGTGTACGTTGCGATAAAGTCGGGCCCTTCCTTTCCAAAGTAATGATAAATGAAACCAAAAACAAAACTAGAAGCACGAAGCTTAGTGAGTTCCCCATAAGATACCCCACACAATCCACATAATCACATAAACCATATTAGCCATATAAGCTACATAAGCCACATCAACCACATAAGCCATGAATGCAAACATATAAGGATGCCATGGAAACCCTCCAAGGTCTTACATCGGGTGTCATGGGAACCCCCACATAGTCATAGCCCACTGCCATAAGAACCCCCAGATAGTCTTAACTAAGGATGCCATGGAAATCCTCCAAGGTCTTACACCGGGTGCCATAGGAACCCCACATGGTCTTAGCCCACTGTCATGGGAACCCCTACATGGTCCTAACTAAGGATGTCATGGAAACCCTCCAATGTCTTACATCGGGTGCCATGGGAACCCACACATGGACTTAGCCTGGAATGCCATGGGAACCCCCACATGGTCTTATATCCAATTGCCTCGCGAACCCCACGGGGTCTTCCATGCAAGTATCACAAAGACAACTAGCATATCACATACCACATAATCAACTAGCATACGACATCACGTATAATCAAATAGCATACCACATAACATATAATGGGTCGGCCTTGGTGCCTTCGACCCATTGGTATGGTGAGGAGACTCACCTCACACCACCGAAGTCCCAAGGATAAAACTCTAGTTGTTGGATGATAGACTCCCGAACTGTCCATATTAAAACAACACCCAATTAACCATTTAGGTTTCAATGCATAACCATAAACCCATATTTAAGGTAAAAGGACCATTTTTCCCCCTAAATGGCTTGGTTCAAAACCAAGGCCCAAACTTACACTCTAAAGGCCTAAAAGCCAAATAATCAACCAAGGCCCAACATATGGCCCAATTTTCCAAATTGGGCCCAAAGGTCTACATGGTTTTACCTTAAGGCCCAACCATTTAGTCTAGTCCAAACACTTGGCATTTCGATGGTCCAATATCTCATAATCATCAAGGCCCAATTTTCCAAATTGGGCCCAAGCCTATCCAATGGGTCTTATCCTAAAGCCCAACAATTTCCTTAGTCCATAAACATGTTCCCAGTTTGCTCACGAAGGCCCACAGCAACTTAGTCCAAGAAATGGCCCAACAAGAACCCAAACCTAATTAGGGTTTTTCACATAAAATGACGATAGGGTTAAGTTTTCTTACTTAACCCATTAAGGACTTAATCCGTTATGTGGATCGCCCTACTAGGCCAAATATACAATGTAATTTGGCATAAGTCATAACATCAATCCAATGGTCCAAAACGCGGGTCCCGACAATTACAAACTAACATATCCAAAATTATGGTTTTCTAAACCCGAATTAGGGTTTCAAATCCAATTGCGTGCCAATTAGTCCATAGGTTAAGTTTTTAGGTTAATTAATGTTAAATAAGTCGGGCACCACCCACTACCACCTCGAGCAGTGGTGATCAACGATGGATCACCTCGGCAACCACCACCTCATTGTGGCGGTGGATATGAATTTAGGCCAAAACAACACCAAAAGCACTCCAACATCAGTCCAAATGCTCCCTAAAGTACACAACCACTGAAGATGCTGGCTAGCAGTGGCGGAACGGTGGTAGAAGGTGGCAGCCATCACCTCATGTTGGTGGTGATGAGTTTTCTTATGTTTCTTGGCCAAGAAAAATCCGTAAAACATTAAGCCCATGAAATATGCTCACACACACACACCAAAACACGCACACAACCACCACTCATGGTGGTTGGTGGCAGCAGAAAAAGTAGAAACGGCGGCAACCACCATGGTTGGCTACCACGGTTGTCTTCTTGCTCTCCGGCCAACAATACATGTCAACCATACTAAAATACGCATACATACACAAGTATAAATACACACCACGCCTGAACTTCAATCTTGGAGTAGGAAGACGACTGCGGAGCGACAAAAGGGACGACGAAATGAAACAGCAGCCGCGCCAGATATCTGAACGGCGTAACATGAGCTGAGGCAGACAATGGAAGAAACAAGGAAGAGGATGAGTGAGAACCAACAACGAACAGCATCAACGACAACCAACGATTGGCTTCTTCCGGTCGTCTACTTCCATGACGCCCAATGGCAACCTTCATCTTTAATGACGGGGTGTAACGGTGGTGGCTTGGCGGTGCAAGGTGGCGACGAGTAAGTTGGAGGTGTCGGTCGGATGTAGGGAATATAAGGGTGGTGGCTATTGAATCCGATTAGGATTAGGGTTCATATTCCGTTAAATATGGAGGATAAGAGGATGGTGACGGGGTATAAACCTGTCCATGATCAACTTAACCCTTTTTTTTACACTTCCAACCTCTCTTCTTAATTTCTTTTCAACTTAAATCCATATTTTATGAAACAGCCCTTAGCCTTCAGAATTCCTTACAATTCAAGTCCAAAAGTTACAATTTAACCCACAATATTCACAAATATAACTATAACACCACAATGCATACACCCCGATAATAATATGACTTAGAATTAAAATAAAATATAAAAAATTAAATCTCAAAGTTTTTAAGTATCATTATTTATTTATTTAATTACTTATTTTGCTTTAAACAAAATGTTATAGAGCATCTCACTTCTTATGTATAGGAAAAGCTCAACCCATTACACATCCCTAAGAGGGTAAGCCTACATCACATCCAAGGAGAACTTTATACCCTAACATTCTCCCTCTCAAATTTAGATTTGATGTCACGACTTCAATATCCAAACTAGCACCAAGCGATCAAGACCAACTCCCACACGAAGTAACATCGGTCTTCAAATCCGTTTTGAAAAAGAATATCCAAAAAGTTTAGAATACTCATTTCAATTTTCTCCTCGTTTTTATAATCAACAAATGATTATAAAATGCCAAAAGGGTAGGAGAAACACTCAAGGAATAAACCATACGAAACTCCCCCTCGGTGTGTGAAAAAATGAAACGCTTCAAATCCGAGAAAATCCAAATAAAATACGCCAACGTCTTCAAATCTTTGACTTCCCGGACTTCAAAATGAACAAAAAAATTTCATATACCACAAACAATCTTGCACCAAAAACAATCACGAAAATCCAAGAGAAAATTGTGAAGATCTTAACTTTTGGGTGAAAGTTGCAAGAATTCTGAAACTCCAGGGAATAATACTGTAATCTTTCCAACACCTTTCCATTTTTCCGTTCCATTTGCAAGAAATTGATAAACTGGGTAAAATTAGCCAATCCACTAAAAATCTAGGGACCATTTTCAAAAAAGTTCATCTTCTTCCCATAACGTTCCAAATGCGAAAGAACGTAGCAGCATCAATCGAAACCACTTTCGACTCCAAATTACCAAGTTTCGATCCCTTAAGCCATTTTGCTTTCAATATCAAACGTTTTTCACAACTTTCAATCCTAATCTAATATATTTCGAATATAAAGTAATAAAACCAAAATCGAGTCTAATACTTTCGACTTATTAACCAATCATTCGACCCTTCAATTCAATTACAACCAATTCGAGACTTCATTCTCGACAATCAAACTAAAAATACTTTTTGTGAAACCCTAATCTCTTTTGAGTATTTTGAGCCATCCTCTCTCCTCTCATCCACTTGTGTGTATGTGTGTTGATGCATAAAGTGAAGACATCATCCAAAGGTTGGCCATTGGTATTGTTGCAAGTGAATATTCAGTCATCCTTACACTTTTGGACCTTTGTAAGTCTTAAAGTTCATTGCTTTATATATGTCCATCTTAGGATCTAGGAATAATGGGTGTTTATATTCATATTTATAATGTTTTGGTCCCTCCATGGATTGATCTATGGATTTGGGCAACTCCATGATCTTAGGATCATTTAATACTTCAGATCTGAGTTCTTGGTTTGAGCTTTTAGTGGATGCATGCTTTCTTATTCTCCATGCATGTATAAAAATGCGAACTTTGACTTTTAATAGATTAAGGTTCTAGATCTAGTTGTCTTGGGGCTTGGTAATGGATAACATTGGGAACTTTATCCATTAAGAAATCAATTAAGACCAGACCTAAGAATTGGAAGCTTGGTCTTAATGCATTAAGTCGTTTCTAAATAACTGAGTTGGCCTTGTCGCGACACGATATCTAAAGTCACAACGTGTTTTTATTAAATTGCTTTGTGACTATTTCCGACCCAATGACCCGACTGTTTTGTCCTTTTATGGGTGTAAGGTGCCTAGAAGGAGGCATGACATATCTGTTTGACCAGAATATATACTTGTTGAATTTTTTACTAAGTTTGACCTTGGGTCAAACTTTAGGGTTTAGGTCATAGACTAAGGGTTGACATTTTGATTAATACCATGAGCTTTGTAATACCAACCTTCTCATTACTTGCAAGATGTGTTGATTTTCTGCTTTGTCTGTCATGTTTGTCTTTTCACTATACTACGTAGGACACATGGTGTCAGGGTAAGCTAGATTGACTTTGTGACTTTTGCATTATAGACTACGTTTTACACACATAGCTTGTATCAAAGACTATGTTTGGCACATAACACATGTATGAAAGATTATATTTTGGCACATAGAAGGAAAGACCATGTTTAGACCGTGGCAGGAAATGGTTGTAAGACTATGATTCTGCCCATAGCATCCACATGAGTTGAAACAGTCTCGTTATGGTTATGTATTGTTGTATTGTGGTATGTGGTCTTTTGGGAAACTCATTAAGCTTTGTTCTTACGGTTTATGTTTAAATGCTTCATGTACTTCTAGTACCAAACGGAAAAGTTAGGCGTGATTGCTTTACGTCTACCGGAGATTGTCGCACTATCTATTGTTATGATTTTACTCTTGATCTTTGATTGAAACTTCAAACTTATAATTTGTTTATATTTTTAAGGGAATTGTGCTTGAATGATTTCTATTATATTAAAATAAAAATTTTACTCCATATTTTGGGACGCTTCAGGGAGAGAGAGAGAGAGAGAGAGAGAGAGAGAGAGAGAGAGAGAGAGGAGGGTATGCAAGCCCCATTTTTATATTTATTAATAATAACTTTAAAAACAAAAGAAAATTAGAAAATACATATATCAAGGTTATATTAGTCTTTTCATTTTTTCAATGGACCACCTACGCAACGAAACATGCTCAAAATGACCATCTATTCAATTTTTTCAAAGCTTGAACGTGTTTCCTGGAAAAAAAATTCAAACACCAGAGAGAACATTTTTGTATTTTTGTAAGAAAAAAAAAACTTAATTTCTCTGACCACGCACATCACATTTCAATGGGAATCTTCATTTTTAATTTGTTACGAAAGAATGAGAAAACAAATATAAAATAGTGACAATATTGTAAATATGGCCACTAGTTTTTTAAAAATATCATTTTAGTGCAAACAATACAATAAAAACTTCAATAACATAAAACATAGAGATGGTAATGAGTCGATTTGGGTTCGTTTGGGTTCAACCCATTATTAATTGGGTTGAAGTTTTCAACCTAACTCAACATGTTTATTTAAATGGATTGATATTTCAAACCCAACCCAACATTTTAGATAAATGAGTTTTCATGGAGTTGACATGTTTATATAGTTTCCGATCCAACCTACTACATAAATTGGTTAAACTTGGGTTAAACAATTTAAAATTTAAAAAATTAAATATATATTATATCACTTATATTAGTTTCAAACGTAAATGAAGTTTCAAAGTATAACAAAATCACAATTCTAATTTAAAAATACATATAAATTATTTAAATAACAATAAAAATGTTTAATTTCGAAGTGATTTTAGAGAGTAACTAATATTGTCGGTGCTAAAAATTAAAAGAACGAAAATTACAATTGAATTTTTTCAAACGTAAATAATATTACAACATTATAATTTATAAATTAGTACTTTCATTTATACATGATAATAATAAAATAATTATTAAATTATATATATATATATATATATATATATATATATATATATATTAAAGTAAATGGATTGGCGGGTTAAAAACAGGTTGATAATTTTTAGGCAACCCAACCTATTTAATTATATAAGTTAAACGTGTTGACCCATTTAACTTACATGGGTTGAAAATATCAACCCAACCCGCTAATTTTGGGTTGGGTATGGTGTAACATCCTATTTAAAATAGAATAAATAAATAATAAATCTAGAACCCCGAGAAACGATTATTATTATTATTTTATATTATTATAGCCCAAAACCAAATAATAATTAGCTGGGAGTTGGTTTTGGGAAGCCAAATGACAAGAATCGAATCTCCATGGGTTAAAGTGTAATTTTGGGGCTTGATATGGAAAGAACTTCATAAGTCAAGGGGTGTTTGGTATTATATGGACTTATTATGAAAGGATTCTTGGTAGCAAGAGCTAAAGGGTAAGTTTTGGATTTAAATTGAGAAAATTTATGAAGTGAGGGGCTGAATGGTAAATTTGGGAGACGTTTTGAAAAAGATTTGATAGGGAGGGGTCAGAATTGGATAAAAGAGCAAAAGTTGAAACGGGAGCGAGACTTGAACCTGGTGACATTTTATTCCCATTTAAAACTCATCCATGCTAAAAACCCTAAACCTACATGATGCATCAACCGCCGTATGTTCATTAGACGCCACCACCCTTTGTTTCTTACTATCGCCAACGAAGCTGCTGCCATGTTGATGAAGAAAGAGTTGCCGACGAGGACCCGAGTAGGTGCCCTCTACCGATGTTGTTGCTTTCAAGTTGCCACTGCCTTGGCTTGAAGCGCCACCCCTAGCCAGCGGACGATGCGAGGAATCGGATGAATCTCTTGGAGCTCTTGTTGTTGGCATTAAGGGCCATCGGGAACCGAAGTGAGGTTGTCGCTGCTGTCGTTGCTAGGATGACCGTATTCCAGCCGTCACCACTACCTTCTTCCACTGCTGCATCACTACCGTCGCTGGAACCAACTATGGAAGACGAAGTCACCGCCAATTCTGACGACCAGCTTGATGATTGTTCGTTATGGACTCCAACGCATGTCCTCAGCTCCTTCCAACCCGTAGATGATACATCATGTTGATGCCGTTAAGCTCAGCCACTGCCACCACCGTGAATCACTAGGTGGGTGGTGTTGTGACTGTTCCGGGGTTTTCATGTGTGTACCTTCGGGTGTGGTCCAGTCAAGGTTGTGTTATGGCATTGGTTTGGCCGAAAACCAAGGAAGGCCACCATGGCTGCCAACCATGGTGGTAATCGCCGCCTTTACTGCTCTGCCAGCACCAGCGGTCGCGTGGTGGCGATTGTGTGCGTGTTTTGCTATGGTTTTAGGTGTGTATGTGTGTGAGTGTGTGTGTTAGTGTGTGCGTGCTATTTTGGTTTTCAGCTTTGTAATTGTAACAAAATGGAATAATCAAAAGAAAATATGTCACCACCACCGTGAGGTGGTGGCTGCCGTCACCGACTGCCGTGTTGGGTGGCGGTGTGCTTGCCTTGTTGTGTTTGACTCGTTTGGGGGATACTTGGTCAAAGTGGTCCCAATAAAACCCTAATAGGCCCAATGAGTCCCAAAGTGAGCTAAAAGCCCAACCAATTAGATAATGGGCTAGTATTGGGTAAGAAACCCTAATTAAGGTTGGAAAACCCTAATGGCTTAAAAAGCCTAATTTTGGGAATTGATCGGGACATGCACGGGAATTTTTTAGTAAAGTTAAAATATTAATTAATAATCATTTGGAAAATTAACCTAAGTCAATATTGGACTTAATGGATTAAGTCCTTAATGGGTTAAGTAAGATACGCTTAACCCTAATCATCATTTCATGTGAAAACCCTAATTTTGGAATTTATGGGCTTGGACTTATCGGGACTCACATTTGGGCCATTGGAATGGAATCGCGTATTAAGCCCAATCACACCATATGACTTATTTAGTAAAGTAAGGGACTTAATGGATTTTAGTCCTTAATGGGTTAATTGAGAAACACTTAACCCTAATTGTCATTTTATGTGAAACCCTAATTTCACTTGGGCTTTATGTTGGGCCTTCCTATTGGGCTTTGGCAATTGGACTATTAATGGGCTTTAGGATAAGGCCCATGTGAGGACTTGGGCCCAAGTTGGAAAATTGGGCCATATGTTGGGCCTTAGGCCATTGGTTGACTATTGGGCCTTTGGAGTGTGAGTTTGACCTTGGGCTTGGAGCCCAATTATTAATTGGGTGTTGTTTGATGTTGACAGCTTTGGATTTTGTCAACGAGCAGCTGGAGATTTTGTGTGCAGGATTTCAGCAGTACCAGGTGAGTTATCCTCACTATACTCAAGGGTCTAAGGCACCAAGGGCGACCCTTTGGATTATTATTTGGTTATGTTATGTTAGTATGATCTGTTAGATCGGTATCCTAGAGGGTAGGATGATATTATGTGATATGTGGTATGACCTGTTAGTTTGGTATCCTAGAGGGTAGTATAATATTATGTGGTATGTTGTATGATCTGTTAGATCAGTTTTTGTCTATATACTGTTATGTGATTATCTGTTATATGTGCACATGTTTGTTTGGCGGTTGGGGCTAATCTGCATTGTGCGAGAACCAATAGACCTGGGCATTCCAACCCATTGGTTGTGGGCCATGAGTATTCCATCCCGAGGATGATTGGACCCATAGTATGGGGGCATTCCAACCTATTGGTTGTGGGCCTGGGGTATTCCATCCTGAGGATGATTAGACCCATAGTATGTGGGCATTCCAACCTATTGGTTGTGGGCCTGGGGTATAATGGCTTTTGAGCATTCTAACACTCCTATGGTGTACATGCAACCCTAAAAACCTTGGATCTATGTTTGACTAAGATACATGCGAATAATTATTTTTCCAAGGTTCTTATCCTATCTAGCATGGCATGGGGAACTTGAATCAAATAAAGCTAGTAGAGTTACTTACCTTGTAGTTGCAGTTGATTGCTTGGAGTTTTAGAGCCTAGTACGAATAGTGTGGATGTCTCAAATGGAAATCACAAATCACCACAAACTTGGAACTTTGAGAGAACAGTAATCTTCTTTCTTGAAATCGGCCCTCTTACTTTACTCACCACAACTAGTGTGATTTCAAGAACCAAAGCCTCCTTTATATAGTGTGGTGGATTATAGTTACATCCATGTAAACCCTAATACCCATGTCTTTTTATTTCCATGAGATCCATGGGTTAAAGCTCCATGGAGTATCCATGGACTTTCCAAGCAAGCCTAGCCCATTCCAAATAAGCATTAGCCCACACTATATAAATATAAGAGCCAATATTTAATTAGTAATACTTTTGATCTCTAAACTAATTCTAGATTAATTATAGATCAATACTAATTAAATAATATGATTTTATATTAATATATTAGAACTTATAATATATTAATAAATCATAACTTATACTATTCTCAAAAGATTATCCATAAATTGTTTGGGTGAAGTGCAACCCAAATGGACCATGCCGGGTCGGGTCAAGTACATACCAAATATAGTTATGGACTTAAACACTATATCCAACAGTCTCCCACTTGGATAAGTCTAATAACTATAGTTGCAAGTATGAATTCAGGAACCGATCAGCAATCGTAGCTCTTTAAACTCTGTTGAACTATGACGCGCCTTTTTAGATAAGTGATCATATAATCCTCTGTTCTAGATATCAGCTGGACAAATATATGGAACATGGTCTTGCTTATTGTCCATCATTTGTTTCCCGATTTCCAATTTGTTTGATATAGAACTTAACTGAACACATCAATTTAGTTCTGACCGGGCCCGATACATAGGTCAAAACAAAATCATCGACGGGCCTAGATATCGCTTCTAATCCTAGAAGGAACAGATAAACTTCGACTCATATGTTTGTTCTACTACTTGTTGAATTACACACAAAGGTACGTTTTATAACATCGAGTTACCAATGCGTTTTCGTACAATCAATGCATAACCAACTCATAGGTAACAAATCATATCTCTAGGTTTGAAGACTTATATGATATTACCGTCTCACGATCACTCGAGATAAATTCCATGAAGTGATATAAGTGAGCGTGGGTTGAATCCAATACTCAGAACTTATGAGCACTCATGAGTGGTGTAGCCTGCTTTGTCTAACATCTTAGACCTCTACAAGCCAACCCATGACAGTCTTGATTCATATCTACTTCTAGCATATGACCGACTGTGGAGAGTTTGAATAATATGATATAAACCATAACATAATTATTCTGGAAGTCAAAACATGCAAAAAGAAATAATAGTAAACGATTGACAAGAGATAGCAACACTTTACTCATAAATAACAACTTTTATTTATCATCAAATGTCAATTACATTTTACAAATTTCAAGATTATCTAACTACTAAAACTAATATCATCCTTCAGTCCTATGCTCCGAGCATGCTGGAGATGCTTAACCCGAGTCAGTCCCTTTGTGAGGGGATCTGCTGGGTTCTCATCCGATGATACCCTCTTTGCCACGAGGATTCCTTCTTCTATTCGATGTCTGATGAAGTGATATTTTCTGTCAATGTGTCTGGATCTCCCATGATCTCTTGGTTCCTTGGCTAAGGCAACCACACTATTGTTGTCACAAAAAATCACCATTGGCTCCTTTATGTTGGGTTTTGAGCATTCTAATACACCTAAGTGTACATGCAACCCTAAATACCTTGGATCTATGTTTTCTCTATTATACATGCAAATAAGAACATCCAAGGTATTATCCTAATCTAGCATACAAAACAATGAGTGTAACAAGATAGAATACATACCTCTTTGATGTAGAAAATCTTCATGAAGCTTGAGTGCCTAGCCCCAATAGTGTGGAAGCCTCAAATGGAATCACAATCACCAAAACACTTAGAATAACTTGAGAGAATTCTACAACTCATGAAATCGGCTAGCCCTTTCTTACACTCACTCTAGTGGCCGATTTGGTCAAGAATAAGATGCTTATATAGTTAGGGTTACACCATGTAAACCCTAATTGACATGGCCTTTCATTTCCATGATCCATGGGTACAAATACACCATGGAGCATCCATGGACCATCCTATGGGTTTTAGCCCAACTTGATTATCCACGGAGCATTAGCGCACTATACAAGTATGGATGATTTACACAATCAACCCATATATTTAATTAGTCTTCTTTTGATCACTTAATTAATCCTAGATTAATTCTTGATCAATACTAATTAAATAATCTTATTATTCTTATTATTAATATACTAGAACTTATAATATATTAATAACCATAAGTGTCTTATTTCTCTCATTATAGTCTATCCAAGTGCATGATGGTATGCAACCCAAATGGACCATGTCGGGTCGGGTCAAGTCTTACCAATTATAGTTATGGACTTAGACATTAATCCAACAATTTATAGTTGGTACAACTCCAAGGTCTCCGATGAAGTTCTTTAGCCATATAGCCTCCTTTGCTGCCTTGCTTGCTGCTAGATACTCTGATTCACAAGTGAAATCAGCCACTGTCTCCTGCTTGGAACTTTTCCAACTAATTGCCCCTCCGTTTAGGGTAAAGACCCAGCCCGACTGAGAACGGAAATTATCCCTGTCAGTCTGAAAGCTAGCATCATTGTACCCTACAAATCTCAAGTCATTACTGCCACCTAGGGTAAGGACCCAGTCCTTAGTCCTCCGTAGGTACTTGAGGATATTATTTACCGCAGTCCGGTGTGCCTTGCCTGGGTTCCCCTGATACCTGCTAACCATGCTCAAAGCAAAGGCTACATCAGGTCAAGTACACGTCATAGCATACATGATCGATCCTACAGTTGAAGCATAAGGTATTCGACTCATTTCTGTTATCTCAGCCTCAGTACTAGGGCTTTGTGTCTTACTCAATCTGGCGTTACTCTAGATGGGTAACTCTCCTTTCTTGGAATTATGCATGTTGAAACTTTTCAACACTTTGTCCACATAAGTGCTTTGACTAAGTCCAATTAGTCTTTTACTCCTGTTTCTCAAAATCCTTATCCCTAGGATATAGGCAGCTTCTCCAAGGTCCTTCATAGCGAAACACTTCCCAAGCCAGGACTTAACTTCTTGCAGGGTTGGGATGTCATTTCCTATGAGTAGTATGTCATCCACATATAGTACCAAAAAAATGACTATACTCCCACTAGCCTTGATATAGACACAAGATTCATCTTCACTCCTTGACAAGCCAAATTCTTAAACTTTCTCATCAAAGCAAAGATTCCATCTGCGAGGTGCCTGTTTCAATCCATAAATGGATTTCTCGAGCTTACACACTCTATTGGGGTACTCTGTACTGACAAAACCCTCTGGCTGAACCATGTAAACATCTTCAGCCAACTTTCCATTAAGGAAAGCGGTTTTGACATCCATCTGCTATATTTCATAATTATGAAATGCATCAATGGCTAACAGAACCCTAATAGACTTAATCTTCGCCACTGGTGAAAAGGTCTCATCATAATCAACTCCCGAAGTTTGAGAATAACCCTTTGCAACCATTCATGCCTTATATGTGTGTACATTACCATCCATGTCGGTCTTCTTCTTGAAGATCCATTTGCACCCAACTATCTTACGATCAGGTACATTGTCAACCAAGTTCCAAACTTGATTGTCATACATGGACTGTATCTCGCTATACATAGCCTCTTTCCATTTAGCAGCCTCAGGGCCTACCATGGCTTCCGAGTAGCTGTTAGGCTCATCCAGATTTACAAGTGTGTTATCACTGATAAGTGTCTCACCTTCTATAGTAATATGAAAACCATAATAATGCTCAGGTGCATTCTTAACTCTGGTGGAACGCCTCAGACGTATAGATTCTTCAGTCGGCTCAACAGGAGTTTCCTCCTCAAGTTGAGGGCTAGGGTTTGAAGTTCCTTCACCACTTGACTCTTGAATTTACTCAAGGTCAATTTGCCTCCCACTGTCTCCTTGGCTCATGAATTCTCTCTCTCGAAAGAATCATCTTCTTGCTACAAAGACCACATTATCATTGGGTCTGTAAAAGATGTAACCAAAGGATTTCTATGGGTAGCCGATGAAAATACACCTTTCGCTTCGGGGTTTGAGCTTATCGTAATTTTCGCGTCTCACGAAAGCCTCGCAACCCCAATTCTTGATGTGGTCTAGATTGGGAACTTATCCAGTCCACACCTCGTGAGGTGTTTTGGCAACCTTCTTTGTAGGGACTAGATTAAGGATATGGGCGGTAGTCTCTAACGCATACCCCCAAAATGAGATTGGTAGCGAAGCTCGACTCATCATGGAACGAACCATGTCCAACAAGTTCTGATTGCGCCTCTTAGCTACACCATTCAACTGTAGTGACCTAGGAGGTGTCAATTGTGAGACAATCCCACATTCCTTAAGATAGTCAAGGAACTCAGTACTAAGATACTCACCACCACGATCGGATCGAAGCATCTTAATGTTCCTGCCTAACTGATTCTCCACTTCTTGCTTAAACTCTTTAAATTTCTCAAAGGTTTCTGACTTATGCTTGATTAGGTAGACATATCCATATCTACTAAAATCATCAGTAAAAGTCACATAGAAGCGATTAGCATCTCTTGTGGCAGTTCTGAAGGGTCCACACACATCCGTGTGTATGAGGTCCAACAAACCTTCACCCCTAGCATAAGTGCCAGTAAAAGGTGACCTTGTCATTTTACCAAGCAAACAAGATTCACAACTATCATCTGACTTTAGGTCAAATTACTCCAAGACTCCATCCTTTTGGAGTTAGCCTATGCGTTTCGTGCTTACATGTCAAAGACGACAATGCCATAAAGATGCTTTATCTAAGCTAGTGGAAGAGTCAATACACAATACATTATTTCCTAGATTATCTACAACAGATACAGTTTCATACATGCCATCACAAGGTAATGCTTTAAAATAAAGAACATTATTAAAGAAAGCATCAATACTACCATTATTATTATCAAAATAAAAGGTAAAACCTTGTTTATACAATGCATGAAAGGAAATAACATTTCTTGCCATTTCTGGCGAATAATAACATTTATTCAAATCTAATGTAAACCCACTATTTAGCACTAAGGAATAAACTCCTATCTTGGTGATAAGTGAAGCTTTCTTGTTTCCCTTGATCAAGTTTATCTTTCCCTGATCCACATTCTCACTTCTTCTTAGTCCCTGCAAATCACAACATATGTGAATACCACAACCTGTATCAAGGACCCAAGACTTAGAATGAGGTGAGTTATTAGACAATATAGTTTATATACCTGCATGGTTGGGTTTTACTTTCCCATCCTTCAAATCTTGCTGGTACTTTGGGCAGTTTCGCTTCCAGTGCGACTTTTCATGGCAATAGAAGCATTCATCCTTATTAGGGTTAGCAGAAGGAGTGACAAAACCTTTCTTGGTTTTGCTTGAAGAGGAGCCTTCAAGGGTCTTACCCTTGGTACCCTTAGAAGGGTTCTTTCTCTTCTTCCCTTTTCCATGCCCGATTGCCAAGACATTGGTCGCAGTTGGAGTAGGAGTAGGAGTAGTAACAACTGACTTACCCTTTAGACCACTTTCGGTGGTCCTCAAGAGACCTTGAAGTTTGCTGAGGGTGACTTCTTCCTTGTTCATGTGATATGTCATGCGGAATTGATCTTAACACGATGGTAAGGAGTGCAAAATGATGTCTATTGCTAACTCCTCAAGGAAGTTCACATTTAGCTTCACTAAACGGTCCACATACCTTTACATTTTATGCATGTGGCCCGTGATGGGTTCACCATCCTTCATTCGGGTTGTTATCATGGAGGAGATTATTTCATATCGCTCTTGACGAGCACTCTGATGGTAGCAGTCCATCAAGTCCTGGTGCATCTCAAAAGGATAACAGTCCTCATAGGACTTTTGGAGCTCGGCTGTCATGGTGGCCATCATGATGCATGCCACTTTTGTAGCATCTCTTTTATCTACCTCATATTCAGCAAGCTCTTCAGGAGTAGTAGTTGGCTCGAGTACCTTCAAATCCTTGTCAAGAACATATTCTTTGTTCTCATACCGAGTGACCATCCTGATGTTTCTGATCCAATCAGTAAATTTGGATCCATCAAAGATGACTCTCCCACAAAGATTCATGAGAGAGAAGGAACTAGTAGGGTTTGAGCCAGAAGCATTGTTATTGGAAGACATCTGAAAAGAAGAGGGAATAGATTAGAGTAGATTTAGAGATAGTCCTTAATAAAACACCCAAATGTAGTTTTAAGGCTAGGACCTAACACAATATTTTATAACTTAGAAGAGGGATGACGTAATCTAAGCTATAAGATATTTGAAGGTAGGTGAATGACGATTCACCAATTTCCACCATGAAAAATGAAATATTTAATTAGGTTTTAATTGGTTTAAAAACTCCTAGATTCTTTGAGATTCATTGAACTTTCTTCAATGGCATGTTTCAATATCGAGTGTGCCCTTCAAGTTTTGTGACTGGGATGCCGAGGATCACAAAACAAGGTGTGAAGTAACCATGCAAATTACTTGGTACTCTTAATGTATTACCCCCCAATCGATATGTCGGTTAACCACACACGCTCCATCGATACTATGATAAACATTAAGTCACCCTTTACCTACCTTGTTAAGTTTAGGTTAGTGTGCCAGTTAACCACACACGCTCCACTAACGACTTAAACAAAGTGTAAAGTGTAATTTCATGGATTAGCACCTTATTCACATTTTCCTAAAGTAACTAAGATTGGGAATTTAATAAAGTTTAGTTACTTTATTATTATCATTATACTTTTAATGAGAATTTATTAGTCCTTGTCCTACCCGTTCGGCTAACGACCCTCCACCGATCAAGGAAGCGGTGGGTGAGAGTGGACACCCATTAAGTTGCCATTTTATAGGCAACAACCTTATACCCCCCCCCCCTTATAGACCGGCTTCGTGAATGAGACGTACTTGCGGTAAGACGACTTGATCTTATACATACATATACATATATATATATATATATATATATATATATATATATATATATATATATATATATATTATTAACTTATAATATTATAAAGTATAAGGGTTGAATTTTAACTTTTAAAATTCTAAGGGTTGGAACTAAAGTTTTAATCATGACTTTACTTGTTCCAAAACTTGAGGGCAAGTTTTGTAAACTTTAAAAACTCTTTATTTCTTATAACTTATGAATTTAATTGAGTATTAAAAATGAAGAATCTTCATTTTTATAACACTTGTGTTCTTTTAATGGTTCTTATTAAAGTGTGACCTTTAGATTTCCATAACTTGAGGACAAGTTATGGACTCCATTAAAACACATAATGATCAAGAATTAATCCTAAATAATTCAGCAAATAATTCCTATCATCTTCTAAATTCATAAGAACATAAACATGATCATCAAAGTTTCAAGGATTATATGAACATATACAAAGCATGAAATTTTGATATAAGCTATTGCAAATGGATTAGAACAACCTTTACACCAACTAAAACAACTTTTAAAACACCAAAATAGTTTAGGGTAATGTTTCTAATCCATTTCCAGCAGTAAAAGTCGAAAATTTGCATTCTGAGGCTTCTACTCGTCGAGTGCACGAACCTACTCGACGTGTAGGATGAATTTAGTCATGGACTCGACGAGTCCCCCCATGGACTCGACGAGTTCATCATGCAGACAGCAAGAAAATCAACTTTTTCCATTATTTTTGCATCAAGTATCAAACAAACAAGCCTAGGCTCTGATACCACTGATGGGTTTTCAGCATTCTAACACTCCTATGGTGTACATGCAACCCTAAAAATCTTGGATCTATGTTTGACTAAGATACATGCAAATAATTATTTTTCCAAGGTTCTTATCCTATATAGCATGGCATGGGGAACTTGAATCAAATAAAGCTAGTAGAATCACTTACCTTGTAGTTGTAGTTGATTGCTTGGAGTTTTAAAGCCTAGCACCAATAGTGTGAATGCCTCAAATGGAAATCACAAATCACCACAAACTTGGAACTTTGAGAGAATAGTAATCTTCTTTCTTGTAATCGGCCCTCTTACGTTACTCACCACAACTAGTGTGATTTTAAGAACCAAAGTATCATTTATATAGTATGGTGGATTATAGTTACATCCATGTAAACCCTAATACCCATGTCTTTTCATTTCCATGAGATCCATGGGTTAAAGCTCCATGTAAACTTTTGATCCATGTAAACCCTAATGCCCACACTATATAAATATAAGAGCCCATATTTACATCCATGTAAACCCTAATGCCCACACTATATAAATATAAGAGCCCATATTTAATTAGTAATACTTTTGATCTCTAAATTAATTCTAGATTAATTATAGATCAATACTAATTAAATAGTATGATTTTATATTAATATATTAGAACTTATAATATATTAATAAATCATAACTTATACTATTCTCAAAAGATTATCCATAAATTGTTCGGGAGAAGTGCAACCCAAATGGACCATGTCGGGTCGAGTCAAGTACATACCAAATATAGTTATGGACTTATACACTATATCCAACAGGGTATTCCAACCCGATGGTTGACTGGACCCATAGTATGTTGTTTATGATTACATGTGTATTATTGTGGGTTTGGGTATTTTGGGGGTAACTCACTACGCTTTGTGCTTACAGTTTTAGTTTCATGTTTCAGGTGCTTCAGATGACTTGGCAAGGCGAAGGCGTGATCGTACACATCCATGTGTTTTCGACTTATGGTTTCTGGGATACTCTAATACTAAACTATTTTGAAAACATTTTTGTAATAACTAATGGGTTTTGAATTGTTTAAAAAGTTTTAAATTTGCTTGGATTTTACGAGTTTTACATTCGTGTTGGGTCATTTTTTGCCATCTCTAATATAATTAATTAGTCAAAATTGATCTATCTCATAAATCAGATAAATCATATATATATATATATATATATATATATATATATATATATTACATATATCACGGTTCTAGTATAATTAGTTAGTCAAAACCGATCTATCTCATAAATGATCAATCTCTCAATCATAATTAATTTATCAAACGTGATCCATGTCTCAATCGTAATCAATCTATCAATTAAATTAGATCACCACCCCTGTTTCATTGCATCCACATATATGTAATAATATACCATCTTGTGGTATCTGTATATTTCTATAACATCACAACAATCATTATAACATAACTCATACCATCTCGTGTTATGTGTATATTTCTATAACATCATGATGATCATCACAACACAACTCATACCATCATGTGGTATGAATATATTGTGACATCCTCAATTTCACGGCCAGAAAAGACAGATTTTATTTATGCTTTTTAAAATTTATTCAGAGTATCCTTTGATTAAAATAGTTGTGGAATTTATTCCCAAAACAAAATATGATAAAATAAATTTTATCAAATCATTTCTTTAAGAAATGTATTTTCATTTTATAACAAAACTCAGGATGTCATGTTCTGATAAAAGACCAAAAGCATAAACATTACAAATAGACCATACAACAATTATATACAACTATAGGTCTATAATCCAAAACATATTCACAAATTGTCCAACTTATGCTCTCGCACCATTACCCGTAATACAAGAAACTGAGTAGGTCAGGCTTTGGAGCCTGGTGAGCATATAGGGGTTTCAACCCACAGTAATACAATTATTATATTCAATCATCAAACAATCAATCCAATTACCCACCCCCATTATCTCCATTTATTTCTTAAAGATTTACCCGATTATCCTTCTCCAATTCATTCATAAGGATTGACCTATGGAATTGGCACAAAGTTTAGTGCTGCCAAGGTTCTTAGATTACCTATGGTGAACATGTAGGAATCTAGTAAACACTCAGTTCTAAAATACGTAATGAACACCTAGTTCAGAAATACATAATGAACACAGAATCCAAAATTTCTTTAGGGATACGATCTCCTAATGAACACAGAGTCCAAAAGCGCCTAGTGAACACAATCACCTAATGAACACAGAGTACAAAAGCACCTGGTGAACCCATTCACCTAATGAACAAAGACTACAAAAGCACCTGGTGAACACAATCACCTAATGAACACAGAGTACAAAAGCTCCTAGTAAACATAATCACCTAATGAACACAGAGTACAAAAGCTCCTAGTGAACATAATCGCCTAATGAACACAGAGTACATAGGCACCTACAGGCTACGAGCCTATTAATGTTCCAATCGACTATTTAGAATAATCTGTGATCGTTGTCTCGGATGACTAAATCATCTTAAACATCGAAACCTAGCATCATTTTATTTCATCATACACCAACTATTTCATCTACCCATGTTCTACCCAATATATTTGTAGATATTAAATACATATATTGTTTAAATCATTTAAAACCTATACAAAACATTCATTCAACACCCATCTCAAATAAACAAACAATATATTAACACATAGCACGTATTTTATAACCAATACTTCATATTCAACACCCATCTCGAATAACCAAACAATTTATTAACACATAGCATGTATTATATAGCCAATACTTCATATCTATGTGTTAGAAGAAAGTAACTACACACTCACCTGATAAGATGATTATCGGACAGCACTACAGCTCTCCAAGTAGTAATTATTCGGTGAAACTGGGATATCTTCACACACTAGGCTTCTCGCGGGCAAAGTTTCGGTCTTCGGGGTGATACTGGGGCTTCAGGAGTGCTTCCAGATGGCTTAGAGAGGGTATAGAGAGTGAGAGAGTAAGAAAGTAGCAACCAAAACCTGCTACCCCTTCGATTCTATTTATATGGCTGATTTTTCGATTTTCACATCGTGAACCATCAGTTCACATCGTGACCTTCAACGTCATCAAGTGTGTAGTCGCAAGTTGGGTTTGCCAGGCTCCAGAAGATGTCATCACTGTGTTCACGTCGTTAACCCTTTGTTCACGTCGTGAACCCTAACTCAGGGTTGGGGTTCATGCCCCGAACTTCAGAAATTCATATATTTCACATACGAGCTCCGTTTTTAGTGTTCTTTATATGCACGCGTAGGTGAGATTATCTCTACAACTCTTTTTTAGACTTCGTCGGCTAATTTTGAGTTTATTTTTATTATATTATTTGTAGTAGGTCGGGACAGGAAAACTCCGTTAGAAATTCATAACTTCTTCATCCGACGTCCGTTTTTGACTGTCTTTTTACCGTTGCACTACTATAGATGAGATATTCGATTTTCGTTTAGATTATTTCGACTAGAAACCACTCGATCTCATATTCTCACTTTGGGTTGCATACTACTAAGTTGAAACTTATAAAAATCGTAACTTTCTCATACGAAGTCAGATTTGGACGTTCTTTTTATGCACGCTTTCGGTTTAACGTATTCTACAACTTTCGTTTAGATCACTAAGGCCAAATATCGCTCTATCGTAAATTCACTATTTACGTCGTGCTGTGTCGTGTCGGTTCTGTCGTGAAACTTCTACAGGTCATAACTTCTTCGTTATAACTCGGATTTCGACATTCTTTATATATCTGGAATCCTTGTAACATATACTACACCTTAGTTAACATTACTCCTACTAGGTAATCTTCCATCAAAGGTCATTTTGACGCTCATTGTCTCTAAATTGACTAGCCCAGATCTACATGCGTTACATATATCCTTATAACACCACATTGAAATTCAATCATTTACATAACATAATAACTCACATATTGTGCTACACAGATATCAATAACAACAGACGTTAGAATAGTCTTACTCACCTGATTAGTTGGCAGACATTCCAAATTTGGTTCCCGACTTACGTTGCCTTCCATCTCATCATAAAGGTTTACTTATGGTTTACAACCCTCACCGTCCCAATTAACTGTCTCACCTTAAGGTTTACTTAGGAATCGTACCAGCAGGTCCGTAATAGCACCATATCTCGAACACCCGTAACATATACTCAGGTTTACAAATCCTAAAAACTATCACATATCATAATTACACAATAACAGGGTAAGAGATACCTCAACGAATCTTATAGTCGTTCTCGTGTCTCTTGTACAACGATATATCTCATCCGTTATAGCCTCGCAAGAACAATTCTCGAGCAACATCTCTGATCCTGCATGCAAAAACTCTCTCATAAAACACTCATTTATAGCTTGGGATACACCACGTTGTGGTCATATATACATCACGTCGTGGTGATCAACTAGATCCCGCTTTTGCCACGTATCACCACCTTTTGCCACGTGTTCCTCTCTGGTTGACATGTGTCTCGTTGAATCACCACTTACCATATCGTGGTTATCATACCACCATGTCGTGGTGATCATAAAGTTAACCGTTGACTTAACTTATGTTGACCTTCTCAGAATAGCAACGTACTTTCATCACAACTTCAAAAATCCATAACTTTCTCATACTAACTCTGTTGTAACAAAATTTATATCCACAGACTCGTCATCACATGCACTATAATATTCCTCAACTATATTTTGCTAAATAGCAATACAGAATTATAAGCAATTGCATGCTCATTTACATACATGACTTATCACAATTTACACCCCTCAATTACGAAAACAGGTATTACATATCTACCTCATTTGAGATTCACAAAACAAATATATAACAAAGACTGTTCAACACAACGACCATGTGATGAACTCAAACATAATTTCTCTATATCTGAATAACAAAAAAACTCAGATAATTCCATATCTGCAATTTCAAACTAAAGTTGAAGAACTACCACCACCATCTGATAAATTCAAATATAATTTTTTTTAGATTTGAAGAATAAATTATTCCATTTTTCCGTATTTTCAAACATAAACTCAAGAGCAACCAAAAAATGTAAATCAACAACAACAATAAAATTTGTAACAATAATATATAATGACGTATCCATTGGATGTTTCACTGCTAGGCACCCCAACAGAGCAAGGCAAATTCTGTTGTGAAAATCTTGTTGCATATCCGGTCTGGCTAACCGACAAAACGGCATGACTTTGCAACCCCGTCTCGCTGGTAGAATAAGGAAGTGTGGGTCAAATTGTATGGAACTAACGTTAGATAAAGGATCGTCTCGTTCCATTAACGGAGATTATGTCCCTACCAAATCGGTACAACAACATATTTCCTGTATCCACATGGACCAATAAGGAATGAAGGGATGTTATAGGGAATAATCCGGTGGTCCCAAACCCACATGCCTCTAGAAGGGTACATACACTAAACCTTACCTATATAAGAAAAAAGGCATATTTTCTCAGGTACGTTCTAAATCCCACTCAAACTATCACCTAATTTCACCAACCACCGTTACTGACTTATCATCAAAGTGCCTCCCCTAGGATATCCTCCTAGGGCATGATTAAAATTTTCATCTGTCGAGTGTGACTGTAGATATCGAAGGATTTCACAGTACTTGGAAGCTAAGGGATCGACGTCACATCATTTGGCGCCATCCGTTGTGTGCAGAAACGAAAAAAAGCTACACGATCACCTCCACCAGGCGATGGCGATAGAAGAAATATGAGAAGGAAGTAGAGATGCCCAAATTTTGATTCACCAAATGAAATCACTAGAACCAAAAACACCACTGACCTCTTTACTAATATCGAACCAAATAATCACTCAGGCCACATTTACAGATCCATTGAGCAGATTATAGATGCCCGGACTTACCCACATCCTAATACGACCATTATTCCCACCAGTAATAAGGCTACAAACACCACTGAGCAATCCAAACCAAGCCGATGTTACAAACACATCTAGCAGTATAGCAGCCGGGGTAACATCTACTCCGTTCCAACATCATGCTCATATGTCGCCATTGATGACACCAATGCCACTGCCGTTCATTCTACAAAACTAGATGTTCATATTGGAAGTCAGTACATCTCAGACAGCACCAATGGCACTCTCAACGGTAATGCCCATAGTCTTCCCTAATGTCAATACAAATCCCTATATACCTTTGCAAAACCCTTTATATCCTTACACCACTCACCATGCTTTCACCCACACACCACTTTATCAATGTTATTTTGCCCACAAAAAAGTGGGTCATAGCATAATCTCTCCATTCACATCAGATATATTGAATTACAAAGTTCCAAACACCTCCAAGCTCCCAATGCTAAAAACATATAATGGAACGACGGATCCAAAAAATCACATCGACACTTATGAGTGGATGATGACATCATTGAAATTGGAAGAGAGGTTTTGGTGCATATATTTCCCCACAACATTAGATGGGAACGCCAGAATATGGTTCAAAACATTGGCCCCAAGAAGCATAAGCAACTTTCCACAACGAAAATATGTCTTCTTAACAAACTTCATGCAATTGAGGAAGTACCATGGGGATACACACGCAATCATTGGATGTAAGAAAAAGGAGGGAGAGTCAGTGAAGCATTATTTTGATCGATTCACCAAAGTGACTCTCGCCACACCAAGATGGGACGAAGGTATGGTCACTGGCGTATTCACATGGGGATTATTGCTAAGTGAATTATCGGAAAAAATTCTAGGGAAGACACATTAGACATGGCATGAGCTCAAAGAGTGATTAAAGAAATACCTACAACGAGAAACAGAAACGGTGTACCAACAAGCATACATCAAAGCAATAGTTGGTGCCAAATCCCACCACACCAATCAACATGACAGTTACCATGCCAGACATATTTGTAATAGTCTTAGCTAGTCTTTCTAGTTGGCTAGATCTTCAAGGTGGTACCAACCATACCGCAGAGACGACAGAAAACCATGACAGACAAATGTATATGTAGTAACAGATAGGCAACACGAGAAAAAGGCTAAGGGAAAACCCAGATTCTATGAGTATCACTGCAGTACAACGCATGACATAGAGGATTGCACTCCCTCCGGCAGGAAATGAAGGATAAGAAACTAAAAGGAAATATGATCGAGATAGCACGAAGCCTGCAAACCCAATGAGATGAAAAAAGGGTACCACATAGACAAACAAAAGAAAATACGGAAAGGACTGAGAAAGTATGTAATAGGAAATATTAGCTATCTGCACACATCGATAGAGTTACTCATGAGCAAAAGATGTAGATGCCCTAGCAAAGAGCATGATGAATCTCATATTCTCCATAGATGATCCTAGGCCATCAAACTGGAATGGAACCGATCCGATGACAATTCAAGCATATATTTATAACATTGTGATCCGCAGAGTGTAGATAGATACAAGAAGCTTCAAAGACATAATTTACAAACATTGCTTCAAACACCTTCCCATGGAATGGAGAGAAAGTATCCAAACCTCAGTTGGCCGACTAACCGGATTTACGGGTCACAACCTCTGGCTGTTAGAAACGATATGCATGTTGCTCTCTAAGGAGCCACGATAACACACAAAAAAAGACAGTGTTAGTAGTATATTACCATATTTGTAAATCACAAGAACAACTGGATTTGTAAAAGCACAAGAACTAATTACCAAACTAGTAGAACCCTAGTCTTCTCGAAACAAAATCTAGAAATTGAAACTGATACGGAATGTCCTATTCTTCTAATATACAAACCATTTCCAAATTTACAAGAAAATGAATTTATTCAAGATTAAGAACATGAAAATCATTCAAACCTTAACCAAACTAGAACTTCTCTCTCTCTCTCTCTCTATATATATATATATATATATATATATGTATGTATACACACACACACACACATATATATATATATGGTCAGTTTGGTTCTGGATCTAAAATGACAATGAAGGGCAGTTCGAGCTCTGAAAATGAACATATAAGTAGCTCCGGCAACAAATAGATGGTATGAGCCTTTCGGTAGTGTTGAAAACCCTTCATCGGAGTCGTTGATCATAGCAATGACTTCAATCATAGTAATATTTCGTCACAACAACCCGTAGTGTGCCGCCATCTTAGGATATGGAAAGTCAAAGTTAGAGTTCATTCAAATCACCAAACCCTAGTGTCACCATTATCTTTTAGGCCTAAATACCCACAAACGTAGCCGCCGAATGGAGCTAGAGTTTCATATCCAGAAAGACTATGTCAGGGTTTTTCAAACCCTAAATTACATTGATGACAGTCTCTAGTGGTTGGGAAAGGATAATGGCAGTATATCGAACTTCGGAGGACAACGGTCTCTATCGAAAATTAGTTGCTTCGGCAGCTATTCAAAGCTTCTAAAAGAATATAGAGAAAGTGATGGAGTCAGTGTGTTAAAGGTGGGTTGGGTGGGTTAGTAGGAGTAGGGGTGAAGCTTTTTTTTGTTTTTGTTTCTTTAAATTAAAAAATCACTAAAGTAATTAGAAAATAGAAAAAAATTAATAGTAAAAGAAATTTAGTTATTTTAAGCTATTTCAAGTTTTAAAAGAACCAAAACCACGATAAAAATCTTATTTTAAACTAATGGTACTAATTCAAAACTTTATAGATCAAAATAACTTTTGTCAAGCCACATGGACCCTTTTTGCAATTTTGTCTAAACTAGTAGGTGATTAGGTGGTAAAACATAGGTCACTTTTTCTTTGTTATTTATTTGTTATATGTTGTATGGATATTGTTTGATTTGTTAAATGATGTCAATAACTTTTTGAATCCATTTATAAACCTCATATCTAACCCAAATTAGCCTATTTATACAAATGAAACAAATACAGTAAAATATTTTGATATCATATTTTGTTTCAAAAATCGATAGATAAGAATTGGTTTATACTTCTTTTATAGGAGAAGTGAATTTAGGAACATAGTAACTTTATTATTTATTCGCACAACATTTTATAACTAAAAAAAGGGCAAAACAGACTTTTTGATTACCCCCCCCCCCCTCGATACATGTACACCAAATATGCTCCACCTACAGGCGTTAATAAGCTTAATAAAATAATCCACATGATAGTGTCGGTATAGGTAAATAAGAAAAAGAAATATAGAAAAAAAGAGCAGAGCGACGACAGTTCCTAACTGGAATATAACATCGGTGGACAATAGGTGGTTGCAATCAAGCAATCCGGCTGAAAAGCTAAAACCGGGAAGATACATGTGGTTATGCTCATATATTTGTCAAAGATTATGAACAGAAGCATATGTACCTTCGAATCTGAAATTAGTAAATCACCTTGAAGTTGTCTATTTGTTGAGGATATCTCATCTGAAATGACGTAGATAAACCCTAAAAAATCACAAATCGACATATTCATTAGCACCATGCTAATTTTCTATTCTTGTCGATGTTGTGTGTGTAACATCCCGAGATTTTGCAGGTATTTCTGAATCCTCTCTTCTATCATTATTTTTTCACTTGTAGTCCTTGAGGTTGGAAGTGTAGAGCCAAGATAAGTCTAAGGTCCAAGGTTGCAACCTTAGATCAGAAATGAGTACGCTGAGCGTACATAAGAGTACGCTATGCATATTAAGGTACACCTTAGTACTGTGAGCATACTTATGTCAGGAGAAAACCCTAATATTTAGGGTTGGGGGCTATATAAACAACCTTATGAGCTCATAACCCTCCGTTACCTCAGCCTCTACTGTTTAGAGTTGTTTTCCCCAAACCCTAATCATTTCCTTGAGTGTGTGAGCTTATAGTGTGTATTTTGAGTAGTTTTAGAAGAAGGTGTTGCATCAAGGAGTTGGAGAAGGAGAACAAGCTAATAGATCTGAAGTTGTTTGGTGCCCTAGAAGCTCCAGAAGGTAAAGAGCTTCAAAATGTATGCATGTATGTTATAGATCTTGCCATTTTAGCTTTAAGAAACCCTTTCTTGCCACAAAAGTCCTAAGTTGATGCATGATATGATTTGGACGAGATGAGCTATCCTTTCAGGCCCTTGAGGAAGTCCTAAGTGATAAAAATGATGTCCCAATAGCTAAATGTGTCTCATGCATGGAGTAGGAAGGTCTTAATGGATTAATACCATGTGTTAAGAGCTTTTTGGACGTCCAAAGTCTTAAAGTTTGCGACTTTATGGTTCAAAGACACATTTGGTCAATAGATTTGGAATTTAGGCTTAAGTTCTTAAGCCATTAAGAACTTATTAAGGTTTTAGCAAAAGCCTACGTATGCCCTGCGTAAATCCTATACGCCCAGCGTACTGAGTCAACCACCCCGATGGTGGTCAACGTCAGGAAGAGTACGCCCAGCGTACCAGAGGAGTACGTCCTCTGTTGGGCCTTTGTCAAATTGGTATTCGGGATTGGTCCACCTTTGGACTAGTTAGACTTGGGCCTTGATGAGCTTTCTGAATAATGGTGTTTTGGGCCAGTTTTGAATATGGATATTAGAATAAGTCCCATATAGGGAGTTGGACCTAATTTGGTAAATTGGGCCAATAATGGGCCATACATATGTGGACATGTGGATCATGGATTGACATTGGGCCTTGGCCCAAATTAGGGGAAGAGGCAAAATGGTCTATGAATAGTTGTAGGACTCTTGGTCAAGATTGATATTCCCATTTATTGACTTAATATTTATTATTTGAATAGTTCGGGATTTGCAGTGATACGGAAATTGGAGGCTTTCCGTTCATTTCAGCATTTCTTGCGAGGTGAGTTATCTTCACTATATCAACTATGTCTAAGGCACCAATGTCGGCTCTTATCGGATTTGGATCCGGTTTTTATTTCATGATATACTTATTTATTTACATCATGGTAATTAGGATGGTGATATGCTATGTTAGTGACCAGTTAGGTATGTATCCTAGTAATAGGATGTTGTTATGATTAGTGAGCGGTTAGATCGGTTTGACTGTTATATATGTTAGCATATGATATGCATGATATGTATGTGCATATGTTTGTTGATTGGGGTTTGGGTTGAGCCGGTCCTGCTTTGTGTTGAAGGCCAACATATCCAGGGCGGTCCAGATAAACTGAAGGTCCTATGAAGGGGTTCAGTTAGGCCGAAGGCCTAGCGATCGGTCCGAATAGGCTGTAGGCCCTGCGGGGCGGTCCAAACGTACCCAAGGCTCGGAGAGCGGTCCAGATAGGCTAAAGGCCTACGAGGCGGTCCAGTCATGGTGAAGGCTCATTATGCATGTTGTTTGCTTATATGTTTATATGATATTGTTATATCTGTATGCGTTGGTATTTTGGGGGTAACTCACTAAGCCTTCGAGCTTATATTTATCGATTATTGTTTTAGGTACTTCGGATGATCGCGGGAAGGTGAATGCATGACCGTACACTTCCTCAATTTATCATTATGATTTCTGGGAACTCTGATATGATACTATTTTGAAAACGAATTGTAATAACTTAATGATTTTTAAATGTTTTAAAAAGTTCAAATTTGGCATGATCTTTATGGATGTTACAGTGTGAGAGGAAAGACAGAGGGATGGTGTATTGGTTCTTTGATGGATTTCGGGGAGAAATCAGAAGCGAGCACAATAGGGTATGATCATTTCCCTAAAACGATCGTTCTCTCCAAATCTAGGGGAATTCCAATATGAGAGGGGTTTAGAGGAACAGCGGTATGTAGACGGGTTTAGTATGTGAGATGGAAGTGTCAGTCGATTTAGAAGGTGGTAGAAGAGGTTGATTGGAAGCAAGAAGATGGTGGATGAGCAGGGAAAGACATTGTTGGGGATGAATTGCGTGTACAGCGCCGATTGCGATCGAAAAACAAATTGAAACATAGCAACATACTATAGTCGGTGGATGACTCAACCCTATGGAGCAAAACAGAGGAACTAGAGATAATGACTTGAAAGCGTAATGAATTTTCGACTTTGTTCACATTTAGCCACTAAACTTTTTTTCATTATCTATTTGCCACCGAACTATCTTTGCACGTTTGGTCCTAACTTATTTTTTTAACTCGGAAGGTCCCTACTATTTGTTTTTGTTACGCGCTTGGTCCCTATCTTACCTAAAAAGACTATTATGCCCTTGATTTTTTTTAATTTATTTAAATAAACACACCCCTAATCCCACCCCCTCACCTTACCTCACCTACTCCATCATTTTTTCTTCTTTAAATAATAGTCTTTTTAGATAAGACAGGGACCAAACGCGTAACAAAAATAAACAGTAGGGACCAAACGCGTAACGAAAACAAACCATAGGGACCTTCCGAGTTAAAAAAATAAGTTAGGGACGAAGCACGCAAATTACCCCAAACCGTAGGGATCATTCGTGTAATTTACTCTTGAAACTGATTACATTTTACTCTTATGACCGGTAACAACCGATCATATGGGTATAATGTGAACAATTTCATTAGTTCAGTAGTAAATAGATAATAAAAAAAGTTTAGTGACTAAATATGAAAAAAGTTGAAAGTTCGCTTCCCTCTCAGAGAACTTCAATGACTAAATATGAACAAACTTTCATCTTGTATTATTGTTTAGCAAATTATGGATTTTTGTTAAATTTTAACAACATTTGTTGATGAAAAAATCTATGAAATAAAAAAAACAAAACCCCGAAAAAGGTATAAAAAATGAAAATGAAACCAATATATATATATATATATATATATATATATATATATATATATATATATATATATATATATATATATATATATATATATATATATATGTGTTATAAAATCATACAATATTATATCTATAAAAATTATCCTAATATTATATGTATGAATTTTGTGTTATAAAATTATGCAACATATAAATTGACATAAATTAAACCATATACGTTGTTTATAAAACAATACATACATACATACATTGATATATTATATATGTTGTTATACTCCATGTACTGTACTGACATAAATCATATTAGTATATTTACTATTAAAAAGAATATTGAAAATAAAAGTCAAGTTATATAGAATTTAGGGATTTTTAATTTACCTGGACAATTGATTTATATTTGAGATTGTATTTTCTTAGAAAGTTTGAATAATTATTGAAATTTATGATTATTTAATTAGATATATAAAGTTAAGTAAAACCGTTAACATGTTTTATAAAATATTGCACCCAAACCACCCCATCCATATTACATTTTCAAAAATATTTTTTGTAGAAAAAGATACCAATATATTCAACAATTAAGGCGGCGCTATTTTTTTTCTTTTAAAAAGGTCACTCATAATTTTAAAAGGATTTAGAAAAATAGTTCATATTTAAATAACTACTTTAAAAAAATAAGTTTCTCACTTTTTTTCTTCAGAATACAACGTAATTTTCCGACAATAAAATACAATTTCTTAATAGCTATGAGTGAGAATAGTTCATTTATTTGTTAAACCAAATTAGATTGTAAATTTTGATTTTTTATTTTGGAAAATACTAAATTATTGGTTTTTTGTTTAGGTTTCGGTTTTTTGTTTTTTTAATATATTTTTTGGAGTTTTATTTTCTTTATTTTATAGATTTCTTTATCAACAAATGTTGTTAGAATTTAACAAAAATAAATAATTTGCTAAAACATAATACAAAACCAAGTTTGTTCACATTAATCATTGAACTTTTTTTAAAGGGAAACGAACTTTCGATTTTGTTCACATTTAGTCACTAAACTTTTTTACATTATGTATTTGTCATGGAACTATTGAAACTGTTCATATTTTACCCTTATGACAGTTTCAATAGTTCGGTGGCAAACAGTTAATGAAAAAAAAAATTAATAATTAAATGTGAACAAAATCGAAAGTCCGTTACCTTTGAAGTTATTATCTCGAAGAACTAAATAATGAAGGAAAAAAATTGTCGATAAACAAAAAAATAATAAAATAAAAAAAAAGTAAAATAAAAAAATAGAGGGAGGAAGCAGGCAATATAGAAACATGTATGGACAAATAGCAGCATTACATGAAAACAGTATGGCAAAAACATGAGAAATCTAAACTACACTGTTCCTAACCATATTATGCTTAATTTTAATATGTATATTAACAGTACTATTAAAGGTGAGTTTATTCTAATGAGCTTCAGGCATATAATGGAGATATAAAAATATATGCCCCCAAGCCAAGATAGTGGGCCCAACCACCACCTCAATCTTGCATGGCTAGACTGGCCATTAATTCGTTTGTATACTTAGCTAAGTAAAAAAGAGCTTTTCTTCATCTACTTAACCACTCAATCAAACCCTACCATACCAAGAAACACACACTAACACTCTCATGGCCAAAGCACTAGCTACTCCTTTTCTCTCTATGTTAATTCTCTCTCTCTTACACTCTTCACATTCCTCCACGAACTCATTCATCTATGGAGGTTGTTCACAGATCAAATACTCACCTGGCTCACCATACGAGTCCAACCTCAACTCACTCCTCACTTCCCTAGTCAACTCAGCCACCTACTCGTCCTACAACAAATACAGCATCTCCGGCTCCACCCAACAAGAGGTAATCAACGGTGTCTACCAATGCAGAGGCGACTTAGCCATGCCGGACTGCGCCACCTGTGTTGCACGTGCAGTGACCCAACTCGGCCCACTCTGTTCTCAAGCTTGCGGTGGTGCTCTGCAGCTAGAAGGGTGTTTCGTCAAGTATGACAACACTAGTTTCATTGGGGTGGAGGATAAGACGGTGGTGATGAAGAAATGTGCGCCGTCGGTTGGGTATGATCCGGAGGTGATGGGGCGGAGGGATGCGGTGTTGGCGAGCTTGGGTTCTTCCAGTGGGTTGTATAGGGTTGGTGGTTCCGCTGATGTAGAAGGGGTGGCTCAGTGTGTCGGGGATTTGAGTAATGGCAAGTGTCAAGATTGTGTGACGGAGGCGATTGGACGGTTGAAAAGTGATTGCGGCGGTGCGGTGTTTGGAGATATGTTTTTGGCCAAGTGTTATGCAAGGTATTCAACGAGTGGAGCTCATGCTTATGCTACTTCTCATCATCATGGTAATTACTTTTACCTTTACCATTTTACCGACGTTGTGTGCACTAGATCATTAGAAAAAGATAATGGCAGTAATTTAGACATTTAGGTGTTTAGCAAAATTAACTGAAAAGATAGTTTTTAACTAAAAAGTCTCATGAATAGTCATGTAGATTATAAATGTAAAATATTATAAACAAGTTAGTTTCGGTTGAGAAACAATTTAGTTTCAAAATAGATTATGAACTTGATTTTGTCAGGTGTGTTTAGTTTGAAACATATAAATCTAAAACAATTAGTTTAAAGTTTGATATATAAAAAACATAGTTTAATATTGGCTTGTTAAAGGATAGTACATTTGAATCGAAATTTGATACTTTTGATGCTTTTCATGCATGTTCATAAATCTACACTTTATCCATGTACTACGTAAACTGATTCATCACAACGATATTTGCCTCATTTTTTATTAGTATTTTGCTTTTCGATAAAAGTTTTACATTTTCAAAAGTTACACGTAAAATGTATATGTACTTTTAGTAAATATTTTGTAAGATATATTTTCAAAACCAATATACTTAAAGAGTTGTGTGATTTGTCAAAGCTAAATCGTAATTGGTAGTTAGTAGCTAGAAACTAAAAGCTAAATCTTTTATTTTTTAATTAAATGAAAAAGTGGATTAGAAAGTAAATTAGTATTTTTAACTTGTTGTCACGTTATTAACATCGAGTCTAAACATATATTCTTTAGAATAATAATCAGTTAAAAATTAGTTTTTACGTATATAATTTACTCTTCTTAGCAGATGGGCATGATGAAGCCGAGAAGACATTTGCAATAATAATTGGATTATTAGCTGGTGTTGCACTCATTATCATATTCTTAACTTTCATGAGAAAAGCTTTCGGCCGAAACGGTAACTTATTTCCATATTCCTTTGTTTGTAAAACAGTATATTTTTTTATTATTACTATAAAACCGTATATAAAAGATCACCAAATATAATACTGTAATATAAAATAAAATAACTTTTTCATATTATATGGTATAATCGATTAAGCAATTAATTAAGGTATTAGTGAGTCTTACATAATCGAATTTTAAAATGTGTCCTAAAAACATATATATTATTAATCATATTTAAAATCGTTTCAAAACAAATGTGCTTCGATTCTATGCAATTAATGTACTTCAATTCCTATGCAATTTACTTGCTTCTATTTAGCATTATACTTTTAGTTAATCTTATTGCAACTTTAGAACATTACATTTTAAAATAAAATATTTGGGCATTAAAAAAACAGAAATGTTTGGTATGATTGAATAACTTTTTTGTACCGACTTAAGAAGACATGCATAAGATGTGGTGGATAATTATAATGACTCTTGTTTAACTAATGACACTGCTAAATCTCTATGGTCGTAGATGTTTGTCTAAAATAATTGCAGGACATTAGACAAAATATTATATTCATTGCACGAAACTTGACCTGGAAAACTTCGATAGAAAATCTCTATTTCCAAAAAATATCAAAATACAATACATTAACAAGATACTAAGAAAATAATCATACATACTTATAAAGCTAACATTTTTCTTGAATCTCATGCATTTGAAACCCCCATTCATTTTTCCTTTCACTACATTCATTTGAAACTCTCATTATTTTTCAATTTCTTTCTAATAATGATTATAAATTGGTTAATAAGGTTAAAAATAACTCTATATAATGATTATATTGTTATCTTTAAAATAAAAAAAATTGTTTGATGTTTTAAATAATTACAATGATAGAAATTGAAATGTTAAGCAAATAAATTTTAAAAAATTAATTAAGAATAACAACAACTATAAATAACATTAAATCATATATTATATTTAATTTTATTCATGAGTAACCCGTGTATAGATATAGTTCAAAAGATTGAGATTATGCAGTTTTAATAGATATATATATTATCATATAATTCAAAATAATCAATATATTATATCAACTTAGTATACAAATTATTATATCAAATTCAACAACAATAATATTGTTATATTAAAAAAACATATATTTGTAAAGATTTCAATATATAATATATATCCATAAAAAGAAAATGCGTTACTAATTTAACCAGTGTGCTTTTGAGCTCCGTTGCACCTTAAGTGTATATACCTTTTTCAAAGCAAACTTTTTTGGTATATACTTTCACTTTTTTTCTCTTTTACACTTTCACTTTTTTATATAAAGTTGTATATAACATATATATTTATCTATTTATAAATTTTATATATAATCTTTTTGTTTTGTTGCAGGTAAATAAATGAAAACTTTATCAAAAGTTAAAAGGGTTGCATGGACGGCTTCCACCACCTCATCGCTTTTCTTGTCTCATTGCTTTTCCTTTTTTCCTTTATGATGTCAACTTACATTCTTATTTTTATTTACTTTAATTCTATGGTAATTATTACTTTGTAATTGAATTTAACGAATACATTTATCATGAAACAGGTTAAATTTGTTTAAGCATGATAATTTACTTATAACGATTTATATGTTATGAATTTGGATCTTATACTTATTCATTATCTATAAAATTACTAACTAGAGCAAGACCAATGTTTCACAGGTCAGGAGTTTTTTTTGCAGGTTTATTTGTATTATTTGTTGTTTTGTAGTAAGTTTTGTTTGGAATTTATATTTCTTTGCATTATAGTGGAAGCTAATACAAAGGATGGGGAAAAGACTTTCTTAATACGATAAATATGAAAACAAAAGATGGTGACGTAAATACGGGTTTGGGAAAAATACCTTCATCATATATATTATAATATATATTGAAATAAATAAAAATAATAATTTGGGAAAAATACAAAAAACCCAACCAATTATATATGAATATGAAAAAAAAACTTATATTATTTTTATGTTAAAAAAAACCCTCTATATTAATAGTTATCATTCGAAAAAAACTAAAATACGAGTTCTTAAGAGAAATTGACATCTAAAAATCTAATGTTTCTTACATTTTTAATTTTTTAATACGACATTGATTTTAAATTGGGATAAAACGATTAGTTAAGAAGAGAAAAATCAACCATATAGATAAAACAATCAAGTGAAAGTAATTCAAATATATGTCGGTTTGACATGTTTTTGCATACAATCAAAGAAATATAAGGTGTATAAATATCATATCATATTTTTAGCTGGTCATTTCTTTTAAAAATTTACGATTTGGTTTTATTTGAAACGTAAATAATAATATAAGGGTTTTTCTGAACATAAAAATAATATAAGAGTTTTTCTGTATATACATGTATAATTGGTTGGGATTTTTTGTACTTTTACCTAATAATTTTAATTATAAGTGAAAACTAAATATTTAGTTTTTTCCAATTCCCTCCAAAATCATTAACCAATATTGTTTTTTTTATATTCAACTAGGCTTGTATTTGCGCGTTGCATATGATTAAAAATTATATATTATATATGAAACTATCCTCCCTAATAAATGAAAATAAATTTGCCACTTGTTAATCTCTCATTAGTTTTGACACTTGTCACTTTATGGTATTTTTGAAATAAATATTATTCACTTGTCAATTTCTGGTTTATTTAAATTTTAAAATTAAAATCATATATATATTTATATATGTAAAGTATTAAATATAATATATATTAAATTAAATTGTAATAAATACATTTTTTTCGTTCTTATTTTAAAGTATTACATTAAAATATATTTACTGCTTACACTTTAATGTTTAATCTTTTTTTTTAGATTAATCCGTGTAATACACGGGTTTTACACCTAGGAAATATATATATAATTTTAATATGAAACTAATTATAACTTGCTCATCACAATGTATATATTTAACAATAATAATATTTTAATCACAAAACTCGAACGGAAAAACATAATCTCATATTCAAAATAATAAAATAACCAACATCAAGAACGCATTTAATAATATGTATGAAGTATTACAGTCAAAATAATATATATATATATATATATATATATATATATATATATATATATATATATATATATATAATATAAATGTTATATGTGAATATCTATTACCGTAAATCCTTTTTTAGGGAATCTTATTTGTGTAAGAAAAATACAATGTAAGGGATTCTACGCTGTACAAATAACCATAAATTTTGTTTCATGTTGTCTTCAAACAATATAAACAAAGTCTATATATTTTGCTTATATAAATTTGTACATTTCACTTGTAGTAATTAATTATTTTAAAGTTAAAGTAATAAGTACACATAACTAATCATATATACACATAAATTACAAAACTCTTGAGTTACAGTGGATAATTAGTTCTAGTTAAAAAGAATTTTGAGTTATAGTGATGGTTTCAAATGAATATGTTGCAATAAAATTAACATTTATTATAATAAATATATATATTGAACACCCCCTCATGTTGTCATATTTTTTTAACTCATATGTTATATTAATATATTCGTTAATAATATAATTCTACTTTTGTAAGTATACAAAATATTGGTAATATGTTTGAATAATTGTATTTAAGTGTAATGGGTTGACATGTTGACCAAAATCAATCTTGATGAATATTAAACAAGTAAAGAAGATGCGGAGTGCACATTTGTTTAAGTTTATTCAAAATTTAAAATATAATGTCATTTAGGGGAGAAGCCCCTGAACAAACGGGGATCCGGGGCAGCGCCCCTCGGAGTAGGGTCCAAGGGGCAAAGAAAATGCATTAGAAATCCGAATTATTGAAAATAAACCATGTTTGTTTACTTTGTTTTGACTCTTATTACAATACTTGTTTTTGCGACACATTATTACTATTGGAGACAGTTTTTTTGGTATATTTCAAACATAGAAAACTGTTTGGTGGCAATTTTTCAACATTGATGGTTAATAACCAATTTTGGTCATCATTTTTTGGTACTCACGAAAATCATAACATCTTATACTCTTCTTCTGTTTTCTTTCATTTCCGAGTCTTGTCCAATTGAGGATTTGGGGAGTACCACCCAAATACTTCGATTTGAAGGTGTGATAATCACGATTCTGATAATTCCAAGTGCTATTTCTTAACCCATATTTCTAACATGAAACTCAATCAAACAATTATATAAGACAATTGAAACTAAGAGCATACATCTTCAAGAAATTATAACAATTAAACTGAAACGTAGGCATTTTCCTTTTGGCTTTAAATATACAACCATAATTTTTTTTCTTTAAATGTAAAAAACATAAACGGAAAAATATATGGATATAAATTGAAAAGAAGAAAATAACACCATATAGATTTTAGTCTTTCAAAACCTTGATTATGATATATACTTCAACATTCAACTTTTTCTTTTTCAAATTAACACTTCAGAAACCTTGTTTATCTATTACTTCTTTATCTTTGTATTTTATCTAAATTTTGTATGTTATATATGTATGGTTATGTTTATGAAAATGATTGATTCTTTAGATAGTAATATAATATGTATAAGTAGGAATACAAAAATTATTAAAATTTATAACTATTGTAATAATTTTCATTAATTTAAGAAATATGAAATGATATAGATTTCTAATCAATATGGTTTGAGATAAAAATTTATCTCTAACCATATGAGTTTCAATGGGCTCCTTTACAGTATAGAATATATTTTGGGTGTTACACTTTTCAAATTTCTTATTTGAATTTTTTATTCTATCAAAGAATTTTTTTTGTAATTATATTAACATGTGTACAAACTTACCATATTTTATTTATTTCATTTCAGCGAAACTCTCTAACCGTTGTTTCAACACTTTATTTTCCATGTCTAAAATAATACTCTGCCGATTTAGAAATGCCACCTCAACAGATACCTCAGAACGTTTTGTCTGCACTCACAAAATATACAACATGACATGGTTGGAATTTATAAAATATTAATAAAATTTTGTTTTAACATTCTAAGCTACCTGTAAAGTCTATATATTCTTGTAGGCAACCTAGAAATGTCCGAAAGTAAAAAAAAAATAGTTGGTTGTGTTGATACATTATATTAGGTTCTTTTGGCTTAGTCCATTAAGTAAAAAATAAATAACCATGAACCATATATAGTTTCCTAAATCAAATGCTTAACCAATCAAGCTCATTAATTCTATTAATGGTATAGGGGTGTTATAATAGTTTTATATCTAAGAAGCTACAACAACACACTCCATAATGCCAACATAATATCACCTCGTGTGCCACAAAGAGAACAATCTGCCACTTTAACCGCTACATATGCCTGTAAAATTGATAAAATCTCTATTTTAATTTCATTAGTTATTAGTATAAAATAAGAATTTGGCTGAATGAATAACAATGTTTTGCTGGATAAGTATTGTATAGACAAAATCTCTTTTTTTTTTCTAAACCAAACAAACTGTCTAAATTACAATAAATGACCGTTTACCCTTCTATCCAAATAACAAATTTCACAAAATACATCAATTATTCCCTATACAGCTTAGCGTTGAAAGTATTATATCATTTTAAATTATCATAAGTTTATAAATAATTAAATATAACTTTTAAAGAGAGAAAATGATGTGGTTTTTACCTGAACAGTTTCGGTTCTACAATCTTAAATGCACTAGGTTAAGTATTTGGTTTGTTCTTTAGTGAAAAGACATTAAGACTTCACTTTACAAGGAGGGGCAAAATGGTAACTTATGTGTGTTCTATAACCACTAGGATTCTCACTTCTCTTGGATAAAGTACCAAATCTTCAGCCTGAAAAAGCAAATCTATTAAAATATCTCACTAACCCACAAAAAGTTTCTGTAAAATACATAAAAACCCAAACAGGCCAAAAAAATTTAACTTTATTTATTTTGGAAAAAACACCCCTCCGCTATGCAATTAAAATCAACCCATGAGAAGGAATCACATTATGAGATGAATGCTCCATTCCACTACATGTGTCTTGCTACCATCATAAAAAAAATTATATAAAGTATAAAAAAAATCTTACAACACTTGTAAATTTACTAATTTCTTAAGCTGAAGTGGACCAATTCCAAAAAACATGTTCTTTAGACTCTTGTAGAAAGAATTTGAAGGATTGGATATATGAAATTATTCAAAGGGTATTTTGGTTATTTTTAAAGAGTACTTTGGAATTAAGATTTAATCCAAAGGGTATTTTGGATTTGGTAGGAACTAGAATGGAAACAGGTGAGAGAAAATAGGGAAAGGATATTGACAGGCGAGAGGCGTTTACTTGTGTAATTGTCCAAAGTGTATTTTAGTAATTTTTAAAAGTAAAAAAATACTAGAATTGAATTCCATGGGTTTTAAGAAGGAATCATAAAATTCACTAGTTGAAGGATTTTGTAGGTTTCAATGGAATTTACTTTCGTACTCACCTAACATAGAAATACAACTTTGCTATTTCGAAAACAGCAATATGCTTTCCTTCAAGTTCTTCCTTGTAAAGTAAGCACCAAAAGTATGATGTCTCTAATGGATCACACTCAAAACCCTATAAATCTAAGGAACGATTTGGAGAAAGGAGAGGTGATGGAGTTTTTGGCTATGGTTTCTCAAGAGAATAGTCACCAGAAGTCCTAGCCTTAAGGGCCCTATTTATAATTTGAATATTAAAATAATCCATATTAATCCTTATTCAAATTAGTTTCCTTCTATGCAAATGGAGGCTTACAGAACTCCTTGATGTGCCTCCAAAACCATCCAATGCAAGGAGGTTCTAGAACCTCTCATTTGCTCAAATTTTAAACAATTATAGCTTAACCCTTGTATCTCTAATTAATTATAACTAGCCCGAATTTGAATTATAATTAATTATGATTAATTATCAATTAATTATTATCAATTTCTAATTAATTTATTAATCACATAAGAAATTAATAAATCATTTAGTCACTTTTTTAATATCATTCATAACTATTTATGGTTATGAGGGCAACCCAAAAGGGACTTTGATTTTATTTAAAAGATTATACCAATTTAGTTAAGACCTTAGACACGTAATCCAATAGTCTCCTACATAGATAATTTGCTAACTGCAATTTCTCGTATAAACTCTGGATAACTAACAAAGAGTGCTTTGAAAGGCATTGTTGAACTCTTATTTATATCAAATATCAGTCCTAAGATAAGTGATCAACAATTCCTTCGTTCTACAAGATATCGTATCAACACGAGATATGGATACAAATCAATCTCATAGTTCAAGATTTTGTTTCTTGATTTCCGATTTATGATGACCTTATTAGACTACAATTTGAACACATCAATTTAGTCTAGGTTGGACCCAACAATATAATGTAAACATCAAATCACCGAGGGGGTTAAAGATATCGCTTTTCCTTTAATAGATAAAAGGAACGAATAAACTTTGACTACATAATTATAACATTTACTCATCATACTATACATATAATTATGTTTTATGACATGAAGTATGGATGGATTTATGTAAGACCAACGCACAACATATTTGCAAAGTATAACTTATGTATATCTGCTTGAAGAATATAAGATATTATCATCTTAGAATTACTTGTAATTGAATCCATGAAGTAATCTCTAAGCGTGAGTTTAACCATTACTTAAAATCCCCATTTTAAGCACTCATGAGCATAGCAACAATCTCTATGACGTGTCTAATCTCCATGAACAATCTACTACTACTCCATGACAGTCTTGAATCAATACCCACTCCCTAAGAGTATGACTGACTGTGGTATTTTGAATAAACAAATACTTAGGAAGTATACATGCAAAAATGAAACTCAAAACAAAAAATCAAAGAAGGCAATACACATACTCATAAATAAATATCTATTATTTAATCACCAAAATTAATTACAATTTATTTTGTTACATTGTTTTAACCTTTCAACTAATTACTAAAACTAATATTGTCTCTCAATCCTATGCTTCTAGCATGCTCAATGTGCTTAGTTGGCCTAGCTCAACGGAGTCGGAGTATCCTCTAATGATACTCGATTCACCAAAAGGTCTCCATGTTCAACTCTTTGTCGTACGTAATGGTATTTCCTTAGAATGTGCCTAGATCTCCCATGATATTTTGTTTCTTTAGTCAAAGCAATCACACCTTCATTATCGCAGAAAATTTCTATGGGTTATTGGATTGACAGAACAACTCTGAGACCACCGATGAAATTCTTTAGCCATGTCGCTTTCTTTGCCGCCCTGCTAGTTACAATGTACTCTGATTCACATGTAGAATCAGGCACTGTTTTCTTCTTGGAAATTTTCAAAGTTGCAACCCCACTGTAACATCCAGGATTTACCAGGTATTAATATTATTTATCTTATTGAGTAATGGGTTTGTTTTGGTTTGGGCCAGGACCAATGGGCTTCAAGAATTGGGCTGAGAAGGACATTACTCGGGTCGTACCATGCCAAGTACGCTCAGTGTACTCAACAGTTTTGGGCGCGGAGGCCATGCACGTACGCCCAACGTACCAAAGGGTACGCATAACGTACGCACGCAGATCCTAAATCCTAAATTTTAGGGTTTGATCCCTATTTAAAGCACCTTATGTCCTTAGACCAGCCTCCCTATTATCCTTAAGAAGCCACCTCGAAAACCCTAACCCACTCTTGTGTATTTTTTTCGATTTGAGAGCTTCTTTGTGTGATTTTGGTGTTTAAGAAGAAAATGAGGTTGAAGAAAAGTCAAGGATTCAAAAGAAGCTTGTAGATCCAGGAGTTTGGCAACATTTTTTACTCATTTGAGGTATCAAGTTTCAAACTTGATCATTGCATGCTTAGATTTGATCTTTGGGTGTTTTATGTCACTTTTGGACTCCATTGTTTAGGCTTCATGCATCTTCATATATTCAGACCATAATAGTTGTCTATTTAGGCTCTTAGAGGCTTTTTGGAGTCATAAAAAAAATCAGACCGTGGTGGTTTAGCCTCAACCATGCAAGTGTTTTATGGCCATGGAGTTGGTTTAAGGACCCAAAATCATGTTTTGGCCCCAATCACGCATGCAAGCTCATAAAGTCCATGACTTTATGAACTAGGATGGCCTAGAGGACCTAGATCTACATTCTGGACGTGAGGACTTAACTGATTAAGTCACAAATAGAACGCTTAGGAAGCTGGTCAGTACGTTAGGCGTACACCCTGGTACGTTGCGCGTACTGGGTTGACTTCCTGTATTCGGTGAAGGCTATCGTACAATGGGCGTACATGCCCGGTACGCCGCACGTACGCATGTATAGTGGCTTCATTGGGCTTTTTGGGCCTTAGAGGATTTGGCCTAGACTATTGGGCACCTTGGCCCACTATGGAGTATAGTTATGGGCCTGGGAATTTAGAATTAGAGTATTGGGCCATGTTGGGCCTTTTAAAATTATTATTTGGGCTAAGCACTTTTGGAATTGTAATGACTCATTTGAAGAATATCACCCAATTTAGAAAATTTGGCCATTAATGGGCCCTTCGGAAGCCTTTGATGGGCCATAGGTGGACTGGATATCATAAGTTAGAATTGGGCCTTAGTAATGGTTCAAATTAGGCTAAGGGGGTAAAATGGTCATTTTACCCTAAGCAGTATTATAGATTCTGATTGAGTGTTGTTATGGTTATGATAGCCGAGAGTTATCAGAGCAGCTATTAGAGATTACTTTCCATGAGATTCGACACTCAACTTTACGAGGTGAGTTACCTTCCAGTAGATGTGGGTCTAAGACCACAATGTCGGCCCACTAGTAGGGAATGTTGTATGAGATGATTGTCTTTCTAATAATTGTCTGGTATGCCACTATTTGATATACTTTATGTGCTAGGATGCTCTGATATACATGTTAGTAGTAGTAGGGGTGGAATAGTCCCTGGATACCGGTTAAAGATACTGAAGGGGTGGTGAGTACCCATGCATGCCTAGCAGTATGTTATGTTATGTTATTATGTGGTAGTGGCAGGGGGTGAAATAGTCCTCGGAACCGGTTGAGATAAACTTGAAGGGGTAGGTCAGACACCCCAATATGTCTCACAAGGGGTAGGTTGAGCACCCCGGTATGCTCAGCAGGGTAGGTCGGGCACCTAGATATGCCTGGCAGGGGTAGGTCGGGCACCCCGATATGCTTGGCAGTATGTGCTTATTGTTCGAATAGTGTCTAAGGTTGTAACTATATTTGGCAAGTATTTGACCCGGTTTTGCATGGTCCTTTTGGGTTGCCTTCACCATAGCAACTTGACAGGATGATTTATAATGAGAGAAGAAATATTATTAATATATTATGAGAATAATATAAGGAATAATAATATTGTTATTTAATTAATATAAGTCATAAATTAATTAGGAATTAATTTGGTGACTTAAAGAGGTTAATTGAATAAAGGGGCATAAACTTCAGCTACCGCCGTCAAGCTTCTTCATCAGCAACCGCTACTGTAGTCTCTACCTACCACAACCTCTTTACTAAATTACTTTATTTGTATTTTTGTAATACTCTCTATTGTCCAGTATGCCTTGCATGGCTACTCTTAGAGATGTAATCTAGTGTACTTCATGAGTCTCTATAAATAAAGCTCATTCTCTTGTATTCAAAAACACGCATCTAATTCTGAATTGCAATCCCTGAAGTTATCTTTTCTATCTCTCTTACTCACTCTTCCTACTCTCATAATCGATTACAATCTCTCTTCAGAGCAAGTCTTTTGAGACTTAATCACTAAGTTTGTTCTCACTTATTAACTTGGTTTCAATGCATTCCTCGTTATGAATTAGCTTAAGTGTATACTTGATATAACAATTGTTGTCATTTCATTTCTTTACTTTTCCGCAACTAACTATCTAACTATCTAACACTAAATATTATTCTTGAGCTTTTAGATCCTTCGAGATTAACTAATCCGCAATATACTTGTTCTAACGTTTGTTCAAGTGTGTCTCAAAGTTTTTATCTCAACACCCCCTTTTTTAGTTGAGTTATGGAATATGTGGAGTCCCTTGAGGCATTGACATTAGATCTGGACCTTGAGAGGTCCAGAGAGTCCCAATAACCCAGCTTTATGCAGTTACATGAGAGTATTGAGCTTAAGACACCATTATAAGGGTTATTTTATCAAATAGAGCTAGATGTGTGGTGCATGGACATCAATATTGAATCTTTACGTGACTCTTGGGTGCTAGAGGCCAGATTTATAAGTTAGAGAAACAGATCTGACCTTAGAAGGTCAAATGACTATTACCATGAAGGAAACTCGCCGAGTCCATGAGGGGACTCGACGAGTCGAATCGGGTTTCCCTGCGATTCGTGACCAGTGGTAATCCGTCGAGTTGGGAGGTTAACTCGACGAGTCGAGTGGGGACTTAGAAGGATTCAAAGGATACACACGAACTCGTCGAGTCATACAAGTGCATTCGGTGAGTCTGGTCAAAATTGGACCGTTGACTGGAGTTGACTTCAGTTGACCTTAGGGTTTGGTTAAACTGAATAAGAGGGGTCAGGGAGGGGTAGAATGGTCTTCTACCCATTCTCTAGAGATGAGTATGTAAGAAGATTATTAAATAGAATTATTATCATTGTGCTAGGCGGAGGCTAGATCGAGGATATCGAGCATGACAATTTACTAGACATATCACGAGGTGAGTCTTCTCACTATACATTACTTAGAGTGGTATCTATGTGCAGACCGGAGGGTATTCCATGTTATGTACTTGCTTGAGATTATGTGCTTTGTGATTTATGTATGCTATGTGATATTAGACCGGACCGGAGGGTCCAACGACTTACGAGGCCAGAGGGTCCTCAACCTGACCGAGCTGGAGGGTGCAACGATTTAGACCGGACCAGAGGGTCCAACTAGCTATGGGACTGGAGGCTCCCGCTGAGACACATTGACCGGAGGGTCTTATAGCCTCGAGTGTCTTATGTGTTGTATGTGGTATTTGATGGGTTTTAGCCATAAGAACATCCTATGTGCTCATGCAAACCCTAATGCTTGGATCTAGGTTTCTCTATTGTACATGCAATGTATCCAAAACTTACAATCTTAGATCTAACATATTATAGGGTTTAGAGAATTACCTTTGATTGTTATGTAGCAATAACAATCTCAAATCCTCCTTGTAATGACTTTAGAAAGCTTAGAGTCACAATTGTCACTCCTCTAATGGCTCACAAACACCAAAACCAAGAGGATGAAGAATAAGGAGAGAGGAGGCTGCCCAAAACATCCATAAACCATAGTGGAACTCTTAGCCCCGTTTTTGGGGCTTAAGGGTACTATATATACATGTAGGCTATTAGGGTTTTCAACTAGGAAACCCTAATTTGTCTGCTTAAGCCCTAAGCAGCCCATGGACCCTTATAGAATAACCCTTGGACGATTTCTAATGGGTTTCCCAATAGAATTCGTCCAACCTATTATTCCAAGGTAATCCATAGCCCAAATGCAATTATCTTATAATTACAGTTCCAGTCCCTTAAGTTTAATTAATCTCTTTTAGCCACAAAATTAATTATCAATTAATTCTTGACTAATATTAATTAAACATAATGATTTCTCCTTTAATATATTATTCTCATAATATATTAATAAATCATAATTAATCTTCTCTTTCCATAATTCATCCTGTCAAGTTGCTTTGGTGAAGGCAACCCAAAAGGACCATGCACCATCGGGTCAAGTACATACCAAAATAGTTATGGACTTAGACACTAATCCAACAATATTTTGGGGAACTCACTAAGCATTTATGCTTACTGTTTTATGTGATATGTGTTTCAAGTACTATCGAGGGTCGCAGGAAGGCGCCAACATGATTTGTACACACTGGCAGAAGATTATGTTTTTAAGATTCTGGGATATGTTTTATTGTGATGACATTTGTTAACATGAGATTTCGAGAATATTATATGAGTTTTATTTGGTTGAAAAATGAAAAATCGTTTTAAAAAAATTTACGTTGTTACGTTTATCATGATATGTATTTGCTAATGATACTCTGATTTTATTATGATCGATATTATGATGGTTTTTAGGCAAACAGGTTTTATAATTAATAATTTAAAATGATATTTTTGGCCCTAAATTTTGGGATGTTACAAGTTGGTATCAGAGCCTTACTTTGAGATGTTCACGCACACTCTTGGGTGTGTCTGGACTCAAACTGAGGACTGGGATAAAAAATTTCAAAAGGAAAAACATTTTTTATAAAAGAATTTGAAAGGAGAAAGAATTTTGAAAAGAAAAAGATGTGTGATGCATGCAATCGGCCGAACTCAAGTAAGTTTCCCCAGGATACCCATACATGTTTATTATGATATATGATTATGAGAATTTCATGCTAGATTAGGGCTAAGGATCAAGGAAGATGCCTTGTGTGCCTGCTTTATGTGCTTATTGAATCTTACGCTAGAACTAATTAGTCAGTAACATGATAGACTGATTGGAATGTGCTTAGTTTGGGTTACTCAATGCCCAAATGCTACTTGCTTTGTGCTGCTAGGAAATTCTAGTTATCTTTGACTAACTAGTGAATGAATACATTAAGTTGCATGTTGTGAGGACTGAATAATTTCAGAAGGTTAGGTCTAGCCCTATTTCGCAGCTCTTGTTTGAGTCCAACCGTTGTAGGATAAGACCTATCATTCGAAGAATTATCTGGTCTTAGTAATATGTAATGGTATTCGCGAGCTAGTTATGTGAAGGTAGCAGGGATTCCTTATACAAATGATGGCAAAGAGTAGTTTGGAGAATTACCCTAGGGAGAGCCTAGGATGAGTTTAGTGTAGTAAGTAGTAGTAGTAGAAGGGACTTGGTGAACTCAATGTATGTGACAACCCGAAAATTTCTATCCTGTACAGTCAAACACTTCATTAAAAGTCAAACTCATTGGCGTTATGTTTTAGCACAATTAGGAGTTTATTTGAGCGTTCTGAGCCTTGTACACTTAAGGGATAAGTGTCGGGGTTTATCAGCTGAAGTTATAGCACAACGAACAAGTCTGAAACCCTTTGACAAGGAGTTCATGGCCACCACAATGGAGTTTACGGCCATAAACCCCATGTGGGCCATAAACTCCCCCTTATATGATGATATGTTAGCCATTAGTTCATTCCTTTCCTTCCCTTGGCTGAAATCCTCTCAAGTATCATCTTGATCTTCGTCCCGGATCTTCAAAACACGTAAGTTTATTGTCCTAACTAGTTGATATCTTACATGAACTAGTGATCTTACATGATTTCATCCGTGAAATAATTCCATTTGTGTAGATCTTCATGTTTCACCAAGAACACCAAGAACACACACTAGTGTTCTTGGCCAAAAACGACCATTCAAGCTCCTAGATCATAAGTACTCTTGTTCTAACTCGTTGTGCACTAGGTTTAACATATTTAGAGCCCAGAAATCACAAAGAAACACTGGATTAAAGGAGTTTACGGCCAAGACATGTTCTTGGGTTGTAAACCCCTATAAGTGGTTCAAATTGCACCCTGACACCTTACCAAACCTTGGAACTTAGTATAGAGCCATAAACCATTGAACTAGGTACTTCAAGAAAGGAAATGGTACTTCATACCATGAGTTTACGGCCGTAAACTCATGGGAAAGTGGTCCCCAGGCCGTAAACTCAATATAAGGTCATTCTTGGACCTTAAACTCACCTAGCCTCTTGTTTAAGCCTTGAAACACTTAACCACTTAAGACATAATAACGTTAAGCCTCATTTGGAGACTCATTTGAGAGTTTATGGCCAGGAGTAGACTCCCCTGGTCCGTAAACTCCAATAAGTATGGTCCATTGACCACAAGCTCCCTTACAATGCCTTGCACTCCTTTGTTGCAACCCAATGGCCTCCTAACACTTTGACCAAAGTGTTTTCCACGCCTTAGAATGTTTATACTTGTCTAATTAGTGTTTAAATCACTGATTATATATATATATATATATATATATATATATATATATATATATATATATATGCCTTTATATGTTATTAGGATCATTGTGTGTGTTTAAGTCTTCACTTGACACCAAAAACTTGTCCGACACTTCCATTCGATCCACTCACTACAGGTGAGTTAATACCCCTTAATTAACATTATAAATGTTTATAAATGCTTTATGGGGGGATACAAGTTGAATCATGCTAGTTATTATATCAATCACATGTGATTAATAACTAGCATACAAATGGATTTACTATACTTTTAGCTGTTTTACCAATAAGATTACTTCAAATGAATTTCTCAAATGTTTTGACATGTTAAAACTCTTTATCAAACTGCTTTACATACTGTATGTTTCCTTTCAAACTCTGTTACACTTGTGTTTCAAACAAAGGTTTTCCTTATACTTAAAACTGTCTTATCAAAGAAAATACTTTCAAATCGTTTTATAAACTGACATCAAGTCATCATTTCTTAGTATTAAACTTTTCAAAGGTTTTACAAAACTTCTTTTATACTTTTATATTGTCAAATGCATGCCTATATATGTATAGTTACATAAGTAATGTTTAAAGGACTTAGGATGGCTAGCTTGCTTTATTTCCTTTTCCTCGTTGGGATGTGGCCTTAGAGCACCAATTATTCGTTCGAATGTCGTCTAAATAATAGTTATATATCATGTATACATATATAGACATAAAAGTTCCATCAGTCAGTTCAGTACCTCTGGGTAGCAAAGCCATACTTTCGGGTATACACGTACATTGATAGTAACTATAATAGGTATAGTTAAGAAATACTACTTACTATTCCAAGTTTAAGGAATCACACAAGAGTCAGTTCATTCATGAGTCTATACTAATACATTACATACTATATGAAGAAATAAATTTACATAGATACGTTTACATGAATACATTTACATAGATACGTTTACATAGATACGCTTACAAGAATACGTTTACATAAGTACGTTTACATAGATACGCGCACATGAATACGTTTTTACATAGATACGCTTACATGAACACGTTTACATTAATACGTTTAATAGATACTATTACATAGAATGTGTTACAAACGTTTCGGGACTTACCATTCCACACCCAAAGCTATTAGCTACAGTAGGGAAAATGATCATCGACGGGTGTCTACGGTTACACTATTCGACGAGTTTCCATGCCGTGAATATCCTAGTACAAAAGGATACATTTTTTACTTATTATATTATTTTCCTTCCTTTACTTTGTGACACATTCACATAAACAACGAGGTAGGATATATTTGATATAGATAGACGATTTTCCTTATTACCTTTATATTGTGACTCTTACGCATAAACGATGAGGTAAACTATAGTTTTATAATAATAGTTAAAGAAGGAAAAACCGTCACATTCCCAGTGATGCTTACTTACAAAACAGTCGTGTCTTGGAAGAAGACTACTTTTAAAACAGTCAGGTCTTGGTAGAAGGCTACTTTCAAAACAGTCGGGTCTTGGTAGAAGACTACTTTCAAAACAGTTGGGTCTTGGTAGAAGCCTACTTTCAAAGTAGTTGGGTCTTGGTAGAAGACTACTTTTTATACTAGTAGGAAATATGGGATTTTCTAGGGTTTTCAAACGTTTATAATTACTTACAAACATTTTCATACTTATACGAACTGTAACAACAGCAAAATTCAGGTCGATATTTAAACTTTTATAAAACCGTAATTAAGTATGCTAAGTGGTATATATCATAACAAGGGTTTCATACATATAAAGAACACAAAAATCCGAGCTATAACGAAGAAGTTATGACCATTCTAAGATTTCCGACAAAACCGGCAACACCGATTAAACGAAAAATGCGAAGTTCCAATACAATACATTTTCGCCTTAAGTATCTAAATGAAAGCCGTAGATATCATTAAACCATGAACATACATAAAAAGAACGTCTAAATCTGACTTTGTATGAGGAAGTTATGATTTTTCTAAGTTACGGATATAGCAGTAGACAGCTAAAAACTCGAAATAGAGATCGAGAGACTTTTAGCCGACACAAACTAAATGAGAATCGAAGGTCTCAACAATAGAAGTGCAACGGTAAAAAGTCTGACGGAAATGAACGTCGGATGAAAAAGTTATGGAACTTTATCGGACTTTTACTGTCCCGACGTATTAAAAATATAATATTAAAAATAAATTCAAAATTTGCCGACGGAGTCTAAACGAAAGTTGTAGATCGTAGTCTCACCTTCGCATGGATATAAAGAACATCGAAAACGGAGTTCGTATGACGAAGATATGAATTTTCGAAGTTTGCTAAATAATAAATATATAAATTTAAAATAAATTCCGGTATTATCCGAAGGGGGAGTCACCGGCCTGATCCGAGTTACGCCCAGCGTAACCGGGTGGTAGGCCTCGGTTCGTCCACGTCGCCCCTACTCCTCTATGCCCTCCCATCCGAAGTACGTAAGCGATGACGCCCCAGTACGCCCCGCGTACCCTCGTACGCCCAGCGTACCGAGGCGGTTCAGCACCCCTATAAAAGGAATGCTAGGGTTCCGGGGAAACATGCTCATTTTCTCTCGTTTTTCTTGCGTTTTGCCTCGATTTCCGTGCAATAATTATCCCGAAGCCCCGGTTCCCATACTCAAGCCCCGAAGGAAGTTTTACGCTCCTGAGATTCCCGAGAATCCCGAGAAAAATCCGCTTTTTCAAGTCAAAGTTCTGCTCGGTTTTCGTCACACCTTCTTCAATCTATCAGGTGAGTTCATACCCCTAAAACCACACTTTAAATGCTTTTTAAACACTTTTAAGGGGGGAATAAAAGTAAACACACGACTAAAATCGTGTGAAACATCGATCTTTTTCTATACTTTTCATACTGTTGTTTTAACTATCTTATGAAGTCATCATCATGCAAAACACCTCACAACACAACTTTACCCTCTTGGGATACAATATGTTTTATAAATAGAAATAATGTTTTATTTATACGTTTACATACAAATATATCATATCAAGGGTAACATTCTTTAATAAATCATTTTATGCATTCAAAGAACTTATGATTTATGCTTTGTCAAACGTTGTGAAAAAGGATAAACTTTGCATACAAAACTACTACTTTAATACAGACTTAGTTGAGAATCCGTGAGACGTGTGTATCTTCAAATAATACCTTTTTGCTAAAAGGTACCGCTACAAGTCCTGTCTATAACCAGAGTCTCCCGTTCGGAGAACGTGTCAAATGTGTATAGATATATACGGGAAGTCATGATCTCGCGCCCTAACTGTTAGCTACAGTCCGTCCTTTGGGGTGACAGTTTGTCATAACGCTACGACGCCTGAAGAACGTCGCTACAGGCATATTATGTTTAGTATGGTTATAAAACTCATCGGATATACAATTATTATGGTATTATGCTTTTATGAACGAGTAGTCATTAAAACTTTTCTTCATCTAACAAGTGCGATCTTCGTATAGGTTTATTATATAAAACTATGCCACACCTTTTAAGCACGTCGGTTGCTTACGATTTTCGGTCTTAGCGACTACTAGTCATGTTAGGAAAATAAGGGTTTTTCCTACATCTAAAACAAACAACTAATAGGAAAATAAGGGATTTTCCTGGTGCAATTATTAACAACTTGTAACACGAACATTCATATGCATTTCATACTTTTATAAGAAAATAAGGGTTTTTCTCGGAAAACACAACAAATCATATCTCAACTATTAGGGAAAATATGGGATTTTCTGGATCTAATACATTTCGTTTCAACACAACGAATCATAACTCTTTTCATTTGAAAATACCGCGTTTTCTGGAAAACCTACACGAACTTTCGAATGGCGTACATTTTCTCAAAACACTACTTATGAACTCACCAACTTAATTGTTGACACTTTCTCTTGAAATAACTTGTATTCTCAGGGAACCACTAAGCAGGTTTGGAAATCAACTTTTGGGGATTAACGTGCTGACATTAATTACTTCTTTTGAAAGATGTTTATGTATTTATCTTTTGAACATGTAACGAATACAACTATGTAAACATTTTGGAAACCTTAATATATATGGTGGTGTGTATTTTCCTTTTTATGAACTGTTATGATACTGAATATGACGTCCTCCGCCCCCGAACGTTTCCGCCGTTCTGGTTTGGGGGTGTGATACAAACTTTTCTCCAAATATTTACAAGTCTTTACTTTACAATTTTACAAATCAAAGACACATTAATACTTATGAATTCACCATCTTTATTGTTGATACTCGCTTTCAAAATAACTTGTATTCTCAGGTCACAAATAGACAGGTACGACAACCAGGTTTTGTGAAGACGGAGCGGTCAAGACTCGTCTTTTAATTTGAACATTTATTATGTTGTTATGATATGAAAGAACACACATGTATTTAAAATTATACTATTAATGCAGTGGATGATTTTGTTGTTTGTTTACTACTTTGCATTGTTGTGATACATTACATGACGTCCTCTGCCCCAGAACGTTTCCACTGTTCTCGGTTTAGGGGCGTGACAGATTGGTATCAGAGCATTGTTTATAGTGAATTGAGTATATCAATCCATAAAAGATATACTAACTATAAATAAAATGGGATTAAAAATACTCTAACCAAGAGTTTATACTTTTAAATAATAAAATATTTAACTAAGTATACATACCTGCATTCATACTAAAATCCGTGTCACAATCACAAGAACAAAAGTATTACGATTGTTGAATATCACAAGTAAGCTCGAGGATGTATGTTCAGTCTTGGGAGTGGCATAGCCTGATCAACTATGCTGGTTCGAGGAGTGATTAGCACATGCCCAAGAATGGTTGTGATGTGGCAACAAGTCTAAAAACTTACCAACACTACCACAATGAGAACATTATAACAGAACCTAAGTATAAAATACTATAGGAGTATTTTGTGTTACTATAATTACTTACTTGAGAACTAAGAAGGGTCTTAATTACTAAGTCGATAGTTGCTAAGTGGATACACCAAGGTTATATGTAACTAGGATGTCATAGACTTAGAATCTGTGAAATTTTTGCTTTACCCCTATTCCTTGTGAATTTGGAGTTAAGGTCACTTATTCGAAGGCCTATCCTGTTTTGATTACATATAACTGGTATGCACTTTACAAATAGTGATGTAACTAATGAAGATTATTTAATAATTATCTAGATAGTTCGTCTAATAATTATTTTCTTACCCCAATTCTCGCGTAGATAACATGGTTGGACTCCATCCCCACGGCAACCCGTACCTTCTGAGCGAAGGCAATGTTGGATGGTTTGGAGAAGAACCCGAGAATGATCATCCAATCCCATTGAATGATCACCATGTTGAAGACCTTTCGGATGATGATAACTCCGAACCCGAGGTTGATAACCTACCCCCGGTAGCTCCCATTCCAAATCCTAACCCTCGTCTGACTTTTCATGGCCCGACGCCTCCTTGGGTAGAATGCTTGGAAACATGGAGCGAAGAGCAAGATCAGCCTATGCCGTTTAATGGAGACAAAAGCTTCTACAACGTAAATGAAGGGAGCTTAGTAGACAGAGTTCTACCAATCCTGATCCGTAGAGTTGCCCAAAACGAAATTCAGGGCAGGACGACTCCCCATCGTATCGCATAGGTGGATGCCAATGTAGGAATGCATACCATCCGCACCAATCACCTTGAACACACTCATGAGAGATCTGAGAGAAACCACGAGACCTTGCTGCAAGCCCTAGCTAAAAATCGAGCCGAAGTCATAGAGCTCCGAGTACGCCAGAGGGTGTACGAAAGATACCTGCTTGATATGGAACATCAACTAGCTGAACTAAGGGTTCACCATAAGGGTGACTGTCGCCAGTAGGAGATACTTTACTTTCCTTCTTTGTTTTAAAGAACCGTGTTCCTATCTATGTTCCGTGTAGCACTTTTCTATGTAACTACCTTGTACTGTAAGTACTTTTAGTTAGGTCTTTATGATGTCAAAGACTTTTCTATTCTATATATGATGTAAGACCTACTACAAGGTCAATTTTCCCGAACTTATTACATCTTAAACATCGATGATATTGACAGTCGGCTAACTTCCGTGTCACTCTTTGTTCAAATACTTTCATCATACTATCATGGAGTCTATCTGAAACCCACTCTAGTCAAGTTATTGGACTAGGGTAATTTAACTCCGGAATCATTTTCAAGCCTCTTTCAAAGGTTGGATCATATTATCCACCAACCTATAATACCTCGGATTAAATGACAAATGTCTTGAGACCATTCTACGAACTTACTTCTACTCTTTACTAGGACTGCATCATAGGGATGTAGGTCAAACCCACGAGAACATATTTTTATTCTTTACATGAACGATCGAACTACATCTAGGTTCAACCATATTCGCTCACGAATTCATTTTCTTTCCATGTAACAGAATCATGTCGCTAAAGAAAATTGATCAACCCATCAACCAAACACCAACTCTTTAAATTGATGCAGATACCTTTCAAGCTGAAGTCTCAGCTGCCGTGACAACTGTTCTGACTCACCTTAACGTTAACAACGCGAATGTTAACGGGATTGTTAAAAATAATTCCAATCCAAGTAACAATCAAGTACCTCAGCGAGTAACAAACTACCACGACACCCCGAATCTCAAGCCCAAGAATAACAAACGAAAGTTTTGGGATAAAGTTAAAGGCAAATCACCCCAAGGGGCGAGCAAAAGACAACAACCTGTGGCAGCCTTCGCAGCCACGACATCTGTACCTCCTACTACCATCCCTTTTGGTATCCCAATTGCCCCTAACCCAGCCAGACAGTATGCCAGAAACCTACCGAAATGCAATAAGTGCAACTTCCATCATCTAGGTAGTTATCGTCTGTTACAATGCTATAACTGCAACAAGAACGGACATACTACCAGCTGCAAGACTCGGATCCAATACATTACTTCAACCACTAATGTCGAAATCTCTCGGATATGCCATCTATGTGGTGTAATGGGACACTTCAAGAGGCACTGCCCAACAGAGAAGAACGACGGTGGAACAGGTGGAGTTTGACCTCAGAATGGAAAAAGGCAACGAAGGACCCTACTATAGTATAGGTTCACTTCAAATCGTCAGTATTAAGTATGCTTTTAAAATATTTTAAAACTAGTGAAACTCAAGTCTTATCTTTTTTGAGATCCCGTCAGTAAAGGGACCCTCGTGCTGCCTATACTTGCCTTTTGTAGTATAGTTTGTTCGCAATAGTAATTCCTGTAGTTACTCTAAAGTACTGTAACTCTGTTAAAGTTGCACTGTTGTGTTTTGTCTGTAACACATTTATCTTAAAATCTAATGTCTTTACTTCTAATTGAGTCCGACATTATCATACAACTTGAGTCAATTCAATCCGCACAATACCAGTTTCGTGCGCACATCTCTTTCTCCGAAATCGCCTTTCTAGCGAAGCCGTCATTCCAGAACACCAAAGTACTCATGCATATAGTACCTCATACATCTTATCCTTTCTGAAGAAAACTCAACAAACCTCCCCAAAGTACAACTTGTACAGTACGTCAAGTTCAAACCAAGGACATTTATAGTTGATCTGTCATTGAAGAATGTATACACAGGGGTGGTATATAATCAAGGTTCTACAGGTTTAGAATTGATGATTCCACTTTAACTTGTTTTCCTCGTAGGGATGTGAGCTTAAAGAAGAATCATTTATTCGACTACCTTTTCAATCTTAATTATATACGACTCGTATACACGAGACTGTGCTTGATGAACCATGTATGACTTCTAATATGAACTTCAGGACGGAGACTGTCCAAAACTATGAGTAATCGCATCATCATGCGAACAAACTTAGAGCCTAATATTTCTCCTATAACCAGATCGCCCTACGGTCTAACGCCCGTGGAGATACAAGAACCATCCAGACAACTTAACGAACTACTCAGCAATGGAATGGAAAGACCAAGCTTCTCACCCTGGAGAGCTCTGGTCTTGTTCTTCAAGAAGAAAGACGAATTGTTTCGTAGGTCCATCGACTTTAGAGACCTCGACAAGATTTCCATTAGAAGTCATTACCCTCTGCCTCGCATAGAAGAATTGGTTGACCAACCGCACGGAACTATTTACCTTTCAGAAATAGACCTGAGATCCAAATATCACCAGTTACGAGTGTTAGTGAAGGATGTCCTGAGGACAATCTTCCATACTCAGTACGGACACTACCAGTCCATAGTGATACCCCTCGGATAGGACCAATACGCCCGTAGTATTCATGAACTTAATGAATAGGGTGTGCCATTCTTACTTGGATCATTTCGTCATTGTCCTTGTGAATGAATTACTTACCTACTCACGTAGTAAGAATGAGCAAAGAAACATCCACGACTTAACCTACACTGCGAACTCAGTAACGTCCATTATACCCTCCACGCCTCGAACTTGAAAGGGTACCTTTCCGTCAAGACTCTTGTAATCCCACTCGACGAGATTGAGATCAACAAGAACCTCACCTTTGTGAAAGAACCGTAGTGACCATGGACCGAGAGGTCAGGCGAACAAGGCAAAGCTACTTCCCATTAGTGAAGGTTCACTGGAATGCCAACCTAAATTCACTTGGGAGCACGAGAATCAATCGAATAGGAAGTATCCCCACCTCCTTGCTCGGTTATTCATGCCTACTCCTTTACCTAAATTCTAATTTCGAGACGAAATTCCCTATAACGGGGGGATGATGTGACAACCTGAAAATTTCTATCCTGTACAGTCAAACACTTCATTAAAAGTCAAACTCATTGCTATTATCTTTTAGCACAATTAGGAGTTTATTTGAGCGTTCTGAGCCTTGTACACTTAAGGGATAATTGTCGGGGTTAATCTGCCAATGTTATAGCACAACGAACAAGTCTAAAAACCTTTGACAAGAAGTTCACAGCCACCACAATGGAGTTTACATCCGTAAACTCCATGTGGGTCGTAAACTCCCCCTTATATGATGATATGTTAGCCATTAGTTCAGTCATTTCCTTCCCTTGGCTGAAATCCTCTCAAGTATCATCCCGATCTTCGTCCCGAATCTTCAAAAAACGTAAGTCTATTGTCCTAACTAGTTGACATCTTAGATAAACTAGTGATCTTACATGATTTCATCCGTGAAATCATTCCATTTGTGTAGATCTTCAAGTTTCACCAAGAACACCAAGAACACACACTAGTGTTCTTGTCCAAAAACGACCATTCAAGCTCCTAGATCGTAAGTACTCTTGTTCAAACTCGTTGTACACTAGGTTTAACATGTTTAGAACCTAAAATCACAAAGAAACACTAGATTAAAGGAGTTTACGGCCAAGACATGTTCTTGGGCCGTAAACCCCTATAAGTGGTGCAAATGACACCCTAACACCTTACCAAGCCTTGGAACTTAGTATAGAACCATACACCATTGAACTAGGGACTTCAAGAAACAAAATGGTACTTCATACCATAATTTTATGGCCGTAAACTCATGGGGAAGTGGTCCCCATGCCGTAAACTCAATATAAGGTCATTCTTGGACCTTACACTCACCTAGCCTCTTGTTTAAGCCTTGGAACACTTAACCACTTAAGACATAATAGCTTTAAGCCTCATTTGGAGACCCATTTGATAGTTTACGGCCAGGAGTAAACTCCCCTGGGCTGTAAACTCCAATAAGTATGGTCCACTGACCATAAACTCCCTTACAATGCCTTACACTCCTTTGTTGCAACCCAATGGCCTCCTAACACTTTGACCAAAGTGTTTTTCATGACTTAGAATGTTTATACTTGTCTAATTAGTGTTTAAATCCCTGATTATATATATATATATATATATATATATATATATATATATATATATACACACACACACACACATATGTCTTTATATGTTATTAGGATCATTGTGTGTGTTTAAGTCTTCACTTGACACCAAACACTTCTCCGACACTTCCATCCGATCCACTTACTGCAGGTGAGTTCATATCCCTTAATTAACCTTTTAAATGTTTTTAAATGTTTATAAATGCTTTATGGAGGGGAATACAAGTTAAATCATGCTAGTTATTATATCAATCACATGTGATTAATAACTAGCATACAAATGGATTTACTATACAAATGTGATTAATCACATGTGATTATATCAATCACAGATTACTTCAAATGTTTTTCTCAAACGTTTTTACATGTTCAAACTCTTCATCAAACTGCTTTACATACTGTATGTTTCCTTTCAAACTCTGTTACACTTGTGTTTCAAACAAAGGTTTTCCTTATACTTAAAACTGTCTTATCAAACAAAATACTTTCAAATCGTTTTATAAACTGACATCAAGTCATCATTTCTTAGTATTAAACTTTTCAAAGGTTATACAAAACTTCTTTTATACTTTTATATTGTCAAATGCATGCCTATATATATGTATAGTTACATAAGTAATGTTTAAAGGACTTAGGATGGCTAGCTTGGTTTATTTCCTTTTCCTCGTTGGGATGTGGCCTTAGAGCACCAATTATTCGTCCGAATGTCGTCTAAATAATAGTTATATATCATGTATACATATATAGACATAAAAGCTCCATCAGTCAGTTCAGTACCTCTGGGTAGCAAAGCCATACTTTCGGGTATACACGTACATTGATAGTAACTATAATAGGTATAGTTAGGAAATACTACTTACTATTCCAAGTATAAGGAATCACACAAGAGTCAGTTCATTCATGAGTCTATACTAATACATTACATACTATATGAAGAAATACATTTACATAGATACGTTTACATGAATACATTTACATAGATACGTTTACATAGATACGCTTACAAGAATACGTTTACATAAGTACGTTTACATAAGTACGTTTACATAGATACGCGCACATGAATACGTTTTTACATAGATACGCTTACATGAACACGTTTACATTAATACGTTTAATAGATACTATTACATATAATCCGTTACAAACGTTTCGGGACTTACCATTCCACACCCAAAGTTGTTAGCTACAGTAGGGAAAATGATCGTCGACAGGTGTCTACAGTTATACTGTTCGGCGAGTTTCCACGCCGTCAATATCCAAGTAAAAAAGGATACAACTTTTAGTTATTATATTATTTTGCTTCCTTTACTTTGTGACACATTCACATAAATGACAAGGTAGGATATATTTGATATAGATAGACTATTTTCCTTATTACCTTTATATTGTGACTCTTACATATAAACGATGAGGTAAACTATAGTTTTATAATAATAGTTAAACAGGGAAAAACCGTCACATTTACAGTGATGCTTACTTACAAAACAGGTGGGTCTTGGTAGAAGACTACTTTCAAAATAGTCGGGTCTTGGTAGAAGGCTACTTTCAAAATAGTCGGGTGTTGGTAGAAGACTACTTTCAAAACAGTCGGGTCTTGGTAGAAGACTACTTTCAAAACAATTGGGTCTTAGTAGAAGACTACTTTTTATACTAGTAGGAAATATGGGATTTTCTAGGGTTTTCAAACTTTTACAATTACTTACAAACACTTACGTACTTATACAAACTTTTCTCCAAATATTTACAAGTCTTTACTTTACAGTTTTCCAAATCAAAGACACATTAATACTTATGAATTCACCAGCTTTATTGCTGATACTCGCTTTCAAAATAACATGTATTCTCAAGTCACAAATAGACAGGTACGACGACCAGGTTTTGTGAAGACGGAGCGGTCAAGACTCATCTTTTATTTTGAACATTTATTATATTTTTATGATATGAAAGAACACATATGTATTTAAAATTATACTATTAATGCAATGGATGATGTTGTTGCTTTTTTACTACTTTGCATTGTTGTGATACATTACATGACGTCCTCCGCCCCAGAATGTTTCCGCCATTCTTGGTTTTGGGGTGTGACAATGTAATCCTTGAGGAAAGTACGGATAGATGTTGAAGGTACTATGGTCCCATACTACTGAAAGCATAGGATCCGTACTCGAGTCAAGGAGGGTTGCGTTAGAACCAAGGAACTTGTAGAATGTATGAGACCTCTCGTGGTTATGTATGATCGTGATGATTATATGTTTTGTTTCAGAATCGTGTTGACACGTCACGGAGCAGGAGGATCATGGTCTGGGTCAAGATCAGGTTCAGGTTCGGGTGCAGGTTCCGAGCCAGTTGACGACGAACTATGTGAGTTCATCGCATCTGAGATCATGAGAGGAATCCTTGAGGCGACCCTGGTGATTTTTGGGTCGATCAAGGAAGGGATTATTGAGTTGATGGAGGATCGTCTGAGGGCGTTCAGGAGCGACATGACACCTAGCCAGTCAAGCACGCACACACAGTGCTTCAAGGACTTCAAGGGATGTGGTATGCCAGACTTCCACGGGGTGAAGTATGCCATGGTTACCATGAGATGGATTACAGACATAGAGTATGTTCAGTTGGCGAGCTTTTGTCCTGAGGGATCGAAGGTTTAGTATGTTGCTGTATGTTTGAGGGACAGGGCGAGGGACTTGTGGGATGCAGTCAGGGATTCATTGGGAGCCCCAACAATTGAGGCTTTGACCTGGTCAGACTTTGTGACCAGATTTAAGGCTGAGTTCGTCTTGGTTGTGGAGCTTTAGTAGTTGGCCGAGGAGTTTCTAGAAATGAGACAGACTACTGAGTCGGTGGCAGAGGTTACCGCCAAGTTCATGGAGAGGGCCTTATTATTACCTTAATACATGGGCGATGACGTATGCCATGGGGTGAAGTATGCCAGACTTCCACGGGGTGAAGTATGCCATGGTTACCATGAGATGGATTACAGACATAGAGTATGTTCAGTTGGCGAGCTTTTGTCCTGAGGGATCGAAGGTTTAGTATGTTGCTGTATGTTTGAGGGACAGGGCGAGGGACTTGTGGGATGCAGTCAGGGATTCATTGGGAGCCCCAACAATTGAGGCTTTGACCTGGTCAGACTTTGTGACCAGATTTAAGGCTGAGTTCGTCTTGGTTGTGGAGCTTTAGTAGTTGGCCGAGGAGTTTCTAGAAATGAGACAGACTACTGAGTCGGTGGCAGAGGTTACCGCCAAGTTCATGGAGAGGGCCTTATTATTACCTTAATACATGGGCGATGACGAGATGAAGAAGACCCGGTACCATGATATGTTTAGGGCCGACATCCGGAAGCATGTCAACTACTCATCCTGCCCGACATTGGATTCCATGATTGCGAGGGCGAGGGAGAAGGATATTGATATAGAGCACCTTAGGAAGAGGAAGGCAAAGGCTGAGCAGGTGAAGGGGGTTGCTAGGAAGAAACCAAAGGGATTCGACTCGAGGTCGAAGGGCCATCAGGGCCGGAGACGATGTGGAAAGTATGTCAAACCACATGAGGGAGTATGCAGGGCTAGGGGATCGGGCTGCTACAAATGCGGCAAGACGGGGCACTTTAGCAAGGATTATACTACCCCTACCCCTACTATTCAGACATCAGAGTTGTTGTGTTTCCATTGCAACCAGTGAGGACATAAAAAGGGCAACTACCCGAGATTGACAGCAGACGTAGTGGCGCCAGCTCCAATGACACTACGGATAACGGATGGCTGGAAGGCCAAGACAGAGGCTCCAGTGGTGAGGAGCCAAGCCTTTCAGCTGACCGCCAAGGACGTGCGTGGCACAACAGATGTGGTTACGGGTATGTTTTCTTCTCCCTAACTTTTATTATATGTCGGTTATGTTATTCATGTTCCACATTTATGTGTTTTGTTTAGGATCGTTCCATATGAATGGCATCCCAGTGCAGGTGTTATTTGACTCGGGGGCTATTCGGTCATTTCTCTCTCAAGCCTTCCGGCATGTTAGATTGTCCTTTATATTGCTGACGACCGATCTGTTCGGGCATCAAATGTTTTCTAAGATTACGTGTTGAGGTTATACGACGAGCGATACCTCATGGATTTTGTTCCCATTCCGTTGTGTGGGAACAAGGTCACCATCGACATGGATTGGTTAAGCCCCAATGGGGCAGTGATCGACTGCACGGGGTAGTTGGTGCGTATCAGGACCCCTAGTGCAGGAGAGTTGGTAGTTCAGGGTGAGAGACCGCATCAAGGACTAGCCTTGTGCTAAACAACAAGGGCTAGGCGCTACCTTCAGCAGGGTTGCGCAAGATACGCCGCCTATGTTATGGATACCCGGGAGACGGGTAAGGCAATGATGGGTGATGTGCCAATGGTGCGAGAGTACTCGAACTTATTTACAGAGGAGTTTCTTGGGATACCTCTGGAGAGACAGGTGGAGTTCCCGATCGACCTAGTTCCTTGTGCGGCTCCAATAACCAAGGCACCCTATCGGTTGGCTCCTCCTGGGATGCAGGAGTTGTCTACACAACTGCAAGAGCTGTTAGACAAGGGAATTATCAGGTCGAGTAGGTCGCCTTGGGGAGCCCCAATCCTATTTATAAAGAAGAAGGACAAGATGCATCGTATGTGTATAAATTACCGGGAGATGAACAAGGTAATGGTGAAGAACCGTTACCCACCCCCGAGGATCGATGATCTCTTCGACCAGCTTTAAGGAGCATCTTGGTTTTCCAAGATAGATTTACGATCGGGCTACCATCAGATGAGGGTCAAAGACGAGGATGTCCCAGAGACTACTTCCGGACTCGCTATGGCCACTGCGAGTTTGTGGTGATGCCCTTCGAGCTCACCAATGCTCCTGCAGCGTTCGTAGATCTCATAAACCGCGTATGTAGACGGATGATGGATCAGTCTGTGATATTCTTCATCAACGACATCTTGGTTTACTCCAAGACGTAGGAGCAGCACGAAGAGTACTTGTGAGAGGTATTGGATACCCAGAGGAGAGAGAGCTTGTATTCGAAGTTCTCCAAGTGCGAGTTCTAGTTGTGCGAGTTGCAGTTTCTTGGGCACCTTGTCAACCAGAATGGGATTCTGGTCGACCCGGCCAAAGTAGAGGCCATGATGAGATGGGAGGTTCCGAAGTCTCCATCCGATATTCCGAGTTTCCTTGGGTTAGTAGGATATTACCAAAGATTCATTCAAGATTTCTCCAAGACAGTAGTACCCTTGACTCGGCTGACAAAGAAAGGCATTGTATTTCGTTGGGGGCCTGAGCACTAGGTAGCGTTCGAGACGTTGAGATAGAGATTGTGCGAGGCGCCAATCTTAGCCCTGTCAGAGGGCGTGGAGGATTTCGTAGTATACTGTGATGCATCCATCTCGGGTTTGGGTGCAGTGTTGATGCAGAGAGAGCATGTTATCGCCTATGCATCGAGGCAGCTGAAGCCTTGTGAGGCGAACTATCTGACACATGACTTGGAGATGGGGACGGTTGTTTTCGTCCTCAAGATATGGCGACACTACCTCGATGGGGTCCGTTGTACCATTTACACGGATCACAAGAGTTTAAGGTACCTCATGGATCAGCCAAATCTGAATATGAGGCAGCATCGGTAGCTATACGTGGTGAAGGATTGTGAAATCCTTTACCAACATGGGAAGGCCAATGTTGTGGATGATCCACTTAGCCGCAAGACATCCTCGATTAGATATATTTGCTTGAGGATGACAATAGTTGTAACGCCGTAAAAATTTGAAACAATTTTTCACTTTTGAAAACCATAAAACATCATTCACATTCATTAAAGCATTGTATCATCATTGTATCAGTACAAAACCCCAAGATCAGATTATATATATAAACTCCCATGTGCGTGTGTGTACGAGTCATGCCGACGCTTTCCCGCGCTCATCGCTAGTACCTGAAACACATAACACAACAACTGTAAGCATAAATGCTTAGTGAGTTCCCCAAAATACCACTTTCACACATACGCCTTTCCAGGCAATACTCCATACGACCTTCTGGTCCATGTGTCTCAGGGCACTTCCGTCCCAACTCGGTAAACCTTCCGGCCTTACCCGTGTCGACCTTCCGGTCCATAACTCCCTGACCTTCCGGTCCATATCATAATGCCCTACGGCCCATATCATAATGCCTTTTGGCCCATATCATAATGCCTTCCGGCCCATATCATACATAGCACACATATCACATACATAACGCATACCGAACATGCAACGCCTATCGTACAAAACATGCATCTCATAACATACAAGACCTTCCGGTCACACATAGGTACCTTTCTAGGTACAGTATAGTGAGAAGACTCACCTCGTATGATGTCTAGAATCTCACGTGCTCGATATCTCTGAATCTCAAAACAACGACCTAGCCCCGCCTATTCACAACAAATAATTATTCTGATTATTATCGGCTTCCAAGGCTATGCTACGTCCTTTTCCACTATCCCATAGAAGGGTATAAGACCATTTCACCCCTCCCTGACTCGAAAGTCCACATGTTGACCAAAACCCTAAAATTCAACAAAAGTCAACAGCAAGCAATACGGGGGGCGTACCAGCTCCTGTACGCGGGGGGTACTCTTGCTTTCTAGAAACGGGGGACGCGACCCAGTACGCGGCGTGTACTGGGATTACGCCCAGCGTACATCCCGGTTTCTTACTTTCTCATTCTAAGGTCTTAAAAGGTTAAGACATAACCCCATATTCTAGATCTGGCCATTTTAATACTTCTTAATCCATAAAGTCGAAACCTTTAAGCCTTTGCATGGCTATAAAGGTTCCCCACACCTTCTAATCCTTTCCTTTCTCCTCCAAAAGTCTAGATCGCATGCATGGCTCAACATTCACATCCAAGATTGCATTTTTATGAACATACAACTCATATAGTTCCGGAATATGATAGATCTAGGCTAATGGAGACTACTTGCTCATAAAGTCTCCCTCCTGGGACTAAAAACCCTAGAAATTGGTCCAAGGAGTACATCATATAAACTACAAGGAAAGATCTGAACTTTTTACCTCAGGAAGAAGCTCCAACCTTTGTAGTCCTCAGATCCACACTTGTCCATCAACTTCTAGCCTCCACAATGGTCTCCTCTTCTCTTTCACCTCCTTGAAATGGCACTTTGGAGCTTAGCATAGTCACACCCAAGCTAAAAACGATGCAAATGCTCTCTTAGGGTTTCTTTCTGAAAGATGGTGGCTGAGGGACAAGACCATCTCATTCTTTTTATAGTCCTCAAGTCATATTAGGGTTTTGAATCTGGGCTGGTTATGCCCGGCATAACCTTAGATATGCCCAGCGTACCCGGATGAAATCCGCGTACAAGATAAGCGCGCGAGTACGCGCAGCGTACTCCTTGTACGCCCAACATACTCACCAACTTAACACTCAACACAAAGGACCCAATATGATAACTTGGAAAAGATGAAGGGTTAAATGGTAGAACCTGAATTTTAGGTTGTTACAATTCTCCCCCACTAGAACCAAACTTCGTCCCCGAAGTCTTACTCCGAAAACAACTCTGGATGCTGCTCCCGCATCTTCGATTCAGACTCCCTAGTTAGCTCGGACCCCTTCCGATGCTGCCACTGAATCTGCACCAATGGCACCTCCTTGTTCCTCAGAACCTTGATCTTCCGATCCCGAATCGCGATTGGTTTCTCGGCATAATTCAGGCCCGTATCCACCTGAATATCTTCTAATGGCACCACTGCCGACTCGTCAGATGTGCACTTTCGCAACTGCGATACATGAAAAGTGTCATGAATCTGAACCAACTCTGCTGGCAACTCCTAACGATAGGCTACCCTGCCTACCCTCGCGATCACCCTGAAAGGTGCAATATATCGGGGCCCCAACTTGCCCCTCTTCTTGAATCGGATCACTCCTTTCCTAGGAGAGACCTTCAGGAGCACGAAGTCGCCGACCTGAAACTCGAGCTCGGACCAACGTCTATCCGTATAACTCTTCTGACGACTCTGAGCGGTCAATAACCTCTGCCTGACTTGCTAGATCTGCTTCGTCATCTGAAGCACAATCTCGGTGCTGCCCATCACACGCTGCCCTACCTCTCCCTAGAAAATGGGGGTTCGACACCTTCTCCCATACAACAGCTCAAAGGGCGGCATGCCAATGCTCGAATGATGGCTATTGTTATGAGAAAACTCCGCCAAGGGCAAATACGTGTCCCAACTCCCTCCGAAATCCAATACACATGCCTGAAGCATATCCTCGAGCGTCTGAATCATCCGTTCACTTTGCCCGTCCGTCCGTGGGTTGTATGCGGTACTGAAATGCAGCCTCGTCCCTAACTCCTAGTGAAACTTCTTCAGAAATCTGGAAGTAAAGCGCACATCTCAATTTGAATCAATCGAGATCGGAACTCCATGCCGCAATACCACCTCCCTCACATATAACTCTGCCAGCCTCTCAGCATAGGAGCTCTCACTGATGGCAATGAAGTGAGCGCTCTTCATCAACCTGCCCACAATCACCCAAATTGCATTGACACCCCTCGCGGTCCTTGGCAATTTGTTGATAAAATCCATGGTAATATGTTCCCATTTCCACTTGGGAACCTCTAATGGCTGCAGCTTACCATGTGGACATTGGTGTTCGGCCTTAACCCTGCGACAAGTCAAGCATCTCTCTACAAACCATGCGACACCCCTCTTCATACATGGCCACCAATAATCCTTTTTCAGGTCCAAATACATCTTAGTGGCCCCGGGATGGATCGAGAATTTCGATCGATGAGCCTCTTCCATCAAGATGGTACGCGTTCCACCCACGGACGGTATCCATATCCGACCCTGAAAAGTCATAAGCCCCCGACTATCGTTAACAAATTTCGATACCAGCCCAAGAACTCGCTCTCTCTTTTGACTTTCTGACCTCACAACTTCAGCCTGGGCCCCATGGATAGCATCCAACACCGGGGTCATCACTGTCAATCTCAAACAAACATCCCGCAATGGGGCGCCCTCTGCCCTTCGACTCAGAGCATTGGCTACAACATTAGCCTTGCCCAGGTGGTACAGGATCTCACAATCATAATCCTTGACCACGTCCAACCACCTCCTCTGGCGCATATTCGGGTTGGGCTGATCCATCAAATACTTCAAGCTCTTGTGGTCCGTGTATATCATACACCGAACCCCATACAAATAATGTCGCCACATCTTGAGGGCGAACACTACCGCTCCCAGTTCCAAATCATGAGTGGGATATCTCGACTCATGTGGCTTAAGCTACCTCGATGCATATGCTATCACATGCCCCCTCTGCATAAGCACCGCTACCAATCCGAATATCGATGCATCATAATATACCACAAAATCCTCCATCCCTTCCAGAAGGGCTAAAATTGGGGCCTCGCATAGCTTCTGGCGAAGTGTCTCAAATGAGGTCTACTGCTCCGAACCCCACGAAAATGCAACACCCTTCTGGGTCATCTTGGTGAGTCGCACAGCGATCTTGGAGAAATCTTTAATAAATCTCTGATAATAGCCGGCCAATCCCAGAAAGCTCCTGATCTCGGTGGGTGACCTCGGCACCTCCCACCTCATGACTGCCTTAATCATGGCCGGATCGACCAATATCCCATTCTGGTTGACGAGATGTCCCAAGAACTAAACCTCTCATAACCAGAACTCACACTTGGAGAATTTGGCATACAGCCTCTTCGATCTCAGAACTCCAAGGATCTCCCTCAAATGCTCCTCATGTTGTTCTCTGGACCTCGAATATACCAAAATATCATCAATGAATATGATCACCGACCGATCCAACATCGGCCTGCACACCCTGTTCATGAGATCCATGAACGTAGCTGGTGCATTGGTGAGCCCAAAAGGCATCACCACAAACTCGTAATGCCCATAACGAGTTCTGAATGCTGTCTTCTGGATATCTTCATCCCAAACCCTCATTTGATGATAACCCGACCTCAAGTCTATCTTGGAGAACCAAGATGCCCCCTGTAGCTAATCAAACAGATCATCGATCCTCGACAATGGATACCGGTTCTTGACCGTCAACTTGTTCAACTCCCGGTAATCAATACACATCCGGTGTGAACCATCCTTCTTCTTAACAAAAATGATCAGCGCTCCCCAAGGTGAGCTACTCGGTCGAATAAACCCCTTACCCAACAGCTCCTGAAGCTGCGAAGATAACTCCTGCATCTCTGGCGGCCCTAGGCGATAAGGTGCCTTAGCGATTGGTGCTACTCCCGGAACCAAATCGATACGGAACTCCACTTGCCTCTCTGGAGGCACGCCCGGTAGTTCCTAGGGAAAAACATCCAGAAACTCGCACACTATCGGAACTTCCTCAATCGAACTTGGCCTTCCCGCGGCCACGCGCGTGTCCAACACATAGGCTACGAACCCACTGCAGCCCTGCTGCAGACTCTGCCTCGCCCTGGCAGCCGAACAAAACGCTGACCCGCACCAAGTCCCCTCACCATACACCGTAAGTACTCCCCCACTACGGTCTCAGATCGTCACCAACTGACGCTCGCAGTCTATAACAGCTCCAAATCGGCTCAGCCAATCCATGCCCACTATCACGCACACGTCCCCCATCACAATCGGGACCAGATCTATCGGGAACTCCACCCCGAAGATCTCAAGGATACATCCTCGAATCACTTCCATAGCATACACTGCTCGCTCATCAGCTATGGACACTTGCAGAGGTCGACTCAACACCTCTCGACGAATACTAATGTGCTGACTAAATGCCAAAGAAACAAAGGACCGACTCGCACCCAAGTCAAATAATACCAAAGCAGGTACAGAACTCACAAGAAAAGTACCTACGCATATCATCATATAAGCACAATATCATAAACAAAAGATCAAATACGGAATACATACCAGCCACAACATCGGGCGCTGTGCGGACCTCCTCCGTAGTCAACTGAAAAGCTCTCCCACGAGCCTTCGGAGCCTCGGCCTTTGCCGGCCGAGCCTCAGTAACCCTAGCAGCCGGCGTAGATCCCTACACTGATCCCTGGTGTAGCTAAGGGCACTCGGCCTTCCGATGGCCGGTCAGGTTTGCAATGGAAGCAAACCATTAATCCCTTGGGGCAATCCTTAGCGATAGGCCCCTCCTTTCCACATTTGTAGCAAGCACCCAATCGACAGTCCCCCTCATGACCCTTGCCGCACTTCCCGCAAGTGCGGCCCTTCTGGCCTCCAGTCCTCGAATCAGCGGACTTGGTCCACTTGGCTGCCGGTTGAGACTGAGCCGGCCGCCGATGCATCCTATGAGACTCGGCCTCCTCCCTGGCTTGAGTCTCCAACTTAATCTCCCTCTTCCTGGCATTTTCCTGGAGCTCAGTAAATGTCTGGTACGTCGAGTTCGACACGAACTCCTGAATGTACCTCCTTAGAATACCCAGATACCGGCTCATCCGTGCCTGCTCAGTAGACACCTGCTCAGGGCAGAACATCGCCCTATCATGAAACTTCCGGGTGACCACAGTAACCGAATCATTACCCTGCTTGAGGGTTAAGAACTCCTGAACCAGCCGTTCCCTCTCCACCGGGGGAACATACTCGTCTCTGAACATGGTGGTGAACCTCTCCCAGGTCACCGCTGAAATCTCTGCAAGAGTGAAGTTCGTTGTCACAAACTTCCACCAATCCTTCGCTCCCAAGCGAAGCTGGTTCAAAGCGAACCGTACCCTCAGATGCTCCGGACATGAACACGTAAATAAGCATCCCTTAATGTCAGCAATCCATCTCATCACAGCGATCGGATCCTGCGTCCCATCAAACTCGGGTGGCTTCGTGTTGCTGAACTCCTGGAACAGCACCAAGTCACCTCCCTGAGGCCTAGCAGCAGCCACAGCTGCTGTAGCTGTAGCGGCTGCGGCCTCAGTCACAGTGGCATACCGCTCATCACAAGTCTTCAACAGCGTGGTCTTGATAGACCCAAACATCTCCGGAATCTCGGCCCTGATCGCCGCAGCCACCTCATCGTGGATCATCTGACGAAGCTCCTTGTCACTCACACCGCCCACCTCAGGCCTGTGGCGTGTCCCAACAATGATGCCTCTGAAATACAACAAAATTATCAGAGACTCGATCGAGCATACTCATACTCGATGACGCAACCTACTTGTCCTCCATTGTCCAAAAGATTCTTACTTGGGGTGTCCACTGATCCGGTGTCTTCAGTAGTACGGGCCCAATACTACTGACCACACCGTATCAGCATTCACTCCATGTCCTCCTCCTTGGATCCTGGATTACGAGTACTCTACTCTCATGAGCTCCTAACTGCCATCTACCCACTCTCAAAGCATCTTAGCAGCAGAAATCTCCTAGGCTAAGGCATCACAAATCAGGCCACTCTAGTCCTAATATGTATACCTAGCCTACTCTAGCATGCATAGTGTAACATAACACATCTCATAACATATAACGTAAGGGTACTTTTGGGGATTCATCGTTCGGGTGCTGGCTTATCGTACACACGGCTCTGCTCTGTTTATCTCAAAACTCTTTTTACTCTTTTCAAAAATGTTACTTCCTTAACAAAAATTTTCCTCAAATCCTTGGTTTGAGTTCAGATACGCCCGAAGACGCATCCGAATCCCTCAAACAAAGGCTCTGATACCAAATTGTAACGCCGTAAAAATTTGAAACAAATTTTCACTTTTGAAAACCATAAAACATCCTTTACATTCATTAAAGCGTTGTATCATCATTGTATCACTACAAAACCCCAAGATCAGATTATATATATAAACTCGCATGTGCGTGTGTGTACGAGTCATGCTAGCGCCTTCCCGTGCTCATCGCTAGTACCTGAAACACATAACACAACAACTGTAAGCATAAATGCTTAGTGAGTTCCCCAAAATACCACTTACACACATACGCCTTTCTAGGCCATACTCCATACGACCTTCCGGTCCATGTGTCTCATGGGACTTCCGTCCCAACTCGGTAAACCTTTTGGCCTTACCCGTGTCGACCTTCCGGTCCATAACTCCCTGACCTTCCGGTCCATATCATAATGCCCTCCGGCACATATCATAATGCCTTCCGGCCCATATCATACATAGCATACATATCACATACATAACGCATACCAAACATGCAACGCCCATCGTACAAAACATGCATCTCATAACATACAAGACCTTCCGGTCACACATAGGTACCTTTCCAGGTACATTATAGTGAGAAGACTCACCTCGTATGATGTCTAGAATCTCATGTGCTCGATATCTCTAAATCTCGAAAAAATCACCTAGCCCCGCCTATTCATAACAAATAATTATTCTGATTATTATCGGCTTCCAAGGCTATGCTACGTCCTTTTCCACTATCCCATAGAAGGGTAAAAGACCATTTCACCCCTCCCTGACTCGAAAGTCCACATGTTGACCAAAACCCTAAATGCATAATTTGGATGCAAAGAGAAAAGTTAATGCAAGTCACAACTCCCCCAAAAAATTGTTATCATGGCTACAAATGACTATATCCATCATACTTTCCTATCAACAAAATTGGAAGAAGCAATAAAACAAACAGGTGGTGGGTGTGAGAAAAATTGTCTTCTTTCATGAAATGTGCATAATAACGAACCATCATATGTCCTTTGTCCTTTGGATAGTATTAGAAAAATATAATAAACACAAAATAAAAAAATCAATTTTGAATATTTTTCGGTGGAAATCTACAACTGCAGTAGATAATAGTACAATCAATCAAAAATGGGGAAGCCAAGGAATAAGGAAAAACGTAAATTGATAAGATAACAAATAATTTTATGAATTTCAGAAAGAGTAGAAACCTTGACATCGATTGTAAATTTCTTATTAAGAACAGGGAAAGAATTTGAGAATGAGTAGAAACCTCTTTCAGATACTCTACCCATTTCAGGCGACGTAACTTAACACCCTAATAGCACCACCGCTATATCAGTAACCATTGACTTTGCCGCCCCCAGTAAAGGTGCTAGATATTCCTCTATGTACACCACATCGACAATGATTAACATGTCAAAAGGCAGTTTTAGGGGTTTGATTTGGTCCGAATTAGTCCAGTGGAGTTATACCGTTTATAACATCTTACCTTACAAAATTTTGTTGCATTTGAAATTATGCTTCAGTGTCGGCATGACGGGTATGATGTCGATAAGGACAACGTATTTGAGGCCAAGAAGTTACAGATCCATGGTGGTTACACCACAACCGGTATCCAGTTCAACAACGCGTTTATTGTAGACGTAAAGGGAGGTTGCGTAGGAGTTGCGACGATGGAAGTAGAAGAGAGCCAACGCTCGATGAATTTCACTAGGACGAGGGGGCAAAGTGTGACGGTAGTTCCGACGTTCGCCGGAAAGCATCTCCATTCATCATCACCGATGGATCCATCCAATTCTCCCTTCTTTTCGTCAATTCTCACAATAGAAAAAAAGATGGGAGAGTCAACTGCGAACATAAAAGATAGAAAGATAGAAAAGAACAAGGCGGGTTTTCAAAATTTTGGGGATTTTTGTTTCCCCCGTTAACAAGAGAGGCGCGTTTCATTAAAATTATAAAGCGACACTTATAGAGGGCGCGCGTTTAAGATAAAGTGCCCTCCGTGTTTTTTATTTTTTCTCTTAAGACACTAATTTAAGGACACGCAATAATGCATGACCTAAATCCTTCAAATTTTTGAATAGATGACACTACTTTAAGGTCACTCTCTTTTGCGTAATATAAATCTTCTCGTGTCGTGGTTTGCGCATCATTAAAGGCATATATTCTAGTAGTGTATGTTGTACCAATCTTAGACAATTCATAAGTTACAAAGATATATGATTATTTCATATACGGAAAATCTCAGCATTCAAGGATGTCTCTTCAGTATCGTATATCTCTATGTCTCTCTGATGAGCTCACCGAAATTTGGAAGCCTCATCATCTCAAATTCTCTTAGTTAAATGTTCATTAGATTAATTTGTGTCAGTTTTATTTGAATATATACATGGTGTTTGTTGATTTCTCTCATAATAGAACAAACAATTGTTAAATTTGTTACTATGGTTTGATTGTTAAAATGTTTATTAGATAGTTTATGGCAGATTGTTTGAGGTGGAAATTTTAGTGCTTTATTTTGTCATAATTGGTGTTGCTCTCAATTTTGGTGTTATTTCTATATGTCTTTATAATCACATAGGTTGAAGATACTAATCGAAGGTGCTTATGTCAAGACTTGAAGCTGGATGCATTCACATTTAGTTTAAAATTAGTAAACTTAGGTTGCTTGATTTGTTAGTCAGTTGTGTTTTCACAAAGTTCAATGCGGTAAGTAGTTTAGCAAAGAAAATTTTCTAAAACTTCGTTTTCATAATTGGTGCTGCTCTCAGTTTTGGTGTTATTCTTAAATTTCTTAATTTACTTGTGTATAGCCTTTTTGTTGTTGGTTAGTTGTTCTAAGTGCTAATGTGCTCCCTGTTTGTATAGTTTTGGCTTGTAATCTATTTTTGTTTCATACCACAAACTTAATTGTAGAATCACAATTAATTGTTCAATTTTAGATTTTTCAAACATTATCGTACGTTAAATTTTTGTATTTGAAACCTAATTTGTTATGCCCCATGTATATACAATATATTTTATGAGTATATATATATATATATATATATATATATATATATATATATATATATATATATATATATATATATATATATATATATATGAAAATAGTTTTTTTCTAGTTTTACAATTCTTTGTTTTTAAATACAATAAGGGCATCATAAAGTTTCTTTGCCTAGGGCATATAAAGCCTATGGACCGACCCTGGCTAAAGATATTATGCCTAGTTGTAAGCTATGATATTATGGCTAAGAGTTATAATGTCCGATAGTCTAGGAAGAGATAATAACTAGATGTTATAATTGCCAAATCCCTAGGATAGCGTAATACCTAGAAGTTATGTTGGTCAAATAGAAAGATATGTGCTTTATCTAATCGTTACTTTGCCCACATATTTTGTTTTCAAATAACCATAATTAGGGTGTATATATATATATATATATATATATATATATATATATATAGATAGGATCAGGTGAGGTCTCGTGAGGACACCATAAAAAAATTGAAAAAAAATCTAAAATAAATACAAATCATAAAATCGAGCATAGATCTATGTCTGAGAGAAAAACAATTGGAAAAAATTGGATCATTAAAATTGAACCATGGATCATAATGATGCAAAATAAAAAATTAAAAATGAATCATGTATCAATTTTAATGATGTAAAAATCTTTTTTCCAATTTTTTTCTTAGAGATATAGCTCTATGCTCGATTTTATGATTTGTATTTTTTCTAGATTTTTTTTTCTTCAATTTTTTTAAGGTGTCCTCATGAGTCCTCACTTTTAAATGAGTCCTCAGAGGAATCGGACCCTATATATATATATATATATATATATATATATATATATATATATATATATATATATATATATATATATATATATATATATTGTTGGAACCTGAAAGTGAACCTCTGGCAATCTCTAATCTTTTGATAGTTCCGAAGTCAACCTCAGTTCCGAAAAGAAGTTCAGTTGAAGATATTCCGAACGTAGTGAAGGGATTTCGGATTGAAAATTCTGTCTGGAATGACAATATGTCTGAATCAATATATTTTCCATCTCTATTAATTGTATTTGTCTTTTAGTTTGCTTTAACATGTCATAGGACTTATTCTCTTTTGTCTAACTTAGATAATTAGAGTGTTAGAAGTAACTATATTATCTAGTTCTATGTATGTATTTGGTCAGTATAATGTAATCTGTTCTCCTATGTATAGGAGCCTTTAATGTTAAATCAAACGACAGATTGCTTCACTAAAGATGGACTTTCTCATTTAATTCACTTCCATCTTTCTTTCAAATCAATTCTCTCAAACATTCTTCTTGTTCATTTATTTCTTTGCCTTGATCATTAACTTCTTACTTATCATATGAATTGAATACTTTGCTGAATCTTCAACTTCAAGTCTTGACTGGTCCTGCCAGAAATGATTGGAATCTTCTTTTAGTAGCAAACATTGATCTTAATATTTAACTCAAGGTTTGAGTTTTCAAACCTTGTCCCTGTGCAATCAGTTCTTGTTCTCACAATTGGTATCATAGCTTAAGTGGTTGTTCTTTGAATCCATAAGATCATTTTATAGTTGATTTGAAATTACCTTTGTATTTCAATAATTTATGTGTTCAGGATAAAAGTTCTTCTATATACCACTTTTTCTTGAAGATATTTTAATTTCAATGGCTGCTTCTAATCCTCAACAAATGTATTCAATGCAAATAGAAAATAGCGTGGGTAGCCCTACACGTGCCCCATTGCTAGTTGTTGAAGAGTATGATCACTGGAAAGTTAGAATGGAGAGATTTTTACTTTGAAAATAAAAAGGTGAACCTATTTGGAGATTCGTTAAAGATGGTCAACATGTTCCAGTTTGAACAACCGTTAGAGATGTTGCTACAACTCTCATGTGCCAAGAAGAACAGTGTCCAACACCACTTATTGCCGATGATCTTGAAAAGCTGCATGCAGACCAAGTTTCCTTTTCGGAAATGATGTTTGGTGTACCACCATCACTCTTTGAGCATATCAAGCTATGCAAATCTGCAAAAGAGATTTGGGACACACTCCAGGACCTGTTCGAAGGATCAGAGAACATGAAGGATAAGCATCTAACATCTGTTGTCAACAAGTTTGACACTTTCACTACTTCACCCAGTGAATTTGTTGCCTCTGCTTCTAACAGATATCGAATCGTTGTTAACAACATGACTTCTCATGGAATTGTACGAACCCCACATGAATAAAAACTCAAGTTCATCAACAGCCTCGGAAAGAGATGGGGAAATGTTAAGTTATGTCTTCAGAGTAATGGATCTCTAAAAAAAATTAAAGCTTTACCAACAATTCGATGAACTCCAAGGTCATGAATCAAACGTTGCACAAACCTTAAGAGAACTCTCCGGAGGTCCTCTTGATCTTGTTAGTTCCTTTGAATCATCTACTCTTAACCTTGCTATTTCGGACCCTCTTTCGGTTGTTGTTCCATATATCCCTCATGTTCAACCTTCATCTCTAACCATGCCTATTCTAACGAACAATCACTATCAGACTCATAATGATCTTGATCCTAAAGCAATGGAGTCTGAACTTCGTTTCCAACAAGAATTTTCTTTACTTTCCATAAAATACAAGTGTCATTTCAACCCAACTCACAAACCATACCAAAATCATTTTCATGCTCCTCACCAAACTAATCCTCAGCCTTTCAACAAACCCTCAGAAAATCCACCGTCCTACAAACCTAACCTTCCTACACCAAATCACACTTTGGAATCATATCAGACTTCGAAATTAGAAAAACCTAAGATCGTGTATCATGAATATTGACATGCAAACCACTTCACAAAAGACTATTTAACCGAATTTCCTCATAAACCCAAAGTCAAAGTTTCAGCCTACTATGCACGACGAGCTCAAGAAATGGCTTCAAGTGATAAAGCCTTTATGATCACTGTATCAAGAGATGTGGAAGGGTATTGGTCATCAGAGGACGATGATGATGTAAGATCAATCAAAAATATGTGTTTGATGGTAAGACAATTAGTTGAATGTGATGAAGGTTACTGGTCTTCTGGGTCAGAAGAAGAAGATGATGATGTTGATCCAAACTACTGCAACATGGCTACGAATGATCCTCCTGGCAGAAGGATCGTCTAACAGGTAAAATCCATGATGTCTGATAATAATTTTGACTTGTCTCTTTATGATACTTATCTAACCCAGATCCAAACAGATATGAACACAATCTATAGAGCCTATGAGTCCGCCATAAAAGCCAGTGAGAAGATGGAAAGTGTAACACCTGGTTCCTGGTACGTATTTGTAAATAAGTATTTTTGCATTTTGGCCTGGGACTCAGCGAGTTGGTGGCCCAACTCATCGAGTAGAAGCACATTGGACATGGGAGATAAGTGGATGACTCGACTAGTCAGGGACCGGACTAGATGAGTCCGTGCTGTCTGGACAAAAACCCTAATATGCGGGTTTGCACCCTATATAAACGCCTTAACTCAGCCTCCCTTGTCCCTAACACTCTCCTAGAGCTGCATAACGAAACCCTAGTTGTTTGTGTGTGTGTGTGTGTTAAGGCCATTTTGGTGCTTTTGTTGACTTGTGATTCTTGGAGGGTAGAAGAAGAGCTTGAGTATTCGACTTGGGGCTTGTAGATCCAGAAATCTCATTCCACCTTCAGCTTAATCAAGGTAAAATGCCCCTGCTTTGGTCTATCTTTTGGTGGTTCATCTTTGGATTGTAGATATTGGGTGCATTTAGGGCTTTTCAAGCCGTTTTTGGATTTAAGTAGTGTTATATGGACTCTAGCATCAGATCTGGGCCTTAAGAGGGGTCTCATGGCATAAAGGTGCCAACTTTAGTGCCATGAGAGCCCCATGCACATTGTAGGACCATTTATATGGGTTTTTGAGCTACAAACCCCATGCATGTGCACCAAGTTTGGAACTTTACGTATAAAATGGACGTTAGGAGGCCAGATCTATGGTATTGATGTGTTGGACCTCATTTAAATCGACTGTATGGAGTTGGTCAAGATTGGACTTGGCGAGTTTTTCTTGGCACTCAATGAGTCGGTGACCATTGTGCACCAAACCCTTCCTGTGAATGGGTGAATGTTAGGAGGGAAGTCCCTTGTGGGTTTAGACGCGAAAAGGGGACCTGGGAGTTGTAACGACCGAAAAATTCCAACCAATTTAAACTTTTCAAAAACAACCCGATTTCATTAAATTATTACAAAAAGGTTTTCAATACAATTAAATTAAAGTATTCCCAGAATCACATCACATCATAAACATGAGGAGCGGTACGATCATGCCTTCGCCTTGCCACGGTCTCCTAAAGAACCTGAAAAACATAAAACCACAACTGTATGCCCGAAAGCCTAGTGAGATATCCCCAAAATACCAACCACATATACCATACACGCATAACATGCCATATCATATCCGATCACGAATAGCCATGCACTTCGAGTCTACTGTGTGACTGGTCCGCCGCACCGGCCAACAGTCCACCTGGTCCACCCTCCGAGTCTAGCCATATACATCGATTCTACAGTGTGATTGGTCCGCCCGCACCGGGCCTTCAATCCACCTGGTCCACTCTCTGAGTCTACAGTATGACTGGTCCGCCCGCACCGAGCCTTCAGTCGGCCTGGTCCACTCTCCAAGCCTCGACACGTCTGGTCCGCCCTTTTGGGGCCTACAGCCTATCCGGAACGCTCACTGGGCCTTCGGGACAACCGGTCCACCCTGGATATCTTGGCCTACAGCACAAAGCAGGACCCGCCTCAACCCAACTCCAGTCCAAACAACAATTTGCACATAAACATACAATCATATGATAACTCACAGTCAACAAACCGATCAAACAGATCACATAACATATCATCATCCTAACCAGGATACCGACCTAACCGGTCACTGGCATAGCATCACCCTACATCTCTGGATACCGACCTCGACCAGGTCTCTAACATATACCATCCTAGCTACCAGGATGCAACATATCAAAGCGATATCATAACAACAAATACCCGGATGTCAATCCGTTAAAGGGCCGACCTTGGTGCCTTAGACCCTGTTCATATAGTGAGGATAAGTCACCTCGAAATTGCCGAATGAACAGATAAACCCAAGCTACTCCAACCACTGATACGATCTCCAACACTGGCCAACACCAAGACACTGAACACAAAACAATATTCAACAATTACCAAAATGCCCTTGGAAAATAACTGGTTAACCCTTGGCCAAAGCCAACCCCTGACTGACTCTACTTGCCGAGTACACATACACAGAATCTCCCCCATCCGCGACTTAACTCGCCGAGTCACCCCAAGACTCGCCGAGTCCAGCAACTATGAGTCCTTCCTCACTCGACTCACCGAGTCATCCCTTGACTCACCGAGTCACAACTCAACCAGAAGAAACTTAGACCTCACGACCAGACTCGCTGAGTCCAAGAGCAGACTCGTCGAGTCTAAGGCTATCTTCAACCTACTCGCTGAGTACACCTTTGTGACTCGCCGAGTGCCTCTAGATCTCATCCCAAACAGAACCTTCCAGGCCATGCAATTGATCTAAAACGTAGATCTAGCCTCCTACAACCCATCCATCACGTATAGTGGCAAACTTTACGTGAATCCAAAGAGATCTAGGCATTTTACACTTTAGGGCTAGGGTTGGGACATGATGGCTTCACTAATCACTCAAGAACAGGGACTTTAGCGCACTTTAGACCTCCTCCACTCCAAATCTGAGGTAGCAACCTCATATCTACTCTTCAAACTCAAGATACCACAAGCTAAACCTCCCATACATTCCAAGAATAATGGATCTAGAAGAATAATAGCCCAAGAACGAGATTATACCTCAAAAGGAAGCCCCAACAGCAATGAAATCTGAATCTAAGCAAAGCCCCTTGCTCGAAGCCTCCTAACTCTCCAAGATCTTCCTCCAAATCTCTTTTCCAAGGTTCAATTGCACTCCAATCCTTCACAATCACGTTTCTAGGGTTTTCTGGACTTAAGGGAAGGTAAGGAGGCTGGGGAGAGGGTATAATGTCCTTTATATAGGCCTCATCCTCCGAAATTAGGGTTTTATCCACTCAGCGCCTACTCGCCGAGTCCAGCTGCCAACTCGCCGAGTCGGCCACTTAACACGCGACCAAAATCGCGACCCTACTCGCCGAGTCCACTCGTGGAATCGCCGAGTTGCCCTTTCCAATTTACTCTTTTAACCCTTCAAATTTACTCTTGGTATTCTGGGATGTTACAATTCTCCCCCACTTAAATTAGGCTTCGTCCTCGAAGCCTACGACAACTCAACTCCAGAAATACTCCCGCAACGCACCACCTGGCATTAACCAAACCAGTTTCCTCAAAGCACAACCATAGAAACCCGAAACTCACTTTCTCCTTTCTTGCGGTGTCCTGACCACCGTCTCAAGCCGGCCACCGGCTTTACCCTCTGATAACCTCACCCACCAGGCTCCACATTTATCAACCGAGTACCACTCCATGGTACTTTTCTCGATCCTGATCACCACAATCACTTGACTCTTACGAGCTAGATATAACTCTGAACCACCGGGTTCCTGATCCGAGTCCAACTTTATCCACACCCTGCTGACAGAATGACACATTCTTCAGCCTCAGAGCAACTCCCATTTGTTCTCCTCTTGCAATCGCATGCACATACTAAACTAGCCCTAGCACTCTCGGGTTGGGAAAGCCCGTCACACTAACGACATCTCCAAACATCCCCCAGGATGAACCACCATTACATACACAATTCCCTGATCAGAATCACACTGGGAGCCCAAGACTCCCTCCCTACATCCCTTCTGTGCCTCTTGGCTCTACACCCGCGTAATTCCTTCCACGACCTCATCAGATTGTTGGGTTTTGAGCATTGTAACACTCCTAAGTGTACATGCAACCCTAAATACCTTGGATCTATGTTTTCTCTATTATACATGCAAATAAGAACATCCAAGGTATTATCCTAATCTAGCATACAAAACAATGACTATAGCAAGATAGAATACATACCTCTTTGGTGTAGAATGTCTTCATGAAGCTTGAGTGCCTAGTGCCCCAAGTGTGACACCTCAAATGGAATCACAATCATCAAAACATTTGGAATGACTTGAGAGAATTCTACACTCATCAAAATCGGCTAGCCCTTTCTTCACACACACTAGTTTGATTCTAGTGGCCAATTTTGGTCAAGAATAAGATGCTTATATAGTTAGGGTTACACCATGTAAACCCTAATTGACATGGCCTTTCATTTCCATGATCCATGGGTACAAATACACCATGGAGCATCCATGGACCATCCTATGGGTTTTAGCCCAACTTGATTATCCATGGAGCATTAGCCCACTATACAAGTATGGATGATTTACACAATCAACCCATATATTTAATTAGTCTTCTTTTGATCACTTAATTAATCCTAGATTAATTCTTGATCAATACTAATTAAATAATCTTATTATTCTTATTATTAATATACTAGAACTTATAATATATTAATAACCATAAGTGTCTTATTTCTCTCATTATAGTCTATCCAAGTGCATGATGGTATGCAACCCAAATGGACCATGCCGGGTCGGGTCAAGTCTTACCAATTATAGTTATGGACTTAGACATTAATCCAACAGTCTCCCACTTGGATAAGTATAAAACTATTATTGCGTATGACTTTAGGAACCAACCGGCAATCGTAGCTCTCAAAAGCTTCTGTCGAACTCTGACCTTGTCGATGAACTCTGACCTTTGTCAGTGACTTGTCCATTAGATAAGGGATCATATATTCCTCCATTCTAGATATCATATGGACCGAGACATGGATTATAATCATTCTCTCTGTCCATTTGTTGTTTCCCGATTTCCGATTTATGACGACTGACTAATTGAACAAATCAAATCAGTCCTGGCCCGGCCGAGCACTTCCATTTGTCATCATCAAATCATCGAGGGGCCCACAGATATCGCTTTTATCCCGAAGGTAAAAGGAACGGATAAACTTCGACTCATATGGCTTGTTCTACTACTTGTTGAATCATACACAAAGGCACGTTTTATAACACCGAGTTACCGTATGCGTTTACGTGCAATCAATGTACTATCAACTCATAGTAACAACTCATATCTCTAGGTTTGAAGAATATAAGATATTATCGTCTCATGATCACTCGTGATAAAATCCATGAAGTGATTCCAATGAGCGCGGGTTGAATCCAATACTCAGAACTTATGAGCACTCATGATTGTTGTAGCCTTGTCCAACACCTTAGACCTCTACAACCCATCATGACAGTCTTAATTCATATCTACTTCCAACATATGACCGATTGTGGATGGTTTGAATAACTTAGTCATTCCGGAAGAATAACCCAGTTTATTCGGGAAGTCAAAACATGCAAAATGAAACACAATAATAATTGAATCCAATATGGTATCAACTCTTTGAACATAAATAAAACACCTTTTATTTATCACCATATGATTACACATTATTCATTGTATACTGTTTCAGCTATCAACTTTATTCTTGAATTTAAAACAATAGTTGTCCCATGCTCCAAGCATGTACACTATATTTTCTTAAACACTAGTCATGCCATACACCAAGTATGCATACTATGTTTGTCTATGATCTTTACTTTGTGAACTAGATCAATTGAACATAACTTCAATGATTCTCTTTTCACACTCCCAAATCCTTACTGCAAATGCAAGAATTCCAAATTCATGCCATTTACAGAAATCTGGTAGATTCTAAACTTATATGCAGTGATCCTCTTGTAATGATTATGCACAAAGTCATAAAGACTTGACAACAAACATTCCAGAGCATTCCAAAGGAGATCAACTCCTTGGAAACATCCTTCTTGCATTAAGTTTCCTTAATCTTACACAGATTGAAATTTCTAACTTTGAAACATTTCCAGATTCCATTTTTGACTATCACTTCTGACCAAGAATTGCCTCCTTACAGACTATGTCAATATGGTCCTTCCAGAATTATCACTATACTTCCAACTGTCCTTGAGCAACCAATCTTTGGTAAACCTTAGATTGTCCTCGACAATTGTTTAATCCTTTTAGTCATATCCACTTCTAAACCTTTTCCCTTCTTAATGCCCTAGGCATTTGGAAAATTTTAGAAAGGATGAATATACCACATGTAATCGATCCTATATCCGAAGCATATGGGAATCGATTAATGATGTCTCACATAAAGACTAAACCAGTCTTTTGCTATAATATGTCCATTTCAATTTGCCAAGTTCTCATAATTCAGATTATGAAAAGGGATGCCGTAATCATAATCGAATTTTAGAACGCAAATAGTGGATCCATATACAGAATTTCCTTATGTTGAGCCATTCCAACATGAAATTCATATATATCCTTGACTAAATGATTGAAACCTCACGATCTAAGCTTATAGATTTGAGATGAAGTATAATTTCCTCTCCCTTAATTATAGCAAAACAACTTTTCCAACCCCTGCAACCTCACGAATTGAAACTTTTTGTTTTCTATAATTAACATTGCTAACTTGCAATACTTATCATAATGATCATGCTCCCACTAACATGATGATTATTAGCATAACACTTATGCTCCCACTAGCTTTGACATGTACTCAGAAATCAGCTGGACTTCTAGAAATCAATACTTCATTGACTTTCTTACCAAAGTTCAGATTTCTGATACTAGATTGTTTTGATAAAACTTTATCAAAAATCATACACCTTCCCTTAGATAGCACACTTGTGTGTCTAAACAGTTATGAAGAGGTATGCCGTAATCATAATGGTTAGACCTTTTTGCCACTTCTCACAAGTCCATATTAGTGTGCCGGTTAACCACACGCGCTCCACTAACGACTTTGAGAATGCAAATATCACAATTGCTATCTAGATAAAATCTACTTAGTGAAAGTGTTTCCTCACCATCATTTTCATGAATCGGAGAGAAACCTTATGACACTTAGATTTAATGGTGTATGTGTTCTTATCCATGTGAATTGTCAAAACCATAGACACAAGACAAGGATGATGACAAATCCAAAACCATATGGATTGAACTCAATCTTAATTTCTTGCCACCTGGCAGCTCAAGGGCCTGCCATTGCTTCCAAGTTGTTATGCAACCAATTGAGAACTCTAAGAACTCATATGCAAAGCCAACTTTAACTGGAATGGGCACAGAATATGTCAACATGATAGGTTATAAACCTCAAGTCGTGTGCTAGTGAAGAACTTTAGGTTTTATTCTTGGTTAGTTCTTGAGACTTTCAAGACCTTTAAGACTCCCACTGTCCTCTTGACATATAAGACTCCCTTGTCAAATATCCAAGAGATAGTGCAGATTCTAATCAAGACAAACACTTCACACAATTGGCCTTAGTTGGTCTTTGTTTTATCCAAAACATCACAACTTACCAATTTCAAATGTACAAGAGTAGAAAACTTTTACTCTTACATTTGACAAGTGTTTTAAACCTTCTTTGAGACATGTCACTCAAGTTACAATCTTGGAGTATGACTCTAAGACTGGTATTGGAACGAAGTATGACTCATCTTCTTGATTTAATCATTTCAACAATTCAAGTTTCCTCTTCTTAGTCATAAGAATGCACTAAGATTTCCTTAGAGAACTAATTGTGCTATGGTTTCTTAATCATTAAGATGATCACAAAACTAATACTAAAGTACTCTCCCATCTTTTCAGATTTGAGAAACTTTTATCCTTCTGCCTAAGTTCTTATTCGCTCTGCCATACATTGGAACCTTTTCCAATGTCTCAGAGTTACACTTAAGCTTGTAAGTATAATCATATTTACTGAACTTTAGTAAACTATGACGAATAGTCTTATCAGTCTTTTGTGGTGGACTTAATCAGTGCACAAGAATGTGTACTCGATCCCTTAGTCCTTTACTTGACTCACACATCCATGTGACCGAGTAATTAGTCTTAATTTTTTCCAATACTTGAAAGTTCTCATTCATCATGCTATACAACTTGCATGATTCCAAGTTCCGGTCCAATTAAAACTTGGGTGATGAGAATCTTTGCTTATTTGGTAAATCTAGACATTACCACAAATGAAAGAATCAATTTCATATTTCCACTCTTGCTCTTAACGGAATCATATAAGCAACAATTTTCCCTCAAAAATGCCATTGTAAGGATATTTTTAAAATAAATAAAATAAAAAATTTTCCTTTTATTTTAAAACTTTGCGGAAAAACATATCCTTACAATCCATATGAAAACTTGTTGTTATCTATTCCTAAGTAATATCTCATAACTCCTAAGAAGTAGCTCAAGAATCCGATTTTTAAGCTATGCGATAGAAATCCATCTACGCCATCAGATTCAGCATATTCTTACTTTAAGTTTCTTCACTTTTCTTTGATTCTTAAACATCACCATGTGACCCAGTCACATCATGTATCAAGAATCTCAGAATAGAAACTTAGCAGAGTTAGATAGTGGACTTTACCTGAAGTAGAGTCAAACTTATTGACTTTAACATCCTTAGGTAAATTTGACAGTTTTGCAACCAATGCCCCTTCCTTTGGCAATATAAACATATGGACCGTTTGATAATGGTACACGAGACTATCACAGACTTAGCTTTTCTCTTTACCATTTGGTCAACCGAGTTGACTATGGCCGATCCCTTTCCACTGGGAAGAGAATGCTTTACTAGATATCCAATGTCATCATTGTCAATGTCCATAAGGTTTTAGGAAGTTGATCTTAGCAAATAGATAAGATCATTAAGGGTCTTGTCATAGTCTGTTTCATAGGTGTTCCAAAAGAACTCACTATGTGACTTAGAAAGTAGTTGAACCACCAACTTTCTCAAGACTTTGACACCCAAATCTCCCGGCTTGTCAATATGTGACTACATCTCCAAGATGTGACCATACCTAGACCTTGCCTTACCAATAGGGCTTGAGTGACCTTCAGCTTTTTTAAGAACATGTGGGTTAGGGAGAATAATTGGAGGAGGAGAAAGACGTATGATATCCATGGGACATCATCTTCATTAGGAAACCTTGTTTCAAGAGATTTGGGAAGATCATAGGTGTCTAAACCAGACATCTTTTGGGAGATATTCAAGATAGTTGATTTAAAGTCCTTAATATGACACCCAATATGAAATATTAAGGCTAGGACCCAACAAACTATTTTATAACTTAGAAGAGGTATGCCGTAATCCAAGCTATAAAATATTTGAAGGTAGGTGAATGATGATTCACCAATTTCCACCAAGATAAACGAAATGTATTATTAGGTTTTAATTGGTTTTGAATCTCCTAGATCTTTGAAATTCATTGAACTGTTCAAAGGCATGTTTCAATCTCGAGTGTGCCCTTCAGGTTTTGTGACTGGGATGCCGAGGATCACAAAACAAGGTGTGAAGTAACCATGCAAATTACTTGGTACCCTTAAGTGTTTACCCCTCAATCGATGTGCCGGTTAACCACACATGCTCCATCGATACTATGATAAACATTAAGTCACCCTTTACCTACCTTGTTAACTCCAAGTTAGTGTGCCGGTTAACCACACACGCTCCACTAACGACTTAGACAAAGTGTAAAGTGTAATTTCATGGGTTAGCACCTTATTCACATTTTTCCTAAGTAACTAAGATTGGGTATTATTAAGAGTTTAGTTACTTAGTATTTATCATTAATACTTTTAATGAAAGGAGAATTTATAAGTCCTTGTCTTACCCGTTCGGCTAACGACCCTCCACCGGTCAAGCAAGCGGTGGGTGAGAGTGGACACCCATTAAGTTGCCATTTTATAGGCAACAACCTTATACCCACCTTATAGACCGGCTTCGTGAATGAGGCGTACTAGCGGTAAGACTGACTTTACTCTTATACATATATATATTATTAACTTATAATATTATAAAGTATAAGGGTTGAATTTTAACTTTTAAAATTCTAAGGGCTAACTTGAAATTAAAGTATTCATAAGTGAAAACTTTTCAAATTCCAAAACTTGAGGGCAAGTTTTGAAACTATTCAAAACTAATTAATTCCATAACTTATGTGTTTAAAGTAGTTTTATTCCAAAAACTCTTCAAGTTCCATAACTTGAGGACAAGTTATGGAAGACTTTAAACTAATAAAAGAACTAACTTTTTCTTTATTTTATAACTTATGGATTTAATTATGGTTACATATTTTCCTTTAATGAAGTGACTCTTGAACTTCCATAACTTGAGGACAAGTTATGGAGTCATAAAAATTATTCAATGACACAAGACTCTTCATTTTGTAACCATTGCCAACTCTTATGAATTTTATGAGACTTTAATGTGACTCTTCATGTAACTTGAGGACAAGTTACACAAACACATTTTATACTCAACTCTTAGATTAAAATGGATTGAAAACAACTATTTCAATTAACTTTTCTATTAATCTAAGCAACTCATAAGTACAAGATAATTCAAATCAAACTTTTTCATGTAATTAGTCTAAGCCTTAAACTAATACAAAACATGAATCTATTGACAATTATCTTTGAAAATGGATTAGCATGAACATTACCACATCAAAAACAAGTTTATAAGTTCAAAAACAACTTAGGGTAACGTTCCTAGTCCATTTCTAGCCAAAAAACTCGAAAATATGCTGTCTGGGGGTCCAACTCGTCGAGTGCATGAACCAACTCGGCGAGTTGGATCGAATTGATCACATTTTAGGCATGGACTCGCTGAGTCCTCTGATGGACTCGCCGAGTCTGATGATCAGACAGCACCAAATTCGTTTTTTCAGCTTCTATTGCAGGTATAACAAGAAAACAAGCCTAGGCTCTGATACCACTGTTGGGTTTTGAGCATTCTAACACTCCTAAGTGTACATGCAACCCTAAATACCTTGGATCTATGTTTTCTCTATTAAACATGCAAATAAGAACTTCCAAGGTATTATCCTAATCTAGCATACAAATCAATGAATGTAACAAGATAGAATACATACCTTTTGATGTAGCTTGATGTCTTCAAGCTTTAAGAGCTTAGCCCCAATAGTGTGGAAGCCTCAAGTGGAATCACAATCACCAAAACACTTAGAATAGCTTGAGAGAATTCTCCAACTCATGAAATTGGCTAGCCCTTTCACTTCACACTCTAGTGTCCGATTTGGTCAAGAATAAGATGCTTATATAGTTAGGGTTACACCATGTAAACCCTAATTGACATGGCCTTTCATTTCCATGATCCATGGGTACAAATACACCATGGAACATCCATGGACCATCCTATGGGTTTTAGCCCAACTTGATTATCCATGGAGCATTAGCCCACTATACAAGTATGGATGATTTACACAATCAACCCATATATTTAATTAGTCTTCTTTTGATCACTTAATTAATCCTAGATTAATTCTTGATCAATACTAATTAAATAATCTTATTATTCTTATTATTAATATACTAGAACTTATAATATATTAATAACCATAAGTGTCTTATTTCTCTCATTATAGTCTATCCAAGGGCATGATGGTATGCAACCCAAATGGACCATGCCGGGTCGGGTCAAGTCTTACCAATTATAGTTATGGACTTAGACATTAATCCAACACATACAACTCATATAGTTCTGGAATATGATAGATCTAGGCTAATGGAGACTACTTGCTCATAAAGTCTCCATCTTGGGACCAAAAACCCTAGAAATTGGTCCAAGGAGTACATCATATAAACTACAAGGCAAGATCTGAACTTTTTACCTCAGGAAGTAGCTCCAACTTTGTAGTCCTCAGATCCACACTTGTCCACTAACTTATAGCCTCCATAATGGTCTCCTCTTCTCTTTCACCACCTTGAAATGGCACTTTGGAGCTTAGAACACTCACACCCAAGCTAAAAACGAAGGAAATGCTCTCTTAGGGTTTCTTTCTGAAAGATGGTGGCTGAGGGACAAGACCATCTCATTCCTTTTATAGTCCTCAAGTCATATTAGGTTTTTGAATCTGGGCCGGTTACGCCCGGTGTAACCTTAGGTACGCCCAACGTACCCGGATGAAATCCGCATACAAGATAAGCATGGGAGTACGCGCAGCGTACTCCTTGTACGCCCAACGTACTCACCAACTTAACACTCAACACAAAGGACCCAATATGATAACTTGGAAAAGATGAAGGGTTAAATGGTAGAACCTGAATTTCGGGCTGTTACAATAGTGACTCCAAATTTCGAGCAGATCCGAGAGGCCTAATAGGAGGCTATGAAGGAGGAACATCAGGAGAGTGAGTGCATTGTGGGTCAGATTTCCTCCTTCAAATATGATAGTAGTGGGTTGTTGACACTTCATCATAGGGTGTGGGTGTCGTATCATAGAGGTGTGAGCCAAGTATTGATGGAGGAGGTGCACAAGTCCATATTTTCTATCCATCTCGGGGCGACGAAGATGTACATAGATCTTCGTCCCAATTATTGGTGGCCCTGCATGAAGCTGGATGTATCCTGGTACATTGAGAGGTGCTTGACCTACAGGAAGGTCAAGGCCGAGCACCAGAGGCCTCACGAAAAGACGTAGCCATTGGATATCCCTATGTGAAAATGGGAGGATGTCAATATGGATTTCATCATGAAACTTCCCAGGACCGCTCAGGGAGTGGATTCGATTTGGTTCATCATGGATCGATTGACCAAGAGTGTCGATTTCATTCCAATCCAAAAGAGCATTTTGGCCAAGAAGCTGGCCAAAATTTACATCAGGGAGATAGTAGCTCGGCACGGAGTGCCAGTTTCTATGATTTCTGACCGAGACGTGTAGTTTACTTCCATATTCTGGAAGAGGTTTCATGACGAGTTGGGTACTCGCCTACACTTCAGCACAACCTTTCACCCGTAGACGGATGGTTAGAGCAAGCAGACCATCAAAACCTTGGAGGATATGTTGCGGGCATGTGTCTTGGACTTCGGTGGTAACTGGGATACCTATCATCCATTGGCTAAGTTCTCCTACAACAACAACAACTACTATGCGAGTATCGATCGTCCTCCCTTTGAGATATTATACGGGAGGAAGTGTAGGACCTTGATATGCTGGGGTGAGGTTGGGCAAAGAGTCATGGGGAGTACCGAAGTGATAATCAAGACGACGGAGATGATCCAACAGATCTGGAGCAGGCGTCAGACTGCTTAGAGTCGGCAGAAAAGTTATGTCGATAACCGTCATTCAGACCTAGAATTCCAGGTCGGAGATATGGTTCTTGTGAAGGTGTCACCTTGGAAAGGTGTCATCCGGTTCATGAAGCGGGGCAAGTTGGGTCCCAGGTATATCGCTCCCTTTAGGGTTGCAACCCAAGTGGGCAGGGTGGCGTATAGGCTGGATCTGCCAGGCGAGCATAGCTAGATTCATAGTACCTTCCACATTTCCCAGCTGCGGAAGTGCCTGGTAGACGACTCTACAATGGTGCCTCTAGAGGATATTCTGGTGGATGACAGCATGAACTACATCGAGTGACCGATAGACATTCTAGATAGGAAAATAAAGGCGTTGAGAAAAAAAGGAAGTAGAACTGGTGAAGGTGCAGTGGCAGCATTGCAAGGGTTCAGAATGGATACGGGAGCTGAAAGATGAGATGAAAGAGCACTAACCCATGTTATTTTCAGTAGCAACAGCGAACTTTGAGGATGAAGTCTAATTCAAGTGGGGGAGATTTGTAATATCCGGGATTTACCAGGTATTAATATTATTTATCTTATTGAGTAATGGGTTTGTTTTGGTTTGGGCATGGATAGTTGGACTTAAAGAATTGGGTTGAGAAGGATATTACGTGGGGCATACCATGCCAGGTACGCTCGACATACTCATGAGTTTTCGGCACAAAGGCCATGCTCATACGCCCAATGTACCAAAGGGTACGTGCAGCGTACGCACGCAGATACTAAGCCCTAAATTTTAGGGTTTGATCCATGTTTAAAGGACCTTATGTCCTTGGACCGGCCTCCGTATCAACCTTAAGCAACCACCTTGAAAACCCTAACCCACTCTTGTGTATATTTTCCATTTGAGAGCTTCTTTGTGTGATTTTGGTGTTTTAGAAGAAAAGGAGTTTGAGGAAGAGGCAAGGATTCAAAAGGAGCTTGTAGGTCCAAGAGTTTGGAACCATTTTTGACTCATTTTAGGTATCAAGCTTCAAACTTGATCATTGTATTCTTAGATTTGATCTTTGGGTGTTTTATGTCACTTTTGGACTCCATTTTTTAGGCTTCTTGCATCTTCATAGTCTCAGACCATAATAGTTGTGTATTTAGGCTCTTATAGGCTTTTGGAGTCATAAAAAAATCAGACCTTTATGGTTTAGCCTCAACCATGAAAGTGTTTGATGGCCATAGAGTTGGTTTAAGGACCCAAAATCATGTTTTGGCCCTAATCATGCATGCAAGTGATGGGTTTTGAGCACTCTAACAACCTTAAGGTGCACATAGAACCCTAAATGCTTTGGATCCATGTTTTCTCTAATTATACATGCAATTTTATTTTCTAAAGGATTATCCTAATCAACATACAAAACATGGATACTTGTATAACAAAACTAGTTAGATAACATACGTTTCTTGTAGCTTGTTAACTTGGAGCTTTAAGAGCCTAGCACCAATAATGTGAATGCCTCAAATGGAATCACAAATCACCACCAAAAATTGGAGGACTTGAGATAAAGTATCTAGCACACAAAAATCGGTTATTCTCTTCTAAAGTTCACTAGTGCCAATTTCATGAGCTAGAGGAGTTCTTATATAGTGTTTCTTGATTAGGGTTACATCCATGTAAACCCTAATACCCATGACCTTTCACATTACTTAGGATCCATGGGTAAAAACCTCCATGGACTACCACATTGGTTTAGCCCACCCTAAATAACAAATGGCCTACACTATAAGAATCCATGACTTAATTAGTCTCTTTCGATCACTAAATTAATTCCAAATTAATTCTTGATCAATACTAATTAAATACTATGATTTCATATTACTATATTATATTCATAATATATTAATAAATGATAAGTAACCTCTTTCTCAAACGTCCATCCTATCAAATCGTTCTGGTGAAATGTAACCCGAATGGACCATGCTAAATCGGGTCAAGTACATACCAATTATAGTTATGGACTTAGACACCTTATCCAACAGCAAGCTCATAAAGTCTGTGACTTTATGAACTAGGATGGCCTAGAGGACCCGGATCTACATTTTGGACGTAAGGACTTAATGGATTAAGTCACAAATGGAACCCTTAGGAAGCCGGTCAGTACACTGGGCATACACCGTGGTACGTTGCACATACTGGGTCAACTTCCCATCTTCGATCAAGGCCAGAGTATGTTGGACATACGTGCCCGGTAGGCCGTGGGTACGCGTGCAGAGTGGGTTCATTGGGCTTTTTGGGCCTTAAAGGACTGGGCCTGGACTATTGGGTAAATCCCATGCATGCCTAGCAGTATGTTATGTTATGTTATTATGTAGTAGTGGCAGGGGTGAAGTAATCCCCAAAACCGGTTGAGATAAACTGGAAGAGGTAGGTCAGACATCCCGGTATGTATGATAAGGGGTCGGTTGAGCACCCCAGTATGCTCAATAGGGTAGGTCGGGCACCCAGATATGTCTGGCAGGGTAGGTCGAGCACCCCGGTATGCCTGACAGTATGTGCTTGTATGATATGAGGTATGATGGAGGAACTCACTAAGCTTCATGCTTACGGTTTACAGTTTTTGTTTCAGGTCCCTCTTCTTCCAGGAGAAAGGAGCTGGCTTGACTGCAACGTATCACACACACACTATTTCCGCATATGAGCTTCCTGGGATTTTTTACTCTGATATTGTTTATCATGATATGTATTTGCTACTAATACTCTGATTTTGTTATGATCGATATTATGGTGGTTTTTAGACAAACGACTTTTATAATTAATAATTTAAAATGAAATTTTTGGCCTTAAATTTTGGGATGTTACACCCACCATCAAAAGGAATACCTAACCAGATTGTGAACAATAATTGTCTCTATCTGTTTGAAAGTTGGCATCACTATAACCACTCACTTTTAACTCATCATTTCCACCGAGAACTAAGAACATTTCTTTGGTTCTCCGCAAATGTTTCATAATGTTCTTAATTATTGTCCAATGAGCTCTTCAAGGATTATCTTGAAATTGACTTACCATGCTTAAAGCATAAGACACATCAGGACGAATACAAGTCAATAACATACATGATCGATCCAATAGTCGAAGCATATAGGACAAGATTCATAGCTTCTATTTCTTCATCAATATTAGGACATTGAGTCTTACTCAATTTAATAGTATAAATATTGGGTAAATCCATATTCTTGGTATTTTCCATACTGAAACATTTTAATATTTTATCCAAGTATGTACTCTGGCTATGTCCAATTACATGTTTCTTTCTATCCCTGTGAATTCGTATTCCAAGAATGTATTTTTTTCTCTCTTAGATCCTTCATAGTGAAACACTTTCCAACCACAAACTTTACTTCTTGCGAGGTTGGAATGGTATTTCATATAAGGAGTATGTCATCAACATACGAGACCCGGAAGGTTACCACACTCCTACTGGATGTGACATACATGCAAGACTCATCTTCACTTATAGAGAATCCAAACTCTATTACTTTTTCATGGAAACAAAGATTCCAGCTACTAGATGTTTGTTTTTGCCCAAATATGAACTTTTCAAGCTTGCACGCTTTATTAGGATATTTGGCATGTTTAAAACCTTTTAGATAAGTCATGTAAACATACTTAGTCAACTTCCCATTTAGGAAGCGGTTTTAACATCCATTTTTCATACCTCATAATCATAGAAGGCAACTATGATGAGCATTACCCAAATAGACTTGATCTTGGCTACTGGTGAGAATGTATCATCATAGTCAAGCCCTTGGGTTTGAGTAAAACCCTTCACAACCAACCTAGCTTTAAAAGTATGTACATTCTCATTGATGTTGGTCTTCTTCTTGAATATCCATTTACATTCCATCGTTTTCCAATCGATGTCTGATCCATCAAGTTCCACACTTGGTTATCTTATGAATTATATATATATATATATATATATATATATATATATATATATATATATATACACACATACATACATACATACATACATACATACATATTTTTATTTAATAATACTAATAATAACTAATTTCAAAAATAATATATTTATTTACATTTCTAACAAAATGACAACAACAACAACAACAACAACAACAATAATAATAATAATAATAATAATAATAATAATAATAATAATAAAGTTTTTTTTTTATAAAATTCTCAATATTTTTTGGTTAATTTACGAAATAATCTCAAATTAATTTCTTATCAATTCTAATCGGTAGAAAAGAGTCATAATGCAACATTTTGGCGGACTTTAGGATTTTTTTTGAAAAAAAAAATAATTTGTGACTACAATGTAAAATGAGACAAACTTTTAGAACTTTACTTGATATTACCCTAATTAATTAATATATAAATTAATTACTTGAATATTTTTTAAAATTTCAATCATGATAATTTTTTAAATTATAAATCATTATTTGTAATCTAACTTATGTACTTTTAACATTTATTATTTTAAAATTTATTTATTTAAAAAAAAACAAATAATAAAAAAAAATTGATTTTGGATATTTTTTAGTTAATTTCACATGTCAATTTAAGCTAAATATTTAAAATACTTAAACATTTTTAAGTATTTTTAAAAAATAGTCTTTGACATACATTTAAAGTTTATTCAATATTTAGATTTAACATCATATTTAAATTACCAAATTAACTATATGATCTTAACAAATACCATTAAGGCCTTAATAGTATAATATTTTATTTTTATAACATATTTAAATTAATAAGTTAAATATAATAAATTAGAAGTTGATGAAATAAGATTGGCCTGAGTTGACCCGAGTTTGATCGAATCCATTTTTTAACCTATTTTCAAAAGTTGTCTAGGCGTATATCCGATGATTTTAAAGCACTAATATATATATATATATATATATATATATATATATATATATATATATATATATATATATATATATATATATATATATATATAATTTATCCATGTTGATGTTGAAATTAAACATGAACTAATAAAATTAGAACTTTTTATAAGAGAATTAGTGATAAGATTATTTATCCAGTTTTTGCATAATAAGATATAAAGCTTGTCAATGTGACCAATGTGCCCTTTTATTTTAAAAATATGATAATTCATTGATGTAGACTCGACCATTTTTCATGAGTGATGGCCACAGTGGTCTAAAAAATAAAAATCCTCATGTTGTGCTTTAGTATGGAACTTTTCCTGAATATTTTTGTTGATAACATAGATCTCTGATAATTCTAGACCCCTCTAAAGACTTGATATCATAGTGGCTCACATTAGTCACATAACATCAACCAAATCATTAAGGTGCTTTTTGTGCAAGTTACTTTCGAATCTAGTCTTACTTGCATCAAGCTCGTATGAGAGTGGTGCATCAAGTATATTGATTTTCTACTCTTACTTGAGAACAATTCTCAAGTATGCGCTTGTGGTGTATATTATAGAAAATTTTGAGTCATCTAATTTCTTCATATCAAGAAGAACGTGTAGTGATAATATAATTGTATTATGTGTATTATAAGACATCAATAAAAACGTTAAATTATGTATCTGTACAACTTGATTAATTATAATATATCAACATCCATTTAAAATGGGTTAATAGAATAAGATTCATATTGGATACTCGATCTCAATTACAATTATTTCAACACATATTTGTCAATATTTTAAACCAATTAATTTTAACATGCGCAACCATTCGTTAATATATAAAAAAAGTCTTTCTTTGAAATGAACACAAGAGAGGGCAAGTGTCATTTTTCACAACCAAAATTCTTTTTGATAAGGCCGTTAATAAGATGATGAGTCATTGGTTGTATATTCATATATTGATAACTTGTACTAAATATTGTAAATATACATCAAGCCATTGAAAATTCAAAAGATTATATATTAAGTCAAATATTATATTATTCTATACAAAGAGTGAGTTATTATATGGAAAAGCAACACTAAACTAAAATTATAAATAAGATATAATATGCTCAAATGAATAGACTACACAACTTCCTCATGTGGGGAGCATGAAAACTTATGGAATCTTTGTTTCCTCTTTTTATCATCTTTTTATGCTTTTCCGGTACTAGTAAAAATATTTTTAACTACACGGTATGTTAAGATATTTTTACTATAATAAAATTTGATCACTAATACCACAATCCATCTGAGTATGTGAAATTTTGTGTATCATATAGGAGGCATTGTGGATCTACCATGCTTGTTATTTGTTAGTAAACAATATTTTGTATTTATGTATATCCTCGGCCCGTGGTCTTGTGTATAGCCCAAGTATCCATGTTGTATCTTCATATATTATGATGTATTTTGAAGATGTGTTTTAAATGGAGAGCTCGTTGGGAATTAGAAGGAAGATTGGAGTGTCCCGTTTCGGTCATGGGTATTAATGTATTATGGATCAATCTGTGACCAACATAGAAAAGAGTTACACTTAGAAGTATTGGTCTTCAAAAATCATGAATCAAAATGAAAATGAGATATAGTCCAAAATCCATGTACCATCCACCGATTGTTGGGTCATTTAACAACATGGCATTGAACAATTGTGGGAGAATGGTGCCCTCGTTGGAGTTATTTGGGCCTGCTGCCCTAAAATAGAAGACAGGTTGACAAGGGGCTACCAAGTAATTGAGAGTGTCATTGAACTAGGATGGAGAAGAAGAAATGGGTTAAACGTCGTTTGAATGGGTCGAGAAGGTAGGGGCAATGTGACACAGTTGTTGGGTTGTCTCTGGTAACGTTAACATTAAGTCGGACCAGGGCAGTTCAATGGTACTTGTGCAGTAGGAAAAACCGGTGGGGGAAGGCCCATGACATCCATCCGTGCTCCTATCCTTGTGGAGCCGAGAAAGATGGTGGAGCGTTGTTTTCTTATCTGAATGGTGGTTGAACTCCAATGTTAAACAAGCACCTTCCATCTCAATTCTTGCAAACGATGCCTCGACGATTATTGTTTCCCACATGATAAGTTTGACCATTAGAAAAATGTTCGACAGTTAGAACTATATTTGATGAAGAGGGATTAACACGAGATGAATGAAAGGAGAGATATTGTACCTATTTCATGCATTATTCTTCAAGAACAAGCATGGAGTGTGTTTCAAAAAAGGATAGAAATGGGTTGCGATGACAAATTAATTTTGCAATGTAATCTAATTTTGGTGAAAAGCCATCGATGGTGTATATTACTTACGTTTCTGTCAATGTTGTCTAAGATGTTGTTTGTTTTTTAAAATGTAAAAGGTAGATTGTGTGGACCATATCTACATAACAAAAAGGTGGACCACATGGACACGGTATAGAAGAAGAAGATTGTTTGTCTTTGCAGACTGTTAAAATAATTAAAATTTAAATAAATTGTTTTTTTGAACTTAAAAGAGTTTTTTAAATTGAAATTTAAATAATTCTAGTTTACAACACTAAAATATAATTTATACAACCACAATAATATTTTTTTTTAAAAAAAAACATTCGTTCATTATTTTGCATTAGCGATCAAAAGCTTGATCTAGTAAATAAGTCATATAATCCTGGTTTGTTGTTATATTTCATGAAATCTATCCTACAGTAAATGATATGTTCTCAATTGGTTTATGAAAATTAAATTGTGCTATGAGTTTTTGATATCTAATGAGCCATCATTATGTTTTAGTGGTATTATACAAAGATTTATGAATAGACCGATTGTCGCCTTAACCTTGATAGGAAGATGGATTATACAATAATTCGTGCATAAAGGTGAGGAACTTTGGATGAACTAATGCAAGTGGGTGTAAGCCTCACTGCTCGAAAACATCTGACCACGTTCAGATACATGAAAAGTTAATGTAATGTCAATTGGCAAAGTGAAAATAAGCATCCCTAGATGTATAAATAGAGAGATCGTGATGATAAAATCTATGTCTATAGTGCTCCTCGTGGAGTAGATATTGCATCCAACCAATTATTTGACTAGGGAACATGATAATTCACATTGTCTTTGACAGGCCATCTGGGGAGTAAGGACGGGCTTCCCAAAAAGTCATCATGGGTTAGAGTCAGTATAGAATGAAGGGGTGACCTTAATGCCAGGTTGGCAAAGCCAATTTCTTGAATTTATATGGTGAATAGCAAAGTTGAGGACTCTAAGTTAGACATAGTTTATATATAATTATATGCTTATCATGACACTTGATTTTAATTGAATTACATAAAAGAAAAGCGATGATAATGCATATATTGAGTGTGAATTGCCTATTACTTATAAATTTTTAGAGATATGATATCCCAAGAACGGGATAAGAGAAGACTCTGTTTGGATGGTACCTCACACCATGAAGTAGATGTCTAACTATTATGATACCTTGACAAGGAATATGTGACGTTAAAAAGCTACGAAGAGAATGGTTAACTGTTAGCTAAACTCACCAAAAGGAGAATCGTGGTACTCCTCAATATAAGAATTTTGAGATAAAGAACGCCAAAATCAGAGTCCGTACGAGAGAGATATAATTTTCGCAAAATCATTAAATCATATAAAACCAATGGGCTAAAATTAAAATATGAGTTAGCCAATACAACCTAAAGGAAAGTTGTATTACTCATCGATAGTTATGCGTGGATATAAAGAACATCAAAAAATAAGTTCGTATAAAAAAAGTTATGGGTTTTACAAGAATCAGCGTTTTCGGTGCGCGCGCGGCGCGTAAATCGCGACGTGCACCAACTTCTAGAAGGTCATACGTGACACCAAAGGCGGACACGTATCAGAAGGGTACTGAACCATGTCGTCAGAAACACGACACACCGCTAGTTTCTCGACCTATAAATTATTGTTGTTGCTCATTTCGAATTCACACTCAACTCTTTCAACCTCTCTCTCGTTTCTACAGAAAATAACCCACAAAAATCTTAAGAAATCTCTTTTAAAAATTTTATTTTATTGTTATTATTACTTCCTCGAGCACGGTCGATCCAAAGCCCCGACGCCCCAATCACGGTCCTAGGGTCTTGTAAAGCATGCTACAAGGGTGAGTTTCACGGCCCCTTTTTCCAACTTTTTATCAAATATATGGGGAATACATGAAAATAACTAATAATTATTATATCTTTATTATCAATTCGCTATAAAAATTGACATCCTTATACAATGTATTTTATATCGCTACTCTGCCCAAATAATATAATTAGAAATTATAGCATATCGTTAATCTGCTAAACTATTAGGATATAATATAATGCGAGGTAGATATTCTTCCCAATTTTCATTAATAATATTATACCTAGTCGTTATACTGACCAAATCTCTAGGGTAACTCAGTACCTCGCCGTTATTTTGGCCAAATCTCTTGGATAACATTATACCTAGTTGTAACTTTGGCCAATTCTCCAAGGTGACAAAGTACCTAGTGATGGCCCAATCTAAATAAATAGCATTATATCTAATCATTCTGCTTGCCATTTCTTTAGAGTATCATAGTACCTAGAGCCAGCTAAATCTAAAAGATAATGTTGAATCTAGACAATACTCTATCCATTTTATTAGGGTAACATAATACCTAAAGCCGGCCAAGTCTAAGGAATAGTATTGTATCTAGTCATTTCTTTAGTCCTTTCTCTAGGGTACAGAGTGTTACGGGTAGGATCCCATAATTATATTCAAGATCCTTAATATTTCTGAAACCTCAGGATCATTAAACATATCACAAGATCTTGATTATTATCACTAATGTTTACTAACACTTGTAATGGTTGTGTTCTTCTTTCTTTTTCTCATATATGTAGAATTAGTCAACACAAGACTCATTCTCAATGGAGAGCCATTTCCTCTAAAAACCTTCCTCCACCTCAGGTGGAGCTCCCAAGAAAACGTCTGAGGCACCGATGAAAAACAACTCTCCGGTCACTACCCAAGGATTTTTGGATCCTCCTGCACTGATTTCCAATAACGAGCTCTTCACTATAATGAAGAGATTGGAACGATGAGTCACTCAGTAGCAGGAGGAAAACAGGACGGTACTCAATGAAATAAAGAGATTGAGGGCAGAGATCCACAAACCCCAAGAAACAACTCCCTCAATCTTGCAGCTCATGATCCTGAACTTTGACAATATAGGATCCTCAGGAAACCGCCGCGAGATAGGATCGTCAACACTGGCCTCTGCTCCCGCTTGGGTTGCAACTCCAAATGAGCAAGCTCATACAATCCAGGATTCTAACGAAAGCTGTTGGATTAGGTATCTAAGCCCATAACTATAATTGATATGTACTTGACCCGAGAGTAGCATGGTCCATTTGGATTGCATTCACCAGGAAAATATGATAGGATGAATATTTGAGAAATAGGTTATTTGTGATTTACTAATATATAATAAGTATAATATATTAATTGAGATATCATATAATTTAATTAGTATTGATCAAGAATTGATTTGAAATTAATTTAGTGATCAAAAGAGACTAATTGAGAGAACCCCTCTCTAAAACTACATCATATTATTCCAAGTTACTCCAAAACATGCTACATGCATATTTAAAAAACAATATTTTACATTGATAGTTTAATTACAAAATACTGGATACAAACCGATTAAGTTTTAATATATTGTAACATCCCAAAAATCAAGGCCAAAAATTTCATTTTTAAATAGATTATAACATATAAACATTCATAAAGATATCTCATGTCACAATCAATACGTCAATAATCCAAACATGTCACCATAAATCCCGTTTTGTCAAAAGTAAAATAATTCAGAGTATACTCCTAGGAAACTCCATGCGGAAACATGTGTGTGTGTGTGATGCGCTGCTACACTGCCGGCTCCTTCCCCTTAGATGATGAGGTACCTGAAACTAAAACTGAAACTATAAGCACAAAGCTTAGTGAGTTCCCCCACCATACTCATAGCACATAGTTATCGGTATCTTTCAACCGATAACCAGGAGCTACCCTTCCTTCGGTATCTTTCAACCGGTTTACCCTCCTGTTTGGTATCTTTCAACCAGTAGCCGGGAACTATCCTCCCCTTCGGTATCTTTCAACCGGTATCCAGGAGCTATTCTCCCCTTCGGTATCTTTCAACCGGTATCTGGGAACTACCCTCCCCTTCGGTATCTTTCAACCAGTATCTGGGGACTATTTCACCCCTACCCCTATCACATATTACATGTAATAACATATTGGTTTCATGATAAAATACATAGGCATACTGAGTCTCATAATGGCATATCATAATCATACAACTATACATGCATGGGTTTTGTCCACCCCTTCGGTGTCTTTCAACCGGTAATCTTCTTTAGTATCTTGCAACCGGTAATCAGGGGCTAGCACGCCCTACTAATACTAACACATACTTAACATAGATATAGCAACCAGAAAATTATCACAAAGATAACCATCTCACCCATAATCACCTACTCGTGGGCCGGAATTGGTGTCGTAGACCCACCCCTACTGGAAGGTAACTCACCTCGTAAGGCTGACTGCTGAAAAGTTGATCGACAGATGTCCGACTGCTGCTCCGGTGATCCTCCGACTATAACTACCATAAAACACTTACTTAGACACTGATAACTGTTCTTAGGGTAAATTGACTATTTTACCCTTGACTAAGTCAAAGAAAAGTCAAAGTCAAAGTCAACTTCCAGTTGACCTGACTTGCCAAGTTGGGCCTCCAACTCGTCGAGTCCCTAACCTTCATATGCCCTTCTTCACGCTTCTACTCGTCGAGTTTAGCAATGACTCGACGAGTTCTTCTTTTAAATAAACCTCGAATGAACCTTCATCCGAGTCGCTGAGTTGTATGAACAACCCCTCAAGTTCATCCTCATCCTACAAACAAGTCCTTTCCTTGACTTGCCGAGTTGTATGAACAACTCGTCGAGTTCACCTTCAAAAGTTGGGAGATTGCCTTGGACTCGCCGAGTCTGCTCATGCACTTGTCGAGTCCTATGAACTCCAGGTCTATGGCTAAGTCCAATGCATTGGGTCACTCCCCCGGACCCTTCTAAGACCACTCTAAGAATCACTAGGTTCCTTTGAACCCTAACAGAAAAGGGGAGCCAAGCATCGGACTCGCCGAGTCCCAAGAACAACTCGCTGAGTCGAGGTTGTTCAAGTCTCATTTCTCGAATTCTGATGTACAACACTTGCCCAAAAGATAGATCTAGGTTTCTAAGACGATCTAGGACATAAAGTTACAAAAGGCTCTAAAAGAAACTCTTAAAATGCATGGGAGAATAAGCTCAATAGGCTCTAAAAGAAACTCTTAAAATGCATGGGGCTTTCTAAGGCCCCAAAGTCAGCCACTTTATGTCTTGTAGTCCCCTAAGGACCTTGGATATGGAGTCTTAGCCTCAACCATGATTGCATTCATAGTTGGTCACCTAAAATGGCTCCTTAAAGCCCTAATTCACTCCAAAAGGGATCTAGAACATGAATGAGCAAGGTATAAACTTTATACCTCCAAAGGACTGTAGATGCAGCACAAACCACCAAAATCCACCAAAGAGGCCTTCGATCTTTACCAAGATGATTAGGGTTTAATGTGAGGTGTTCTGAGAGCATAGGAGATGAGGGAGGCTGAATAAGATATTTAAATAGGGTGCAAACCATTGGATTAGGTTTTATCCAGACAGGGTCTACTCATCGAGTCTGGCTGCCGACTCGACGAGTCCGCCACTTATCCCCCGGGTCCAAGTCGCTTCTACTCGACGAGTTGGGGCTTCAACTCGTCGAGTCCATTCCAAAATGAGAAAAATACTTGAATGAGATACATACCAGGAACCGATTGCTACATATATTACATAACTACCCAGGAAATTATAATTTTATACATACATGAACACTAATTACAATAGTAATATTATTAACTATTCTAGATCTTCCAACAATATTGTCTATATTGGATGCTTATTACCTGCAATAGTTAAAGACTGAGAAGGATAAGAGGTGATGCTTAGTGAGTTCAATAACAGATAAAATATAATGTTATGCCATATATATACCAATATGATAGAAGCAAAGAGGAACAAAGAACAACAAAAATATATGTGAATCATGTGACAAGCTTTCCATTTTAATCAATAAATTGATTTCAAGATTTACAATCAATGAGACATAACACTTTCAACTTGATATAGATCAATAAAGCTTCAGCCCAAGTGGCACAGAAAATATACAATTTATGATTATCATTTTGCTAGAATATACATGCTTTCAGCCCTACATAGCCCTATGTCAGTACCAGAAGCGATACGAGTCATGCTCTACATGGCCAAATGCACAAAGCTGATATCAGAAGTTATACGAGTCATGCTCTACATGACCAAAGACATAATACCAATACCAAAAGTGATACGAGACATGCTCTACATGGCCAAAGGCTCATTTCCAATACCAGAAGTGATACGAGACATGCGTTACATGGCCAAAGGTATAAATCCATATTCAGGATAACAAGGGAAAGATATTACACATATAACACATAACATACAAGTGTTCATATATATTGAACTCATCGTGAAATAACCAGAAGTTAAAATGGTAATTTGAGCAGCACTTCGTTTCTATAAATAACTTTCTTCAATGAAAACTAGGAGCTTTATTGAAACCCGGACGTTGCGAGGGTTGAGTTTCAAACCGAAAACATAAATTTCTCGAGGACTTCGGGCACTTCTGGATGTTCATCGGGTGTTAGGTATGATCCCAGGGCTTCGAGAGATATAAAATAGTTTAAAAGAGGGTTTAAGGTGAAAAAATGTGCAAAAATCCAACCAAAACTGGGAGGGTTCGCACCTCCCTTATATAGGGCTGCGAGGCTCTGGATTCGAAGATAACGAGGGAACACGCGTCGGACGTGAGGCAAGGCAGGTGGCGGATGCGAGGGCGAGGTGGCTCACTTCGGACCTTCGGACACGGCACGAGTCGGACACGCGTCATGCATGCGAGGCTTGTACGTGGCTGAGTCCGAGCCAAGCATGCGAAGCTTCTCGGATTTTGTACCCAAATCTTTAAAAATTTGTAACTTTCGCATACGATACTCTACAAATTTCGTTTAGACTCCGTTGACTAATTTTGACTTTTATTTTTAATATTATTATTTTTAACAGACCGGGACGAGGAAAATCCATTAATAATTCATAACTTCTTCATCCGACGTATTTTCGTCTATCTTTTTATAGTTATAATACTATTGACGAGACCGTCGATTCTCGTTTAGGTTGTGTCAGCTAAAAATTACTCGATCTTTATTTCGAGTTTTTAGATGTATACTGTTATATTAAATCTTAGAAAAATCATAACGTCCTCATACGAAGTTAGATTTTGACGTTCTTTTTATGAAAGTTCTCGGTTTAATGTGTAGAGTCTATGTATTATAAAAAGTCAAAGTGGTTGTTTCTTTAGTTTCGCATATTAGTTATTTTACTAAGTCACAGTTGAATGCGAAGTGTATTGTATTAGACTTAGTATATTTTTTGTACACTAAGGTTTCCTATAAATAGGGACTAAGGATAGAAGTAGAAAGAACTTTTGAAAACTCGAGTATTCTTTCTGCTTAAAGCATTGTAATCAGTCTTCATCAATATAAGATCTGATTAATATTTACTCGTTGTGTTCTTATTTTTTTTCAATCATTCAATCATAATTGTTTTCATATTCTCGATAACAATTCTCTTCAATTGGTATCAGAGCAGGATTCAAACTGCATCGATCTGATTTTCGTGAAAGAATCATTTGCTTTTTGAGTAGTAACTTTACTCAAAATTTTCCGCGCATTTTGGTCTTGAAAATCAAATTTGATCTTCAGATTTGAAGTGATTCTGTCTTTGAATTGTTTAATCGAGTGATCGATTAGCAATTTGTGATCATTATAGTTGATCAATTCTCAAATTCATCAAGTTTTTCAAGCTTTCTGAAAATTTCCGTGTTCATCAATGGCAAACTTCAGCATGAATACAATGACTTCTTTCTCTCACTTGCTTGGTTCCTCAACCAAAATTCCGATGTTAATCCTTGAATATTATGATCAGTGGGCTGATAGAATGGAGGATTACTTAAATGGAATTGATGAAGAACTTTGGAATTGTATCGATGGAACAGTGCAAGCTCCTGCTAATGTTCAACCAATTGGACCGTCTACTACTTCTGCTGAAGTTGCTGAACAACAAAAACCTCTGAAGAAGAATGAAAAGAGATGCATGAGGGAACTAAGAGGTTCTCTACCTCCTGTGGTTTACAATTACATTCGTAGTTGTAAAACAACCAGGGAGATCTAGAACACTCTAAAAGAGAAGTATCAAGGTAGCAAAAAGACGAAGATCAACTCTGTGAAGCAATGTCTTGTTGAACTGAAGGAATTCAGACAAAAGGATTCTGAAACTCTTGAAAGTTACTATGATCGTCTGAATGAGCTTGTGTATCGCTGCAATAGGTATGGAATCACTAGGTCTCTCATGGAGTTCAATTTAACATTCATCATGGGTCTTAGCAAGGAATGGCGAAGTGTGAGTATGATGATTATGAATCAATAGAGTTTTGATACAACCAGCTTAAATGATCTCTACAATAAGCTGAAAACACATGAAAGTGAAGTTTCAGAAATTTATGAAGAATCAAAACAAAGTATAGGAGGACCTTTGGCTCTTGTTTCAAAAGTATCAGAAGTCAAAATTAATGAAACAGATGGTTCAGACAATGAAGGCTTCTTAATGAACTCTGATGATGAAGCTGTGGCATTCTACTCAAACAACAGAGTTAAGAAATTTTTCAAAAAGCCTTTTAATTCAAAAGGAAAGGTGAATGATGCGAAGAGTGGAGTTGCAAATCCTGGAGGAGAGGAGAGGAGGAAAATGGAAAAAGTTGATGAAAAGAAAAAAGATGCTAAAGATGCAAAGAAATTGAAAGGTGATTCTGGAATTTACTGTCACTACTACAATGGTGCGAATCACTTCGCAGCTGATTGCATGTTGCAAAAGAAAGAGGAGAAAAAGAACAAAGTGAAAGATGAAGCTTACTATTCGGAAAAGATTGAAGAGTTACGTGCAAAGACAAAAGGAATGTCACTAGTTGGGAAGGGTGAGTCTGATGAGGAAGAAAGTGGAACATATCAGATCTGGTCTTCAGGATCTAATGACGAAGAAATGAGACATCTGACTCATGGAGCTATGTTTGCAAGCTTTGAAGAAAATTGCGAAGAGGATGTTTCAGGACGGTGCTTCGTATCCAAATCAACAGACAAATCACCAATGACCACCAAGGTACGTGCTATTCTTGAATATTTTAATATTCCTTTATCTGCTTATGATACTGAAATTACTTCTTTTGATGATATTGTTGCTTATTTTGATTATATTATTCTGTCTGCTAGTACTGAAGCTCAAAATTTAAATATGCAACTAGTTGAGACACGAAGAGAGTTAGAAATAAAACGAAGCAGAGTAGACAAACTTGAATTGCAAATCAAAAATGTAAATTTTGATAGGTACAATCTTGGAAATGAAGTTAGGTTGTTGCTAGCGCAAATAAATATATACTGTGACTCTGCTAAACGTTTGTATGCAAAATTAACTGCTTTACATCATTCATCTGAGATTAGCAAAGAACAACATAGGATACTTTTACCTTTTCTTGAATATGATCGTGAAAAAGTTGATGTTGTGTCTTATGATTGCCAAAGCACAATTGCTCAATTTGACAAAATACCTGATGATAGATTCGCATATGGTATTGTGAAAATTGATGAATTTGTGAATGCTAATGAGTTGGTTAGTATTGTCAATGAAAGTTTGACAAAGAATGAACAAGTGAAAATCTTAAAGAAAACTAAAACCTCAACTCTTGATTCTCAACTCAATTATGCTGATATCAATGACAATTCAGATAATGAGAGTGAAATCAGTGAGATTGAAGAGGAAGAAGAGGTTGATTGTTCTTAATTGTCAATCATTAATATCACATCTAAGATCAAAGGTAAAGAAATTATAGTTGATTTGATTGTAAAAGATGACATTGAAAAAACCCTCTACTTCGCAACATTGTAATTTTGATAATATGGAAGTTGAAAGCTGGAAATCTGATGACACTGATGAAAACAAAGAAGATGTGAAGGATTCACATGAAATACCTCCGCGAGTAGTGGTTGATCAAGTGTTTGGAGATACAAAATAATTTGAAAAAATTCTAAGTGACAAAGGTGCACATTATTTGGAAACCAACACTATGGTTTATCCAAATTTTATATGCACTGATAACACCATTTTTCCAAATCAAAATTTTGTCACTACTAGGAATGCTGAGAAAATTAACCCTGAATTCAACAAAATGGTTGAAGATAATCAAAGGTCAACTACTGAAGGTTTTTTCGCAAATCAAAACACAGAAGAAAACAATTTAACTCAAAATCCTTATGTTTTTCAAAGACAAAAATCATCACAAAAATGGGTAGTTAAAAATGAAAAAACAAACAAAGGTTTTGAAAAAGTTGAAAAACCAAAGGTTGAAGTGAAATTAAATTCTCATAAATTTAAATTGATGGTTGGAAATTATTCAACAAAAAATAATATTTCAAAAAGAAAAGCAAGAAAAGCAATCTATTGGCAAGTTGTGTCCAATGATAAATCAAAAGTTGAAAAAGAACAGATTTCAAAGTCAAAATCATCAAAATTTCAAAGAATGAATAAACAAAAAGATACAAGTTTTCACAAACCAATATATTCTGTTGACAAAATTCCAAAGAAAATAATGATAAATTTGTTCGCAAATATGACAACAATCGAAAATTTGAGACTTCACAAAAATTTGTGAAAAATCAAAAGTTTCATAATGTTGGCAAATTCACGAATAATTCATCATCTTTAAATGTCACAACTCAAACAAAAATGAAGTTTTTACCTAAACAACCAAATTTTCCAAATCCTTCAGTCTCAAAACCGACCAAAGTTTCATACACAAAAGGAAAATCTGATGTATGTATGATCAAACGTTGGCTTGAAAGGAAAGGAAGACAATATCAAAATGGGAAGTTTTCAGAGCAACAAATAAAGCATGCTTTTGACAAGTTCGTGAATAACTCTTCCACTGATAGTTCATCATCTCATGATTCGCAAGTTCCGGTACAAAAATGGAAACCGGCTATCAAAGTTGCAAATGTTGTGAAAAATGAGATGAAACTCAATGAAAATCCAAAACTGTTGAACAACTATATTTCAATATCTCGATCTGATGATGTTGATATAATTGATAGTGTCACAGACAAAGTGAAATCATGGTTTTTAAATTCAAAGCATTTGTTCAAAACTACTAATGAAGAACCCAATAAGTTTTGGGTTCCTAAATTTTTTCAATAAATGCAGGTGATGTGTGACGAGCAATATGATGTGAAATGGTATATTGATAGTGGTTGCTCTCGTCACATGACTGGAAGAAAGGAAAATTTGCGAGATTATCGAAGCTTGGAAAATGCTTGAGTAGTCAAATTTGGGAATAATCACAAGTGTCAAGTGAAGGGTTATGGAAAAGTCACAAATGGACAATTCACTGTTAACAGGGTTGCTTATGTTGAAGGTCTTCAACATCACTTGATTAGTGTTTCGCAACTTGTTGTGGGTACTGGAAATCAAGTTATGTTTAATGAAGAAGGAGGTATCATTTCAAATGCGAAGACAAATGATGTACTTCTCAAATCCAAAAGATATAGTGATATGTTTACACTGGACATCAAACCAATCATGGGCAAACCTGCTGTGTGTCTACTATCAAAGGCATCTAATGATGTCAGCTGGCTTTGGCATAGAAGATTGTCACATTTGAATTTTCGCAATATTAACAAACTTGTCACTGAAGATTTAGTTCGAGGTTTACCTATACTAAAATTTGACAATGATACTCTGTGTGCAGCTTGCGAACAAGGAAAACAACATAGAAAAGGTCATCCAGTTGTGATAGATTCAAAAATCGTAGAATCATTGGAACTTCTTTACATTGACTTATGTGGACCGTCGACTGTTGCTACAATCAATAAAAAGCAGTACATTTTAGTTATTGTTAATGATTTTTCTCGATTCACATGGGTATTTTTTCTCAGGTTAAAATCTGAAGTTGCTCAGACGATGATTGATTTTATCAAAAAGATTGAGATTAGTATTAAAAAGAATGTTCGCAGAGTTAAAAGTGATAATGGTTCTGAGTTTAAAAATCAAACACTAGACTCTTTTCTCACATACAAAGGTATTTCACATAATTTCTCTTCACCATATACTCCACAACAGAATGGTGTTGTTGAAAGAAGAAATAGGTCTTTATGCGAAGCAGCCAGAACCATGTTGACATATGCGAATTTACCTCAATATCTTTGGGCTAAAGCAGTATCAACTGCTTGTTTTACTCAGAATCGGTCATTCATTCATCGCAGATTCAATGTCACTCCATATGCAATACTCAACAATCGAAAAACTAATGTCAAATTTTTTCATGTTTTTGGTTGCAAGTGTTTTATAATGAATCTAAAAGATAATCTGACCAAGTTCCAAGCTAAAGCTGATGAAGGCATATTCTTAGGATATTCGCAAACTTCAGTTGCATACAGGGTGCTAAACAAACGAACAAGAAAAGTTGAAACTTTCAACTTAACTTTCGATGATTACTATCTTAAACAAACGGATACTAAATTTCAAAATAAATCAATTCTTGTTAATTCAGATACACAAATTGATAATTTTGAAATAAATGATTTTGATTATGACTTAATTTTTGGAATTCCTGACAGGGCAATTGATTCGGAAACTAATGCTCCTGATAATCATACATCAGAATCCTCAAAACATACTGATGATTCAACAATTACTACAAGTTCAATATCTTGCGAGAGTGTGCCTGAAGTTCGTATGGAGGGAGAGCATACGATTAACAATGAACACAGACAACCAACTTTCGAGGGGGAGAATGAAAATATGAATCATCAAGTTGAGCAGGAGCATTTGCAAATACAAAAGGATCATCATTTTGAGGGGGAGCATCAAGATGAACATCCTGTTGAGGGGGAGCATGATGAAACTGAGACAATTAATCTTGATGAAAATGATGAGTTTCATGAACTAAATGATAATTTTTCTATTGCAGGATCTGAATATGAAGATATGTATGAAGATGCACCATTGGAATTTAATCCTGATTTTCCACCACTTGAGAAATGGACAAGAAATCATCCCAAAGAACAGGTAATTGGCAATCCACAAGATGGTGTGTTGACAAGAGCTCAAATTCATGCGAAAAATGAGGTACTGAATGCGAACCAAGAACTATGTATGTTTAATGTCTTTATTTTGAAAATAGAGCCGAAGACAGTAAAGGATGCAATGGAACACTCAGATTGGGTTGTTGCTATGCAATTTGAACTGGCTGAATTTGAACGAAACAAGGTTTGGAGATTAATTCCTAAACCTTCTGATGTTTCAATTGTCGGACTAAAATGGATTTTTAAAAATAAAACCGACAAAGATGGCAATATTATTCGCAATAAAGCTAGACTAGTTGTTAAAAGTTATTCGCAACAAGAAGGAATAGACTATGAAGAAACATTTGCTCCTGTTGCAAGACTCGAAGCAGTTCGCATATTTTTTCAAATGGATGTTAAGTGTGCATTTTTAAATGGAGAACTTGAAGAAACAGTCTATGTTGAACAACCGCCAGGATTTATAAATGATGATCATCCTGATCATGTCTACATTCTAGACAAGGCAGTGTATGGATTAAAACAAGCACCAAGAGCCTGGTACGCAACTTTTACAAATTTCTTGAAACAATCTAAATTTAAACAAGGATCAGTTGACCCCACATTATTTCACAAGAAAGTTGGGAATCATCTTATGCTTGTTCAAATTTATGTTGATGATATTATTTTTGGCTCAATTGACCTAGCATTGTCAATTGAATTTGAAAATCTAATGAAGAGTCAATTTGAAATGAGTATGATGGGAAAAATTAATAATTTTCTTGGATTGAACATAAGACAGAACAGGGATGGTATTTTAATCAATCAAGAAAAATACACAAAGAACTTGCTTGAAAAGTTTGGAATGACCAATAGCACGAAACTAAGAGTACCAATGGCAGTAGGAACACGACTAACTCCTTCGTTAGATGCTCCTGCTGTTGACTTAACACATTATCGCAGCATGATAGGGTCTTTATTGTACTTAACTATAAGTAGACCTAATATTATGTTTTCGGTATGTAATTGTACTAGATATCAAGCTAATCCCAGAGAACCTCATTTGACTGCAGTGAAAAATATTTTTCGCTATCTTAAGGGAACAGTTTCGTTAGGACTTTGGTATCCTTCGAAATCGGGATTTTTCATTCAAGCTTTTTCAGATTCTGATCTAGGAGGATGTACTTTGGATAGGAAAAGTACAAGTGGTGGATGTCAAATATTGGATGGGAAGGTGGTAAGTTGGCAATCGAAGAAGCAAACTTGTGTTGCTATATCAACTGTTGAGGCTGAATACATTGCAGCTGCTGCTTGCACTTTGCAAATTATTTGGATTCAGAGTCAACTTCGTGACTATGCGATAAACATGAAAAAGATTCCCTTGTATTGTGATTCGCAAAGTGTAATTCGCATTTGTCATAATCCAGTACAACATTCAAAGACAAAACACATTGCTCTTAGATATCATTTTATCAAAGATCATGTGGAAGATAGGAATGTTGAAATCCATTTTGTTAAAACCACTGAACAACTTGCTGATATTTTTACTAAACCTCTTGATGAAAAATAATTTGTTAGAATTTTGGCAGGTTTGGGGATGATTGATGCAAATTCAATTTCAAAATATCAAGAATGAAAAGTCCATTCAGCAGTTATGAGTCAGAATCGTTCAGAAGTTACTGTTCATTCAGAGGGTTCGCATGGCTTCGCATCCACATTTATTCGCATTTGCACACATGACAACTAAGGTTAGGTTTACAATTCATTTTGAATTATTTTTTTTTATTTTTGAAAATTTTGAAAAATCCAAAAAGATTTTCTGTTTATTCAATTTTGTTATTGAAAAATCAAAAATCCAAAAAGATTTTATTTTGTTATGTTTTTATTTTTGAAAAATTTAAAAATCACAAAAATATTTTTTAGTGTGTTTTGAGTTTCGTCCAGGGCTTAATGCGAAGAGGTCATGCATATATGTTTCTATGGGAAGGTATAAATTTTTTTTACTAGTTAGGATGTCCCTAGAAGCATGCTGCAGCATGTTGACTCAAGCCTCATATGACTCTATGTGTGAGAAAAGAAAGCCTTAATGAAATTATCACATGAAAATTTGTTCCCAAAAGGCTTGTATTCGCATAAGTCAAAAGAGCTACCTTAGTCTTCTCATATGAGTTAAGAGTTTTCTGTTTGGTCCACAAATAACAGAGGTACATTCGATCTTATAACCAATCTTTTTCATCTCAAAATTCTTCATACAAATCACACACAAAGACGTATGTCTGAGAGGTCTCTAATCAAACCCATCGAGACTTAGATATACAAAAATTATGTGTTTATGATCTGACATCATGAGTCCGTGATGAAAGTGAAACCTAAACATCATAAACTATGAGGAATTGACGGGGAACTTTGTTCCAGATATTAACGAAACTTTTGTTTCAGTACCAAAATTTCGAAACTCCAAATCATATTCAATTCGCATGAGTGGCCTTGATCAAACATTCGCAACCCACGATGTTTGTTACCCAACATGATCCAGTATAAAAAAAATTTTGAATATGATTTCTGTGTGAGTTTCATTCGCAAATCCTAGTCATGATAAATATTTTCAAAAGCCAACTTGTCACTGACTAGACTGGTCATACAAGTAATTTCAGTTACAATTTCTCACCTTATGTTAAGGTTGATATGTAATGAAATTTGAAACCAACCCAAAAGTATCTTTCAAAAGAAGCCCTTTGATACTTATCAAAAAGTATTCGATTGTAATTCACAGGAACATACACAAGCTGTTGATCATCTCTCTTGATGATTAATGAAGCAACCTTTGCCTGGGGTTTAACTGCCTTCGTGTCAAATTGAATTTTTGACATCACAGAATTCCTATTTTTTTTTGTTGTTTCTCATCTTATTTCTTTGGAACACTGCACTCACGAAATCCTTGAGGTTCTGAGTAATACCAACTCAGGCTGATGATTTCGCAAATCTGGCATATGACTTCACTTTATATCCCAAAAGTGAAAGAGCCTTGCCTCCATGCGAAGGGTTTTAACAGTTCAAATTCTATAACGGGAAAATTGGCAGGCTGTGTACTCAAGATGGTTGGTATTTTGTCCGGTTTTCTAGGAGATGTGATAGTTACTTTTTACAGCATGGTTACCTTTTACTGTCATGGTCCGATTATCAAGGTGCCACATCGGATAACATTAAATGTATCCCGCTATAATTTCAAATTGATTTGGGTTACCTAACAAAAGGGGGTTCAAGATAATGGTATACGGTTACGCGATCAAAACTCTCACAATTCTAAAGTTCTTCAAACTTTTTCAACTTCATCTTGTTCAAACCCTAACAATGGCTGGTACTCAATCAAACACTGATGAAGTTCTCTCACAATCACTCATGAAGATCCAAAGCACCAACTATCTGGTTGATCCAAATGTCTCATCATACCCATAAGGATTGAAGATGTTAATAGTTGCCTTGAAAAGATCTCCTCTGTCTACTGCCATGTTCAGTTCTTTCTCAGTTCCGATGACTTGGTTGTCATTGGCAGCATCATCGGCTTCATACAACTATGCTACTGATGTTATAACCTTCAATCTAATAAAAAAAAAGGTTAAACTCACCAAGAAGCTATTCATTGAGTTCTTGAACATTCCCAACAACCCTCCTTTTTTCAAACCCCTTAATTCCCAAATAATCTTTATGTTCAATGAGATGGGTCATCAGCTAACACTTAAGAAGATTAGTGATTTCAGAAAGTCTGGATTACCCTGTATGTGGAATTTCCTATTTGGAATTTTCCTCAGATGTTTGACAGGAAGAACAGTAGGTCTTGATAGGGGGCGTATGGAAGTTTACGCGATGGTGATGGGCTTATACTATGATATTAGTGTTGACTACGGAACTCAGTTGTGGAAGGAGTTCGTAAAAAGTTTGGAAAACACTAATCCTGAGAAAGGTATCTCATGTGCAAGGTATTGGAGCCTTATTCTGGAAAAGGCGTATGAAAAAGAGGGAATTCAAGTTCCAGAGGGTGCTGAGGTTGCGGAATTTTTGTTATATCAATTTCTGAAGGAGGTGGAAGATAATGAAAACATATTTACTCATGTTGCTCGCATTCTAGATGGTATGCTTCGCAAAGTATCATCTACTCACAAAGTGTTGGTACGATATATGAAGACGTTTGATCCAGCTGTGCAGATTGGGAACTTATTGGAATTCACTACAAAATCCCCAAAGAAGCAAAAGACCATTAAGAAGGATGCAAAAGTTCAATCTTCGAAAAATAGTCAAGAAGAAGAGGTTCAGATAGAGGAGACCTCATTAAAATCGAAGAAGAAAACAATACCCTCAACATCAGGGGTATTGAAAAAGATTCGCAAAACCAAAGTAAGTAGTAAGGGGGTGACAGTTCGCAGTGTTCCAGCTCCTATATCTCCAGGATCAAAGTGATGGGTTTTAGGTAAAACAAATAAACTAGAAAACAATTCCTAAGTTCACATGCAACCTACTTTGGATCTATGTTTTAACTAGGAGAGAGGCTATTTTCAAAATCTATAAACTAGGGTTTAGTAATTACATACATTTCAATTGTTATAGTAAACAATTGATAATTCCCTTGATCTTGATCTTGATCTTCTTGGAAGCTTAGCACGACAAGTGTAATGCCTCTAATGGAATCACACCCAAACTAGTAAGAAGGAAAGTAAAGGAGAGAGGGGAGAGGGAGTATGCAAAATTTTGGCCCTTAGGGTTTCTTCAAAAGAAAGAGTGACCAAAATATGAACCAGGAGGCTCCTTATATAGCTGAGGGATCTAGGGTTTAGGGGAAACCCTAGTTATCCTTTGCTTAGGGCCTAAGCAAACCCAAGGGCCATATCCAAGCCCATATGGACGAAATTATTAGGGTTTCCCCTACAGATTTCGTCCATGCTTATCCAAGGGGGTTCTAGAGCCTTCCACTCAACTATTAGATAATTGCAAACTAGTCCCTGCACTTTATAATTAATTCTTTTAGCCCCAAAATTAATTCTAATTAATTTCTGGCTAACAATTAATTAAACAAAATGATTTCTTATTAATATATTAATCTTTTAGCATATTAATAAATTCATTTATATTAATTTATTAATCTTATAATAAATTAATATCTCTCATTTCATAATTTCCTTGTCCGGTTGCTAGGTTTGAGCGCAACCCAAAAGGACTGTGCTGCTATCAATTCAAGTTCATACCAATTATAGTTATGGGCTTAGACACCTAATCCAACAGTCTCCCACTTAGATAAGTCTGTAATTATAATTGCTAGTATGCCTTCTAAATTTGACCAGCAAATTGTAGCTTCCAAAAAGCTGCTGCCGAACTCTGACCCAGTCTGTTACGTGTCCTAAGATAAGTGATCATATAATCCTTCGTTCTGCTAGATATCCGTAGACAAAAGACATGGAATGCAATCAACCACTTTGTCTAGAATCTATGTTTCCCGGTTCCTGATTTGTGATGATGTAGGACTTCTAATTCAACACATCAATTTAATCATGGCTGGGCCCAGCACATAAGTCAACACCAAATCATCGAGGGGCCCACAGATATCGCTTTTCCCGTTAGGGCAAAAGGAACGAATAAACATTGACTCACATGCTTGTATCTTTTACTCATTAAACCATACATGATAATACGTTTTATAACACCAAGTTACTGATGCATTTTCGTATCACCAATGCATAGCCGACTTGCAAATTACAACTCACATATCTCTGTTTCAAGATTATAAGATATTATCATCTCAGTATTACTCGTGATGAATTCCATGAAGTAATACTCTGAGCGAGGGTTTATCCAATACTCAAATCTCAATTTCTGAGTACTCATAAACGTCGCAGCAAATCTATTGCCATGTCTATCCTTAGACAGTCTACAATCCAGTTCATGACAGTCTTGATTCACTACTTACTTCCAAAAGTACGAGCAACTGTGGAGTTTGAATAATCTTATTATTCGGGAAGTAAAACATGCAAAAATGAAACACAATAATAAACAATTGACAAAAGGTAGAACCCAAACTTATAAATAATACTTTATTATTTAATCACCAAAAGTCAATTACATTTACCTTGTTACAAGTTTCAGAAAACTAATCTAACTACTAAAACTAATATCATCTTTCCGTCCTATGCTCCGAGCATGCTGAATATGCTTAGCCCTACTCAGACCCTTTGTGAGGGGATCTGCTGGGTTATCTTTAGATGACACCCTCTTTACTATTAGATGGCCTTCTTCTACTCTATGTCTGATGAAATGGTACTTTCTGTCGATATGTCTGGTTTTACCATGATCTCTCGGTTCCTTTGTCAAGGCAACCGCTCCTTCATTATCGCAGAACAGTTCCATAGGCTCCTGGATGGTTGGAACAACTCCGAGATCTCCGATGATGTTCCTCAACCAAGCTGCTTCTTTCAATGCTTCACTTGCTGCTATGTACTCTGATTCACAAGTAGAATCAGCCACCATATCTTGCTTGGAAGTCTTCCAAGTAACTGCTCCTCCATTCAGTAAAAATACCCAGCCCGACTAAGAACGGAAGTTATCTCTATCCGTCTGAAAGCTGGCATCACTATAACCATCTACTCTCAAAGTACCATTACCACCAAGCACAAGGACCCAATCCTTCGTCCTTCGCAAATAATTGAGTATATTCTTTACGGCTATCCAATGTGCTCTACCTGGGTTTCCCTGATAGCGACTGACCATTCTCAAGGCAAAGGCCACATCAGGGCGAGTACATGTCATAGCGTACATGATCGATCCGACAGCGGAAGCATAAGGTACACGAATCATGTCATCTATTTCCTCATCTGTACTCGGGCATTGAGTCTAACTCAATTTGGTATTGCTCTGGATAGGTAGCTCTCCCTTCTTGGAATTTTCCATACTAAACCTCTTTAGTACCTTATCCAAGTATGTGCTCTGACTAAGTCCAATTAGTCTCTTCTTTCTATCTCTCAATATTCTAATCCCAAGAATATAGGCGGCTTCTCCAAGGTCTTTCATGGCAAAACACTTTCCAAGCCAAGACTTAACTTCATTCAAGGTTGGAACGTCGTTACCAATGAGTAATATGTCATCGACATACAACACCAGAAAAGTTACTATACTCCCACTAGCCTTGATATACACACAAAACTCATCTTCACTTCTAGAGAAACCAAACTCTTTGACTTTCTCATGGAAGCAAAGATTCCAGCTGGGAGATGCTTGTTTCAATCCATAAATAGATTTCTCAAGCTTGCACACTCTATTGGGAAACTTTGCATCAACAAAACCTTCTGGCTGACTCATGTAAACATCCTCAGCCAACTTCACGTTAAGGAAAGTAGTCTTGACATCCTTCTGCCAGATTTCATAGTCATGAAAGGCAGCTATGGCGAGCAATATCCTAATAGATTTAATCTTAGCTACTGGCGAAAAAGTCTCATCATAGTCAACCCCTGAGGTTTGAGTGAAACCTTTTGCAACCAGTCGAGCCTTGAATGTCTTCTTCTTGAAGATCCATTTCCACCCAACTGTCTTCCGACCTGGTGCACTATCAACCAAATTCCAAACTTGGTTGTCATACATGGTCTTAATCTCGTTGTCCATTGCCTCTTTCCACTTGGAAGCCTCTGGGCCTGCCATTGCTTCCTTATAAGTGACTGGTTCATCTAAGTTTACTAGTGTTCTGTCACTTATGAATGTGTCACCATCTGAAGTAATATGAAAACCATACAACTCAGGTGGCACACTCACCCTAGTGGATCTTCGAAGAGGCAATGATTTATCAATTGGTTCAATAGGAACTGTTTCCTCTGCTTGAGTGCTAGTGTCATCTAAGGTTCCTTCATTAGTTGACTCTTGAATCTCTTCAAGGTCAATGGTACTCCCACTGTCCTCTTTGAATATGAGCTCTCTTTCCAGAAAGACTCCTCTTCGAGCTACAAACACAACGTTTTCACTAGGTCTGTAGAACAAATATCCAAAAGACTGCTTTGGGTACCCAATGAAAACACATTTCTCACTTCTAGCTGCTAGCTTGTCGTGAGTCTCTCGTCTTACGAAAGCTTCACAACCCCAGACATTAATATGTGCTAACGAAGGAACTTTCCATGTCTACATTTCGTGAGGTGTTTTGGAAACCTTCTTTGTAGGGACAAGATTGAGGATGTGGGCGGCTGTCTCTAAGGCATACACCCAGAAGTGAATAGGAAGCAAGGCACGACTCATCATAGAACGAACCATGTCTAACAAGGTTCGATTACGCCTCTCAGCTACACCATTTAACTGTGGTGTCCTAGGAGGAGTCAATTGTGAGACTATCCCACATTCTTTCAGATAGTCGTTGAACTCGGTGCTAAGATACTCCCCGCCTCTATCGGATCTAAGTATCTTTATCTTTCTGTCCAATTGATTTTCAACTTCATGCTTAAACTCTTTGAAGTTTTCAAAGGTTTCTAACTTATGTTTGATCAAGTAGATGTAACCATATCTGCTATAATCGTCAGTGAAAGTCACATAGAATCGATTAGCATCCCTTGTGGTTGATCTGAAGGGCCCACACACATCTATATGTATCGGATCTAACAGACCTTCACCTCTTTCACAAGACCCTGTGAATGGTGATTTTGTCATCTTTCCCAAAAGACAAGACTCACACATATCATCTGATTTTAGGTCAAATGATTCCAACACTCCATCCTTTTGGAGTTGGGCTATGCGTTTCTTGTTAATGTGTCCAAGACGACAATGCCACAAGCATGCCTTGTCTACACTATTAGACAAGTCAATATTAAGTACACTATTTCCTAAGCTATCAACACAAGTCACTGTTTCATACACACCATCACAAGGTAAAGCTTCAAACATAAACACACCATTCTTATAAACAGAAATTGAACCATTCAAATCATTAAAAGAATATTTAAAACCTTGTTTGAACAATGCATGAAATGAAATAATGTTTCTCGTCATCTCAGACGAATAGCAACAATTTACTAATTCTAATCTAACATCATTACTGAGCAACAGTTCATAAACTCCGATCTTGGTTACTGGTGAAGACTTTTTGTTCCCCATGATCAAGTTTATCCTCCCATGCTCTATCTCCTCACTTTCCTTTAGCCCCTGCAAATCAGAACAGATATGAAAACCACATCCTGTATCAAGGACCCATGAATGAGAAGATAATGAGTTATTAGCATAAATAGTGTAAATACCTGCCGAGGATGGCTTCACTTTGCCATCCTTGATATCTTACAGATATTGCGGGCAAGATCTCTTCCAATGCCCCTTTTGATTGCAGTAAAAGCAAACGGCCTCTTTTGGATTAGAAACATGAGGAGTGGAACCATTGGGCTTAGCCTTTGGGCTATTACTAGATGACACAGCTTGAGCCTTGCTCTTCCAGTTTTGCTTGGGAGGACCTTTCCTCTTCTTCCCCTTTCCCTGTCCAATGGCCAAGACAGGGGCACTTGCAGGTGTGGAGGGTATACTTTTACCCTTCATCCCTGCCTCAGTTGTCTGCAACAAGTTGTGCAATTGGGCCAATGTCTACTCAGTGTTGTTCAAATGGTAAGTTAAAATAAAGTGACCATAACAATCAGGCAATGAGTTCAATACCATGTCAATGCCCAATTCCTCATCGAAGTGAATGTTGAGCTTGACCAAACGCTCTATGTAGCGTTGCATTCTTTGCACATGAGATACAACCGATTCTCCTTCTTTTATCTTGCAAGCCATGAGTGACTTGACTATGTCAAACTTTTCTTGACGAGCTCGCTTATGGTACTTTTCCATAAGGTTCTTTTTCATCTCAAAAGGCCAGTAGTCCTCATAGTACCTCTGCAATTCTGGGGACATGGTTGCAACCATGATGCATGCCACTTTGGTAGCATCATCATAGTGTTTCTTGTAGGCAGCATACTCTTCGGGAGTGGCTTTGGACTCATCAAGTTCTTTGAGCTCCTTTTCAAGGACATACTCTTTGTCCTCGAATCTAGGCGCCATCTTGATGTTACAAATCCAATCGTTATAGTTGGAGCCATCCATAACGACTTTGGAGCAAATGTTTAGTAGAGAGAAGTTGTGGCTGGAGGATGATGAAGCAGAAGTGTTTCCAGGAGTAGACATCTGAAAAGAAAGATAGTTTTAGTTAGATTTTAAGACACCTCAAAATAATAACCTAAAGATATCATATCAAGGTTAGGACCCAACTATGACGATTTACAACTTAGAAATGGGATGCCGAGATCCAAGTTCAAATCTCATAAAGGTAGGTGAATGACTATTCACAAATTCCACCATTAGACAAAATAAACGAAGTGAAATTCCTAATTCTTTTGAGATACATTAAAACTATTTAACGGCATGTTTTAATCTCGGATTATGCTCTACTATTTGTGATTGGGATACCGAGGATCGCAAACTAGATGTGAATAACCTCGCAAATGTGTTTGGTAACCTTATTGTCTATATCATTAACTATTGAAGTACCGGTAAACCACACACGCTCCATCAAAATGATAATTATAAGATACCCATTACTACTTTTTATTAGTGCCTTTTAGTGTGCCGGTTAACCACACACGCTCCACTAACGACCAATAAAGCATAATGTGCAATTTCATGGATTAGCATACTTTTCACATCTTTTCTAAAGTAACTAGAGTTGGGATTTTGAAAACAGTGTTCTAGTACTTTCTTTAATAGCATTATACTTTTAATGAGAAGTAGTTTTCCTATCAAATCCATTCTGCTAACGACCCTCCACTAATCAAGGAAGCGGTGGGTGAGAGTGGACACCCATTCAACTACCATTTTATAGGCAGTTTCCTTATACCCCCTTATAGACTAGCTTCGTGAATGAGGCATACTAGCAATTTGACTGACCATATTCTTATACATATATAATATTTAACTTTTATTTATAATATATATAAGGTGTGTTTTAAAACATTTTAAAACTCCAAGGGTTTATATAAATTTTCGAAATTTAAACTAATAAATTTTAAATTTAAATAAACCAATTAATTAGATTTAATATCTATCTATTAATTAACCTTTAATTAATTTATTAAATCTTGTAAGGATTATCTAATTAAATTAATCAATTAATTTAATCCTAATCCTTATCCCTCTAAATTTCGAAAAATAGGGTAAAGGATAATTATCCAATTAATCTAATCAAGTAACAATTATCCAAAACAAGAAACCCTAAAAAAAGGCTAGCAATTTCGAAATTTACAAGGGAGGAGGCTAGGGTTTTTCAAAACCCTAACCCTAATTTCGATTAGGGTTCTTTGGAGGCTAGGGTTTTCGAAAAAACCCTTTGATCCACAACCCTAAAAATCGGGAAAAAAAAGGCCTTTAGGGTTTAATGGCTATAAAGCCTAATTTTGCAATTCAACAATTATAGCAATTCAATTTTAAACAAACAATGGCTCTGATACCACTGATGGGATATAGGTAAAACAAATAAACTAGAAAACAATTCCTAAGTTCACATGCAACCTACTTTGGATCTATGTTTTAACTATTGAACATACAACTTTGAATTGCAAAACAAGAACCCTAGAGGAGAGAGGCTATTTTCAATATCTATAAACTAGGGTTTAGTAATTACATACCTTTCAATTGTTATAGTAAACAATTGATAATTCCCTTGATCTTGATCATGATCTTCTTGGAAGCTTAGCACCACAAGTGTAATGCCTCTAATGGAATCACACCTAAACTAGCAAGAAGGAAAGTAGAGGAGAGAGGGGAGAAGGAGTATGCAAAATTTCAGCCCTTAGGGTTTCTTCAAAAGAATGAGTGACCAAAATATGAACCAGGAGGCTCCTTATATAGCCGAGGGATCTAGGGTTTAGGGGAAACCCTAGTTATCCTTTGCTTAGGGCCTAAGCAAACCCAAGGGCCATATCCAAGCCCATATGGACGAAATTATTAGGGTTTCCCCTACAGATTTCGTCCATGCTTATCCAAGGGGGTTCTAGAGCCTTCCACTCAACTATTAGATAATTGCAAACTAGTCCCTGCACTTTATAATTAATTCTTTTAGCCCCAAAATTAATTCTAATTAATTTCTGGCTAACAATTAATTAAACAAAATGATTTCTTATTAATATATTAATCTTTTAGCATATTAATAAATTCATTTATATTAATTTATTAATCTTATAATAAATTAATATCTCTCCTTTCATAATTTCCTTGTCCGGTTGCTAGGTTTGAGGGCAACCCAAAAGGACTGTGCTGCTATCAATTCAAGTTCATACCAATTATAGTTATGGGCTTATACACCTAATCCAACAAGGAGATGGTTGGATATGGTAAAATATTATGAGTGTGAGATCCTGTACCACCCAGGCAAGGCTAATATTGTAGCCGATGCCCTGAGTCGCAGGGCGGAGAGTGCCCCGATACAAGATGTTTGTTTGAGATTGGTAGTGATGACTCCGGTGTTGGACACCATTCGGGAGGCCGATGTAGAGGCCATGAGACCTGAGAACCGCAAAAGAGAGCAGGTGATTGGACAGATATCTGAGTTCGTTGTCGATAGCCGAGGGCTTATGACCTTTCAGGGTCGGATTTGGGTGTCGTTTGAAGGTGGGGCATGTACCATTCTGATGGAGGAGGCGCATATGTCGAAGTTCTCGATCCATCCCGGGGCCACTAAGATGTATTTGGACCTAAAGAGGGAGTATTGGTGGCCGCGCATGTATGAAGAGGGATGTCACATGGTTCGTAGAGAGGTACTTGACCTTTCGCAGGGTGAAGGCTGAGCATCAGCGTCCGCATGGCAAGTTGCAGCCACTTGATGTTCCCGAGTAGAAGTGGGAACAAATTTCCATGGATTTTATCACCAAATTGCCGAGGACTGCGAGGGGTGTCGATGCAAATTGGGTGATTATTGACCGGCTGACGAAGAGCGTTCACTTTCTTGCTACCAACGAGAGGTCTTCTGCTGAGAGACTGACAGAGATATGTGAGAGAGGTGGTATCGCAGCATAGAGTACCAATCTTGATCGTTTCAGATCGAGATGTACGTTTTACTTCCAGATTCAGGAAGAAATTCCATGAGGAATTGGGTACGAGGCTGCATTTTAGTACCACATACCACCCATAGATGGATGGTCAGAGTGAGCGGACGATTCAGACACTTGAAGACATGTTGCGATCGTGTGTGATGGACTTCGGAGGAAGTTGGCACACGTATTTGCCATTGGTTGAGTTTTTGTATAACAACAGCCACCATTCGAGTATCGGCATGCCTCCCATTGAATTGTTGTACGGGTGGAGGTGTCAGACTCCTATATGCTGGGGAGAGGTTGGGCAACAAGTGATCGGCAGCATTGAGTTAGTGCTTCAGACTACAGAGCAGATACAACAGGTCAGGCAGAGGCTACTGATAGCTCAGAGTCGCCAGAAGAGTTATGCGGATAGGCGACGGTCCGAGCTTGAGTTCCAAGTGGGTGACTTCGTACTCCTAAAGGTATCTCCTTGGAAAGGAGTGATCCGATTCAGGAAGAGGGGCCAGCTGGGGCCCCGGTACATCAGTCCGTTCAGGGTGACTGCAAGGGTAGGCCTAGTAGCATATCGTCTGGAGCTACCTGCGAAGTTGAGCCAGATCCATGATACCTTCCACGTATCTCAGTTGAGGAAGTGTATAGCCGACGAGTCAGCGGTAGTACCGTTAGAGGATATTTAGGTGGATGCCAGTCTGAATTATGTTGAGAGGCCAATTGCGATTGTAGATTGGAGGATCAAGATTTTGAGGAACAAGGAGGTGCCCCTGGTGCAGGTTTAGTGGCAGCATCAGAGAGGGTCCGAGTTGACTTGGGAGGTGGAGTCGGAGATGCGTGAGCAGCATCCAGAGTTGTTTGTGGAGTAAGACTTCGAGGGCAAAGTCTGATTCTAGTGGGGGAGAATTGTAACATCTGGATTTCCAGGTATTATATTTTATCATTTATTTTTGGAGTTAAGAGAGGGACTCGACGAGTTGACGCCTAGACTCGTCGAGTAGGATCATGTATTGTTGATTGATAAATGAGGGGACCCGACGAGTCGGTAAGGGTGGACTCGATGAGTCCGTGCTGACGACTGAAACCCTAAATCCTCGGGCATGTGCCCTATTTAAAGGACCTTATAGCCCTCTTGTGCCGCTACCTGTCCAGAGAGAGTGCCCCTTGAGAGCTTGAGCGAGTTGAAAGAGAGATAAGGCTATATTGATCAATTTTGGTGTGATTTAGCAAATGAGAAGTTGTTTCTAGCAAGAGGAGGTCAAAGGAGTTGTGGATCCAGGGTTTCCAAGTTCAAATCTACACTTTTGAGGTATCAAATCGAACTTCCTCTCTATTTTGGGTTAAGATCCATGATCTAGGGTTTTCTATAGCCTTTTTAGAGTTTAATGAGTGGAGTTTATGGTCCTTTGCTATGTTAGACCTCAGATCTGGATCCATTGAGGTCCAGAGAGCCTTCCCCATTCTGCTTTATGTTGGTTTATGGAGGAAAGGAGACTAGGTTGCCATGTTAGAAGGAATTTCACCAAAATAAGACTTGGGCGCAATGAATGTGTAGCAAGATTCGACCTTTACGTGGTTATTGGCTATGGGGAAGTCAGATCTATAGATTAGGAAAGCAAATCTGACCTCAGAAGGTCAGATGGGTGTTGTCATGGGAGCAACTCGCCGAGTTCATGAGTGGACTCGACGAGTCAAGTCGGGGTTGCCCCGCGATTCGTTACTAAGTAACCCGATGAGTGGAGAGGGGACTCTTCGTGCCAAGTGAGGATTGGAAGGATTCAGAGGACTAGTGTCGACTCGCCGAGTCACCGGAGTGCCTCGATGAGTCTGGTCAAAGTTTGACCGTTGACTTTTAGTGCTTAGTCAATGTTTGGACTTATGAGCCATTATAGGGGTAGAATAGCCTTTTACCCTTCTTAGAGAACTTATAGAGAGGGTTAGCCTAGACTTTAGAAGTTGTATTAATTAGAGTAATTATTATGTGATTAGGCGGAGGCTAGTGCAGAATTTTATAGTTTGAGGTTTACCGAGTTATTCGAAGTGAGTCTTTTCACTATACTTTAACTTGAGTAGTAATTAGAGTTATGTGATAGAGTATCTTGTATGCTATTTATGTGATTTGTTGCACAACATTATTTCTATGTGATTTATGTTGTGTGTATGTCAGAGTTTACAGAGTTAGGACCGGAAGGTCCACAGAGTTAGGACCAGAGGATCCACAGAGTTAGAGCCAGAGGGCTCACAGAGTTATAGCCTCGTGTGGCTATTATGTGTTAAATGTGGTATTTTGGGGAACTCACTAAGCATTTATGCTTACAGTGTTTTGTGTTATGTGTTTCAGGTACCAGTGAGGATCGCAGAAAGGCGTCTGCATGATCAGTACACACTATTGGAGTTTTTATACATTTTGATATTGGGATGTGTTTTTATGGATTTGATATGTGATACAAGGAGATATGAGAATTTTTATGAATTAAAATTATTAATTTTAAAAGTGAAAAATTGTTTTGAAATATACCTTGTTACATCCGCGCACTTCCTACGAATCAAAGAAACATACAAAATGGAAAAATTGACCAGAACATACCTTAAAGAGATTGTACATGGATTGCTAGTATCCATTATTTCTGACAGAGATAGTCAATTCACCTCGGTCCTGCCAGTCACTTCAAAAATATATAGGAACTAGGTTGGACATGATTACAGCCTACCACCCACAAATAGACAAGCAGAGTGCGAGAACTATCCAAAAACTAGAGACATGTTGAGAGCTTGTGTAGTCAACTTTGGTAAGTCATGGGATACCCATTTACCGTTAGTCGAGTTCTCATAAAATAGCAGCTGGCATACCAGTATCAAGGTTGCTCCATTTGAAGCCCTCTATGGCCACAAATGCAGATCACCTCTATGCTGGGATGAAGAGGGTGACACACAACTAGATAAGGAGCAAGTTCCTAACAACACTCTCACTGGCTCGGAGATCATCAAGGAAACTACAGAAAATGTTGTTCAAATTCGTGAAAAACTGAAAGCCTCTAGAGACAGACAAAAGAGCTACGCAAACAAGAGTCGAAAACCCTTGGAATTTCAAGTTATTGACTGTGTACTATTAAAGGTCTCACCCTGGAAAGGCATGATATGTTTTGGAAAACTTGAAAAACTAAATCCAATGTACATTGGGCCATTTGAAATCCTCACAATGATTGATCCAGTAGCTTATAAACTCCAACTACCATAAGAACTTAGTAACATACACCCTACCTTCCATGTGTTCAACCTCAAGAAATGTTTGTCAGATGAATATCTGATTATCCCACTCGATGAAATTGAGATTAATGAGAATCTACACTTCATGTAAGAATCTGTGGAAGTCTTGGAGAGAGAAGTCAAAAAAACAAAACAGAGTCACATACTGATAATGAAGGTCCGCTGGAATGCCAAATGAGGACCTAAGTTCACATGGGAGAGAAAAGATCAAATGAAACAGAAATGTCCAAATCTTTTCCCCAACACTTGAAGTTCCACTTAAAGTTCAAATTTTAGTATGAAATTCCCTCTAACGGGGGATAAGGTGACAACTGGAAAAATCCTAGAGCAACTAGGTCTAAACTTCAGTCATGTACCAGTAGTTTCCCCATGTAACATTGATGCAATTAAAAGCTTTGAATTCATAAGGGCATGTTTATATCGTGTTATTATATGAGCATACTTTAAAACTCATACTTATATAATTTGCATATATACTTATATATTGAAAACTCTAGATATATATGTTTATAAAGCTTGATATGTTACAAATACTAAATACTATGATGAAATGGGATAATGTGTGTAACAACGCAAATTTTCAAACAAAATTTTCATTTCAAAAATAAAGTATTTTCATTCAAACAAAGCATAATTATTCCAAATGTTATGTCAAAATACAATTCATAGAATTCCCAAGATCTCAAAACATCAATCAGTGTGTACACATCACGCCGGCGCCTTCCCACGGTCCTCGCTAGTACCTGAAACACATACATAACAACTGTAAGCATAAATGCTTAGTGAGTTCCCCAATATACCACTTACGCACATACGCCTTTCCAGGCCCTGACCTTCCGGTCCATGTGTCTTAGGGGACTTCCGTCCCTGCTGGGTAAACCTTTCGGTCCTACCCACGCCGACCTTCCGGTCCATAACACAACGCCTTCCGGCCCATAACATAATCGCCTTCCGGCCCATAACATAATGCCTTCCGGCCCATAACATAATGCCTTCCGGCCCATAATATAATCGCCTTCCGGCCCATAACATATATAGCACATGTAACAAATAACTTACCACATATAGCACATAGATCACATCTGACCTTACGGTCATACCGTCAAACCCTTCCGGGTACAGTATAGTGAGAAGACTCACCTCGTGAATATCGAAAGCTAGCAAATCCCGAAATCACTCGTGCTCGATCCGCCGAGCTACAATCTCCCTATAACATCATATATATCTTATTAACACTTTTATCTTCTAAGTTTGACTGTCCCTAAGAAGTCCGACATTGGTCAACTCTGGTCAACGGTCAACGGTCAACTTGACCGGACTCGGCGAGTGCTATGGCGACTCGGCGAGTCTAGACGTTCTCACCAATTCTCTAATATTCCCTTTCTACTCGTCGAGTATCCCTCTTGACTCGACGAGTTCCTCGTGGAAGAATCGCGGGGCCACCCCGACTCAACTCGCCGAGTCTGAAGAACAACTCGACGAGTTCCAGTTAATCTTCAAGCTACTCGCCGAGTCTGTTCATCGGACTCGGCGAGTCCATGCCATGCAACCGCTCAAACTGCTTTCTAAGGTCAGAACTGCTCCGACCATTCATAGGTCTGGCCTTCCTAGACTGATTCATCACGTAATGTCCCCATTTCGGTGCTCATAATACACCCCATGACTCATAATTTACATTTTGACCTAAGGCATAAGGATTCCAATCCAAAACCTCCATTGATTCCCGAAATGCTCAGGCATGGGACATTCTGGATCTCTAAAGGTCCCAATACAGGGTTCCAATCGTTTGGGGACTAAGGTAACATTCAATCTCGCCACAAAAGGGTTCCATAAACCCTAAATCCATATACACATCAACACAGAAAAATGTAACTCGAATTATTACCTGAATAATGTGCTCTCTGTGTCCCCAATCCTCAGAACGTGACTTCTCTTGTTGTTCCCCTCACCAAGCCTTCTCTTCCTTGCACAACAACTCTTCCAAAATCAACAATGGTCTTCAACCTTGCTCCAGATGCACACAATCGAATTAGGGTTTCTCTCAGAAGGCTAAAGTGAACAATGATGGCCAATAAGTCCCTCATATACGTCCCAAACCTGAACGGTTAGGGTTTTCGCTAAACAGCGCAGACTCGCCGAGTCCATATCCGGACTCGTCGAGTCCAGTCGCGAACCCGCGACCAGGTCCACGATCCTACTCGGCAAGTCTAGGCTCCAACTCGCCGAGTCCCCTCTAAAACACCCCAAAAACATAATTATAACAATACCTGAAATTCCGGGCTGTTACAATGTGATTCAACATAAGTTAAAGGGCTAAGAAAAATCCAAAATTTACACCTTTATATATGAGTTTCGGTCTTGGGAATCTAGTCAAAAAGAGTTTTCGGTTTAAGCATCTAGGACCACATAGAGTTTTCGGATTTGAGAATCTTAGAGCAAATTGGGTTTTCGGACTTGGCTTCTCCACTAGGACCGAAATCTCACATTTCGGGGACCACCAAGGTGATTTCGGTCATGAAAGGACCGAAACCAACTTTCTTGTATCTGAAATCACTTACTTTTTGACTATAAACCCCTTAAAAGTCAAGATAAGGTGCAAGTGGATTGGCCATTCACCTTCCTAATGTGATAAATTCCTTTTACCAATGAAAACATCACCTCACCTCCTCATACTTTCTTCCTATTAAATGGTATCACTTTCATTTTTACACTTCCAGCATACGAAAACTCCCATTTCTCTCTCAAAATATCAAACTCATTCCTTCAACATTTAAGATTCAAACAAATTCAGAAGATCATTTTCTTCCAAATAGCTATAAGTTTTGGTAAGCATTCTCCATTAATTTTAGTGTTCATTCCACACATGAGTTCTTGTTTCACAAATATTCACACATTAATATGTGTTTAAACATTAGGATACAGTTATCGTCTCGTGTTCTAAATCGAAGTTCACCGTTTCTATCTCGTTAACTAAACCGCTATCACATTCGAGGTGAGTTCATACCTCTACGCTTTTGTATGATATTACTATCTTTTAGGGGGGGAATAAAAGTAAGTCACAATAAAACTTGTGTTAAAATATATACCATTGTTTATGTTTTCTTACAGTTTATATAACTATTACGTGAAAACATCAAATATGCAAACAACATTATTACCAAATAGTGCAAACATTAACATGCAAAATATGTTAAAACGCAACGGTTATCATTTTCAACAAAACATACATTTTAAACTATAATGGGTATAGTTTGGGAAACATTCACATTATTTTACCCTTTCGGGACACAGAATCGTTTATATAAAAATACAATTATTTTTATATTTTATAAAGATTACGAAAGGGATAACAATTTCATATACAAACATTTTCATTACAAAAACATGTATCTTGTTGGAAATTTGTGAGTCATCATCTTCGTCGTACCTACCAAGGTATACACGGAAGTCATGTTTTATAACCAGAGTCTCCCCCCAGAGAGCGTGATACTTGTGTATAGATCTATACACGAGACTGATGATCCCGCACCCTAGCTAATAGCTACAGCCAGACCTGCAGATTATGGGTGACAAATGTCATAACTTTTCAACGCCTGAAGAACGTCGAGGTAGGCAATTCATTTCAGCACAGTTATGAAAACTCACATGATAAACGACTATATGTTATTTTATGTGAAATCGACAATACAATTATTTTACATAAAAACACATCTCTTCAAACGGTTTTATTTACGAATAAAACTACATATACTAAACTAAGTATGGAAAATATACTTGTACAATTTGGTCTTGGAACATTTAGACTACAATTCAGTTTTATGGAAAATATAGGATTTTTTAGGATAAGCATCATTACTTTACAAACAAACGACTTACAATTCATTTCATGGAAAATATCGGATTTTATGGAAACAAAAGTTATTTCTTTACAATGAATGGCATAGACTTATTCATATAAATACTTATGAACTCACCAACTTAAATATTGACACTTTTTCTTCAAATAACTTATATTCTCAGGAAACCAGTAAAAATAGGTAAGCAACAGCTTTTGGAGATAGAACGCTAAGGCGTTGAAAAAATCTTTTGACATCATATTGTAATTAACTTTTTGGAACATGTAACTCTTACAATGATGTAACTTTTTCAACTATGTATATGATGGTTGTTTTTTATTTCTTTACTATTCAATTATTATGATATTGTACATGACGTCCTCCGCCCCCGAACGTTTCCGTCGTTCTAGGTTTGGGTTTGTGACAATATGCTCCTTTGCTCGCTTCAGCGTCTATGAGATACGGTCCCCCCCCCCCCCACTTAGGAGCTAATTTTCCTTTACTGGGATCCTTGGTGTTTTGGAATGTTTTCCTTAATACCAAGTCTCCTATTTGGAATCTTTTGACTTTTATATTCTTGTTGTAGGCCTTGGTGATTCTTTGTTGATGAGCAGCAATGCGTACTTTGGCAAGATCTTTGAGTTCATCAATAATGTCAAGATCTTGGGCTAGGATCCTGTCGTTATTCTCTTGGTCTTGGAGCAAGCATCTTGCCGCCGAGATCACTACTTTAGTAGGGATCACCGCTTCTGTCCCAAACACCAAAGATTAAAGGGTCAGACCTGTGTCTACTTTGGAGGTAGTCCTATCTGACCATAAGACAAAAGGAAGCTCTTCTGCCCATCTTTCATTCTTCTTCTACAACATTTTCTTCAATTTGTCTACTATGAATTTATTGCTAGATTCTGCTTGACCATTAGCATGGGGATGAACAAGAGTGGACATTATCATTTTGATTCCCCAACTCGTGCAAAAGTCTCTTGTCCTTTTGCTTATGAGTTGGGATCCATTGTCGCATATGATCTCAGTCGGGATCCCAAACCTAGTTAAGATATTATATTTAATAAATGAGACTACCTCTTTGTCTTAGACCTGAGTGAAGCCTTCAACTTCGATCCATTTCGAGAAGTAATCGGTCATCACCAGCATGAAGACTTTTCCCCGTGGAGCTATCAGTAATTTTCCCACTATATTCATTCCCCATTTCATGAATGACCATGGAGAGATAACAGGGTGTAAAGGTTCTGCTGGTTGATGTAGGATGTTTTTGTGTCTTTGGCAAGCATCACACTTTTGTGCATGCGGAAAAGAATCTCTCTTCATGGTTGGCCAGTAGTATCCTATTCTCAATACCTTCAAGCATAAGGATCTGCCCCCAATGTGATTACCACAGTCTCCTTCATGTTTGTCCGTCAAGACTTCTACAACTTCGGGATCTTCCAAGCATCTAAGATATGGACCTGCCATAGATTTTTTGTAGAGTTTACCTTGAATTATTATGAATCTTGAGACTCTTGTTTTGAATGCTCTTTTGCTTTTTTCCTCTGTTGGAATTGTTCCATTTTGGAGATATTCCATAAAGGGTTGGATCCATGATCGTGGTCTTCTTTAAGGATCCTTTTAGTCGAAATCCATTCGAGGAGGGCTCTGAGGGCCAGGATCTTCTGTGGACGCCACACTTATTGGTTGTTCAGGATCATCGGAAAGGCTTCGATGGCTGGAGTTATTATGTGGGTTATAGGGATCTTCGATTCTAGTGGGATCCTTAGGGAGGATCCTAAGTTAGCTAATGCGTCTACTTCTGTGTTTTCTTTTCTAGGAACTTGGGTTAGGCTAAAGTTTTCAAAATCAGAGGCTAATTTTTTGAGGATCTCCAGGTATATTGCTAATCTTTCACCTTTCACCGCATAAAATCCATTGAAGTGATTAGTTAATAATAAAGAATCAACAAATACCTGAAGATCCTTGATTTGAAGATCCTTTGCCAACTATAGTCCCATGATTAGTTCTTCATATTTTGCTTCGTTTTTGGTAGTGTTGAATTCGCAACTAATTGCCTGGGGTAGAATGTCCCCCTGTGGCGATTTTAGTATGATCCCTAGCCATGTTCCTTTTCGGTTTGAAGCTTCATCTGTGAACAGTGTCCATTTTCCCGAGTTTTCATCTTCTAGGAGTTGTTTAGCTTCGATGTCTACTTCGTTTTGTAGATCATTACTAAAGTCAGCCACAAAGTCTGATAATGTTTGTGACTTTATGGCGGATCTTGGCTCATATTTGATGTCAAATGTGCTTAACTTCACTGATCATTTTTCCATCCTTCCTGATATCTCTGGTTTTCTCATGACATTCTCAATAGTATAATTAGTTTTTACATGTATAGTATGTGTCTCAAAATAATGTCTTAATTTAGTAGAAGCAATTACTAACGCAAGAATTAATTTTTCAAGGTGAGAATACCTGGTTTCAGGATCCAGAAGACTTTTACTTACATAGTAGAAAAGATGTTGGTCTTCATTAAGATCCTTGGATAGGACAACACCTACTACACTTGAACATACCAAGAGATGGAGGAGAAGTGGTTCTCCATCTATAGGCTTTACTAGTAATGGCGCGTAACTTAAGTATTTTTTGAGTTCTTGAAAAGCTTTTTCATGCTCTTTAGTCCATTCAAACCTCTTGTTTTTCTTCAATATATCATAGAAGGGCTTACACCTTTTGAGGATCTTGAAATGAACCTGTTGAGTGTCACTACCCTTCCGGTTAGCCTTTGGACGTCTTTTTTTGTTGAAGAAGGAGATTTTAGCTCGATGATTGCTTTGATCTTCTCCGGGTTTGCTTCTATTCCTCTCTTGCTTACCATATACCCAAGGAACTTGCCCAACTTCATCCCAAAGTGGTTTTTAATTAGATTCAACTTCATGGTGTATTCGTCTAGAATGTCAAAAGCTTATTTGAGATACCTGAGGTGATCTTCAACTTTCATGGACTTCACCACCATGTCGTCAATGTAGACCTCCATGGTGTCCCCCAGCTTATCTTTAAGCATCCGGTTCACCAATATTTGATATGTTGCACCTGCATTTTTAAGACCAAAAGGCATTCAAGTGTAACAATATATACCTATCGGTGTTATAAAGGATGTATCTTCTTCATCGGATGGTTCCATCTGGATTTGTTGGAATCCTGATGAAGCATCCATCAAGGTTAAGAGCTCGTGGCCATCCGTTGCATCTATTATGGATTCAATGTGTGGTAGAGGGAAATGATCCTTAGGACAGGCCTTGTTAAGATCCGTGTAGTCTACATATACTCTCCATTTGCCGTTCTTCTTTTGTACGACAACTAAATTGGCTATCCATCTTGGGAACTTTACTTCTTTGATCATCCCTGTCTTGAGGAGCTTTTCGACTTCTTCTTGGTTGATCTGATTCCTTTCGGGTGCAAACTTCCTTCTCTTTTGGTGTATCAGTCTGAAAGAAGAGTCAATATAAAGTTTCTGAATGATAATACTCTTGTCTATACCTATCATGTCCTCGTGTTTCCATGCGAAAGTTTTGCTTCTATTTCAAAGGAAGTTTAACAAGTCCTGCTCGATTTGTTTAGGTATTAAGGATCCTATGAGGACTTTAACTTTATGATCCTTGATGCTCAGGGGTACTTCCTTCACGTCTTGCTCTTTCGTTTCAGGACGTATCGTGCCCACTGCCTTAATTGTTCTGCTTGTTGGGGTTTCGTCGTAGGCTTCATGGAGGTTTTACACCATTTCTTTGACTCCTATTAATCTCCCATGATCTTTACCACTCCCAATGGAGTAGGCATCTTTACACATTAATGATATGTCGATGGGACCACTTTCATCTTGCAGATCCACGGTCTACCTAATATCACATTATAAGAAGATAAAGTGTCAATAACACAAAAATTTTGTATGGAGTTTACCCCCTCTATGTATATTGGTAGCTTTATCTCCCCAATGATGTGTTTTGTTTCTCCACTAAATCCTATGAGAACTGAGAATCTTTTGATTATTTCTGATTTCGGGATGTTCATCCTCTTCAGTGTGTCCAAAAGTACGATTTTGACCAAGGATCCTCTGTCAATAAGGATCCTTCTAACGAAATGGTTGGGAATGTTCAATGTTATTACGAGTTTGTCATATTGAGGATCCTGGATCCCTTCCCTGTCCATCTTGTCAAACGTGATTTCCTTTTCATTGTTAACCAAGGTATTCTTCCGTGGTCTATCTTCCTTTTTTCTTTTAGAGACCTTGGCCTGTTTTTAGCCTAAGAATAAGAAGTACCACAAATGTTAGATCCGCCTGAGATAACATTAATTATCTTGGCGTTTGGGGGTAGAGATCCTGGTTTCTCCGGGATCTTGTGACCATCCTGGTTGTTTTCCTTGGACCTTTCTTTCTTCCCAGGATTTCTTTGAGATGTCCTTTGCTGAGGAGATAGTTGATCTCCTTTCTTGGAGCTATACATTCCTCCGTTATGTGACCGAAATCTTCATGATAAGCACACCATTTGGACTTGTATTTCCAACTGGTGGACTTGTTATCCTTTATTAGCCACCTTTCTTTGTCTCCAAGATCCTGCATAGCATGGATTAATCCTGAAACATCCATAGAAAAACAATAGTCAGTGATCTTAGGAAGTTCCTCCTCTTCTCCTTCGTCTTCAAGGGTATTAACCCTGTGATTTTCCAGTTTAGAATAGTGCTTTGATTTGTAGGATTTTGGGGCTGAGGATTCGGCTTCCTGTTGGGATTCTCGTATTGACTTGAAGTGTTTCTCTTCTTCTGGACTTCTTTATCCTATTCAAGCCTTATGAACCTTAGTTCTCGGCACCTAACTTCATCCAGTCTCTTGCATGGGGTCATCACAAGATCTTCATAGAAGGGTGAATCCTTCCTTAGACCCATATTGAAGGCCTCTACAGCTGTCGCCATGTCAATGTTGGGGATGCTTAGAGCTTCCTTGCCAAACCTGTTAACAAAATACCTAAGTCGTTCCTTAGGATCCTGAACCACCCGATAAAGATCACTAGTGATCTTCTTGAAGTTCTACTACAAGAAAACTGGTTATTGAAAATATTGACCAAGTGTGCAAATGAAGTAATAAAATAGGGCAGAACGTTTAGCATCCATTTAAGAGCTAATCCTATGAGGTTTGAACCAAAGCCTTTGCATAGGCAATCTTCATTTAAGTGCACTGGGATGGGAATGATCTCCATCCTTTCTTGGTATTGTGCTACATGCTCTTCAGCATCTATAGTTCCACCGTAAGGCTTCATGCTAGGAGTTTGGAAGCGCTTAAGAACTTCGATATCAGCTATCGCAAGAGCAAATCTCAAGATCATCTAACTTCTTGGAGATGCTTCTGGTATGGGTTAAACTACCCCAGGCACACTTGATATCATCTGTCTCAACTGCTGAAGTTCCCTAGCCATGTTTGGGCTTATTCTTGCATCAACATTCATAGAGTTAGTATTGACAGTATTGTTGTTTAAGAAGTTACTAGAATCGAGATTTCTAGGAGTATTGAGGGGATCATAAGGATCATTGATTATGGAGGCTTGATTGTTTATGGTTGTCCCCCAGGGTGACACAGTAGGAGTTGTGTTCCTCTGTTGGTTTCCTAAGGATCCTGTATTGTCGAAGTTTAGGATCCTTGGTTGTACAACTGTGGGAGTCGTTTCCTAGGATTTTTGAAATTTCGCCTTCATCCTCTCCACCTCCCTAAGCAGTGTTCTGTTGTCATATTATTGATGAGCCATCTGTTGTGTCAAGGTATGATCTAAACCCTTATTCATATGTTATATTGATTAGATCTAGGGTTTTAAGTCTTGGATTAAAAGCATGTACAATAGAGAAACCTAGATCCAAGCTTTAGGGTTTGCATGAGCACATAGGATGTCTTTTGGCTAAAACCCATCAGTGGTATCAGAGCCAGGTTGGTTTCTATTGTATTGATGCATATTTGATCGAAATCAGCACTGAAAATCGAAATTTTTTGGGTTCTGAGTGTTTGACTCGCCGAGTCACTTGATGTACTCGCCGAGTCAGGTGTACTCGACGAGTCCAAGTCCAGACTCGACAAGTCGAAACGTCTGACAGCTAATTTTCGCGATTTTCTTGCTGTTTTAGCTTTGGATAATTACCATAAACATATTTTTGTTATAAAATCCGAATTTTATCAATATTTGGTGATTATCCTTACCTAAATAGAAGATAATTGTCAAAATTTAGATAATCACTTGTTTTATTAGATAAAATTTGATTATTTGTAATTTAGATTTGAATTATCATGTGAAAAGTTTCAATTTTTCCCCTTTAGGTTTTATAGTTTAAGTTTGAACTTAAAAGTTTTGTTTTGAAATTTAAATAGTTGAAACCCTAATGTTTTGAATAGTTTCAAAACTTGCCCTCAAGTTATGGAATTTAATTTTTTGATTAAAAAGTTTGAATTTTGAAATATTTAAATTCTAAACCCTAATGTTTTGAAATGTTTCAAAACTTGCCCTCAAGTTTTGGAATTTAAAAGTTGATTAAAAGTTTAATTTAGGAATGTTAAATTCTGAAACCCTAGTATTGTTTTGAAAAGTTCAAATCACACTCTTATGGTTTTATTAATTAATTAAAGTGCATAATTAAAAGAGATTTAATAAATCCATATAGTTTTGGTGTACAATTTAGTTAAATTAAAAGTATAATTATTAAATTAGAACACCTAGTATTTTAAAAGTGTAAAATACACCCTATACTATATATAACATTAAAAGTCTAACATTATATATATGTATGAGTAAAAGTCAGTCTTACCGTTAGTAGGCCTCATTCACGAAGCTGGTCTATAAAGGGTGTTTAACGAAATTGCCTATAAAATGGCGATTGAATGGGTATCCACTCTTACCCACCGCACTCTTTACTAGTGGAGGGTCGTTAGCCAAACAGGTAGGATAGGACAGAAACCTTCCATTATAAGTATAATGAAGTATAAAAGTAACTAAATGTTTTTATAAAATTCCCAATCTTAGTTACTTTAGGCAAAAGTGAATTGATGCAATTCCATGAAATTACACTTTGTGCCCTTGCTAAGACGTTAGTAGAGCGCGTGTGGTTAACCGGCACACTAAATGGTTCTAAGCAAAGGTATCAAAGGGTGACTCAATGTTTGTCATAGTTCGGTGGAGCGTGTGTGGTTAACCGACACATCGAATAGGTGATCGTAACATGTGAGGGCACCATGTAGATTTGCATGGTTATTTACACCCGCATTGTGATCCTCGGCATCCCAGTCACAAACTAGAGGGGCATATCGAGATTTAAACATGCCATTGAAATGTTCAATGAATCTCAAAGGATCTAGGAGTTTTCATAGATTTAAAACTTAAAAATTTCTTTTTCGTTTTTCAATGGTGGAAATTAGTGAATCGTCATTCACTTACCTTCAAATGTTCTGCAATTAGGGTTACGGCATCCCTCTCCCGAGTTGTAGAATATTGTGTTGGATCCTAGCCTTAATATCTCATTTGGGTGATTTATTAAGGACTTAACCTATCAACTAACTTGAATTTGTTTTCTCCCGTTTTGTAGATGTCAAAGTACGACAACTATGGTCTTCCCAAATCCCGTGGAACAAGCATTCCACATGAAGATGATATTCCACGATTCGATCGAGGAACAAGAAATCATGCTTCACTTCTTCCTCCTCTTCCCGTTGTGCTCCCTAACCCACAAGATCGAAGAATTGAAAGGTTCAATGTCACTAAAATCCACTATCTAACTCCATTAAGTTCCTATTCGTTGATTCTTAATACATGATATGATAAGATTGCATTTGAATGGTTTGTAGGATCAGTGAAAGGAGAGGAAGCTTGATGGAAAAGCAAGATGAGTCTAATCGCAAAGAATGGCTCTCGATCGCATGGACTTGAAGATTAGATTTTGAGCTTAGAAAGTTATGATAGAGTTGTTAGGAATATTTATTACATAGTTTTTCAATTGATTTTGCATTGTAAGAACAAAATGTTTTCCGCTGCTTTTATGAATAAAATAAATTTTGGTTTGACTCATTTATTTATTTATTTATTTCCTTGCAATGAAATCGTTATGAAAAATTGATGTTTGCATATTTCTATAACGAATGGATGTGACTCTTAATTATATTAATTGTGGAAATGTCAAGAATTTACCAAATAAGGAGAGTTTGTCATCATCCAAGTTTCAAGTGGACAGAAACTTGGAATCATGCAACAAGTATTGGATGATGAATGAAAAAAACTTTCACATTTGGGAAAATTAGACTAATTCATTGACAAAGTGTCAAGTGAAGGACTAGAAGATCGAGTACACAAGGTTGTGTGTTGATCAAGTCCACCACAAGAGTAACAAAGATATTCGTCATGATTTACTAAGGTTAAGTAAATATGATTACACTTATGAGATTAAGTGTAATTCTTAGTTGATTGAAAAGGGTTTAAATCAATAGCAGAACGAATAAAAGGAATCAAGTAGGCAGAAAGATAAAAGTTTCTCTATTCTAAGAAGAAGGGAGAGTACCTTTTATTATATTTTATGATAGGTCTTAATGATTAAGAACCATATCTCAATTGATCCTCTAAGTGAGTCTTAGTGCAATTGTATGTCTAAGAAGAGGAATCAAGAATTGAAGAAATGGTTAAATCAAGAAGTCAATCATAATTCGTTCCAAAACAAAATCTTAAAGTTAAGATTGTGACATTGAGTAACAAGTCTTAAGAAGGTTTATAACACTCATCAAATGTAGAATATGGAAAAAGTTTTCTTATTCTTGCACATTTGAAATTGGAAAGTTGTGATGTCTTGGGTAAGACAAAGATCAACTAGGACCAATTTTGTGAAGTGTTTTGTCTTGATAAAAACTACACTAACTCTTGAATATTTGTTTGTCAAGAAATGTTTTGTTGACAAGAGAATCTTATATGTCAAGGAGTCGGTGGGAGTCTTAATGGTCTTGAAAGGGTTCAAGAACAAATCAAAATAAACCTTATCGAACATCACTAGCACACGACTTGAGGTTTACAACCTATCGCGTTGACATTATCTTGTTTCTATGCCATTCCAGTTGAGTTAATTATGCATATGAACCCTATGAGTTCTCGTTTGAATGCATAATAGGCAAGGACCTTAATCAATGAAAAGTATATTGATGGGAAAGGGTGAGCTACTTAACTACTTGGAAGACATGGTGGGCAGCCGTGTTACCATAAGGCAAGAAATCAAGATTGAGAAAGATCGGTCCATATGAGTTTGAATTTGTCGTAAACTTTGTTTTTGACAAATTCACATGGATAGGAACACATACACCATTAAAATATAAGTGTCATAAGATTCCCTCCTTCATGAAAATGACTATGAGGAAATGCTTTCACTAAGAAAGATTTTAAGAAGATAGTAATTGTGAAATTGTATTCTCAAATTCGATTATGGTTACAGTGTCCCTTTCCATGATTCGAATTGTGAGATTTGGAAATTAGTCTTAATTGATTAAGACACACATATGAGCTATCTTGGATAAAGGTGTATGAGATTAATAAGCATAGATAAAAGATTATCAAAGCATTAAGTATTAGAAATATGAACTTAAGAAATTCAATAGGTATTGTTTTTCTGTAAGTTAAGTTGTTTTCTAAATACGTGTCAAAGCTAGTGGGAGCATAAGTGTTATGTTTATAATAATCATCATGATAGTGGGAGCATAAATGTTATGATTGTATGATTATTAAGGAAAGTATTGCAATTTAGCAATATTAATTATAGAAAACAAGAGTTATACTTTGCAAAGTCGTAATGGTTGAATAGTTGTTTTGCTATAATTAAGGGAGAGAATATTGTACTTCGTTTCAAATCTAAAGGCTTAGGTTGTGGATACATAGTGTGTTCTTAACTATTTCGATTATGATTACGACATCCCTCTTCATAATTCGAATTATAAGAACGTAGCACATAAAATATTATGGCAGAAGATTGATAAAGTATTAAATCTTCATGTAAGACATTATGCATCGTGTCCAATACGCTTCGGGTATAGGATCGATTGCAAATGCTATAATATTTGACCATTCTAAAATTTTCCAAATGTCTAGTGCATTTAAAGGGAAAAAGGACTAGAATCGGTTTTGACTAAGATAATTAAACAACTATCAAAGGACGATCCAAAGCTCGCTGAGGATTGGTCGCTTGTGAGTAGATAGAAGTATGATATTGGATGGAGCATATCGACATTATTATGTATAGATAAGATTCTATGAGTTGTGATATGGTAAGTATGGAAAGGTTTCCATATTGGGAGTTAGATATTGAGAATCTATGTCTAAGATTAGAAACTTTTATGCAAAAGGATGTTCAAAGAAATGTACTTTGAGTGAGAGACATCACATCTATGGAATTGTAACAATCTCCGATAGAGGACTTTGTAATTTCATTGGCAATAGTCCTTGTGACTTTAGTGCAGTGATATTACAAAAGGATCATTGCGTAAAATGTTAGAATCTAACATATTCTATAAGTAGCAAGAATTTGATATTCTTACACTTGTGATAGGAATTGGGAGTTGTGAAATGAGTATGATTGGAAATGTGTTCATTTGATCTATTTCACAAAGTAAGAACCATAGGAAAACATTGTGTGCATGCTAAGAGCATGGGACAAGTATAGTTATGATTCAAGTAAGAGGTTGATTACCCGAAACAACAAATAATGAGTAATCGATATGGTGATAAATAAAAAATGTTTTATTTATACTCAAAGGTTTGAGGCCATATGGGATTAGTATTATTCTTGTGTTTCACTTTGCATGTTTTGACTTCCTGAATAATTTAATTGGCACAGAACAATCAAAATTATTCGAACGGACCACAGTCATTCATATGTTGGAAGTAGGTATGAATGAAGATTGTCGTGAATTGGTGTGTGGATTGTATAAAGTGTATTAGACATAAGCAATTGTTTGCTACAACGTTCATGAGTGCTTATGAATAGGATTTGAGCATTGGATTAAACCCCACGCTCACTTGGATCACTTCATGGATTTTATCACGAGTGATTGGTGAGACGATAACATCTTATATTCTTGAAACTGAGATGTGTGAGTTGTATCTTGCGAGTCGGTTGCACATTGATAATATGTAAACGCACCAGTAACTTGGTGTTATAAAACATATTGTTGTGTGTGATTTGGTGAGTAAGTGCAAGTGAGCATTGAGTCAAAGTTTATCCGTTCCTTTTATCCAAGTAGTATAAAAGCGGTATCTGTGGGCCCCTCGATGATTTAGTGATGGCACCTAAGCGCTTGGCCAAGCCGGGACTAAATTGATGTGTTCAATTGTAGTATGTTGTCAGTCGTCATAAATCTGAATTCGGGAAACAACACAGAGACAGAGAGAATGATTTAGATCCATGTCTCAGTCTATACGACAATATCTAGAATGGAGGAATATATGATCCCTTATCTAAAGGACACGCGTATCTGATAAGATCAGAGTTGACAACGGCTTTAGAAAGCTACGATTGCAGATCAGGATCTGAAGTCATACGCGGAATAGTTATTAGACTTATCCAAGTGGGAGACTGTTGGATTAGTGTCTAAGTCCATAACTATTTTGGTATGTACTTGACCCGATGGTGCATGGTCCTTTTGGGTTGCCTTCACCAAAGCAACTTGATAGGATGAATTATGGAGATAAAGGATTAAATATGATTTATTAATATATTATGAGAATAATATATTAAAGGAGAAATCATATTGTTTAATTAATATTAGTCAAGAATTAATAAGAATTAAGTTTGTGGCTAAAAGAGATTCATTAAACTTAAGGGACTAGAATTGTAATTGTAAGATATTTGCAATTGGGCTATGAATTACCTTGTAATATGAGGTTGGACGAATTCTATGGGAAAACCCATTAGAAATCGTCCAAGAGCCTTTAAGGAAGGGTCCATGGGTTGCTTAGGGCCTAAGCATCCAAATTAGGGTTTCCTAGTTTAAAACCCTAATAGCCTACATGTATAAATAGTACCCTTAAGCCTCAAAAACGTGGTGAACTAATTGGTTAGGGTTTCCACATGTTTTGGGCAGCCTCCTTCTCTTCTCTTCTTCATCCTCTTGCTTTTGGTGTTTGTGAGCCATTAGAGGAGTGACATTTGTGACTCTAAGCTTTCTAAAGTCAATACAAGAAGGAATTGAGATTGTTATTACTATATAACAATCAAGGTATGATCTAAACCCTTATTCATATGTTATATTGATTAGATCTAGGGTTTTAAGTCTTGGATTAAAAGCATGTACAATAGAGAAACCTAGATCCAAGCTTTAGGGTTTGCATGAGCACATAGGATGTCTTTTGGCTAAAACCCATCACTTTGGGGTATAAATGGCACGCAAATCGAGGCAATAACTAGAGAGAAAGGAAGAATTTGGAAAAAGAAAGAAGCTACCCTCGAATGCCTTTTTATAGGGTGTGATCCTCGGAAGTACGTTGGGCGTACGAGGCTACGCGGGGCGTATGCCTTAGATCGTCAGCGCTTACATCATCGGAGGTACTCGAGTGCGAAGGTCGTCACGGTTCGTAGTACACTGGGCGTACACCAGTACGCTGGGCGTACTTCGGATGAGTCCGGTGACTCCTCTTCGGATAATACCAAGATTTAGAATTAAATTTAAATATTAAATATTTAATAAAATTCAAAAATTCATATCTTCATCATACGAACTCCGTTTTCGACGTTCTTTATATCTACTCGTAGGTGAGACTACGCTGTACAACTTTCATTTAGACTCCGTCGGCTAATTTTGGCTTTATTTTTATTATTTATTTTTAGTAGGCCGGGACAGAAAAACTTCGTTATAAATTCATAACTTCTTCGTCCGACGTCCGTTCTCGCCTAACTTTTCATCGTTTCGCTACTAACAACGAGATCTTCGATTCTCGTTTAGATTGTTTCGGCTAAAAACTGCTCGATCTCAAATCGAGTATTCGGGCTGCACACCGCTAAGTCGAAACTTCAGAAAATCATAACTTCCTCATACGAAGTCAGATTTGGGCGTTCTATATATATTCGGAAACCTCGTTTCGGCCACTACATCTTTATACAAAGATATCGGGCTTATCTCATACTTTATTTTTGACGCTTATTTTATTCTTAATTCATTAAATTATAATAATTAAGAAAATAAACACATAATTCACATAATACTCAAATATTTCATTATTAATACTTTAAAAGAGTTACAAGGGTTAACCTAGACTATTACATCAACGAAAATGCCTAGCCTGGAAACGCGGGCATTACAATTCTCTCCCCCTTAGGATGATTCCATCCCCGGAATCACACATTGACAAACAAGTTCGGATAGCGACTCAACATGTCACTCTCCGTTTCCCAGGTGAGATTTGGCCCATTCGAATGTTTCCAACGAACAAGCACCAATTCGACCATCTTGCGTCGAAGCTTCTTAGTCTTTCGGTCAACAATTGCCTCTGGTTCTTCAATTAACTCTTGTTTTCATTAATTCTCAATTCAGAAATTGGAATTATATCGGGAACTTCTCCCATGAACTTCCTCAAATAACACACATGGAAAGTGTTATGAATACCCCTCAGTTCTTCTGGTAGTTCTAGCTTGTAAGCTTGGTTCCCAATCCTCTGAAGAACTTTAAACGGTCCAATAAACCTCGGACTTAACTTTCCCCTCTTACCAAACCTTATAAGTCCCTTCCACGGCGAGACTTTAAGTAAAACCGAATCTCCAACTTCAAAAGTCATCGGTCTTCGCTTCTTGTCAGCATAGCTCTTTTGACGATCCTGAGCTGCTAACATTCTTTCCGTGATCACTTTCAACTTCTCAGCAGTCTGATAGACCATCTCGAGTCCCATAAACTGCTTTTCCCCATCCTAAAGCCAACAAGACGGCGTACGACACTTCTGTCCGTACAAAGCTTGATAAGGTGCCATCTTTATGCTTGAGTGGAAACTATTATTGTAGGAAAATTCTACCAAAGGTAAATGTTCATCCCAGTTACCTAGGAATTCTAGGGTATATGCTCTCAGCATATCTTCAAGTGTTTGTATCGTTCTTTCACTTTGACCATCAGTCTGTGGATGATAAGTTGTACTTAAACACAACTTGGTACCCATTTCCTCTTGTATACTTTTCCAAAACCTTGAGGTGAAACGGCTGTCACGATCTGACACAATCGTTAACGGGACACCGTGAAGCCTGACAATTTCTTTCACATAAGAATTCGCAAGCTTATCCATAGACCATTTCTCCTTGGCTGCTATGAAATGCGCACTCTTAGTGAATCGATCAACGACCACCCAAATCATGTCGTGACCACCTTTCGTTCTGGGTAGTTTAGTGATAAAATCCATAGCAATGTCTTCTCATTTACCCATAGGCACAGGTAAACGCTCTAAACTCTCATATGGTTTCTGATGTTGTGTCTTGACTCTCGCACAGGTCACACACTCGGCCACATACTTTGCAACATCAAGCTTCATCGTTGGCCACCGGTAGTAGGGTTTCAAGTCCCTATACATTTTAGTGCTACCAGGATGAATCGAGTACATGGTTTTGTGAGCTTCTTCCATCAGAAGATCTCTTATTCCACCTGACTTAGGTATCAAAATCCGATCTTGGAACACCTTCAGTCCATGACTGTTTATACCGAACACCAACGTTTTGCCCAAACGTTCCTCCTTTCGGTCATTCTTTTCAGAAGCTTCCTCTTAAGCTTTCTTTATACTTTCCACAATGGTCAAGACAACTTCTATTCTCAACGCTCTTGGCCTTTTTCCTTCAAGATTGACTTTCCGACTGAGAGCATCAGCAACAACATTAGCTTTACCGGGGTGGTAAAGTATCTCACAGTCGTATTCCTTAAGTAATTCTAGCCAGCATCGTTGCCTCATATTCAATTCTCTCTGATTAAAGAGATATTGGAGACTCTTATGATCAGTGAAAAGTTTGCACTTTGTGCCATAGAGGTAATTCCTCTATATCTTCAGAGCGAAAACTACCGCTGCCAACTCCAAATCATGAGTAGGGTAGTTCTTTTCATGCTCCTTCAACTGTCGAGACGCATATGCTATCACCTTTTCTCTTTGGGTCAAAACACAACCCAATCCAACCCCAAACGCATCGCTATAAACAGCAAAGTCTTCAACTCCATCGGGTAGAGAAAGTATTGGTGCCTCACATAGTCTTTTCTTTAGCTTCTTGAATGCTTCTTTATGCTTATCACTCCAAGCATAAGTAGCTCCTTTGTGGGTCAAAGCTGTTAATGGAGTAGCAATCGAAGAAAAGCCTTGGATAAACCTTCGGTAATATCCGACTAATCCTAAAAAGCTTCGGATCTCTGTGGGACTTTTTGGTTGTTCCCACTTCATTACAGCCTCAATCTTTGTTGGATCAACCATTATCCCTTCTTGGTTGACCACGTGACCCAAGAATTGGACTTCTCGAATCCAAAAATCACATTTGGAGAACTTCGCATATAGCTTCTCCTTCTTCAAGACTTCTAACACTTCTCGCAAGTGTCTACCATGTTCCTCTTGGCTTTTCGAGTAAATCAGAATGTCGTCTATGAATACTATCACAGATTTATCTAGAAACGGATTACAAACCCTATTCATCAAATCCATGAACGCTGCTGGAGCATTGGTTAGTCCAAACGACATAACCAAGAACTCATGGTGTCCATATCGTGTTCTGAACGCAGTCTTCTCGATATCGTGCTCTCTCACTTTTAGCTGATGATATCCTGACCTAAGATCGATCTTCGAGAAATAGCTCGAACCTTGAAATTGATCAAACAGATCATCAATTCTTGGCAACGAGTATCTATTCTTTATCGTTGCCTTATTCAGCTCTCTATAATCGATACACATTCTCATACTTGCATCTTTCTTCTTCACGAATAACATCGGAGCTCCCCAGGGTGATGAACTAGGTCTAATGAAACCTTTGTCCAGTAACACCTGAAGTTGCATCATCAGCTCCTTCATCTCCATCGGTGCTAATTGATAAGGTGCTTTTGCTATTGGCGTGGTCCCTGGTAACAAGTCTATTCTGAACTCCACTTGTCTATTAGGTGGTAATCCTGGAAGATCTTCGGGAAATACTTCCGGATAATTACACACCATTGGAATACTCTGCATCACCTTCTTTTCCTTCTTAGCATTAATCACGAATGCTAAATATGATGTACATCCCTTGGTCAAACACTTTCTGGCTTTCATTAGGGAAATGATTCCAGAATTTACTCTGTGTTTGTCCCCATACACCATAAGCGAATCTTTCCTAGGCGGGTTTACTTTAACTATCTTCTTCTTGCATAAAATTTCGGCATCATTAGCGCTAAGCCAATCCATTCCCGGAAACGATGTCGAAACCATTAAGTTCGATATGCAATAATTCCTCGTGAAACTTATTCCCATTCAGGTCGATTAAGATGTTTTTCATACGATGACTAACAGGTACAAACTTGCCACTAGCAACTTCGACTAATAAAGCATTATCTAGTCTATCAACAGGAAAAGCTAGTCTTCCACCAAACTTATGCAAAATAAAGGAGTGGTTGGCTCCAGAATCAAACAAAATTTGAGCAGGTAGTTAATTAACAAGAAAGGTACCTAAAGCGACATCAGCTTCATCTTTCGCGGCCTCAAGTGTCATCTGGAAGGCTCTCGCCTTCGGCTTTGGTGGAATGTTGGGCTTTGCTGCCTCCTTCTTCTTCGGACAGTCTTTCAAAATGTGCCCCTCTTCATTACAACCAAAACACATCCTTTTGTTGTTCGGACACTCATTGGCAAAGTGTCTAATTTTTCCACACTTGTAGCAGGTTACATCCTCACTAAACTTCCCAAAAGTGCTTTTTCTTACACGTATCACACCATTTCGCTTCGCCTCCTTTTCCTCCACCAAACTTTTTCGAATCATATTTCGAAAATTTGCTTTTCTTACCGGAACTAGATGTTCCCACAAACTTTCTCTTCTCACCAACCTCAACCTTGTTGGTGGTTGTAACGCCTGTGTTTCCGGGCTTGCCATTTGTAGCAATATAATAGTCTAGGTTAACCTTTGTAACCCGTTTTGAAATAATAAGATTGTATTATTTGAGTATTATGTGTTTTGTGCTTAATTTCTTAATTATGTGGTTTGATTAATTAAGAATAAAAAAATAAGCGTCAAAATTTAAGTGTAAAATAAACTTAATATCTTTGATTAATGTTGTAGTAATTGAAACGAGGTTTCTGAATATATATAGAACGCCCAAATCTGACTTCGTATGAGGAAGTTATGATTTATCGAAGTTCCGGCTTAGCGGCATGCAGCCTGAAATACTCGATTTGAGATCGAGCGGTTTTTAGCCAAAGCAACCTAAATGAGAATCGAAGATCTCATTGTTGGTATCGAAGCGATAAAAAGTTAGGCGAGAACGGACGTCAAATGAAGAAGTTATGAATTTATAACGAAAGTTTCTGTCGCGGCCTATTAAAAATAATTAATAAAAATAAAGTCAAAATTAGCCGACGGAGTCTAAACGAAAGTCGTAGAGCGTGGTCTCACCTTTCTGTGGATATAAAGAACATCGAAAACGGAGTTCGTATGAAGAAGTTATGAATTTCCGAAGTTTATTAATCATTTTGTAATTAAATTTAAATCAAAATCGGAAGCCTTATCTGAAGACGAGTCACCGGTGTGATCCGGAGTACGCCTCACGTACGAGAGTATGCTACCGCGTACTCAGCATAGTGTCGACACTTCGGATGACACATGCAGTGACGATTTCGGAAGCAGTACACGCTGCGTACTGCAGTACGCCCCGCGTACTCCGAGGCTCCAGCCTCTATAAAAGGGGATCCGAAGGCAGCCAAAATTCTTGTTCATTTCTTCTCTTCTCTCTAGTCTTTTGCATCGTTTTGCGTGCCGATTCCACCCCGAAGCCCCGGTATCATACTCTAGCCCCGAAGCAAGTCCCGAGATCCCGAAGATCCCGAGAAGTGCGGTTCCCGAGCCGAAGCTCTGCCCGCGAGAAGTTCGATTTTTGAAGAGATCTTCCAGATCTGCTGAGGATTACTACTTCTGCAAGTCGTAGTGTTGTCCGATCATCTTCTGATCAAGTGAGTGTATACTACCTTTCATAAACACAATAATAATACAAGTTTGGTTCGAGTGTATTAAGTATATTGTTGTTTACAAGTGTGAGTGTGTAGTTATTTTCTTCTAAATACAATAATACGAAGTATTTTATATAAAATACGTGCTATGTGTATATATTTGGTTGTGTTATGTGTGAATGTGTATTCCCTCTCTTCTATCTTATAGATCTGATTATTTCTCTATGAGATATGCGTTATGTGTGTGTGCCTCATCTGTATGTGATATATGTGTTGATTAAAGCATGCTATACAGGTTTTTAAACTATGTATACAAATGTATATTTTTATCTACTAATATGTTAGGTAGAACATGGGTAGACAGTTGGTGTGTAATAAACAGATGAGAGGCCTCGTTGTTGTTTGATTGAGTCATCTAGCGGAGTTTAGATGACGACCACTGGCTATTCTAGACAGTCTTGTGGAAACATTAGCAGGTTCGCCACCTGTAGGTGTTAATGAACTTGGGTGTTCATTCGCTGTACTCCATCCCCCTCATGGTTGCCTTATTTGACTTATATTGCTGAGGTACCCCCGAAGCATGTGTTGTCGCCCCGATGAAATATTCTTAGACTAGGTCCCATATGTTAGTTGAATTAGGGACATTAAAGTGAGAATAACGGGAATGGGTAATTGGGTTATTGTTGGTTGGTGAAAATTAAATATGATATTTATTGTAGGTTGAAAACCCTATATGCTCACCAGGCTCCCAAGCCTGACCCACTCAGTTTTAAATTGTATTACAGGAAGTGGCGGAAGGGCATGAGATGGATGAACCATCAAGTTGTTTTGTTTACAAGTCTGCATATGTTTATATTTTGTTATATGACTTGTAATGTATTCGTTTATACTTATTGGTCTGTATCGAAACATGACACCCCGAGTTTTGATTATAATGAAAATACATTTCTTTTATGAAATGCTTTGGTAAACATTGTTTTATCATGCTTTGTTTTTGGGAACAAATTCCGCAACCCATTTCAAATCAAAAGGATTTACTCTGAAATTATTTAAAAGCATAAATGAAAATCGGTCTTTTCTGGCCGAGATTTTGGGGATGTCACAGTTGGTATCAGAGCATTAGTTTAAGCGAACTAGGAATTTGTAGGATTTCTAGACTTAAACTTAGAATGCTAAGTGAAATTTTGAGATGTGTGTCTGTTGTGATTTAGACACGAGCACTAGTTTATTTTAGGAAAGTTGCCTAAAATGCTTTATGTGCTAAATGTTATATGTTGCCATATATGATATTAATTGTTCGGATCTATGGTCTGTTGCCGACCGGATCTAGAAACCTTATGTGTGTAGGATTCTAAGCGTACGTCTACGATATTAGAACTAGCATGTAAACATTTCGGAGTGATAAGGATGATTTGAATATCTATCATGATTGAGGATCTAATTTCACCTTATTCGGTGTGTAGATCAAAATGGTGAGAACAAGAAGTGGAGTTGGAAATGCTGACGAAAACAGGAATCAACCACCAGTGATTGAGCCAATACCTGTCGTAGCAGCAGCACCTAAGCCAATAACCATGGCTGGTGTGCAATTGATGATTCAGACGATGTTGGATCGTCAGATGGATGAAACTAGACGGTTGCTTCAACAAAATCGTGAAGAACTGTCGATTCGTGTGGAAGAGCCTGAATTAAATGAAGGGCACTCGGAATGTGGAAACTTCAGTGGGTCTGTTGGTCCAGCCAACCCACCGATAGTTAGGCAAGATAACCATGAAGGAAGGAATAATGGAATGGGATGCAAGTACAAGGACTTTTTGACTTGCAAACCATCGACCTTCAATGGAAAGGAGGATCCGATTGGGGTTATGGATTGGATCTCCAAAATGGAGCTAGCCTTCATGACTTGTGGCTGCAGAGGTAAATTGCAGACTATCTACGCCGTGCGTCAATTCCGAGGTGGAGCCGTTCGTTGGTGGAACACTCTAGGGAAGACCTTAAGCCCTAATGAGCCACTGCAATTGTCATGGGCAGAGTTCTTGGTGCAGTTCAAGCGCAAGTTCTGCTCGGCTCAAAATCTGTTGGAGTTGGAGAACAAGTTTCTGACATTGACGAAAGGCAGCATGTCAGTTGATGAATACACCAATAACTTCACCGATAAGATGGAGTTTGCCTTGCGTATCGTTCCAGACGAGCTGACAAAGGTGGATCGGTATGCGAAGGGACTTCCATGGGAGTACGAGGTGCCAGTACGTCAGGCACTTACTCTAGAGGCAGCTATCTGGGCTGCCAAGTCTGTTGAAAACATGATCAAGGGGAGAACCACCGACAAGGCTGATGTTGGTGAGAAAAGAAAGTTTGAGGGAACATCTGGTTCCGGTAAGAAAGGAAAATTTTCGAAATCTGATTCGAAAAATTTTGGAGGAAAAGGAGGCGAAGCAAAGTGGTGTGATAAGCGTAAGAAAAAGCACTTTGGGAAATGTAGCGAGGATGTGACCTGCTACAAGTGTGGAAAGGTTGGACATTTTGACAATGAATGTCCGAACAACAAAAGGATGTGTTTTGGGTGTAGTGAAGAGGAGCACATTTTGAAGGACTGTCCGAGGAAGAAGGAGGCAGCAAAGCCCAACATTCCACCAAAGCCAAAGGCGAGAGCATTCCAGATGACACTGGAAGCTGCAAAGGATGAAGCTGATGTCGCTTCAGGTACCTTTCTCGTAAACGAATTACCTGCTCATATATTGTTTGATTCTGGAGCCAACTACTCCTTTATTTCGCATGAGTTTGGTAGAAAGCTAGCTTTGCCTATTGATAGACTAGATAATGCTTTATTAGTCGAAGTAGCTAGTGGCAAGTTTGTACCTGTTAGCCATCGTATGAAAAACGTCTTGATCGACCTTAATGGGAATAAGTTTCACGAGGCGTTATTGCCTATCGAACTTAATGGTTTCGACATCTTCTTGGAATGGATTGGCTTATCGCCAATGATGCTGAAATTTTATGCAAGAAAAAGAATGTTAAAGTAAACCCGCCTAGAAAAGATTCGTTTATGGTGTATGGGGACAAACGGCGAGTGAATTCTGGGATCATTTCTCTAATGAAAGCCAGAAAGTGTTTGACCAAGGGATGTACATCATATTTAGCATTTGTGATTGATGCTAAGAAGGAAAAGAAGGTGATGCAGAGCATTCCAGTGGTGTGTGATTTTCCGAAAGTGTTCCCCGAGGATCTTCCTGGATTACCACCTGATAGACAAGTGGAGTTCAGAATAGACTTGTTACCAGGAACCACACCAATAGCAAAAGCACCTTATCGATTAGCACCGATGGAGATGAAGGAGCTGATGATGCAACTTCAGGAGTTATTGGACAAAGGTTTCATTAGACCTAGTTCATCGCCCTGGGGAGCTCCGGTGTTATTTGTGAAGAAGAAAGATGGAAGTATGAGAATGTGCATCGATTACAGAGAGCTGAACAAGGCAACAATAAAGAATAGATATCCGTTGCCGAGGATTGATGACCTGTTTGATCAATTGCAAGGTTCGAGCTATTTCTCGAAGATCGATCTTAGGTCAGGATATCATCAGCTGAAAGTAAGAGAGCAAGATATCGAGAAGACTGCATTTAGAACTAGATATGGACACTACGAGTTCTTGGTTATGTCGTTTGGACTAACCAATGCTCCAGCAGCGTTCATGGATTTGATGAATAGGGTTTGTAACCCGTTCCTTGATAAATTTGTGATAGTGTTCATAGACGACATTCTGATTCACTCGAAAAGCCAGGAGGAGCATGGCAGGCACTTGCGAGAAGTGTTAGAAGTTTTGAAGAAGGAGAAGCTTTATGCGAAGTTCTCCAAATGTGATTTTTGGATTCGTGAGGTCCAATTCTTGGGTCACGTGGTCAACCAAGAAGGGATAATGGTTGATCCAGCGAAGATCGAAGCTGTGACGAAGTGGGAACAACCGAAAAGTCCCATGGAGATTCGAAGCTTTTTGGGATTAGCCGGATATTACCGCAGGTTTATCCAAGGCTTTTCTTCGATTGCTACTCCATTGACAGCTTTGACCCACAAAGGAGCTACTTATGCTTGGAGTGAGAAGCATAAAGAAGCATTCGAGAAGTTAAAGAAGAAGCTATGCGAGGCACCGATACTTTCTCTACCCGATGGAGTTGAAGACTTCGCTGTTTATAGCGATGCGTCTGGTGTTGGATTGGGTTGTGTTTTGACCCAAAGAGAAAAGGTGATAGCATATGCGTCTCGACAGCTGAAAGAGCATGAAAAGAATTACCCGACTCATGATTTGGAGTTGGTAGCGGTAGTTTTCGCTCTGAAAATATGGAGGCATTACCTCTATGGCACGAAGTGCAAACTTTTCACTGATCATAAGAGTCTCCAGTACCTCTTTAATCAGAAAGAATTGAATATGAGGCAACGACGCAGGCTAGAATTACTTAAAGACTACGACTGCGAGATACTTTACCACCCTGGTAAAGCTAATGTTGTTGCTGATGCTCTCAGTCGGAAGGTCAATCTTGAAAGGAAGAGGCCAAGAGCGTTGAGAATTGAAGTTGTCTCGACCATTGTGGAAAGTATAAAGAAAGCTCAAGAGGAAGCTTCTAAGAAAAATGACCGAAAGGAGGAACGTTTGGGTAAAACGTTGGTGTTTGGTACTAACGGTCATGGACTGAAGGTATTCCAAGATCGTATTTGGGTACCTAAGTCAGGAGGAATTAGGGATCTTCTGATGGAAGAAGCTCATAAAACCATGTACTCAATTCATCCGGGTAGCACTAAAATGTATAGGGACCTGAAACCCTAGTACTGGTGGCCGACGATGAAGCTTGATGTTGCAAAGTATGTGGCCGAGTGTGTGACTTGTGCGAGAGTCAAGACACAACATCAGAAACCTTACGGGAGTTTAGAACCATTGCATGTGCCTATGGGTAAGTGGGAAGACATTGCTATGGATTTTGTCACTAAACTGCCCAGAACAAAGAATGGTCACGACATGATTTGGGTGGTCGTTGATCGATTCACTAAGAGTGCGCATTTCATAGCGGCCAGGGAGAAATGGTCTATGGAAAAGCTTGCGAATTCTTACGTGAGGGAAATTGTGAGGCTTCACGGTGTTCCGTTAACGATTGTATCGGATCGTGATAGCCGTTTCACCTCAAGGTTTTGGAAAAGTCTACAATAGGAAATGGGTACCAAGTTATGTTTAAGCACAGCTTACCATCCGCAGACTGATGGTCAGAGTGAAAGAACAATACAAACACTTGAAGATATGCTGAGAGCATGTACCTTGGAATTCCTAGGTAATTGGGATGAACATTTACCGTTGGTAGAATTTTCCTATAATAATAGTTTTCACTCGAGCATTAAGATGGCACCTTATCAAGCTTTGTATGGACAGAAGTGTCGTACGCCGTCTTGTTGGCTTGAGGCTGGGGAAAAGCAGTTTATGGGACCGGAGATGGTTCATCAAACTGCTGAAAAGTTGAAAATAATTAGGGAAAGAATGTTAGCAGCTCAAGATCGTCAAAAGAGCTATGCTGACAAGAAGCGGAGACCGATGACTTTTGAGGTTGGAGATTCGGTTTTGCTTAAAGTCTCGTTGTGGAAGGGACTTATAAGATTTGGTAAAAGGGGAAAGTTGAGTCCAAGGTTTATTGGACCGTTTAAAGTCCTTCAGAAGATTGGAACCAAGCTTACAAGCTCGAATTACCCGAAGAACTGAATAGAATTCACAACACCTTTCATGTGTGTTATTTGAAGAAGTTCACGGAAGAAGTTCCCAATATAATTCCAATTTCTGAATTGAGAATTGAGGAGAACAAAAGGTTGATTGAAGAACCAGAGGCAATTGTTGACCGAAAGACTAAGAAGTTGCGACGCAAAATGGTTGGGTTAGTGCTTGTCCGATGGAAACACGCGAATGGGCCGAATCTCACCTGGGAGACGGAGAGTGACATGTTGAGTCGCTATCCACATTTGTTTGTTGATGTGTGATTCCGGGGACGGAATCATTCTAAGGTGGAGAGAATTGTAACGCCTGTGTTTCCGGGCTTGCCATTTGTAGCAATATAATAGTCTAGGTTAACCTTTGTAACCCGTTTTGAAATAATAAGATTGTATTATTTGAGTATTATGTGTTTTGTGCTTAATTGCTTAATTATGTGGTTTGATTAATTAAGAATAAAAAAATAAGCGTCAAAATTTAAGTGTAAAATAAACTTAATATCTTTGATTAATGTTGTAGTAATTGAAACGAGGTTTCCGAATATATATAGAACGGCCAAATCTGACTTCGTATGAGGAAGTTATGATTTATCGAAGTTCCGACTTAGCGGCATGCAGCCTGAAATACTCGATTTGAGATCGAGCGGTTTTTAGCCGAAGCAATCTAAATGAGAATCGAAGATCTCATTGTTGGTATCGAAGCGATAAAAAGTTAGGCGAGAACGGACGTCAAACGAAGAAGTTATGAATTTATAACGAAAGTTTCTGTCGCGGCCTATTAAAAATAATTAATAAAAATAAAGTCAAAATTAGCCGACAGAGTCTAAACAAAAGTCGTAGAGCGTGGTCTCACCTTTCCGTGGATATAAAGAACGTCGAAAACGGAGTTCGTATGAAGAAGTTATGAATTTCCGAAGTTTATTAATCATTTTGTAATTAAATTTAAATCAAAATCGGAAGCCTTATCCGAAGACGAGTCACCGGTGTGATCCGGAGTACGCCTCACGTACGAGAGTACGCTACCGCGTACTCAGCATAGTGTCGACACTTCGGATGACACATGCAGTGACGATTTCGGAAGCAGTACACGCTGCGTACTGCAGTACGCCCCGCGTACTCCGAGGCTCCAACCTCTATAAAAGGGGATCCGAAGGCAGCCAAAATTCTTGTTCATTTCTTCTCTTCTCTCTAGTCTTTTGCATCGTTTTGCGTGCCGATTCCACCCCGAAACCCCGGTATCATACTCTAGACCCGAAGCAAGTCCCGAGATCCCGAAGATCCCGAGAAGTGTGGTTCCCGAGCCGAAGCTCTGCCCGCGAGAAGTTCGATTTTTGAAGAGATCTTCCAGATCTGCTGAGGATTACTACTTCTGCAAGTCGTAGTGTTGTCCGATCATCTTCTGATCAAGTGAGTGTATACTACCTTTCATAAACACAATAATAATACAAGTTTGGTTCGAGTGTATTAAGTATATTGTTGTTTATAAGTGTGAGTGTGTAGTTATTTTCTTCTAAATACAATAATACGAAGTATTTTATATAAAATACGTGCTATGTGTATATATTTGGTTGTGTTATGTGTGAATGTGTATTCCCTCTCTTCTATCTTATAGATCTGATTATTTCTCTATGAGATATGTGTTGTGTGTGTGTGCCTCATCTGTTATGTGATATATGTGTTGATTAAAGCATGCTATACAGGTTTTTAAACTATGTATACAAATGTATATTTTTATCTACTAATATGTTGGGTAGAACATGGGTAGACAGTTGGTGTGTAATAAACAGATGAGAGGCCTCGTTGTTGTTTGATTGAGTCATCTAGCGGAGTTTAGATGACGACCACTGGCTATTCTAGACAGTCTTGTGGAAACATTAGCAGGTTCGCCACCTGTAGGTGTTAATGAACTTGGGTGTTCATTCGCTATACTCCATCCCCCTCATGGTTGCCTTATTTGACTTATATTGCTGAGGTACCCCCGAAGCATGTGTTGTCGCCCCGATGAAATATTCTTAGACTAGGTCCCATATGTTAGTTGAATTAGGGACATTAAAGTGAGAATAACGGGAATGGGTAATTGGGTTATTGTTGGTTGGTGAAAATTAAATATGATATTTATTGTGGGTTGAAAACCCTATATGCTCACCAGGCTCCCAAGCCTGACCCACTCAGTTTTAAATTGTATTACAGGAAGTGGCGGAAGGGCATGAGATGGATGAACCATCAAGTTGTTTTGTTTACAAGTCTGCATATGTTTATATTTTGTTATATGACTTGTAATGTATTCGTTTATGCTTATTGGTCTGTATTGGAACATGACACCCCGAGTTTTGATTATAATGAAAATACATTTCTTTTATGAAATGCTTTGGTAAACATTGTTTTATCATGCTTTGTTTTTGGGAACAAATTCCGCAACCCATTTCAAATCAAAAGGATTTACTCTGAAAATATTTAAAAGCATAAATGAAAATCGGTCTTTTATGGCCGAGATTTTGGGGATGTCACAGTGGTTCTCCTCTTAATCATGTTCTCAACAGACTTGGCAGCACAGATAGCTGCCTCTAGAGTAGGTGTCTGACGTACCGGCACCTCGTACTCCCATGGGAGTCCTTTTGCGTATCGGTCAACCTTTGTTAGCTCATCTAGCACGATGCGCAAATCAAACTCCATCTTATCGGTAAAGTTATTAGTGTATCTATCAACTGACATGCTACCTTTCGTCAATGCCAAAAACTTATTCTCCAATTCCAACAGATTTTGAGCCGAGTAGAACTTGTGTTTGAACTGCACCAAGAATTCTGCCCATGACAACTGCAGTGGCTCATTAGGGCCTAAAGTCTTTCCTAGAGTGTTCCACCATCTAACGGCTCCACCTCGGAACTGACGCATTGCATAGATAGTCTGCAACTTGCCTCTGCAGCCACAAGTCATGAAGGCTAACTCCATTTCTGTGATCCAATCCATAACTCCAATCGGATCCTCTTTTCCATTGAAGGTCGATGGTTTGCAAGTTAGAAAGTCCTTGTACTTGCATCCCATTCCATTCCTTCCATCCTGGTTGTTTTGTCTATCTATCGGTGGGTTGGCTTGACCAACAGACCCATTGAAGTTTCCACCTTCCGAGTGACCTTCATTTAATTCAGGCTCTTCCATACAAATTGACAGTTCTTCATGATTCTGTAGAAGCAACCGCCTAGTCTCCTCCATTTGACGATCCAACATTGTTTGAATCATCAATTGTACACCAACCATTGTTATCGGCTCAGGTGTTGCTGCTACGACAGGTATTTGTTCAATCACGGGTGGTTGATTCCTGTTTTCATCAGCATTTCCAACTCCACTTCTTGTTCTCACCATTTTTGATCTACACACCGAATAAGGTGAAATTAGATCCTCATTCATGATAGATATTCAAATCATCCTTATCACTCCGAAACGTTTACATGTTAGTTCTAAATTCGTAGACTTACGCTTAGAATCCTACACACGTAAGGTTTCCAGATCCGGTCGGCAACAGACCATAGATCCAAACAAATAATATCATATATGGCAAACATATAACATTTAGCACATAAAAGCATTTTAGGCAATTTTCCTAAAATAAACTAGTGCTCGTGTCTAAAATATAACAGACACACATCTCAAAATTTCACTTAGCATTTTAAGTTTAAGTCTAGAAATCCTACAAATTCCTAGTTCGCTTAAACTAATGCTCTGATACCAACTGTGACATCCCCAAAATCTCGGCCAGAAAAGACCGATTTTCATTTATGCTTTTAAAATAATTTCAGAGTAAATCCTTTTGATTTGAAAGAGTTGCGGAATTTGTTCCCAAAAACAAAGCGTGATAAAATAGTATTTACCAAAGCATTTCATAAAAGAAATGTATTTTCATTATATAAACAAAACTCGGGATGTCATGTTCCGATACAGACCATAAAGCACAAACGATAACATTACAAGTCATTCAACAAATATATACATGTACAGACTTGTAAACAAAACAACTTGATGGTTCGTCCATCTTATGCCCTTGCGCCACTTCCTGTAATACAAATAAAACTGAGTGGGTCAGGCTTGGGAGCCTGGTGAGCATAAAGGGTTTTCAACCCACAATAAATAATTAAATTAATATTCATCAACCAACAATAACCCGATTACCCATTCCCGTTATTCTCACTTTATGTCCCTAAAATAACTAACACAAGGGACCTAGTCTAAGAATATTTCATCGGGGCGACAACCCATGCTTTCAGGGGTTTCCCGGCAATATATGTCAAATAAGGCAACCATGGGGGGATGGAGTACAGCGAATGAACACCCAAGTTCATTAACACCTACAGGTGGCGAGCCTGCTAGTGTTCCACGAGACTGTCTAGAAAAGTATATGGTCGTCATCTAAACTCCGCTAGATGACTAAATCGAAACAACATCGAGACCTCTCATCTGTTTATTACACACCAACTATCTACCCATGTTCTACCCAACATATTAGTAGATAAAAATATACATTTATATACATAGTTTAAAACCTGTATAGCATGCTTTAATCAATACATATTCCACATAACAGATAAGGCACACACACACATAACACGTATTTCATAGAGAATAAATCAGATCTATGAGATAGAAGAGAGTGAATATACATTCACACATATAAAAACAAAATATATACACATAGCACGTATTTTATATAAAATACTTCATAATATTGTGTTGGAAGAAAGTAATTACACACTCACTTGATCAGAAGATGATCTGACAATACTACAACTTGTAGAAGTAGTATCCCTCAGTAGATCTGGAAGATCTTCACAAAAAATCGGACTCCTCGCGAGCAGAGCTTCGACTCGGGAATTGCACTTCTCGGGATCTTCGGGGCTTCGGGACTTGCTTCGGGGCTCGGGAATAATACCAGTGCTTCGGGGTATAAATGGCACGCAAATCGAGGCAATAACTAGAGAGAAAGGAAGAATTTGGCAAAAGAAAGAAGCTGCCCTCGAATGCCTTTTTATAGGGTGTGATCCTCGGAAGTACGCTGGGCATACGAGGCTACGCGGGGCGTATGCCTTCGATCGTCAGCGCTTACATCATCGGAGGTACTCGAGTGCGAAGGTCGTCACGGTTCGTAGTACACTGGGCGTACACCAGTACGCTGGGCGTACTTCGGATGAGTCCGGTGACTCCTCTTCGGATAATACCAAGATTTAGAATTAAATTTAAATATTAAATATTTAATAAAATTCAAAAATTCATATCTTCATCATACGAACTCCGTTTTCGACGTTCTTTATACCTACACGTAGGTGAGACTACGCTCTACAACTTTCGTTTAGACTCTGTCGGCTAATTTTGGCTTTATTTTTATTATTTATTTTTAGTAGGCCGGGACAGAAAAACTTCGTTATAAATTCATAACTTCTTCGTCCGACGTCCGTTCTCGTCTAACTTTTCATCGTTTAGCTACTAACAACGTGATCTTCGATTCTCGTTTAGATTGTTTTAGCTAATAACCGCTCGATCTCAAATCGAGTATTCGGGCTGCACACCGCTAAGTCGAAACTTTAGAAAATCATAATTTCCTCATACGAAGTCAGATTTGGGCGTTCTATATATATTCGGAAACATCGTTTCGGCCACTACATCTTTATGCAAAGATATCGGGCTTATCTCGTACTTAAATTTTGACGCTTATTTTATTCTTAATTCATTAAATTATAATAATTACGAAAATAAACACATAATTCACATAATACTCAAATATTTCATTATTAATACTTCAAAAGAGTTACAAGGGTTAACCTAGACTATTACATCAACGAAAATGCCTAGCCTGGAAATGCGGGCGTTACAATAATGATCACCTGCCTTGATGATTTTATTAGTTTAAAATGATGGTTACAAAGAGTATTCCAGTAAGAACAAATGAAAAGGTTCGTCAAGTAAGCTAAGTGTAAGCAAAGTGTCGTGTGTGGGATATACAGGTGTTAATTTATAGTCTAAACTAGCTAACAAGATGTCCGATATTTCTAGGATCCTCTATGACCAGCTTTGTGAACGTTATTTGACTTGGTATTCCGGGTTTATAGCATAGTTGAAACGAAACTATGTTGAGAATAAGTCTTCTCTTGACTATTTCTATACATGTGTTAGTTATGAACAAAATATAACCTTTATAAATGTTAAATAATAATAATAATAGTAATAGTCGGGATCCTGAGATAGTTGAGGATCCTGAATATCTGATGAGATTTGAGGATCCTGGCCCCAATAAATGTCAACTTATTCAGCTCCCATGTAGTCTATGCACATCCGATGTTGTCACACCCCAAAACCGGAACGGCGGAAAAGTTTAGGGGTGGAGGACGTCATGTTTAGTATAACGAGATATGTATATGGTAAGCAACTAATGAACAACCATTTCATTTAGAAAGAAAGTGTTTACAATGTGTGTGTTCACAAAACACATAAACAAATAACAAAACAAGACTTGAAGCTATAATGCTCCATCTTCTGAATCCCCGGCACGAGCACCTGTCTAATAGTTGCCTAAGAATTCAAGTTATTTGAAAGAGTTGATCAGCAATTAAGCTGGTGAGTTCATAAGATTTTAGTGATGTGTGTAAGATGTAAAGCGTTGTGGAAAATGTATATGTAAAAATGATGTAAGCTGTAAGTTCTGTTTAGAAAAGTTCGACTGTTCCTCTAGAAAATCATATATTTCCTACTTGAATGAAAGTTAAGTAAAATAACACTACAAGCCTTTCTGTGGGTACTAAGTGGGTACAAGTTATATATACTCAGAGTAAACAAACAATCGATTGTGCGCATCTGCCCCAAGCTCACAACCCAACGGGGAACAGAAAGTAAGGCGGATAGCACACATTCCATTGGTTGTTAGATCATTGTCATATATAACCATGGTGTATTCACTTGTTACTCATGGAGTTATTTGTAATGGTTCCTTTATATCTCACGAAAAGTTCTTTAAGAAAACCTATATTTCTTATAGTCAAATAATGACTACGGTGACTACTTTTATAATAGCTTTGTTTATACTTCTATATATAATCTGATATCAGGTAGAAAGTTAATTGGGTGAATCTGCCCTAAGCCCACAATCCAACGGGAACAAGAAGTAAGGCGGAAAACACACATTTAACTATCTATTGGATATTAGTTTTATATATAAACATGGTGTATAAACTATGGTGTTATAGAGTTACTCACCTAAAGTCTCTAAAACTGTGTTGGCTTAATAAAATGGATTAAGCCCTTATCTGGGAAATCTCTAGTTTTGTATACCAAAAGTACTGACTTTGAAAAGTAAGTTTTGTACTAGAAAAATTGTGCGTTGACTCTGTGTCCTATAACCTGATCCATACCTGGTACCCTTATGATGACTTAATGGATACTAAGCATAGATATATAGATTCGGGTAGATAATAGATTGAGTGACCTCATTCCAAGCCCACATCCAACAGGAACAGGAAATGAAGCAAAGAGCACACATCATATTAGCTGTCAGGATCTATTAGTATATATGTATCCTATAGTGTATACATTAAGGAATCATAAAGCTAGCATTATGATCCTAACTTTTAATCGTAGCCTTCTACCAAGGCATCTTATGATCTGTGCTAAACCCGACTGTTCCTTTGTCAAATGCAAAAGTATATTCTCCCTAGTTTATAACTATCTTGACTAGAAATAGATCAACTTTCAAGTGATACTGACACTTTATGAAAGTAATGGGAAAAGTAAGTACACAGATGTCGTTTATAATGACATGCGGATGTACTAATAACCTAAAAACATATTTGTTTTATTATGGTCATAATGTGAAAGCTAGAACCCCTACTAAACGCTCTCCATGTAAAGAGATTTAGGGAACCAAACGCGACCCCAACAATTTCTTGCAAGCCATGTAATTCACATTAAAGTTATATGATCATGTATACCCAATATAACTATCACTAATGCGTTAGTGATTCATTGATATAATTAGATCCTGTTTGTGTGTTCTCATGCTATAGCAACTTAACCTGTTTGTTATGTTCTGTTCTGGTGTTGTTTGATTCTCTTCATTGTTTGTTCTGTTATGGTATTGATTCTTTGTGTGCTTCATTGTACTAGAAGTAATGAATATCATTCTCCTAAACTATACCTATAATATTTTACTAATGCTCTACTTGGACTGTTACTGAAAAGACCCATTTCTCTACTAAGTTATGCTTGTACTTTAAAAACAGAGTTTTGTATAACTATAAAGTAACATAACCTTAAACGAGTTTTGAAATGTTTTGACAACTTATAATTAACATAAGTAACATTTTGAAAGATGTTTAACAATAACCATTTACACAATTATCATTGCGTTCAACCTATATCCCCCCCTCCCTTTTAAAACAATTAAAATAGTTAAAAGATTCATTACGGGGTATGAACTCACCTGATGTGGGTGATTCAAACGGGTATGCGCGTACGGATGAGAAGTTTCATGAATGAAGTTCCGAGACACAATAAGTCCTAAATGATATATAAGGACACATATTGACATGAATATAGTGTTTATAAACAACTATATGAAAGGAAACACCTTCCGGGACTAGGAAACACCTTGACCAAGTGTTGGAATCACATGTGATTCAACAAAGGAAGGTAGAATAGCACTCACATGAGTTTACTACCATGGGTTTACGGCCCAAGGGAGTTTACGGCCATAAACTCATGGTTACTCATGTGTAAGTGCAAGTTTGAAGGCTAGGGGATGATTTAGGGACCTTAACTCTACCCTAGGATGAGGAAGACCACTTTCTTTGGAGCTTTTGAGGTGTTCATGGACCTAATGAGTTTACAACCGTAAACTCATGGCCATTTATGTTTATGAGGGTTGTTTAGGTTCCTAAAAGTCATAATGAAGCATCCTAACTTCAAGTCTAAGCCTTAGGAAGTGTTTGTGGCATCAAAACACCCCTAACTTGAGTTTTTGGCCCTTGGACCATTTTGCCATGTGTTTGCGGCTGTAATCACCTATGGGTGATGGTATTTTAATTGTTTTGAGTCCTAAACACATCAAGGTAAAGTGCTAGGCTAGTCTCTAGGCTTAAGGAAGGAATTTGGGGCACCTTGGCACCATAAAAGGGAGTTCACGGCCCAAGAACATCCTTGGACGTGAACTCTCTTCCAACCTTTGATTCTTAATGTTTTTAAGTGTCTAAACATGAATCCTAATTGAATATGTAGTATAGGGAAGAGCACTTACGATCTAGTTGATATTGGCCAAGAACACTAGTGTGTGTTCTTCGTGTTCTTGGTGTAACTTGAATATCTAAACAAACATGATTTTCATGGATGAAATCAATGTAAGAAGCTAGATTAAGAGGTGTATCAACTAATAAAGGATGAATACTTACTAGTTTTTGAAGATCTAGGGTGATTGTTGTTATGATAGTTGAGAGAGAACTAAGGAGAATTGGTCAGGGAATGAGAGAAATGACTTACAATGACCATTTGCCTTATATATGCTCTTGAGTTTACGGCCCCATGAGTTTACGGCCGTAAACTCATGGTCTTGTGGCCGTGAACTCACTTAGATGAGGTTAGGCTTCGCTTTGCTACACTGTGGTTCTAGCGGGTACTTTCTAACACTTATTCCTTAAGTGTATTAGGCTCAAAACTCCTTAGAATGACCTGTAACAAGGCTAGAACTCTGTACTAATGATTTTGACACTCAGTTGAGTTGACTGACTGAGCTTATAAAAATAAAAAAATTTCAGGTTGTCACAGATGTGAACCGTCCTTTTTCTTAACAAACATGATTGTTGCTCCCCTAGGATAACTACTCGGTCAGATAAACTCTTTACCCAACAACTTTTGTATATTGGGCAGTGCGAGGTGATATGGCACCTTGGGAATCAGGGGCTGCCCCAGGATCAAATCGATCCCAAAATCAACCTGCCTCTCCGGAGGTATACTAGGAAAATCCTTCGGGAAAACATTAGGAAATTCATGTATTTGGACAATATCTTATATATAACAAAGATCCATCTTATAACACTTCATGTATCTTAAACCAACAACAACATTTAGATAAATAAATCTCTCCCCCCATCAATCCATCGTGTAAGATTTTCATTATACTTATAAAATTCTTTGAGTATTAGTGGTATAAAATTCTTAGCATAAATTAAACATGAAAATAAAATTCTAACCTTCTTGGGATTTTAAGCCATGCTCTTGTGAATATTCCCGTAAGTTCTTGCTCTATTCTTTCCTTACCAACATGACAAACACGCTTCATATGATATGGTTTGTTACACTTGCAATATATCACTTTCTTCTTCTTGCATCCTTATTTGGTTCCCTTTCTTTTATGTTCCTTGCCTTTGTTTTGTTTATGATCTTTCCTATCATCGCCACACTAATATATGATATATCAGCATAATATTTGACTTTTTATTTTCCATTTTCTTGTACTCATAAATAATCCTCAATGCATAGATGGACATCGAGTTGTACTAAAGTCAACTCTTCCTTTTTGTGCTTTAACTTATTTTTACGTCTTTCCTAAAGGTGGGGAGATAATTTTTCCACCATACTTGATACATAATTGAATCTATTTACGCTTTAGCATATGCTTGATGTATTTCCATGAATTGGGGGGGGGGGGGTTGTCTATCACACTTGATACCTAATTGAGTCTATCTATTTGAATTTTGTATTGTTACTTCCCACGTATACATAGAAGTTCGTTGTATTGTTCCATCATAAAGTTTATAATCCTTCCATTCACTAACTCTTGAAATTACTTATAATGAAAATTCTACTTGGAAGTATCCTTAACCATATACTTGATTACATGGAAAGTTTTGATAAATTTCAAATAAGGAATCAACCATACCATTTAGGATGTGTCCACAACAAATATAATCATCATTCTCAAAATTGAATTGGTATCTAATAGTCTCCAATGTTTATGTGACAACCCAAAATTTCTATGTTGTACAATTATTCAAATCAATCAAGTTCAGACTCGTTTTGCGATCTTCTAGCATTGTTTTGAGTCAATTAGAGTGTTCTAAGCCTTTTACCTTCAAAGTTAGGGTTTAGGAATGGGTCCCACAATTTCAATACTTCAGAAAATGGCCAAACACTCCATCATGAGGAGTGTACGGCTGTATACTAGGGTGTGCGGCCGTACACCCCCCCTCTGGTCGTACACTCAGAGCTATATATGTGGGACTTAGCCTTCATTCAACCCTTTTCACCTCCCTTAGCCAAGAACTCGTTTATTCTCTCAACTATCATCCGATTCTTCACCTAGATCATCAAGATTGTAAGTATTTCTTCCCTTGATTTGTTGATTCTTCCTCTATCTTGTATGAATCACTGATTTCATCCATGAAATCACTTCATTTTGGTAGATCTTCAAGTGTTCTTCAGTTTCACCAAGAACACCTACTAAGTTCTTGGACCTCAAACACCCCTAAAGGCTTCTATATCGTGAGTACTCCTTCCCATGCTTGTTACTTACTAGATATGCCCTTAGAAATCGTCCAAATCATGATCATCAAGGAGTGTACGGCCGTACACACCCCATGTGGTTGTACACCCCTTTGTTTGGTGCATATTGGCCTTAAAACTCACATTCTATACTAAAGCATGATCAAGAACACTTAGAGGATGCACGATATGGCCTTGAAACAGTTTTTTAACCATTTTTACAAGATCATCAAGGGTGTACAGCCGTACACACCTCTTGTGTGGCCGTACACACCCTTTTAAGGTCTAAAATGGTAACAAACACCCCTTTAAGTTAATCTTTGGCTAAAACACACTTCCTAGATGGTTCCCAAGGCCTTGAGACACACTTTAGCATGTTTCATAGTGAGTGTGCGTCTGCACACCCACTTGGGCTGCACACACACAAAACTGATGCATTCTAGCCTTACACTCCATTTGTGAGGCCATATACCCCTTATACGCAATCATATGTGATTGTAACACTTCAAAATAAGTGTTTCCTAGTCCCTAAAGTAATTCCCTATCATGATTAAAATGTTTTAAATGCTTTTAAGGGGGTAATAAAAGTAATCACAAATGAAATTATGTTAGTATAAACATCTATATACTTGTTAAACATCTTGTTTCAAACCATTTTCAAACTGCTTTTAAAACACTGTTAGACTTCTTTATAAAACCCTTTCTAAACTGTCTTTAAAGTTTTGACAAACTCTTTTACTTTCAAAACCATATTCATTTATGTATTAGTGTATAAGTATGCTTTAGTGGACTTGGGACTATTATGGATAACCTTGACTCTTGTTCCTTGTTTGGTTGTGGGCTTAGGGTAGGATACACTAATCCGATTGTCGATTAACTCATAGTTATACATGTTAAATACGTAATAGAATATAAAATTTATCTTTAAAGTTTTACTTAACTCAATTGTTCAAGCTGAGCAATTGAGCTTTGTCTACAAGTCGAGATCAAACAAACATCTAGTAAACTATAATAGGTATAGTTTAGCGAACATATACAAACAACAGAAGCGAACATATACATATACATTTACATATACGAAGAACGGAAGTGAACACATACATATACATTTATATATACAAAGAACGGAAGAGAAGATATACATATACAAGAACAGGAATGAACATATACATATACATATACATATAAGTACAGTAAGAATACGATAACTAGAATGTGAAATACTACTTCTTGATACAACAATGCATTGTTGTATCACATTTGTAACCAGAGTCGCCTACAGGGAGAGCGGGCATCGTTTGTATATATCTATACGGGACAGACATGCCCACACCCCGACTGCTAGCTATAGTCCCAGCCGGTAAGGCCAAGGGGTGACAAAATGTCACCTCACTATTTTATGACGCCAGAAGGTCATCAGGTATTCAGCTGTCAATCAGTATGGTTACAACTAATTCACATCTAACCCTTTAATTAACCAAATCAAAATTAAAGGCAATAAGACTCTCTAAGGAGTATAGTACATTTAATACAACTATGAGTCTTCAGTTTTATCATTTCATATTCGGTAGTGTCACTACTAAGATAAAACATTCTATTTTTCCAAATAAATGATAGTAATAAATGGGAGAAAACGTACTTTTATACAGATATAAAGTACTACTACATTTTCCATACTATTTCAAGTATATATGCAAACATTACATTTTTATACGAGAACAAACATGTAAAACAGTCGGGCCTCGGGTAGAAGGCTACTTTCATTTTAAGCAGGAAATATAGGATTTTTTGGGAAAACTTTACAAACTTTTCAAGGTTTTAATACAAACATTTTGAATTTTTAAATTACTAAATGACACTAAACACTTATGAACTCACCAACATTTATGCTGATACTTTCTTTCAAAATAACTCGTCATTATTTTGATTATACATTTTTGGTGTCATTTAAACCTTACAAAAGAACACACATGTATTTAACTATTCTATTAATGCAATGGATGTTGTTGCTTGTTTTACTATTATGCTTTGTTATGATATTGTACATGACGTCCTCCGCCCCCGAATGTTTCCGCCAATTCGGTTTGGGGGTGTGATAGTTTGACCTTCTAGTTTATAGTGTAAATGTGTTAAACACATAAACAACTCTTAACATAATAATAATAATAATAATAATAATAATAATAATAATAATAATAATAATAATAATAATATGTATCTTGTTATGCAATCACCTAAAATTGTTTCCTTCAAACTTCTCAAGTTTTCCAAACTTAGAACTAATGTCTCTAATACACTTTTCATCCATTGATATTTCGTAAAAATGTATACATTTTGATTACCAGAAAAAGGAAATCCTCAGAAAAGTCCTAATACTTTACCATAATTTACAAATAAGTCCCAAACTAAAATTTGTTTACAAAAAAACATGAATTACTGGTAAAAATGATGATCTAGCCATTTTTTTCCTGGTTTACTGGTTCCATTGCTGATATGGTTCCACTAAAGTCCCATTTTTTACCCTAATTTATGAATAAGTCTCAAACTAAAATTAAGTGATGATTTGGTGATTTTCTCCTTGTAACATACATTTTATCGGGTTCATTGTTGACCTAACGCCTAGTTATTAAACGAGCTAATGAGATGGATATGTTGTGTTATATAATGCTATGTTTATCATGAAACTTGATACCCTACTGTATTATATATATATATATATATATATATATGGAATATAACATGCATAAAACAAAGATTGAATAATTACATAAACTAGCAACAACTTCGTCGTTTTGAAGTTTATAAGAAATTTCAAATTGTCTAATCTTATGTAACCCAACATATCCATCTCACCAACTCATTTCCCGCCCCTTTTTTTCCCGGAAACACACATTTTATGGGTTTCATTGTTAACCTGGACACATAGTCATAGTCATAACTTAGCACTATATAATCCATCGTATCCACTTTATCAGTTCATTTAATTACTGTAACACCTGGATTGAAACGACCCAAAAATACTACCCAAAAATTTCGACTTTTATTATAACAAAAATCACGAAACTGAGTATCACATAATAAAAACCATATGCTGCGTGTTTCCAAATCCATAATAAAAATACTGTGAGAAAGATGTATCACAACTGTATCCAAACATATCAATAAACTGAATCAACTCCCAGGACAAAACTAAAGCTGTGGTGTGTGCGATGCCATCATCCCGAGCTCTTCCCTTTGCTTGCGGAAGTACCTGAAACCAAAACTGAAACTGTAAGCACGAAGCTTAGTGAGCTCCCCCAAACTACCACATACCATGCACTAACATATAAAGCACATACTGGGCCTTGCCCCTCCATCGAACCGAAGTCCGAAGCTGACTGACTGGGACCTCGTCCCCTACATCGGACCGAAGTCCGAAGTTGACTGACTGGGACCTCGTCCCCTACATCGGACCGAAGTCCGAAGCTAACTGACTGGGACCTCGTCCCCTACATCGGACCGAAGTCCGAAGCTAACTGACTGGGACCTTGTCCCCTACATCGGACCGAAGTCCGAAGCTGACTGACTGGGACCTTGTCCCCTACATCAGACCGAAGTCTGAAGCTGGCTGACTGGGACCTTGTCCCCTACATCGAACCGAAGTCCGAAGCTGACTGACTAGGATCTCATCCCCTACATCGGACCGAAGTCCGAAGCTGACTGACTGAACACAGCATAGCATAACATATCAACTAGCATAAACACATAAATCCTGTCTGAGCCACGGAGGCGTCAAACATGCTAATTACTGCATTGGACCGAAGTCCTGAAACTACTGCTAATTGAACGGGCCGGCATTGTGGCCTTAGACTCGTTCCTACTAGAAGGAAACTCACCTCGTGAACTGGCTGCTGTGTGTATGGCTCTGGAAACTAACTGCTGCTGCTCCGGTATCTCCCCGGCTACAATTCCATAACACACTCAATCAGATGCTAATCACTGTATTGGGTAGAATGACTCTTTTACCCCTGGTCAAAGTCAACTCTCCCGGTCAAAGTCAACCTACAGTTGACCTGACTCGCCGAGTTGGGCCGCCAACTCGCCGAGTCCCTAGCCTCACCTCTCAACCCTACTCGTGGCTACTCGTCGAGCATGGCATCTACTCGACGAGTACCCTCTCGATTCAAAAACTCAGACAATCTGCATCCGACTCGTCGAGTCATATGAACAACTCGACGAGTTGTTCTTCGATCTAAGAAGATTGTCTTGGACTCGCCGAGTTGTATGAACAACTCGTCGAGTCCCTCCATTGCTGAGTCTGACCTCCAACTCACTGAGTCCACTCTACTACTAACTGGTCCCCACTCGGCATCACTCAAAAAGGGAAAACCGGGGACTCGCGACTCGACTTGCCGAGTCGTTCTTCCGACTCGCCGAGTCGCTTGCATGCAGCTACTCTAAACTCGATTCTGCTTGAATCCAGCGTCTGAAACTTATAGATCTAGGCTTTCTTAACTCGATTAGCACGTAAAGATTCTATCTTTACGTGCCCATAAGCGACCAAGAAGATAATAAGGCTCAAAAAGCATCATAAAGGCTAGATCTATGGTTCTTATGCAAAGCATCCTCAAAAAGGCAATAGATCCGGGCTCTACAACTCTTAAATGAACAGATCTAGGGATATCTCGACCTATTAAGGCATCCATACAACCATAAGGCTTGGGAAAAGCATCAAACTAGCCCTAGAAGAGTTCTAATGGAGGTCTAAAGCATAAAACAGAAGGAATCCAGGAAATACCTCAATGAACTCTGATTTTGCCCTTGGATCTTTGCTCTACACCTCTTCTCTTTGCTCCTTTCTTCTTCTTCTTCTTCAAGCCTTCAAAATCCACACACAAAAGCACTTAAAACAATAAGGGATGGATTAGGGTTTTCTCACAGCTCTCTGAGGGTGAAGGAGGCGAGTTTGGGGCACATAACATCGCTTAAATAGGGAGCAAACCGGGGATTTAGGGTTTCTTCCTGGCAGGCAGACTCGCCGAGTCCCGAATATGGAGTCGCCGAGTCGCCGACTAACACGTGCACAAAATCCCGTCCCTACTCGGCGAGTCGGGCTATAGACTCGCCGAGTCCCTCTTGAAAACTTCTAATTAAATGCTATGGAATCAACATACCAGAGACGGGTCGTTACAATTCTCCCCCACTTGTCTCAGACTTCGTCCTCGAAGTCTGCTACGGCCGAATCTACAAATAACTCCGGGTAGTGCTCTCTCATTTCCTCCTCAGCCTCCCACGTCAGCTCAGACCCCTTCCGGTGTTGCCACTGCACCTTCACTAACTGAATCGCCTTGTTCCTCAAGGTCTTTGTCTTCCGGTTCAGAATCACGACCGGCCTCTCAATATAATTCAGGCTGCTATCAACCTGAATATCCTCTAGGGGAACAACTGCTGACTCATCCACCAAACACTTCCTCAACTGAGACACATGGAAAGTGTTATGGATTTGGCTAAGCTCTACCGGGAGATCCAACCGATAAGCAACCCGACCCACCCGGGCCAAAACCCTGAAAGGACCAATAAACCTGGGACCCAGCTTTCCCCTCTTCCGAAACCTGATGACACCCTTCCATGGTGAGACCTTCAGAAGGACCATATCGCCCACCCAGAACTCCAAGTCTGAACGCCTCCTATCGGCGTAGCTTTTCTGCCGACTCTGTGCAGTCTGCAGTCTACTACGGACCTGCTGAATCAACTCGGTCGTCTTGAGCACCACCTCCGTGCTCCCGATGACTCGCTGACCAACCTCAACCCAACAAATCGGGGTCCTACACTTCCTCCCATAAAGCATCTCAAAGGGAGGTCGATCAATGCTCGCATGATAACTGTTGTTATACGAAAATTCCGCTAAAGATACGTATCCCAACTGCCACCGAAGTCTAAAACACATGCCCGGAGCATGTCCTCGAGAGTCTGAATCGTCCTCTCACTCTGCCCGTCCGTCTGAGGGTGGAAAGCTGTGCTGAAATGAAGACGAGTACTCATCTCGTCGTGAAACCGCTTCCAGAATTTGGGGGTAAAACGGACATCTCGGTCTGACACCACCAATACTGGCACTCCATGACATGCCACGATCTCACGCACATAGATATCGGCTAACTTTTCTGCCAATATACTCTCCTGGATCGGGATTAAATGAGCTCTCTTCGTCAACCGATTCACTACTACCCATATCGAATCTACTCCTCGTGCGGTCCTGGGAAGCTTGGTGATAAAATCCATGGTGATGTCCTCCCATTTCCACACGGGAATGTCTAACGGCTGCATCTTGCCGTGAGGCCTCTGGTGCTCCGCCTTGACCTTCCTGCAGGTCAAGCATCTCTCAACATACCAAGAGACATCCCGCTTCATGCAGGGCCACCAATAATCGGGTCGAAGATCTCTATACATCTTCGTCGCCCCTGGGTGGATAGAAAATCAAGACTTATGAGCCTCGTCCATCAACACCTGCCGTACTCCACCCCAATATGGTACCCACACTCTCCCCTGAAGCGTCAGCAATCCCCGACTGTCATAATCAAACGAAGCTACTCGGCCCACTATCCTCTCACACTTTTGCCTCTCCTCCTTGAGGCCCTCAACCTGAGCCTCCTTGATTCGCTCCAACAATGGAGTGATCACTGTCATCCTCAAACACAAATCCCTGATAGGGGCTGCCGACACTATGCGGCTTAGGGCGTCGGCCACCACGTTGGCCTTCCCTGGATGGTAAAGGATCTCACAATCATAATCCTTCAGCACATCCAACCATCTCCTCTGCCTCATGTTCAGACTCGGCTGATCCATAAGGTACCTCAAACTCTTGTGATTCGTGTAGATAGTACAACGGACCCCATAAAGATAATGCCTCCAAATCTTGAGGGCAAACACGACCGCCCCCAGCTCTAAATCGTGGGTAGGATAGTTAGCCTCGTGAGGCTTCAACTGTCTCGAGGCGTAAGCTATCACATGGCCTCGCCGCATCAACACCGCTCCCATGCCTGTGATTGAGGCATCACAGTAGACTACGAATTCCTCTACTCCCTCTGGCAAAGTAAGGATCGGAGCCTCGCACAATCTCTGCCTGAGGGTCTCGAACGCTGCCTGCTGCTCAGGCCCCCAACGAAATACCACCGACTTCTTGGTCATTCTGGTGAGCGGCACTGCTATCTTGGAGAAATCCTGAATGAACCTCCGATAATACCCTGCCAACCCTAGGAAGCTCCGAATCTCGGATGGAGACTTCGGGACCTCCCACTGCATCACGACCTCTATCTTGGCCGGATCCACCAAAATACCCTTCTGGTTGACGAGGTGACCAAGGAACTGCACCTCGCACAACCAGAACTCACACTTGGAGAACTTTGCGAAAAGTCTCACGCTCCTCAAAACTTCCAGAACCTCCCTCAGGTGCTCCTTGTGCTGCTCCTGCGTCTTGGAATACACCAAGATATCATCTATGAATACTATCACTGACCGATCCAGCATCGGCCTGCACACGCGATTCATGAGATCCATGAACGCGGCTGGAGCATTGGTGAGCCCAAATGACATCACCACAAACTCATAATGACCATACCTGGTCCTGAAAGCAGTCTTCTGCACATCCTCATCCCTAACCCGCATCTGATGATACCCGGAGCGTAGATCGATCTTGGAGAACCAAGATGCTCCCTGAAGCTGATCAAACAAATCATCTGTCCTCGGAAGTGGGTAACGGTACTTCACCGTTACCTTATTCAACTCCCGGTAATCTATGAACATATGATGCGACCCATCCTTCTTCCTCACAAACAGGATCGGCGCTCCCCAAGGCGAACTACTCGACCAAATGAAACCCTTGTCTAGCAGCTCCTGCAGCTGCGTAGACAACTCCTGCATCTCAGGGGGAGCTAGACGATACGGTGCCTTGGCTATCGGAGCCGCACCAGGAATCAGGTCGATCCTAAACTCAACCTGTCTCTCAGGAGGTATTCCCGGTAAATCCTCGGGAAATACATCCGGGAAGTCTCGCACTATCGGAACATCATCAACTGCCATCTTGCCCTTCTCCCGAGCATCCAAGACATAAGCTACATAACCCGCGTAACCCTGCTGGAAATAACGTCTCGCTCTCGCGGCGGAACAAAAAGTTGGTCCGCGCTGTGGCCTCTCGCCCTGAATCACTAACTCTCCCCCACTGGGAGTGCGAACTCTCACTAATTGCTGCTCACAATCAATCACCGCCCCATTGGGGCTCAGCCAATCCATGCCTACTATAACCTTATTCCCTCGCAGGGGAATAGGAACCAGGTCCACCGGAAACTGCTCGTCAAACAACTGAAGCGAACACCCTCTATATACCCTGGTGACCCTCACGGTCCTGTCATCTGCTATCTCTACCTTTAGTGGACAATCCAGCTCCCCAGGAGCTCTACTAAATCTCTTCCTAAGTGCAAGTGATACGAATGATCGGGTAGCCCCCGAATCGAATAATACCATAGCAGAAATGCCGTTCACAGAGAACGACCCTATACAAAACATATAATCATAACCAACAATCAATCAGTAAAAAAATAGAGATGAAGGGAAGTTACATACCCGTCACCACATCAGGAGTCGCTCGCGCCTTCTCTGCTGTCATCTGAAATGCCCTACTCTTCGCCACTGACGCCTCGGCTCGGCCCTGCCGGCCATCTGTAATCCTCAAAGTAGCAGGGGCAGGCGCAGCCACCTTCCCTGCTTGAAACGACCCAAAAATACTACCTAAAAATTTTCGATTTTTATTATAACAAAACCATGAAACTGAGTATCACATAATAAAAACCATATGCTGCGTGCTCAAAATCCATAATGAAATACTGTGAGAAAGCTGTATCACAACTGTATCCAAACATATCAAAAACTAAATCAACTCCCAGGACAAAACTAAAGCTATGGTGTGTGCGATGCCATCATCCCGAGCTCTTCCCTTTGCTTGCGGAAGTACCTAAAACCAAAATTGAAACTGTAAGCACGAAGCTTAGTGAGCTCCCCCAAACTACCACATACCATACAATACATATAAAGCACATACTGGGCCTTGCCCACTGCATCGGACCGAAGTCCGGAACTGACTGCATCGGACCGAAGTCCGGAACTGACTGCATCGGATCGAAGTCCGGAACTAACTGCATCGGACCGTAGTCCGGAACTGACTGATCATAGCATAGCATAACACATATCAACTAATATAAACACATATACTGCATACTGCATCGGACCGAAGTCCGGAACATATAACACACAAACATGCTCGAATCACATAGACCTCAAGCATACTGAACTGCTGCTTCGGACTGAAGTCCGGAACTGCTACTAACTAAACGGGCCGGCATTGTGGTCGTAGACCCGTTCCTACTGGAAGGAAACTCACCTCGTGAACTAGCTGCTGTGTGTATGGCTCTGGAAGCTAACTGCTGCTGCTCCGGCATCTCCCCGGCTACAAATCCATAACACACTCAATCAAATGCTAATCACTGCACTGGGTTAAAATGACTCTTTTACCCTTGGTCAAAGTCAACTCTCCTGGTCAAAGTCAACCTACAGTTGACCTGACTCGCCGAGTTGGGCCGCCAACTCGCCGAGTCCCTATTCTCACTTCTCAACCCTACTCGCTGCTACTCGTCGAGTATGGCATCAACTCGACGAGTTCCCTTTCGAATCTAAAAAAATCAGGCAATCTACATCCGACTCGCCGAGTCGTATGAACAACTCGACGAGTTGCTCTTCGATCTAAGAAGATTGTCTTGGACTCGCCGAGTTGTATGAACAACTCGCCGAGTACCTCCATTACTGAGTCTGACCTCCAACTCCCTGAGTCCACTCTATTACTCACTGGTCCCCACTCGGCATCACTCAAAAGGTAAAATCGGGGACTCGCGACTCGACTCGCCGAGTCGTTCTTCCGACTCGTCGAGTCGCTTACATGCAGTCACTCTAAACTCGATTCTGCTTGAATCCAATGTATAAAACTTATAGATCTGGGCTCCCTTAACTCGATTAGCACATAAAGATTCTATCTTTACATGCCCATATACACCCATGAAGATAAAATGGCTCAAAAAGCATAATAAAGGCTAGATCTAGGGTTCTCATGCAAAGTATCTTCAAAAAGGCAATAGATTCGGGCTCTACAACTCCTAAATGAACAGATCTAAGGATATCTCGACCTATTAAGGCATTCATACAACTATAGGGCTTGGAAAATACATCAAACTAGCCCTAGAAGTGTTCTAATGGAGGTTTAAAGCATAAAACAGAAGGAATCCGAGGAATACCTCAATGAACTCTGATTTGCCCTTGGATCTTTGCTCTACACCTCTTCTCCTTGTTCCTTTCTTCTTCTTCCTCTTCAAGCCTTCAAAATCCACACAAAAACACTTAAATCACTCAAAGGATGGATTAGGGTTTCTCACAGCTCTCTGAGGGTGAAGGAGGCGAGTTTGAGGCACAAAGCATTGCTTAAATAGTGAGCAACTCGGGAATTTAGGGTTTCTTCCAGGCAGGCAGACTCGCCGAGTCCCGAATATGGACTCGCCGAGTCGCCGACTAACACATGCACAAAATCCCGTCCCTACTCGGCGAGTCGGGATATAGACTCGCCGAGTCCCTCTTGAAAACTTCTAATTAAGTGCCATGGAAGCAACATACCAGAGACGGGTCGTTACACTGCTGCAGCTAAACTCGGACACTGGGACTTTTTATGTCCCCTCTGATTGCACTGAAAACAAATCAGATCTGATGCTGCAACGACAGAAACAGGAGCCGTACAATCCCTGCTCATATGCCCAGTCCGACCGCACTTGAAGCAGTCGAAACTCCCTGCCTTACACACCCCATCGTGCATCTTCCCACACCTGCCACATCGACCGTGGCTCGGCTGAATCCTGGATTTGTGATCTGAAACCTTGGGCTTTTTTCCCGAACCTCCTGAACCTGAAACCGCCTCCAGTTTCCTCTTCTTCTCCATCTCTAGATCAATCTCCCTCTCTCGAGCTCTAGCAATCATGTCATCCAGCGTTTTACAGCTGGACTGGCTCACAAACTGGCGGATATCGCTCCGCAACATCTTATGATAACGGGCCTTCTTCATCTCCTCATCGGCCGCATACTGAGGAACAAGAAGAGCCCTCTCCCTGAACTTGGCGGTGATCTCCGCCATGGTCTCTGTAGTCTGGGTGAGGTCCTGAAACTCTCTGGCTAACTGTTGCACCTCAATAACTGGTGCAAACTCCGCCCTGAACCTGGTAGAGAAATCAGCCGAGGTCATGGCATCCAATGTTGCATCATCTCCAATGGTATGTCCGACCTCCTCCCACCAATCCTGTGCCCTGTCCTTCAGAAGACAGGACGCCAATCTAACCTTGTCCCCTCGGGACACCTGCTCGTGCAGAACGCGTTGGCCACATCCGCCAACCATCTAGTACTCGCTATGGGGTCCCGTGCCCCATGATAGTCTGGAGCTCCACATGCCCTGAACTCCCTGAACGTAAGTGTGCGCGACCCCATCATGGCCGCCACCTCGGCACGGAAGGTGCCCAACCTCTCATCCATCAGCTCTAGGATACCCTCCTTGATCGAACCGAAGATCACAGGAGTCTGCTCTAAAATGATACGAGTAATCTCTGAAGAAAGAAACTCTCTGGTCTGCTCATCCATGCGCTCGTCCCCCGAGCCTGATCATGATCCCTCCCCAGCACCTCCACTGTCGGCTGCTGGTCTCGAACGCAAAACCACCATTCTGAAACACATCATAACGACATCAGAAAACTGAAATATCTCAAGGGATCATTGATACTACTACTAGCTTCCTGGTCTTGTCTCGACCTTCCTTGATTCGAGTACAGATCCTCTGCTTTCAGTAGTACGGGCCCATACTACCTTCCACATCTATCCGTACTTTCCTCAAGAACTGCCTTGACTCCACCAAGTCACTTCTACTACTGCTGATCTCTGCTACTCTCATCCTAGGCTTGCCCTAAGGAAATCTCTGACTCCACTCAAACCAGTCCTCAGCTGCTGAAGACCTCCTTGTAATGCTAATTAGTCATCACCTGAATACCATCACATGTGATGAGGCTCGGATAATCCTTCGAGTAAAAGGCTCGTCCCTATAACAGTTAGACTCAAACAAGAGTTGCGCAATAGGGCCAACTCCAATACTCTGAGATTATTCAACCCTGATCACATGTGACGTGGCGCATTCATCTAATGGCTAACTCTCATCACCAAGAGTTCTACAAAGCACGAAGCAAGCAGCATTCGGATACCGGAAACTACTCAAGCAAATCTACTCTCATAACGAGAAACTGAACTAGCATACAATGCTAAGCTTGCGCTACCAGGCATAACCTAAACAAGCTATCATGCTGCTGTCTACTCGATACTAGCATGCAATTTCTCATAAAGCTAAAACACATATAGCAGGCACATAAGGCATCCTCCTAGATCCTTAGCCCTATACTAGCATGTTGTTCTACTGGAACTGGAACAATTAATCATAATAATAAAACTTGTATGGGTAATTTGGGAGTACTTACTTGAGCTCGGCTGATCGCATGCACCACACCCTTATCTTTTTTTTTAAAAATTCTTTTCTTTCTAAGTGCTTTTCAAAATTCCATTTGAAAACATTTTCCTTTTTGAAAATCTTTTTATCTTTTCCTTAGTTTGAGTTCAGATACACCCGAAAGTATATCCGAATCCCTCAAACCAAGGCTCTGATACTAACTTGAAACGACCCAAAAATACTACCCAAAATTTTTGACTTTTATTATAACAAAAATCACGAAACTGAGTATCACATAATAAAAACCATATGCTGCGTGTTTCCAAATCCATAATAAAAATACTGTGAGAAAGATGTATCACAACTGTATCCAAACATATCAATAAACTGAATCAACTCCCAGGACAAAACTAAAGCTGTGGTGTGTATGATGCCATCATCCCGAGCTACCACATAAAGCTGTAAGAACGAAGCTTAGTGAGCTCCCCCAAACTACCACATACGGGGCCTTGCCCCTCCATCGAACCGAAGTCCGAAGCTGACTGACTGGGACCTCGTCCCCTACATCGGACCGAAGTCTGAAGCTGACTGACTGGGACCTCGTCCCCTACATCGGACCGAAGTCCGAAGCTGACTGATTGGGACCTTGTCCCCTACATCGGACTGAAGTCCAAAGCTGACTGACTGGGACCTTGTCCCCTACATCGGACCGAAGTCCGAAGCTGGCTGACTGGGACCTTGTCCCCTACATCGAACCGAAGTCCGAAGCTGACTGACTAGGATCTCATCCCCTACATCGGACCGAAGTCCGAAGCTGACTGACTGAACACAACATAGCATAACATATCAACTAGCATAAACACATAAATCCTGTCTGAGCCACGGAGGCGTCAAACATGCTAATTACTGCATTGGACCGAAGTCCTGAAACTACTGCTAATTGAACGGGCCGGCATTGTGGCCTTAGACCCGTTCCTACTAGAAGGAAACTCACCTCGTGAACTGGCTGCTGTATGTATGGCTCTGGAAACTAACTGCTGCTGCTCCGGTATCTCCCCGGCTACAATTCCATAACACACTCAATCAGATGCTAATCACTGCATTGGGTAGAATGACTCTTTTACCCCTGGTCAAAGTCAACTCTCCCGGTCAAAGTCAACCTACAGTTGACCTGACTCGCCGAGTTGGGCCGCCAACTCGCCGAGTCCCTAGCCTCACCTCTCAACCCTACTTGTGGCTACTCGTCGAGCATGGCATCTACTCGACGAGTACCCTCTCGATTCAAAAACTCAGACAATCTGCATCCGACTCGTCGAGTCATATGAACAACTTGGCGAGTTGTTCTTCGATCTAAGAAGATTGTCTTGGACTCGCCGAGTTATATGAACAACTCGCCGAGTCCCTCCATTGCTGAGTCTGACCTCCAACTCGCTGAGTCCACTCTACTACTCACTGGTCCCCACTCGGCATCACTCATAAAGGGAAAATCGGGGACTCGCGACTCAACTCACCGAGTCGTTCTTCCGACTCGCCGAGTCGCTTGCATGCAGCTACTCTAAACTCGATTCTGCTTGAATCCAACGTCTGAAACTTATAGATCTGGGCTTCCTTAACTCGATTAGCATGTAAAGATTCTATCTTTATGTGCCCATAAGCGACCAAGAAGATAATAAGGCTCAAAAAGCATCATAAAGGCTAGATATATGGTTCTTATGCAAAGCATCCTCAAAAAGGCAATAGATCCGGGCTCTACAACTCTTAAATGAACAGATCTAGGGATATCTCGACCTATTAAGGCATCCATACAACCATAAGGCTTGGGAAAAGCATCAAACTAGCCCTAGAAGAGTTCTAATGGAGGTCTAAAGCATAAAACAGAAGGAATCCGGGAAATACCTCAATGAACTCTGATTTTGCCCTTGGATCTTTGCTCTACACCTCTTCTCTTTTCTCCTTTCTTCTTCTTCTTCAAGCCTTCAAAATCCACACACAAAAGCACTTAAAACAATAAGGGATGGATTAGGGTTTTCTCACAGCTCTCTGAGGGTGAAGGAGGCGAGTTTGGGGCACATAACATCGCTTAAATAGGGAGCAAACCGGGGATTTAGGGTTTCTTCCTAGCAGGCAGACTCGCCAAGTCCCGAATATGGACTCGCCGAGTCGCCGACTAACATGTGCACAAAATCCCGTCCCTACTCGGCGAGTCGGGCTATAGACTCGCCGAGTCCCTCTTGAAAACTTCTAATTAAATGCTATGGAATCAACATACCAGAGACGGGTCGTTACATGGATCCTGGTATGTATTTAAATTACAACTTATTCAAATTATAATAGAAACTCAACGAGTTGGAAGCCCCAAAATCTTCGAGTAGAAATCATATGGGCCGCGTGATTTAAGTAATCTACTCGACGAGTTGAGAGGCCTCAACTCAATGAGTAGACCGGCTGGGATGAAACCCTAATTTTTAGGCTTCTGCACCCTATTTAAAGGACTTAATCTTTCCACCAGCCCCTCATCAGCCTCCTTTGTTGAGAAACTAGATGTTTTGAGTGGATTTTTGGGTGTTCTTGTGCTTGGTGAAGGACTTGGAAGAACTAGAAGGTCATGGTGCTTGAGGAGAAGAACTAGATCTGGGATCTCGTCTGTCTTTGGCAACTTTATGAGGTAAAAAGTCTTAAACGTGATGCTTTAGAGCTTAGATCTCTCTTAGTGTTGTTTTATGGAACTTTTGACCCCATTGCTGGAGCATGATAAACCTTCATAGTCCTGATGCTAAAAACTTCCATTATCAGTGTTATTTGGTCCTTAGATTCATAAAAAGGGCACTAAACCCTTTCATGTCCAAGAAAAGACCATATCCATAGAAGTAGATTGCTATATCTCGAGATTGGGTCCATTTGAGGCATGTAAAGCCATCAAGTTATTGACTTTACATATGTATACCATGGAAACAATGCAGATCTATATTCTGGAACTTTAAATCTGAAGAAAAGGCTTAATAGACTAAGAATTATGGGGAACTCGGCGAGTTCATGGAGGAACTCGAAGAGTTGGGTCGAACAGTCCCGATTCTGTTAAAGGGAAGAACTCGACGAGTTGGAGGAAAACTGGACGAGTTGCATCGCGATTTCACGATACTATGATTCATGGGAACTCGGAAAGTTGAAGGGTAAACTCGACGAGTTGAGTCGACTTGGAGCGTTGACTTTGACTTGACTTTGACTTTGACTTGACCAGAGTTGACCCTCAAGGGTTATGAGTATGGAGTGGTATCTAAGGGGTTGTTGTGTTTCAGGGAGTGAGTAGAGCTGATTACGGGCAGAGACGTTTCAACTATCATCCTACAATGATGTGAGTTTCCTCCTGGTTTGAACGGGTCTAAGGCACCAAGGTCAGCCCGTATATGTTATATGTGTTGACTAGTAGCTAAGTGTAGGTAGGGCCCAAATCTTAGTATTATTGAGTATGGATATGGATTGATAGATTTGTTTATACCTGTTGTATACGTGATACTTGTATGTGTTTCTTAGTAGCTGAGTGTAGGTGAGGCCCGTATCTCATAGATGATTGAGTGTGGGCGAGGCCTGTATCTCATAGGTAGTTGAGTGTGGGCGAGGCTCGTATCTCATAATTAGTTAAGTGTGGGTGAGGCCCGTATCTCATAGATACCTGAGTGTGAGCGAGACTCGTATCTCATAGTTAGCGGAGTGTGGGCGAGGCCCGTATCTCCTAGTTAGCCGAGTGTGGGAGGAGCCCGTATCTCATTGAGTGTAGGCGGGGGCCGTATCTCGTAGTTGCATGTTATGTGTGGTATGTGGTAGTTTGGGGAGACTCACTAAGCTTCGTGCTTATAGTTTCAGTGTTGGTTTCAGGTACTTTCGGTAGCAAAGGGAAGAGCTCAAGATGACTGCATTGCACACACCATGATAGCAGCCTGGGATGTTTTTACTATGATATTTTGATATGATACACTAATTGTGATATTTTGATACTATGACTTATGCTTTTGTATGGAATGATTCTGATAACTATGGTTTATTTAATAAATAATAATGAAATCTTTGGACCATATTTTATGGGTGTTTCAATTACTAGGCGTCAATGTCAGCAATGAAACCAGTAAAATGTATGTTACTGAGAAAAACGGGACAAATCATCATTTAATTTTAGTTTGGTACTTATTCATAAATTAGGGTAAAACACTGAGACATTAATGAAATTAGGTCAACAATGAAACCAGTAAACTGGAAAAAAAGGGTCAAATCGTCATTTTTCTCGGTAATTCATGCATTTTCGTAAACAAATTTCAGTTTAGAACTTATACATAAATTAGGGTAAAATATTAGGATTTTTCTAGAGATTTGTCATCAGAAAACATGTGTAATAAATATCAAAACAATACTAAGAGTTTTCTAGGATTGTGTAATCACATTTTCCTAAAGAAGTAATTTTAATCAGTTCACACCAGTGTTCTAAAAGGTGCGCCATGGCGTGAGGCGTGTCTTCGCCGTTACGAAAAGCCTCATAACGTTGGTTTTAGGCGTGCCGTGTGGTAAGGCGTGATATGGCGCGCCATGGCGTGTTATGACGCGTGTTTTTTCGTTTGAGACACAATTTTTTGCTATTTGTTATGTCTTTTCTAATCGGAGATACAAATATTGTGGTTTTTGTTAACTTTTTGTTATTAGTTATTGATCTAATATTTCTAAAAAAATAGTTATATTTAATATATATATTTATATTTATGTGGTAATATAATTTTAAATTAATACAAAATCGCCGCCTTACATCACGCCTTGAAAAACGCAATGACTCGCCATGACTCGTTAAGCTTAAGGTTTAGCCTTGCCGCCACGCCACGCCTCACGCCATTTAGAACCTTGGTTCACACGAAAATCGATTTAGGAAAATTCAAAAAAGTGTATATCAATTTTAGGCAAAATCGAAGATACAAACATATAATACAAGATTTCGTTTTTATGTTTTGTGAGATAAAGAATTCTCAGAAGATTGCAGTTGCAAAAACTAAGAATCATATATGTATATGCATTAGATAATTGATTTTGGTTGAAGTTGGCAAGAAAAGTCACGTTTATTAGGATCAATCACATTGGTTAATTTTAGCCAAAAAAGTCATAATCACATATATCTGTTACACTATGGATACTATTTCGGTTTATATAAGGAGCCTACCCATTGCACATTGCCACAAAAATACCCCTTGGAACCCCACCAAAGATGCTAACCCTGTGTTATTCAAATTAAAACAACTCATGTGAGTGCAACCCCACCGAAGGTGATGACCCCTATGTTATTCAAAATAAAGTAACTCAACTTATCTGAATGTATACTGTGCACCTCTTGAATTCATAATATATATCAATTCTACTCAACTTGTCTGGAGTTAATCTTGAACATACTAAATAACTAAATGACAATGAAACATAAAACTAATAAAGAAAAATTCCCGTTACTTGGCCATTCAATATGTGAAATATTGATGACATGTCGACTTTGAAACCTAATGAGATTGACGTAACACAAACATTGATAGCATCTAAACTATCATGATTGAACTTAAATACTCTTTCAAAAATTATTGCAATAAAAGATTACATTAGACAAAAACTCTTTAAACATTATACTGAATGTTTAACAATGATAGACAACACTTACTATATACATACATCCATTGTGAATTACAATGACAACAATGAATTATCAGCCACTACTAGTGAATTATCTAGTTCGAGGTCTTATATAACTAATGCAATGACTAATATTGCTATATACAAAGAAAGATTTATCTTTTTTGGTAGTCTTTTTTAATAGGCAAGATACTGTAATCTAATTTGAAACAGACATTTTGAGTAACCGAAAGTAACTAAAATGTTAGAATAACAATTTGATCGATTAACGATAACAAAGAGAAGACATTGAAAGCGATGATTGTCATTCAATTTTCAGTGTAAACTGTGATGACAATGACAAAAGTGGGAGTTTTAACTTTCGTTGAGCTTAAATTGTTTTATCATTTTGGACATTCAAAGTTAAACGCCCAAAAATAAAAAGTAAGAAACTTTATTTTTTAGTCAATTATTTTTGTTTATCCTCTTCTTTTCAAGGTTTATGATAAGTGTCCAAAATTCCTTCCATCACTAGCCAAACACACCGTACAAATGTCCACTCTATCACTCTCTTCTCTTCGTCCTCCATCATCCCCACACTAAACCCTAGACCCACCTCCATTCCGTCAATCAATGGATCCCCGCCGTGCCCCTCGCACCGTCATCGACCCCAAAGTCCGTCAAGTCGGATTTTTCGCTCCACCTGACCGCGCCCAATCAGGCCCCTTACCTCAATCCTCCGATTCCCCCTCATCCCCACCGTTATCGGACATTTCTCCCTCCGGTAACTCAATCTCCCCGGTTATGATCCCACCTCCCCGTCATCTCTCTGACCTCTCCTCCCGTACCATTCCTGCGGGGTTCCCTCCGAATCGTTTAGTATCGCCGCTTCACCGATTCTCCGGTGAGTCCATTATCCCTGTTGGCAGTTACAACCCCTCGGAGTTTGCGTCTCCATCGGTCGCTGATTTTTTCGAGGATAAAAATGCACGGTCGCCGGGGCCGCGTCGGAGTCGTGGAGTTGGTGGGTCTGGGAAGTTCGCGTCTTCTTTGCCTGCCGGCGGTTTTGAGTTGCCGCCGGAAGTTAAACCAAAGAGCTTGACCACCGTTTCGGTTGTTAGCAACTTGCAACCTAATGTGACTGGTATGCAATCTTTTAGCTTTTCTCCACCGTTTATTGGCTGCTATTTCTGCATCGGTTATGTAGATTCTTACATTGTACATTGATAATTCCAATTAGGAATGAGTTATCTTTTCATAGATAGGGCAAGAATCGAAGGAAATGATTTACCAGAAAGGTTTAGGATGTGTTTTTGATGTGGTTTTGCTGCATGAAGATGTAGTAATCACTATAATACTGCTTTTTGTTTGGAAAATTCTTATTATTTAAGCAATTGATAGATAAAATAACTATAAAAAAAGTAATTGTATTCTACCATGTGATAATCCATTGTGTTTTCAACTACTATTAAACCGATTATGAGCAGAAGTAGGCTAAGATTGTATCTTTAGTATTTATTTTTCATCAACTATTAACTTATGAACATTTATACGAATGACCAAAAGATGTTGCCTTTTTAAAGAAAATTCCATTTTGAAGATATTCCGATGTTCCCAATTCACAACTTTCAAATCTTGTTATCTTTTCTTATTTTTTTGTTGTTTAATCAAGTGGAAGTTGGGACGAGGTATACAAGCATTAAAAATATAAATATTTTGTTGCAATTAGGCCTCTATTCATAAAAGATTGACTTTCTTTAATCCAAAGTGGCTAGGACTTAGGCTTCTTTTAGTTAACCTTCATGAATTTTTATACTTACAATAGTATATTTCTATTTTTGTTTAAAAAATTGACTTTCTATTCATAAAAAGATTGACTTTCTATTTTTGTAGCTTATAACTCTATATATCTATCTAGTAATTCTTCAATTAGACTGCATGACATGACCTGACATGACATGATAAATTGGACTATGATTCATCCTCATCATTGCAAATTGCAACTTTTGTTCCATTGACATCAGTTTCAGTCCTATGCACGTCAAACACAGTACAACTTTATCTGTTCTGTCTTGTTTTCTCCTGCGTACTTCACCATCATTCTAATAAAATATTAACACCTTTGATTATTTATTTTTTTGTCCGCTTTTAAGTTTGACCAATGCCATAAGTCAACATCCTTTTCTTTATTGCTAAACCTAACAATCTACTTTATGTAAACGGTTACATTTTTCCTAGAACATGTATAATAAATATTTGTTGCAATTATGAATTTATGATTTTCCTTCTACATCATTACCCATAAAAATGTCCAAATTTTCGATTTTCCATAGTCCAATATTACAATAATAAAAATATTAGATTCTGTGCATTAAAATCCATGTATGATCCTTTATTTTTACAATTATGATTTCTTTCATTTTCATTTCAACCGAACACCCCCAAATCTTTATGTCCTTCTGAGCTTCCTCTAAACCCTAACTCTCAAATCTGCAATGGATTCACGCCGCCCACGTGGGGCGGCATTTGTCCCAAAAGTCAGGCATGTTGGATTTTTTCTACCTTCGGACCAAAATACCCCTTCATCTTCTCCCCTGTTATCTGAACTCCCACCGGAAAATCTCCGATCTCCGGTGATGATCCTCCCTACACCGCTGCCCTGTTTTTCCGGTCAATGCTGCCCGATTCAGTCCACGGGCAGCAGCCATCCTTTGGATTGTAAGTTTAGTGGTGTTCAGGGAATGAGTCTTTTGCTTGGGGGTAAAATGGGAAATTTTGTTTCTTCTCCATCTAATGGTGGATTTGACTTGGCTTTGATAAAGCCGGAAACTTCATCGGAAAAAATCATAAATGATGTGACTGGTATGAACTATGAAGATTCTTTTTTATGTTTTTTCTTTTTGTTAAAAATGTTTAAAAGGTAAATATATGTTTTTTTTTTTAAAACTATGATGCTATAATTGGAAAAATGAAGAAGATGTGACTTAATAGATGTTTATTTATATTTTCAGAAAAAGATGGAGATCAATCTAATGAGTCTCATGATGGACATGGAACAAATTCAAAGCCACTGAAAGAGAAAATGTCAAAGGCTGAAAGACGTGCTCTTCAGGAGGCTCAACGAGCAGCAAAAGCTGCAGCAAAAGGTGAGTTTTTATTTATTTATTTATTTATTATTATTATTTTTATAATCTTTTAGTACTTTATCACTTTTATTGCAAATCTAGCTTGCAATTATCAGTTTAGAGTGGTTGGAAAAAATGGATGATAATTCTCCTTTTATGATTATTTTGAGTCAAAATTATCATATTGAGTAAATATAATCGAAAGATGAATATGAATCTTCATGCTGCAATAATCACTTTGAATCCTTCCTCATTTGTATAAATAACCGAGTTTCCCTTTCTAGATCATATTTTTAATATTGTAGACTTGTAGTATGTTGGTTTTTTTAATAATGTGTGAATAATTTTTTTTTACCAGTATGTATAATTTGTTTTTACCTAAAAATAGTTTTTGTAAAAAAACATTAGTATTTAATTTGATTATATTTACAAGCATTAAGAAAAAGTTTTGTGAACAAGATATCAATAAAGGGAGAATTTGTCATTTATTATTATTATTTACATTCCAAATCCTTTTATATATTTAGAAACCAAACAGAAGAAATGTAACTGATTTTCATTCCAATTTTAGCCAATCAAACATATGACAAAACATTCTGCAAGGGTAAAACAGTCATCTATTCTCTTCAATTGAACTAGTTTCGCCCATTAGAAATTCTGTTTTGTTTTTGGTCCAAAATCCAAATGAACTGTCTAAATATGAATACATGACTATTTTACCCTTTTGTTTAAAAACAGGCCTATTTACATATGGATGGTTATTTCAGAACCATTTTAAATTTAACTCAAAAGTAACTGTTAATTTGATATCAATATAGTTTATTTATTATTATTTTTTTTAAACTGTAGTTATATCTAACACAATGTTCGAAACTCAAAACTCAACATAATATTTACTAACATCAAATACAACTGTTAAATTCCCATCCTTTGTTCCAAATTTTGAAACAAGCTAGAACAAAATTTCCATGTTTTTGAAAAATGTAATTAAAAGGGTCTTATTGTCTTAACTTAAGTGGCCAACCTTTCACTTAACCAATTAAGTCCTTTAATTTCTATTAAGTAAAAAACAAAAAACCTTATATATAGCTATATGCATCAAAATGTATATCCATTAATCCCCATAAGTCAAAAAGAAACATCACCCAACTCTTGTTAACTCCATTACATGTCTTATAAAGATCCTCATCATGTGTTTCTCATGATTTCATTATCTTTATCCAGGCGAAGGAAATTCAGGGTCAACAAAATCGGTCAAACCTTCAAAGGCTTCAGTTCAAAAGAAAGACAACGCCTCGATTGCAACTCATGAGAAAAGAGGTGGTGATAGGGCAATAGATAAGGATAGAAAGAAAGAGATCCCACATCCTCGAATGCAATTTGATGATATGAGTCGTGTGGAAAAAGCTAATAAACGTGCAGTGGTTAAACAAACCGAGGTTAGGAACCGAGTTGAGCTTTTTAGACATTTACCTCAATATGAACATGGAACAAAGCTTCCCGATCTTGAAAAAAAATTCTTCCGTCTTAATTCCGTTCATCCTGCAGTCTACAAGGTAATTTTTTAGAAATTTCATATATTTTTTTTAGTTCAATCATTTGTTTTTTATTTATTCATATTTTGTTTTGGTTGGTTTTGTATTCAATTGTTGAATTAGGGTTTTGGGTTTAGGTTATATGTTTTGTTTGCAATAATCGAAGGTGGAATGGAATTGAGCATTGTGGCGGAATGAAATTTTGTTTATATAATCTTCAATAACTATTTTTTCAAAAAATATAAAAATTTCGGTTCCATGGGGGAGGGGTATATCGGTGACAAATATTTTTTTGATTATTTGAAGGGTTTTATACAGAAAAGTCCCATTATTTTGGGAATTTTTTTGATAAAGTCGTAATTTTTTTTGAACATAAAAGTCCCGATTATTTAATTTTACACGATAATCTGTCATTTCTTGTTAAAATAAAAATAATGACTTTTTTTGTTAATTTGGGCACAATATTAAACAATCGGGACTTTCTGTTCAAAAAAATTCCCAAAATAATAGGACTTTTCTGCATAAAATCATTATTTGAATGAATATAATTATATATATTTCAAATGACATGGAGGTATGTAATTTATTTGGCAATATATCTTTATGTGATTAAAGTTAATTTTTACAAACTAATATCTTTTTCATTCTTTATGAATTTAATTCCATATACTTTCCTTATCGTACATAACCAACATCATGTTTGAACGGCCCCTTCCATTCCTTCAAGCCAATCAAACATGATAAATTCCATTCCCTTGCTCATTCCATTCCATTCCTTCGTAATTCCATTCCATCACACCAAACAGACTAACAACTTTTTTTCTACAAGGTCGGATTACGTTACTTAGCCGGCGACATATCCGGCGGAAACGCGCGTTGCATTGCAATGCTCCAAGCCTTCCAAGAAGCCATAATGGAATACTCACCACCACCGGAAAAAGCCCTAAACCGTGACCTAACCACCAAAATCAATAGCTACATCTCCTTCCTCATCAACTGCCGCCCTCTTTCCATCTCAATGGGAAACGCAATCAAATTTGTCAAAACCCGAATTGCAAATCTCCCATTAACTCTCTCAGAATCCGAAGCAAAACAAAATCTCTTATCCGAAATCAACCATTTCATCAACGAAAAAATCCTCTTAGCAGACAAAGTCATCGTTCGCCATGCGGTCACCAAAGTTAGGGACGGAGACGTCCTTTTAACATACGGATCGTCTTCCGCGGTTGAGATGGTGTTTTTGCGGGCCCACGAACTCGGGAAAAAATTTAGGGTTGTTGTAGCGGATTCGCGCCCAAAACTTGAAGGGAGGTTATTGGTTAGGAGACTTATTGGGAAGGGTATAAGTTGTACTTATGTTTATATAAATGGGATTTCTTATATCATGCATGAAGTTACTAGGGTTTTTCTTGGGGCTTCTTCGGTTTTGGCTAATGGAACTGTTTATTCGAGGGTGGGGACCGCGTGTGTTGCTATGGTGGCTAATGCTTGTGGGGTCCCGGTTATTGTGTGTTGTGAAGCGTATAAGTTTCATGAAAGAGTGCAACTTGATTCGATTTGTTGTAATGAACTTGGTATGGTGTTCAATGTACTTTTCTTGCTTTGTTGTATCTATACGTTTATTATTATTATATAATTTTTTTTTTGTTTTTTTACTTAAAATTGTAGGGGATCCGGATGCTATAGCTAAAGTTCATGGTCGTGAGGAGATAAATGATTTGAAGGATATTGCAAATGATGAAAACCTCCAAATTCTTAATTTAACGTGAGCTCTATTCTATTGCTAAATTTCAATTTTCATTCATTATGTCAAGTTGTTGACATTTTTTTTATATGTTTTGTTGAAGGTATGATGCAACGCCTTCGGATTATGTCTCAATGATTATAACAGATTATGGCATGGTGAGTTTTTTAAAGGTTAAATGCAAGAAATAGCAACGTACTTCCATTGTTTTTTTCTTTTTTAATCATAGCATCTTACTTTAATCTCTTCCTTTTACAACATTGTATTTTTGAAAAATCTATCCAACTATTTGCAAATTTTGTTTTTTTTTCAGATACCTCCAACAAGTGTTCCTGTGATTGTGCGTGAATTCCGCAAAGAACAAATATGGATATAAATTAGCATCCGTGTTTGTATGTGACTGAAGAATGAGAATTATTCAGACTTTTTTTTACTTTTTTTTTTTTGGCGGCAAATGGTTTAGGTTTTTTTTTAGGTTGGTTTTAAAGACAACCGGACTCGTGAAGAGTGCGAACTTCTGCCTCTCAGAGCTTTGGTGTTGACTGTTGAGTATGTTGTGATCTTTTGACTCCTGTTGTGGTTTTGACACCTGTTGTGGATTTAGGTCAGTGATAGAAATTTAAAGTACTACATTTTTGCCGCGGATTATTGTCTGTTTGGATTAAAAGCTTTTTTAAATCGAGACTTTTTAGTACAAAATGGAACTTTTACTAATTATGTCTAACGTAAGTTATTTTTTTAACTGTTACATAAAGTTTCATGGCTTGATTTTTTAGGTTTTACAAATACAAGGATTTTTGGTTGATTGTTTTAAAAACTTCAAATAATGAATTGATCGAACGTAAGTTTGATTTCAACAAGTCTATATTTGATTACTATTATACGTTTATATTTGTATATGCAACTAAGAGCTTGGATAATAAAAAAAAAAACAAAATCTGATTAATTAAACATTTTTATTGGGGTATTTCATTTTGATAATACAATTTACCCACAAAATTACATCATACAAGGAAAAGAATATTGCTCTAGTAAATATCAACCAGAAAATAATACAAAAAAACAATATGAATAAACAAACAACAAACAATACAACAATTTTCAAAATGACGAAAATACCCCTAACTGTCACGAGTTGCTCACGATATCACTTTCTGGTGTGTGTGCTTCTTGCGATCCACTCAAATGACAAATCTCCTCAATCTTACTAGCCACGTCATCCATACATGGTCTCTTATCCGGGTACTTAGCTGTACATTCTATTGCCAGCTGTAACATCTGAACCATGTCATCTTCAACATTTTGATACCTCAAAAGCTCAAGATCAAAAACCTCGGAAGTCCACTCTTCTCTAACTACCGATTGGACCCACCTTGGAAGGTCAACCCCTTCTTCGTTATTTATCGGGGATTTACCCGTGAGTAATTCCAATAATAAAATTCCAAAACTGTAAACGTCTGCTTTTTGAGAAACTTTTCGGATATCGGTCACTTCAGGTGACCGATATCCATCTACACGGGTCGGTGCCATGGCGGGACCCACGAGTCCCGCCAGACAAAAATCAGAGACCCGTGACTCGTAGGATGGAGTTAGCAGGATGTTTGATGATTTTATGTTTCCGTGGGAAACTTTTGGTCCTTGTGAATGGAGGTATGTGATACCTCGGGCGGCTCCTAGCGCGATTATGGATCGTGTTTCCCAATTTAATGGCTTTCGACCGCCTCCACGGTTGCCTGTTATGTGACAAAAAGTAGGTTAAAAACAAAGGCTAAATGCAAGAAATAGCAATGTACTTTTAGTTTATTTGTTGGGTTATATGAAAGAAAGTGTGACTTGCTTTTATTGATTTTTGTTTTAGCATTCTACTTTAATGTCTTCCTATTACAACATTGTACTTTGGATGGAACTTTTTAGTATGATATCTAATAAGAAAAAATGGGAGTATAATGCTATTATTGGATTTTCCAAACAAGTATAGGCTATTTTTGGATTTTCAAAATGCATTGCCTTAATGAGAAATGTATTGAAATTACAAGGGTGTGAATGTGTAATATAAAGAAATGAAAGCACGATTCTATAATACACAGATAAATATAAGTGCAATGCTATTTTTTGCAATTAGCCCTTAATGTGTGCATTATAAAATCCTTTCTTCATTTCTTTTTGTTACAACATTGTATTTTCATTTTTTTTTCTTATTAAAGCACTACACTTTTTAAAAGTCAACCCAATTATAGCATTATACTTTCGTTTTTTTAATCTTATTAAGAGAATATACTATGAAAAATCTACCGAACTACCAAAGTGAAAATTACTCTTTATTTGAATAAAGATAGATTTATCAAAGTAAAATACTCAAACATGACCCTTTGTACAATATGCAAATATATATAGGAATTTTGACCCATTTACACCTACCAATGACTCGTGTGGTTTACAGTTTAGTGTTAAATACAAGAAATAACAACATACTTTCATTTCATCTTACTAGAAAAATTTATCTACATATAAAAAATATTTTTAAATACAAAATAATTTTCACTAGTATAACTGAGTAGATTTTTCAAAATACGTCCTAATAATTTATCTTTTTTGGAAGTACAATATTGTAATTAGGTAGATTTTTCAAAACTATAATATTTTAATAAACAAATAAATGAACTTACGTTGCTACTTCTTGCATTTCAAAACTATAATATTTTAATAAACAAATAAATGAACTTATGTTTCAAAGTCAAACAGGTAAAGTATAAAAAATATAGTTTTAAACAAAAGAGGCAAATGATATCCACCCGTTTGCCAATTCACCAGAAATGATTAATCCAGCAAATCCATAACACATATGAGAACACAAAAATGGATCTAAGATCTGAAAAAGACAGTTGAACTACACATATTTTCAATTTTGACTAACAAAATTCCAGATTCATGATTTGTACGAAAAAGATCCGTTTGAAAAAATGAATTTTGAAAAAAAATTTAAGAAGAAAAGCATGGAAAAAAAAATGAAAGAACTGATTTTTACCATGTAAGAGTGCAGAAAGGCTTCCTGTGGGCATGTAATCACAAACAAGAAGCTTCTCTTCGCCATTAAAATAGTAAGCTCTCAAAGGAAGCAAATTCTCATGATCCATTTTCCCAACAGTCTCAATTTTCTCTTTCAATTCCTTCTCCGACATTGTTACATCCCTCAATCGCTTCACAACCACCGTCAGATCCACCTCCAACGCCGCCTTGTACGCCGTCCCAAACGTCCCTTTCCCCAACACCTCTGCCGACGCCCGCAATAAATCATCCAAATCGAATTTCCTCTGTTTTTTACCTCCGCCCAGAAACACTAGTTTCTTACTAACTTCCCCGGATTTCGCTTTTCCACCACCACCACCCACCGCCGCAGTCAACGACGGAAATCCGCTGCTAGAACTGTCGGCATTTTCATGTGGAATCTCAATTTGCATTTGCTTCACCTCACCCACATCCTTCGATTTCAACTCCTCATTTTGATTCCTCTTCTTACAACACAAAAAGAAGAAGATTAGCGAAACTAACAGAAGAATAAACAAAGATCCGACGACAATTCCCGCAATGGCGCCGCCGGAGAGTCTATTAGATGAACTCGACCCGGTATCTGACCCGTTACAAGCTTCAACCGGACTCCCGCAGAGAAAATTCCCAGAAAATTCGGATTCTGGGAAACCCACGAACTTTGAAGGTATTTCACCGGTTAATTGGTTGTTTGACACATCGAACTTAGCTAAACGAGTCAAATTATTAACAGAAGAAGGAATGGAACCGGAGAAGTTATTTCCGGCGAAGCTGACACGAACGAGATTCCCGAGCGACGAGAATAAATCCGGAATAGGACCGGAAAAGAGGTTGTCTTGGAGGTAAAGGTTTCGAAGGTTTGTAAGTGAGAAGATGTCGACGGGAAGTTGACCGGAGAGGGCGTTGTAACGGAGGGACAGAGTGGTGAGCTGGGTCAAGTTGCCGAGTGTGTTTGGTGGGAGGTCGCCGGAGAGACCCATTCCGGGGAAATGGAGCTCGACGACGCGGTTTGTTTGGTTGTCGCAGACGACGCCTGGCCATGTGCATGGCGTGGCGGGTTGGGAAATGTTCCAGAGTATGGAACGGCCGCCGACGGAGGAGCGGATGGCGAGGATGGCTGATCTGTCGGCGGAGAGGTCTGGTTTAACGGCAAGAAACAGCGAGAAAAGAAGAAAGAGAATGGAAGGAGCGTGGGACTTCATGATGTTTAGGGGGACAGAGACAGAGACTGATCACAAGTGGATATTTAGAAGAGACAATCTTCCTCATTTTATGATACGAATATAACAGGTTGTGTTTAATTATTATCATTATTATTTTTTGATAAAACTAAAAGGCTGTCTTAAACATAGTTATCAAAATCGTGATTCTGATCTACGATCCTTCGTATGAAAAATGATCCAGATCATAAAAGGGTAGGATCGTAGGTAAGATCGTAGGATCGAGATCCGATCCGATCCTACATTCCTTTGATTTTATTTTATTTTTGTAAATGAATTTTTTTGCCATTTTATGTCTTTTACCATTTATCATTTGTATTGTGACTTATGATTAATATTTTGAAGTTTTTATAACTTTTGAACAAAAAATTGATTGTTTGAAATATTTTTCATGACTAAAAATTATAAATTAAAATTCTATTTTATTTTGTGGGATCTTAGGATCTCGATCCCGATTTTACGATTCCGATCTTGCAAACCCAAAAACGATCATATGTAGAATCCCGATCTTGACAACCTTGGTCTTAAGTTCTTAAGTTTGTTAATTGCTACCTTCTTTTTAAAGAAAAACTAGATAGCTAATATTTGAATGGTCGTGGTTATTTATATTTTGAAGTTTTAAGTTCTTAAGTTTATTAAATTAAAAAATAGCTTTTATATATATATATATATATATATATATATATATATATATATATATATATATATATATTAAAAGTAGATTAGGATTAATATTTCAATAAACTTATAACTTTTTTTAAATATATTATTTATTAATAAAAATAATTTATTTTTCTGAATGTTATTTTATTTATTTTATATTTCCCAACTAATTTGTAAGTTAGTCTTTATCGAATATTATTTTATTAAATAGAATTTAATTTTTTAAATATACCTAAAAATGTTCATTTACACCCTACTCCGTTAGTTTTGGGTTAATATGAATGGGGTGCTAGATCCTTAAACAACTTTTTCTTCTCCTGTCAACTAGACTTACCGTTAATGGGCTTTTTTTTTTTTTGGATTTGAGATGGAGCAATTGGATTCCCGTAAAGGGTTAATATATATATTTTTTGAAGAACAAGTTTAGAGAAAATTCGAACTTTGTCCACACTTTACAAAAAAGTGTTGCTGTTAATACAACCACATGTCCGCTTTGCTTCTTTTCGTATGAAGACCCCGACTATAACCCCACAATTTTTAAAAGATGTTAGATAACAGAAAACGGTTTCAATATTTCTCCAAATCAAATTCTTATTCTTAATATTGTCTTAACTACTATGGAAACAATAAAAGTACTATATTTGTATTTTCCAATGCTACTTGCTATATAATTCATGGATTGCACACATTTACAGTTTCATTTGGGTAAACCTAGTGTAACATCCTAAAAACAATAATATTTGAGTTAAAGGATTTACTACCCAAACAAAAAATTTAATAGTTTTAGAAAGGTTCAAATTATATATATATATATATATATATATATATATATATATATATATATATATATATATATATATATATATATATATATATATATACTAATAAAAGAGTAGTCTTTTTGTCAAGTGTCATAATATTAGAACTCCTAATTAATATGATGCCACTTGTCATTCTATTAATTCTCTATTTTAAATTCATTAAACATCCTAATTAATGTGATGTTAATTGTCAATCTATTTATTCTTTATTTTAAAACATTTAGCCCACAAATTATTTTTTCCAAAATAACCGTTTTGCCCAAATACTTCAACTAAAATAAAGAAACCATTTCAGTTATTTACTAGTAGATAAAAACGAAATAAAAACGTATTGTTTTATAATGAAGTTGGAATAATGTTAGAATGACTAGATTAACATACTCATTAGTTACAAGTTTTTAAGCAAATCGCTAACATAAAGTAATTTGGCATAAAATAAAGTAAGTTGCTAATATATAAATAAAAGACCTAAATAGTAGTATATGATATTAGGTACTTATATGATATGATTGGTATAGTTATATAATGCGACTAAACTTCATGAAATGGATCTAGTGAAATGTCTATGTTATTTTAAAAGTAGACTGCGTAAATATGAAAAGTAGCTTTATGTAATGATTAAATATTTTTGGAAATGAATGTTTAGGTATGAAGCAAGGAGAAATGAATTAGAGACTAGATGTTATCTGTGAGACATGGTGTTTTTTCAATTTGGGATACATGTCAATGTGACGGGTTTGGAACGAATCAATCTTGATCCAAACCCGTTTAAAAAAAATTAAAACATAACCTGTCTCTCTCCGATAACGCTCAGGGTCTTAAATAGTCGAATCCATACCCATATCCACCGAATCAATGAATACCCGACTCATTAACCCAACCCTTTTATAATATTAAAATTTCATAATTTTTATGTGTTCCAAAAGTAATATTTCTCAAAAAGATAAAATATCTATTTAAACAAGATGTATATTAATTAATACTCAAATTCAAATACAATAAAAATCACATTTTACTTAGACATCGAGTTATATATTTTGTTGTCATATATATATATATATATATATATATATATATATATATATATATATATATATATATATATATATATATATATATATTAAATGGGGCGGATTATAAGTCGAGCAGACGAGAATGATCCATACCCGACCCATTCATTAAAAGGGTAAATAGGTATGGATCGTAAACGGGTAAATGAATCGAAAATTAAAATCCAAAACCATAAAATTCTTACGGGTTTGGAGCGAATCAAGGTCAAAACCTGCCCCATTAATAGGTCTAGTTATCACTTAAATGATTTTATGATTTGGAAATATAAATCTTCCGAAATGATTATATTTATGTATTGTTTTCAAGAGTAAACTAGTATGTTTTAAGTAATTTATGAAAGATAAAGTATGCTACATATGCTTTTGTTCAATGCTTTCAAAGTTTACGATTATCATAATGTTATGTCGCTACTTTGTGAAGGAAGATACCACCCCAATTGCTTTTTTGGTCAAAATAATGGTAACTTTTGGTTTAGACCTTCTCAATAAGACTCTTATGAAATCATAATCCATGTATGCATGCATGAGCACCATTTTTATTTTGTCATTTAAATCATATACAAAAGGGTGTGCATTTGGACCTTTAGACCGGACTGGACCTGGACAATATAAACCTCAACACATCTGATTCAAGGTCCACCAATTTCTGCCAAGCTGGTCCAGTCCAAGAGTTGGCATGGTTCGCTTTGATCCAAGAGTTGGTCCTGTAATGAACAAGATTCTCTAACATCTAATTTAAGGGATATATCAGAGTTTTATCTACATAATATAGAATTCTACTCTAATTAAAACCTTTCAGGTATAATCATGGGTTTACAATAAAATCTTACATACAAAGTTGAACAACAAGGAAGTTACATAAATAACAACCTACTATCTAATCTTCCTTGTGCTCCTGTCTTCTCTTCTGGTACCACGGTTGCTACTACTTGAACTTGAAAAACATAAACATCCATGCAACATTAGACACGTTCTGGTGAGTTATTCTTCTATCTTTTCTTATCTATCTTTCTTCTCTACCCCATACTCTATCATATGATCTTTTTTTTTTCATAGCATACACTACTATCTTTCCTCTTCTCCTCTATCTCTTCTATATTCCTTCTCTACTATTTCTAATCTCATATATCTCTTAGTCTTTGATGTGTAATTTTTATATGCATTAGTTTTAATATTTATAATCCTGTCAAATCTAGTGTACATAGTCGTGTAATAGTATAGTAAAGGTAAGAACATGTGTCAAACAGAAGGAAAATGAGTACGATTTTAACTAAAAACTAAAAACTCTTGCTACTACTGAAACTAATAAAAATACTTTAAATTTGAGGTTTTTATCTGATTTTGCAAGTTCAGAAAACCTTAAATTATCAACTATCAATTAACTAAAATTTACTCTAACTAAAGTGAGCAAAAAGAAAACAATTTTTAAACCAATATTAAAGTGCACTTTCGTTTAGCTTTGAATCACCTATACCTTATGGTTGATTTTTTACACATTGGATTATTTAGTTAGTTACAAAATTATGAAGTTACTAGTTATATTGTTCTAGTTTCCTAGTGCTTAATCAATTCATGAACTACTATTACAATGGTCATGCAACAAGTGAACACTAAATTGATTTTAATGTTATTTGGACTATGAATGACAAGATCTAATGATTTTCTTATCTATGGCCAAGAAAATAAATCAAGCACATAATATGATTATTAATGATCTCTAACACAATCAAACTTATCAATTATTACCACCTAACCCTATGATTTGCTCTATCACTAGATCTAACTATTTAATGATCATAAAAAGCTAAATCACAAGTTAATGCAATTGGAGTGATCATCTAACTACATATAACTTGAAGATAAGTGATAAAAATTAGAACTTTAACATGCTAGGATGTTAATCTATCAAACACAAGTAAAAACCAACATAAATAAATCCATATAACTTGAAATCAACACATAGTTTTTAGGTTCATCTATACTAAATGAAAGCTAAAGGGTATTAGCCCCTAACTACAATAGGTAAATGAAATAGCATTCAATAAAACTAGATTAGACATGATGAATTCAAGCAACGATTTATTGTCTTCTTCGTGTAGTTTTCTTCAATACTCGTCCTTCAATCGATTGTTATCCGTATTAGGGTTTCTAAGAGGGTTTTGGTCGTCTTAAGTCGCAGGTAATAGCAACACACCTATGAAATTCAACCTAACGATCACTTAAGTACGTTGCCTTAAATTAGTCACAGCGTCTTGGTAAATGGCTTACCACGTCGTGCAAGACATTTTCTTTACGTAGGCACCAAGATTTCCATGCAGATCATTAGGGAAGCTTCCTTTGGATTAGGTGTCTAAGCCAATAACTGAATTGACATATACTTGAATTAAAAGCAAAATCCTTTTTGGGTTGCCCTTAAAACTAGTAATTAACTGGAATGACTTTTGGAGAGAGAGGTTGATTTATTGATTTTATTATAATTAATATGTTATGAGATTAATATATTAATTAGAAATAGTATTATTTAATTAATAAATAATTAGAAATTAATTGAGATTAATTAGATTAACTAAAAGTGCACGAACTTAAGCTGTAATTGTTCAATAGTTGAACAAGAGAGGACTTCTAGAATATTCATAGGGTTGGCCGAATTTTGGCTTGCCTCTAGGGTTTCTAGAATACTCCATGTGGATAATTAGAAAACTAGATAAATTCTGGATTTGAAATAAAATTATTTTATTTCAAATTAGGGTTTATAGGGGTTTCCTATTAGCTATAAATAGGACCCTCTGGGTACCCTATTTTGCTTCCAAGCATTAACACAAACAAGAAGAGCCAAAATTTTTCTCCCCTCTCCTCTCTCCTCTCAAGTCTTCTATTGCTAAGGTTTGGGTACAAACCATTAGAGACATCAAACTTTTGGTGTTAGCTTTCCAAGATATTTGAAGAAAGGGATCACTTTGATTATTTACTATAGTAATCAAAATATATGTAAACCCTAATCCTTGTTATTTTCGATAATAGTTGGATACATTAGGGTTCTTTGATGTTCATAGATTATAGATATCAATAGAGAAAAATTTGATCAAAATAGGTTGCTTGTGAACTTAAGGGCTAAGTTATTTCGCCTCATGCTTTGAATTATAACCTATAAAGCCTATCTGTAGTATTAGAGCCTTAGTTTTCTGTATGATAGTGCATAATAATGAATAGATCAAAATTAGGGTTTATAGAAATTAAACCCTAAAGGCCTTGGATTTTCGACTTTGCTAGGGCTTATTGAAACCCTAGCCTCCCTAACCTTATTTTCGAAAATAGGGGAGTTCATTTAGGCTTTATCTTGTTTCCTTAATTATTATTTTAAATGCCTTAAAATTTGAATAATTGAAACCTGATAAACCCAATCCTAATTTTCGAAACTTAGAAGGGTTTGGATTAGGATTAAATTTGAATTATTTTATTAATTTTTAATAGTAAATAATTATATAATCTCTAAATGATTGAAATTAATTTAATTAATTGTTTAACTAAAAGATAAATATTAAATCATATTTCGTTTAAATATTAATTAATTAAAAGTTTAATTTAGATAATTAATATTTAAATTTAAAAAAATTTAAAATATACTTTATATTATATATGATTAAAAGTTGAATATATTATATGTATAAGACAAGTCAATCAAATCAATAGTAGGCCCCATTCACAAAGCCATACTATAAGGGGGTATAAGGAAATGACCTATAAAATGACCTTCATTGGGTGTCCAGTCTCACCCAACGCTCCCTTGTATGGTGGAGGGTCATTAGCTGAACGGGTTTGATAGGACCTAATCTTATTAAAAGTATAGTGATATAAAGTAACAAATCTATTTCAAATCCCAACTCTAGTTACTTTAGGAAAAAGTGAAAAATATGCTAATCCATGAGAACACACATTATTCTTTATTAGGCGTTAGTGAAGCGTGCGTGGTTAACCAACACACTAATTTGAGACTATAAAGTTGACATGGTAACACAAATCTAATATTATCATTGTTAATGGAGCGCATGTCGTTAACCAACACATTAATTGGAGATGGTAAATGACATTGAGGTTATCAAGCGTGTTAGCGTGGTTATTCACATCTAGTTTGTGATCCTCGGTATCCCAATCACAAATAGAAGAGCATAATCTGAGATTAAACATGCCATTGATAAGATTCAATGAATCCCAAAAGATCTAGGAATTTCATAGATTGAAATTGGTGAATTATTTACCTACCTTCATAAATTCGCAATATGACTACGACATCCCTCTTCTTGATTGTGAATTGTATTTTGGATCCGAGCCTTGAATATTTATTTCATGTTAAAATATTTAGGATTTACATTAACTAAATAAAATATTCACAATGACACTACGTCATCTACCTTTTCTCTATAGATGTCTTATACTAGTGATGCTTCATCTGCTCAAACCTCCACCAATAACTCAAACTTCACTCTTCTATCAATTTTATCCAAGGAGAATTTAGTTGGTCCAAACTACATAGAGTAGATGCGAAATCGTAAAATGACTCTTCGAAATGAGAACAAAGAATATGTTCTCGAAAAGACCCTTTTCAAAATCGATGAGTCAACATCCACTCCAAAGGAGATTGCCACTTACAAGAAACACTATGACGATGTAAAAAAGATCGCTTACATCATGGTTGCGACCATGGTACCATAGTTGCAAAAGTCTTATGAGGACTACTGGCCATACAACATGTTTTTTGATCTTGCGGAAAAGTTTCAAAAGAAAGCACGTCAAGAATGATATAAGGTCGTCAAATCATTGATGACGTGAAAATTGAAGGAAGGAGACTCTATGTGCACTCACATGCAGAGAATGCAGAGATATGTGGAGTGGTTGGAGAAGATTAATGTGTTTTTTGACAAGGAGTTAGCCATAGGCACGATCCTTAACTCCTTGCCTCCCAGTTATGATCAATTTATTTTAACTTATCATTTGAACAACATAGAGACCACGTTGACCCAACTTTAAAACTTCTTGTAGACAAATAAATCAGGTACGAGAAAAATCAAGTCCCTTCTGCGACAAGAACTCCAGTCCTAGCCATTGGGAGAAGCATGGGAAAGAAGAGGAAGGCAAATCCTCAATCAACTGGAAAGGAAAGGGCCATGTTGGATCATCTAGCAGTGGGTCCAAGCCCAAGCTCAGTTTTGATATTCCAGCTGTCAGTGGTCCTAAAGAGGCCATTTGCTACTATTGCAATGAAAAGGGGCACTGGAAACGAAGTTGTGCTAGGTACCTGCAAAACATAAATGTAACGACGTAAATTTCAAAACCATTTTTCGCATTTTAGAAATACACATGCATTCATAATTGTTATCAAAATATCAATGTATCAGAAATTCAGTTCATAACATCACATCCCAAGATCATAAAAATGTAAAACTCCTCGTGTGTGTACTGATCATACCGACGCCTTCCCGCGATCGTCACTAGTACCTAAAACACATAACACAACACTGTAAGCATAAATGCTTAGTGAGTTCCCCAAAATACCACATACCACACATACGCCTTTCCAGGCCACAACTCTATAGATCTTCCGATCCAAGTGTTTTAGGGGACTTCCATCCCGAATCCCGGTAGACCTTCCGGTCCTACCCGTATCGACCTTCCGGTCCGTGACCTATTGACCTTCCGGTCCATATCATGCATAGCATACATAACACATACATATCACATTCATATCACATACATATCACATAAATTAATTATTTCAAATCATTAACGGCTCTCAAGGCTAGACTACATTCCTTTTACAAGTCCACGGAAGGGTAAAAGACCATCTTACCCCTCCTTATCCCAAAAGTCCAAATGTTGACCAAAACCCTAAAGGTCAACGAAAGTCAACAGTCAACTTTAACCCGACTCGTTGAGTGCACAGAGGTGACTCAGCGAGTACATGCGGGTCCTCTGAATCCTTTCAGCCTCTCTTGGCTCGTCGAGTCTTTCCTCCACTCAACGAGTTACACCTGCTACGAATCGCGGGGCAACCCCGAATCGACTCGCTGAGTCTATTCAAGGAATCGGCGAGTTCATTCCATGCTCACACTCAAATGACCTTCTGAGGTCAGATCTGTTCCTCTAATCCATGGATCTAACCTTTCCAAGCTCAATAATCACGTAAAGGTTCGAACTTGATACTCATGCAACGTCCAACTGACACTACTTGATGATTTAGCCCCAAATACAACATCCTAAGTCCATTTCTTCCATGACTCCTCATAAAGCAAGATGGAATAAGTCCTCTGGACCACTATGGGTCCAGATCTGATACCTAAACATGATAAGGGACCATATTCTCAACACATCATCTTAATAAAGGGTATAGAAAACCCTAGATCCATGGATACTTTAATAAAACAAAGAAAGATCGATGTGGTACCTCAAGGATGATGTCCTCTGCTTGCAATCCACAAATAAAAAACCTTCTTGGACTCCTGTAAGCTGGAACCATCTTCTTCTTGAAAAACAACCCACAAAGGTCTAAAAATGGCTTCTTCTCTCTTTCAAACGCTCAAGCACTATTAGGGGTTCTCTCAAGGGTCTGGTAGCCGCAAATGGTGGCTATAAGGGTCCTTAAATAGGCCCCAAACCTGGGAGATTAGGTTTTCATTAAATAGCGTGGACTCAACGAGTCCACGTATGGACTCGCCGAGTCCATCATTAAATCAGACCAACTCATACGCGATCCCACTCGGTGAGTTTGAGCGTCTACTCACCGAGTTCATCCCTAATATTCAATATAAATACTTTAAATGAGATACCTGGGAATCCGGATGTTACAATAAAGGATGGAAAAGTCAATCCATCATCAGCAGGTATATACACTATTCAAGTCAATAACTCATAATTTACTCGTTCTTGGGTCCTTGATACAAGATGTGGTTTTCACATTTGTTTTGATTTGCAGGGAATAAGATAAAGTGAAGAAGTGGAGCATGGAAGAATACATATGAGCATGGGGAATAGGCGATCTTCACCTGTTGCCAAGATTAGAACTTATAGTCTAGTGCTTTGGCTGTAGGTTTGATCAATATGTTATGACATGTACTCGCCCTGATGTGTCTTATGCTTTGAGCATGGTTAGTCGCTTTCACGGAAATCCTGGAAGAGTTCATTGGATAGTTGTGAAAAATATTCTTAAGTATCTGCAAAGGACAAAGGACATGTTTCTAGTCCTTGGTAGAAGTAATATGTTGAAAGTAAGTGGATATAGTGACACCAATTTTTAGATAGATCGAGTGAATTTGTGTTCTCAGTCGGGCTGGGTGTTTTTGTTAAATGGTGGAGCAGTTACTTGGAAGGGTTCCAAGCAGAAAACAGTGGCTGATTATACATGTAAATAAGAGTACATCGCAACAAGTGAGGCATCAAAGGAAGAAGCTTGGTTGAAGAACTGCATCAGTGATCTCATAGTAGTCCCGACAATTCAAGAGCCAATGGAACTTTTTTGTGATAATGAAGGTACTGTTGCTTTGACCAAAGAACCCAAGGATCATGGTAGGTCCAAGCATATCGACAGAAAGTACCATTATATCAGAAATATAGTTGAAGAAGGCCATCTCAAGGTGAAGTGAGTTTCATCAAAAGACAATCCTGTAGATCCTTTCACAAAGACTCTGAATAGGATTAAGCATAACCAACATGCTAGGAGCATAGGCTTGAGAGATGATGTTAGTTTTAGTAGTTAGTTGATTATTTTGAAACTTGTAACAAAATAAATGTAATTGATTTTGTGATTGAACAATGGAGATTATTTATGAGTATAGTTACTGCCTCTTTAATTTTTTATTATGGTGTTTCATTTTACACGTTTTACTTCTTGGATAATTTGATTATTTGTATTCCACATTCATTCATACTTTAAGAAGTAATTAGTGAGTAAAGACTGTCATGAATTGGATTGTAGATTGCCTATGAAGATTAGACATTGCAATAGAATTGCTACAACATTCATGAGTACTTAGAAAATGGAGATTTTTAGCATTGGATAAACACACACTCAAAGAATTACTTCATGGATTATATCGCAAGTAATTCTAAGATGATAATATCTTATATTTTTAAAACGGAGATATATAAGTTGTAATTTACAAGTCAGTTTACCATGATGTTATAAAACATAGTGGCATGTATGAAACAAATTTCCAGAAGCAAAGTATTTCTGTGATTGACCAGTTCACTTTTCGTGCAAGTACTGAATGAGGAAGATCTACTGGTTTTGCATCTTTTAGAAACAAAAGGAACTTTCTCTCTTAATTATCTATAAACTCAAATTAGTGGTATAATTTTCATTGCACTATTATTAAAGTGGAAGTATAAAAACCTTCGGTGGAAGCATCACATGTCACGACCTTTCATTTAAGGAGGGGAAGGAAATGAAATGGAAGAAAATTGATTGTTTTTTTTTCGATCAAAATTTATCACCTAAAAATAGAGATAATTGAGAATGAAAGGAAATGAAATAGCTTCTTGAATTTTCCATACCTTTAGTTTTCTTTTGTACTCATCAATTTTAAACTCGCGGACGAGATGTTAGTATGGAATTGATAAGCTACCAGGATAATAAAAAGATGACAACTTTTTTTCAAGACAGTATACAAATTTTTTGAAATGTCACACACACACACACGTACACACACACACACACACATATATATATATATATATATATATATATAGAGAGAGAGAGAGAGATGTGACAACCCGATATTTAAAAAGAACGCCCAAATCTGACTTCGTATGAGGAAGTTATGATTTTTCTAAGATTCGGCTTAGCAGTGCACGACCCGAAACTCGAATTTTAGTTCGAGCGGTTTTTGGCTTACGCGACCTAAATGAGAGTTGAAGGTCTCATTAATAGGAACTCAACGGTAAAAATATGGACGAAAACAGAGTTCGTATGAAGGAGTTACGAATTCTTCGCGGTCATTTAACAGTCTAAACACCTCCTACTGTTAAATTTGAGATCGGTCAAGATTTAGCCGACGGAGTCTAAACGAAAGTTGTAGATCTTGATTTTACCTACGCGTGGATATAAAGAACGTCAAAAACGGAGTTCGTATGCGAGAGTTATGATTTTTCTAAGTTCGAAGGCTAACACGCGATAGGGGTGACGTGGCACCATCCAGAAGTTGACTCGTGGCACCACCAGAAAGCCGCCACATGGATCAACTCGGTGAGTAGGTGTCCCCTACTCGGCGAGTATGGGCCAACTCGGCGAGTAGGTGTCCCCTACTCGGCGAGTCCTTCAGATATTTTCACTATATAAAGGATGCGAGGGTGACGGCAAAAATTACTAATTTCCTTCCTTTCTCGCGCCGAAGCTCTGCGTTTCAACCCTCGGAATCATCCCAAAGGCCCGGTTTTCATATCCAAGGTGGGAAGAAAGTTTTACACTCCCGAGACTCCCGAGATTTCCCGAGAATCTCGAGAGATCCGCTTTCTCGAGTAGAAGTTCTGCTCGGTTTTCGTCACGCATTCTTCAATCAATCAAGTGAGTTCATACCCCTATAATCCACACTTTTAAATGTTTTATGAATATTTTTATATGCTTTTAAGGGGGGGGGGAATACAAGTAAAACACACGATGATTATCGTATGTTATATAAAGTTTCGTTTTATACTTTTATCAACGGAATCGCATGTGATTTATAATCATTATAAAGAAACTTTCGTGTGCAAAATGTATCACGATAATATCATATCTTTCGGAAATTGAAAAGTGTTGTTATTTATATATAAATCAAACACTCCGCTTATACTGTATGTATATGTGTCCACCTTTGGTACTACAAACATACAATTTTTTTAGTACTACAAACATACGATTATTTTGGTACGAAAAACATCAATATTTTGGGATACTTGTTGTTAATAAATCAATCATATGTGATTTATAACTAGTATACAAATAGATTCACTACAAGTTCAACAGTTTCACTAAACATATTACTTCAAATGACTTTCTTAAACGTTTTTACATGATTAAAGCTCGTTATCAAACTGTCTTACATACTGTAAGCTTCCTTTCAAAATCGGTTACAAAGGTGTTTTCAAACAATGGTTTTACGTGTACTTAAACTGTCTTATCAAACAAAATACTTTCAATCATTTTATAAACTGACATCAAGTCACAAATCTTTATTAGACTTTTCAACGGTTTTACAAAACTTCTTTATGCTTTTATATTATAAATTGCATGCCTCTATATGTATAGTTATATAAGAAATGTTTAAAAGACTTAGAAAGGCTATCCACCCTATTTCCTTTTCGTGCCTTGAGATGTGGTCTGGTGGGATATTGGGTATTCGTCCGAAAGTCGTTTAAATATTAGTTATATATCATGTATACATATATGGTCATAAATGTTCCATCAGTTAATTTAGTTCCGATACAAATAGATATCAATGGTGTATAAACCTCCTTGGTCACTCATCAATTACATTCTAGTAAACTATTATAGGAATAGTTTAGAGTAAACAAAACATTTTCACTACTACAAGAAATTACACCAGAGTCAGTTCATTCATGAGTCCAGACTACATGTTATATGAAGGAATACTTTTACATGAATACTTATACATGAATACTTTTACATAAACATTATATGGCAAATTACTACTACATGTTATATGAAGGAATACTCTTACCTGAATACTTATACATGAATACTTATACATGAATACTTTTACATAGACATTATATGGCAATTTAATATTACATGTTATATGTCTAGATATGGTTATATTGTTCGCCTTTCTATCTTTACCTTGTGATTCAATCACATCATCGACGAGGTAGACTGGGATTTTATCTCCTAGTACCACATCATACTTTGAGGGACTAACCATTCCGACAACCACTGCTAGCTACAAAGGTAAATGAACAATCTACGGATGTTCTAGGTTGATACCATCGTGGGTATACATAAGGGACTAACTATTCCTAAACCCGGCTGTTAGCAACAGAGGTAAATGAGCAGTCTACGGATGTTCTAGGTTGATACCATTTCAGGTATACTTAAGGGGCTACTAATAAGAGTTAAACAAGGAAAAACCATCACATTTTCAAGAGGTGCGTACTGTCAAAACAGTCAGGTCTAGGTAAAAGACTACTTTCAAAACATTCGAGTCTTGGTAGAAGACTACTTTTATACTAGTAGGAAATATGGGATTTTCTAGAGCTTTTCATACTTATACTAAATGTTTCATCATTCATTTACCAGTCTTTCATATCAACTAATCAAAGCAATGACATTAAATACTTATGAACTCACCAGCTTAAATGCTGATCTACTCTTTCAAAATAACTTGTATTCTCAGGTTACAAATAGACAGGTGTCGATACAAGGTTTAGAGAAGATGGAGCACTCAAGACTCGTCTTTTATTTTGATAAGTTATTATCATATCTTGTACAATGAAAGAAAACACTTGTAACTAAAATTATACTATTGATGCAATGGATGATGTTGTTGCTTGTTTACTACTTTACATTTGTTGTGATGCATACATGACGTCCTCCGCCCCAGAACGTTTCCGCCGTTCGTGGTTTTGGGGTGTGACAAGAGAGAGAGAGAGAGAAAGAGAGAGAGAAAATATCAAATGAGAATCGCAAAAGGTTAAGAACTATCTAATAACCATTTTCATTAAAGATATGTTTGTATTTTTAATTAATAGTTTTATTTTACCCATTTTTTACACAATACTCATTATATTCAAAATTAGATCTAGATTTGGATTTGGTCTCTTTTCTCTCTCTCTCTCTCTCTCTCTCTCTCTTCTCTTTCTCTCTTTCTCTCTCTCTCTCTCTTACGCTCTCTCTCTCTCTCTCTCACTCTCTCCAATAACTAAACTAATGTCTCCTTTTGATTTCCACCACAAATTACACCTCAACCGTCGCCACCACCTTTGGTTACAACGATAAGACCTCTAACAGCCACCACCGTTGACGCCAACAACATCAAACCATCACTAGATCTGTAACATCGTTTTTAGCTACCATCACTACAGAAGAACCGTCGACATCACTGTCGGCGACGACCATATGACCTTCGACGACCTCCACATTCGCTGCTCTGGTGAACCATCGACATCAGCCTTCTATAATTTTAGATCTTTGAGTTGCGCTTCATTTCTGACCACCTTCCGACCCCTGACCTCTCCAAAGAACCAGAAAACATCGTGTCAACTCTCTTAACCTTATACATCTGAAGCCAAAGACGTCGGAAAAAAGTCACCAACGACCATCAATCTTTCAGTTCTGAAGCAAAAACATACCGATTTATCAAATTTGGTTAGATCTTGTCATATCTAATGTGTTTGGTGCAATTTCAGGCATAGATCTTGTATGTATGAAGCATTTCATGTTGGTCACCAGTGGTTCCACCACCGTACCAAATACATTCAACCATCACCACCCCCTCGCCTCAAACTATTGGAAAACTCATAACTTGCCATCAACTTTTTAGATCTGAAGTCAAAGGCGCAACGATTTCTCAGATCTGTAATGTTTGGAGACTCTAAGAAACATGGCAAACTCAGATATGTTAATCATATTAGATTGAAAACAATATGCACGCATGGTGCTTGATGAAATGCTAAAACGAGAACTGTAAGTTTTAAGTTATGAACAAGTATTTAAAATTTAGTATTAAGCTATGAATTACTGTCTGAAGTGTGTATGATACTATGAATTCTGATTTTTTTTGATGCATTAAGTTGTGAATTTTATTGTTTGAAATATGGAATTAAGTTTTGAATTAATATCTGAAATGTTTTATTAAACTGTGAATTATGAACTTTTTGTTATAAGGATCTGAATTTTATACATGTAACTAAGTTATGAATGTAGTGTACTAAACTATGAATTTTATATATTAAGCTACAAATTTTATTCACAGCTTAATATAATAAACTCACATTTTAATACACATAAATGTCTCCATATATGAACATGAAAATTTAAGTTTTAAGTTGAGAATATGGATGTGAATATATAATTTTGTGTATTAAACTGTCAGTTTTTTGTATTAAACTATGCATTGACTGGTATTAAACTATGAATATTTTATCTGAAGTTAAAAAAATAAGTTTTAAGTTAAGAATAACATTTATGTCTATTAAATTATGAATTTGTTATCTTAAGTTTTGAATTTTGTGTATTAAATTGTAATTTACTATATTAAGTTTTGAATTGACTGTATTAAGTTGTGAATTTTTGATATATAATTTTGTGTTAAAATATTAATGATTTGTGTATGAATTTTTCAATTAATTTTCTTGTAAATATATTTGTTTATTTTTGTTGTATAAGTATGTAAGAATATATTAGTTCTTAGATAATTGTTATGCATTAAATTCAAGTTGAATGAATCAATATGTTTATTAAAGTATAAATATAATATTTAAGTTGTAAACGCATGAATTTATATACATATATGATTTTGAATGAATAGTGGCTGCAACGGTGAATTTTATACATGTAAATAAGTTGTGAATGTAGTGTATTTAACTATGAATTCTTTATATTAAGTTGTGAATTTCATTAACAACTTAATATAATACATTCACATTTTAATACACATAAATGCCTCCAGATATGAACGTGAAAATATAAGTTTTAAGTTGATAATTCTTAAGCAAATGGAAATAAGAAGATAAAAGATATCACAACATCAACAATTCTTATTCAAGTAAGAATCAATTGGTTTTCATTTACTTACAATTGAAAGCTCACTACATTAACACTCAACTCTCTGATTATAGTATAATCTATCTACTGAACACATAATCTATCAAGAAGAAATAAGAACAACTCTAACTCGATATGAACAGATATAGACTCAATACAAATGATCTAGTAAGAAAGCGCAAAACAACTTCAACGTAAACGAAGACACACTAAACCAAAATACAATCAAGGCACCTATTTATACAATGGGTCAACCCGATTATGAATCAAATAAAACCCACGCCATTCTACTTGATAAGTTTCAATTAGAGCTCCGCAGTCCAGAAGATTTACTCAGTTTGCACAAACAATCCTTCTTGCAATTATCTAACAACCACGAGAAATAAAAACTAACATAAACTACCCTAAAAAAATAATAAATACATTTTAAGGATGCAAAAAATTTATCAATGAATTATAAGTTTGAAGAAATTGACATCACCTATCTTAACATCCCTCCTCAAACTTAAAATTCAAAGAAAGCATTAGCAAATTCCTTGGAAAGGATCAACAAGACCAAAGTTTTGACAAATCCATTCGTGTTGTGAAACACTCAAACCCTTAGTAGAAATATCAACCAAATTATTATTAGAACTAATTTTAAAAACCTCAACGATTCCTTTTGAAACATGATCTCTAATAAAATGAAAATAAACATGAAAGTGCTTAGTTTTCTTATGAAATACTGGATTAAGAACAAGCTTTATTGTTGATTCATTATCACAAAATATCAGAACAGGCGTTTTATCTTAATACCAAGATCAAAAAGAATTTTCAAAATCCATATAATTTCACCAGACACAATACTAAGAGCTCGATATTTAGACTCAATAGATGAGTGGGAAACAGTCTCCTGTTTTTTACTCTTCCATGAAATAAGACTATTACCAAAAAATACTGCATAACCTGTTACAGACTTCCTTGAAACAAGACACTTTCCCCAGTCTGCATCAACAAAACTTTTAAGACTCAAAGAATCCATTTTCACAATAGAAAAATCTCTTCCAAGATTGCCCTTTAAATACCTCAAAAGTCTTATAGCAACATTAAAATGAGACTTTCTTGGACTGTGCATGAATTGACTTAAAACTTGCACATAATAAGAAATATCCGGCCTAATAATGGTTAAGTAAATAAGCTTACCAACCAATTTTTGAAACAAAACAATATTAGGTATTAAACTATCATTTTTATCCAGGCCATCGCCTTTAATAACAACATTATTATCCAAAGGAATTTTAACAGGTTTACAACCTAACATACCAAATTCATGAATTAACTAAATGTAGTATTTCCGTTGACATAAACAAATATCATTATTAATATCAACAACCTCAATACCAAAAAAATATTTTAACAATCCCAAATATTTAATTAGAAACTTAGATTTTAAGAAATTCTTCACTTTATTAATTTCATCAACACTACTACCTGTAAGAATAATATCATCAACATAAAGTAAAAGAGCAAGAAAACAATTATTATCAGACTTCACAATAAGAGAAAAATCATTTATACTTTGTATAAAACCAAATTCAAAAAAGCACCACATAGTTTCTCATTCCATTTTCTAGGACTCTGCTTAAGTTCATATAAAGACTTTAACAATTTACAAACCTGATTATTATTTTTATCATGATATCCTGGACGCAAAGACATATAAACATCTTCATCTAATTTACCATATAAAAAACATTATTAATATCAAGTTGAAACAATTTCCACCCAGAACTAACAACAAAAGTAATACCAGTTCTAATAGTAACCATTTGAGCTACAGGAGAGAAGGTTTCCTCATAATCTAAACCTTTTCTTTGATTATAGCCTTTAGCTACCAACCTATCTTTATACCTTTCAACCTTGCCATTTGATTTATATTTAATCTTATAAACCCATTTACAACCAATGGGTTTTCTATTAGAAGGTAAATCACAAATAATCCAAGTTTGATTTCTATATAAAGCTTCCATTTCCTCATTCATAACTTTAACCTAATCGCCATCTAATGAGGCTTCATAATATGAATTAGGTTCAACAGTGTTATTAAGATTAGCCACAAAACATCTATTTTCAGAATCCAAAAAAGAATAGTTAACAGATATCTCAATTCCCTATTTATACTTTCCTTCAATAACAAAATCACTAATTTTTTTTAGTAAATTTAGATTCTCTATGAGGCCTCCTCAAAGACTGATTATCAGAAGAAGTTGAAACAATATTTTCCTCAGAATTGTCTAGAAATTCGAATATAACTAGATCAGGTTGCGAACCATATGTTTCACAACCTGGAGAACCTTCTTGATCAGGAAGAGTTGTAGTTCTATTTGAACTACCTTCAAGACTAGAATCAATTGCACTCACATGTTGAACAACATTAATATCACCCTCCTAATAGCTATAATCTAAATTCCTAGTATCTTGATTATTATCAAGATTATCAGATAACAATATCTCATCATTGGAAAAGGGATCCCATGGAACATGATCACTTAATGAAGGAGACTCAAGAAAATCAGGAAAAGCATCAGATTTTGAAGTCATTTTAAAAGGAAAAACAGATTCATAGAACTTCACATCCCTGGAGAAAAAAGAAATTCCACTATCAAGACTAAACAATTTATTCCCTTTCTTAACATTAGAATAACCAATTAAAACACACTTTTCAGACCTTTTAGAAAATTTATCTTTAATAGCAAGTTTAGTTGAAAAACACAAACATCTAAATACTCTAATTTTATAAAAAACAGGCACGTGTTTATAAACAAGTTCAAAAGGAGTTTTACCATTTAAAACAGAAGAAGGAGTTCTATTTATTAAAAAACAGCCGTTAGAACAACATCTCCCTAAAATTTCCTAGGTAAACCAGATTGAAATAAAAGAGACCTAGAAACATTTAGAAGATGTCTATGTTTTCTCTCCACAACACCATTCTGTTGTGGAGTACGAATACATGAAGTTTGATGTATAATACCCTTTTCTTCAAGAAAAGTTTTCATATTAAAATTCACAAACTCAGTCCCATTATCAGATCTGATTGTTTTAATTTTAACATTAAAATGATTCTCAACCAAGGCATGAAACTCACGAAAACAAAATAAAACATCACTTTTAGATTTCAAAAGATAAACCCAAGTAGCTCTTGTAAAATCATCAATAATTGTAATAAAAAATCTAAAACCACCAACAACAAGAACTTTATAAGGACCCCAGACATCCAGATGAATAAGTTCAACAAGTTTACTAGACTTATGTTCACTTAATGGAAAAGTTTCTCTTGTTTGCTTAGCATTATGACATACTTCACATGGCATGACATTTTCATTTTCAAAATTAAGAATAGGTTTTAACACATTTAAAGCTTTATCAGTAGGATGACCTAACCTATTATGCCAAGTAAGTTTAGAAAAAAAAGCATTTAAAACTAAAAACAAAATTTGACCTACCTAGAGAACTATTTTTATTTTCAAGATAGTAAAGACCTCCAAATTCTTTACCAGTCTCCACAATCATCTTGGATAGAGAATCCTAAACATATCAATTATTTTCATCAAAGGTAACTTTACATTTGTTTACCTTACATAACATACCTGCCATATTGGCATTTCCAGTAATATCTTCTGAAGATTGTTTCTCATTAAGAAGAGCCAATACTTTATAAAATTGTTCACTTGTTAAAAAATGTTGATCAAGCTTATCAAAAGAGGTTACTGAAGAATTACATTTTTCACTAGCATGTGAACTAACATGGGAAGCAGTTCCAGATGAAGAGACCTTGTTAAAATCAGATTTAGGTTTGAAATCTTTGGGATATCCAATAAGTTTATAACACTTACCAATTAAGTGACTTTATACCATAATTTTTACCAACCAAACTCTGATTTCTGCCTTTAAATTTTCTGTTATCATTATTTTTCCCAGCAAAAGCTGAAGAAGAACTATTCTTGTTAAATAAAATAGAAGTAGATCCATTTCTTTGATTAGATTCTTCTCTAGACACGATAGAAAAAGCAGTTTTAACATCAGGTAAAGGTTCCATTAACAAAATGTGACTCTGATTAAATGACTCATCTAAACCACTTAAAAATTGCATGAGTTTCATGAGTTTAGAATGAGATTTAGATTGAGTAACAGCATCACAAACACACTCAGTACATTTATTTAAACTATCAAATTCCTTCCACAAACCATCAAGTTTGTTATAGTAATCAGAAACAGATAAACCATTTTGAGAAAGGTAATTTATTTGTTAATGGACATTAAAAACAACAGATCCGTAAGCCTTGTAATAAGTGTCACATAGATCATTCCAAACATCCAAAGCAAACTTAGAACATACATGACCAATATAGATATTCTAAGATAAGGAGTTAAGAATCCAAGAACAAATAATAACTTTTACCCTGTCCCACTTAAGGGACTTAACATGATCCCTTTTATCTTGAATCTCAGTACCTTTAATAAAACCTTGTTTATTTCTAGCTTTCAAAGCTCTAGACATAAAGCTTTTCCAAACCCTGAAATTCTCAGTTCCTAGTAGTTTAAAGCTAATGATTGTACTACTAGTGTAATCAGAATGATGAAGATATAAAGGATCATCAAAATCAACAGTATCAAGTTTACCAGAAGAAGACCCTTTAGGTGTTTCACCAGTCATGATTACCAAGAATCAGACACAAGAAAATCACGAATCTAAAACCCTAAGCTCAGAAGTTTACATATAGTTTTTGTAAATCAGTCCAAATTCATAACCATATAAGGTTAAAGAAAGATGAGATACAGACGTAAAACAACCACGATTAGTAGATAGATGATAGATCTAAAACACCACAAGGAGAGAACAGAAGTGTGCGAAAACTTACAGAGAACCACAATAAGTGCACAACAAACAACTAAGTCGTTTTGATAGATCAAAAGATCTACCACTGACCACCACAGAGCATTCAAATGCCAGACACTAACCCTGTTAATGATACCCTGTTTGCACAATCTTGACGTTGACCGTCAAGATAATGTATACATCAAATTTAACACATGTTAAACCACCACACAAATTATCTGAACATTTACTCTCAAGATAATGACAAGATAACACTAGAGTTGATGGACAAACTTCAGAATCTGAAAATATATCAACGAACAGCTTCACGATCTAATGACAGACCGACGACCACCTTCACGATCTAAAAATAGATCGACAAAAATAGAGTTAGATTAAGACGTAACCCCTAATCTGAAACCCTAATTAAAAACATTAAAAATGGAAATAAAGAACCCATACAACTAGAACACGTAACCCAACTCTGATACCATCTTAAGCAAATGGAAATAAGAAAATAAAAGATATCACAACATCAACAATTCTTATTCAAGTAAGAATCAGTTGGTTTTCATTTAATTACAACTGAAAGCTCACTACATTAACACTCAACTCTCTGATTATAGTCTAATCTATCTACTGAATATAGAATCTATCAAGAAGAAATAAGAAGAACTCTAACTCGATATGAACAGATATAGACTCAATACAAATGATCTACTGAGAAAGCACGAAACAACTATAACGTAAACGAAGACACACTTAACCAAAATACAGTCAAGGCACCTATTTATACAACGGGCCAACCCGATTATGAATCAAATAAAACTCGCACCATTCTACTTGATAAGTTTCAATTAGAGCTCCGTAGTCCAGAAGATTTACTCACTTTGCACAAACAATCCTTCCTGCAATTATCTAACAAACACGAGAAATACAAACTAACATAAACTACCTTAAATAAATAATAAATACATTTTAAGGATACATAAAATTTATCATTGAATTATCAGTTTGAATAAATTGACATCAACTATCTTAACAATAATATGGATGTGAATATATAATTGTGTTTATTAAACTGTGAATTTATTGTAACTAACTGTCAATTTTGTATATTAAACTGTGAATTGACTGTATTAAACTGTGGATGTTTTATCTAAAGTTATAAATATAAGTTTTAAGTTGCAAATATATAACATTTATGTGTAATAGATTATGAACTTGTTATATTAAGTTGTGAATTTTGTGTATTAAATTATAATTTACTGTATTAAGTTGTGAATTGATAGTATTAAGTTGTGAATTTTTTATAATAACTTTTGAGTAAAATACACGAATCATCCCTCGTGCAGGTGCCAAAATGCACGTTCAGTCCTTATTTTCAAAAAATAACCTGGACCATCCTTTATTTCGTAAAACGTTGCACGTTTCATCCCTTGTTAATTTAAATTTGCATGTTTTATCCCTTATGAGACATAAAGTGACTATAATGCCCTTTACATATTCTTTTTCATTTATATTTGTGACATATCTGATTAATTTTAATTGTAAAAAATATTTTAATATAATCTCTCTCTCTCAAGAACATTTAACCACTACCACCAGAAACCTCTCTTGAGTACCGCCAGTGACCATAACCTTTGTTCACATCCCACGAGTATCACCGCTTGTTCTCGACTGGAAATAACACCACCTCTGTTGGAAATAGCATATCTGTTCTTCACATGGTTTCTCTCCATCTGTATCTTACACTTGAATTCACCTGATTTCTTGATGTTTCTTTATCCACCTGTACTGTGAACCTCAATTAACCACCATCTCTCTCTCTGTCTCTCACACACATAGTTTTGGAGAACAACACACACCACTGAAAACGAGAGCTGGTAAATGATGAAGACCAATACGATGATGATGAAGACCCAACTATATCTATGAGTATAAAACTGATCTGATGAAAAAACAAAAACCCCAAATCGATTTTACTTAGAAAAACACAAATCCTAAATCCACAGGATTTCCAGCTGGAAACCACTGGAAATTTGCACAACCATATCAGATGGATACCTTCGACAATAATCGTTTTGGACCCAGGTCACCAACTTCAATTCGATTTGAGTTCAGGTTAGGTTGCGTTTTGATTTTGATTACGAAAATGGGCAGAGTAGTTTTGATTATAGACGTTTATATGAGCGAAGAATCAAGAAATGATTGGATAATTTTAGGCGAGGGTTTGGATTTCAAAGCAATACAAAGGGATTTGAAGGGGTGTTGAGAAACATATCCAGGCGAGCGGAGGTGGGAGACGGCGGCAACCTTATAGGCGCAACTACAGGGTCCCCGACGATTATTTAGAGATGCTGATGAGAGTTTTGTGACATCGGCGGTGGTGCTAGCATTTACATGGTGGTTTGGTTACGTGCTTTCTTGGATAGTAGAAGGGAAATGAGAAAAGGAAGGGGAATGTGGGTTGGGGTGTGGTTTGTGGTGTATTTATTTTGTTATCTTTTTGTTTTTTTTAAATCTAAAAACTGACAAAGAGACAATAGAAAATTAAAAAAGAAATTATCAAGGGTAAAATAGTCATTTTATGTCTTTATGGACGATCCGAGTGAAGTAAATATAATACAAGGACGGTCCGAATTAATTTTTGAAAATAGGGACTGAACGTGCATTTTGACACCCGCAAGAGGGACGATTCGTGTAATTTACTCATAACTTTTTGTTAAAATATTAATGATTTGTGTATGAATATTTCTATTAATTTTCTTGTGAATATATTTTTTTTTTTTGCTTTATAAATATGTAAGAATGTACTAGTTTTTAGATAATTGTTATGCATTAAATTAACGTTGAATGAATTAATATGTTTATTTAATTGTGAATATAGTATTTAAGCTATAAATATATCACTTTATATACATGTAAGATTTGGAATGAATGGTGGTTGCAACAGGAACATAGATGGTTGATGACAGCGTATCGTGGCGGTGATAGAGTTTTGGTTTAACTTCTCTAAATATGTGAATTAGTATAAAATATATTGTATTAAGTTGTGAATTTTGTATATAAAATTGTAAATGGACTGTATTAAGTTGTATTTTATATAAATTACGTGTTAAAATAATAATCAATGTATAAATGACAATATTAGACTAAAAAATTACAATTTTGAGTTTTTTCTTACCAAAAAGAAAAATATCATGATTTTTAACATATTTAATAAGTATTCACAATACATATGTACTTATTAAATGTAAGTTCTTAGAGTTCTTAATCTTTTTTGCTCTCATTTGAACCACTCCATATATATATATATATATATATATATATATATATATATATATATATATATATATATATATATATATATATATATGAGAGAGAGAGAGAGAGAGAGTTAGGTTCAAATGTTTTCACTATCTATTGCGTGCATGTATGATTAATTCTGGACCAATCATTTTAGCTATTTTAAGAAAGTAATTAATGCATATTAAATGCTAAAGATGTAATTAATATCCATTATATCTTCAACATGTAATATGCATTAATTACTTTCTTAAAATAACTAAAATGATTGGTCCAGAATCAATCATACATGTACACAATAGATAGTGAAAACAAAATAACCTAACCCTATATATATATATATATATATATATATATATATATATATATATATATATATATATATATGACAAAACTTCAAAAATGGTCCCTGTGGTTTTTGAAAATATCAAGTTTAGTCCTTAAGTTCAAAAAACCTCACAGATGGTCCCTGTGGTTTCAAAACTTTTAACAAATGATCCTTTTCGCTAACTTCGTTAACTTTTTGCTGTTAAATGAAGGGCATTTCTGTCTTTTCAGTGTCACAGGGACCATTTATGAAGTTTTGCCTTAGAAATAATAATAATAATAATTTAATATTAAAGTCTCTCTCTCTCTCTCTCTCTCTCTCTCTCTCTCCCTCCAAACTGGATACCCAAATTCATAATCTTCGTATCACAAATTAATAATTTTCGTATAAAAAATTAGTCAAAATTGCAGAAAAATAGACAAGTATATATCACCACAGTGGTAGAAGAAGAAGTAGTGATACCAGTCCTCATCGATTATTGTAAACTTGTAGAGATATTGAGAGATGGGTAAGGGAGGAAAGAGTGATCGCTTAAGTGTTGAAGAAGAAAATATGCCTGCTTGGCTTGTTTCCACCAACACCCTCAAGATTCAACCCTTTAAGCTTCTACCTCTTGGTATCCTTTCTATCTTCATCTTCCACTTCTTAATTTCTAGTTTGTACAAATAAATCAAGATTAATTTCAATAGTTGATCAAGTAGATTGAATCAATTCAGGGCCTTATGATGTTAGAGTAAGAATGAAAGTTGTTGGTATATGTAGTAGTGATGTTCACTATCTCAAGGTCCGTCATCATCCCCCTCACCCCTTTTAGGGTTTCATCTGATTATCGATATGTGATTTTGCCAAATTGAATAATCAGAATCCTCTTTTGAATTATGGGTGCTTCTTGATTATTATTTCTATTTACTTGATAGAATATATAGAGTAACAATCGATGTAATTGATCCCCGATACAAATTTTACTGTGAAAACATACACAGACATTAAGATGTGCATATTTTGTGGTGAAAGAACCGATGGGTATCGGATATGAATGTGCTGGTGTGATTAAAGAAATTTTGAGCAATGTGAAGGATCTTGTCCCTGTTGATCGTGTAGCTCTTGAGCCTGGAATTAGCTGCTGGAGATGT